>NC_087318.1:10000-635000 GCF_037043105.1 Vanessa tameamea | reverse complement strand
AATACAATGTATTATTACAATGTTTTGATATAAACAAATACCTGTATATCACAAATTTTATAAGTATCAGTCATTACGTCTGATGTTGAAATAACCGATATATAAAAGCAAAAAATATCAAGAATTATGGACACTGAAAACTCTAATAAGTACATGTACGTAGAAAGCAAGTTTTGTGCAATAAATTTGTCATGTTGAAACGTTACATGACTGAACAAACGTTGCAAAAATATCAATCTTGAATTACATATCGTAAACAAGTTCGGTACAAGAATAAATTGCAGGGAATTACAATACGTCTGATTTTATAAATACCTTTTATATTTAACGTATCTTATGCTTAGTATTTATATAGAAACAGTTTATGTTAACAATTATTTTCATTGAAACTTATATAGATCAACTTCAATGTAAATTCTTGAAGACTATACCTATTTAAAGAAAAATATATTCCATTGCATCAGGTATAGAAAATATGAAATAATATGATATATTTCAAATAATGGTTTATTTTCAAGTTACTTATCAAAATTAATTTCAAGTGTATTGAACTATAAGTTTTTCAAAATGAAACCTGTGTGTAACTTACCTATTAAAATAGTTCACACTAATTTAATCCAAGAGTTTCATTTGGTCTGATTCGGTCATCTCTCCTTTATGTATACAAGTTAAGAGATAGAAATCTCTCAAGAGCCGTTGTCTTGCTATACTTACTAAACATAGTGGCTTTTTTGCAACAACATATAAATTGTGACATTCCAAACACGACCTTGTTATTATATTTAATTGAACATTATATAAAGATATTAAAACAAAAAATATATATCCATTTGCCTTTTAAATCTATAAAACATGACAAAATAATTAAAAATTCCAATACAAGGTGATCTTGTGTACATAATTCATTCAATATACTTTTCCATAACGATAAAAAGTTTCAGAATAGCCACTTCGTTTATCAATACATTATCTACCTTATTTTGATTATATACGGCTCATTTTTAAACAAAGGGAGGAGTGTTGCTTGAGTTACGTGTAGGGTAGCCAATTGCCAGGTATTTCGAGGTCTTATTGTCGCATGCCTTCATAAAAGTGACGGGTTTATTAATTAAAGTAAAATTATATATCGCTATTACATGCAAATTAATAAAACTTAGAGGAATTTCAATAGTATGCGCGTTAGCCAGGGTCGTCTTTTCGGGGTGGGTACGGAGTTGCATCCTTGACTGAACGTTTTAAAGTGGGGTACTCTTATTACAGAAAATATATTCGTTATTTAGTCTCTGTATATAAGTGGTAGAAAGCGTCCAAGCAGGTATTTCCGATACGATTTATTTTTACGATTATTATTATTTAAAAAAAATTATTTGATTACTAAATTAATAATAGTATCTTATTATTAATTGTTTGTTTTAATTATTGCAAACATTATAAATATATTTTTTTTAAGATTAAATATCGAAGGTTTGACAATTCTAAATCACACGCAAAATGCTTTTATTGTACATTAAATTTATTTGCTAATGTTTTTTAAAATGGAATTTTTAAGTGCCTATTTGTATATAATAGAAACAAAATAATATCTTGTATGCTTTTAACTCTAAATATAGAACGACAAAAGATATCTGACTTGTTCTACACACTATAATATAATTATATTATGATTGCCTATTATTATCGTATTTGAACCAGAATATAAGTAATAATTATCATCATAATTAATTGCTTAGTTACAATTTATAATGATTTCCATAATATGATGAAATAAATATTTTTAAAACTGGCAACCCTATAAAACGTACGTAACTCAACTGTCCATTGATTGCATTAATGATATTAACCATTAGTTTCGGATATACTACGATGGCACAACTGAAATAAATAGTGCGTTACTGGCAGAAAGTACTGACGTCTTTATCAAATTGAAACGCTGATTAAAAAAAAATGACCTATTTTCGTTAAAATTGTATTGCATTATAATTTAGTTATTTTTATTTATGAATAATTTCTAGTACAATATACAAATACGGTTTGAAATAAACGTAAACGAAATAGGTTTGTGAAAGTAAATTAATCTTAACATCATAATAATCATTTACTATTATTTTTTCAATATATTTTTTAAAGTTTGTTTTAAAAATACTCCACTTTCGATCAAGTTCAGACCTGAAAATAATTTAATGTCAATGTCAATAAATCAATGAATATTCTATCAAAATATATATTTACAGTGGCAATGTTGTTGAATATAATTTTATTTTAAATAAGTATTTTTAAATAAATGAATATTACTCGCTGCCCGGTTTCATACTGATAAAATTTGTACAAAGTCACGCTACGACCCACGTGGTCGGAGCAGTTAAATTATACGTGGGAGAACCCGCGTGGAGCAGCTAGTATTATAATATAGATAGAGACTCAAGGAAATATTTCTTATCTAAGCACGTGTTGCCATTCGCCGCTCATAGCCCCAACATCTACTAACAAATTGACAGTTTATCATAATGGACACGAAGCGCAATCGTTGCTGTCCAGTCGTCCTGTTATACAAACGCAACCATCCAGCTGCGATTCGGTTAAAGTTGGATCGGAAGATAATCCGGATCGTATTGTATCCGATATAAATAAGTAGAACTGGTCCTCAGTTACAATTAAGCTGGCGTTCATTTTTTGAATAGTCGCAGTTTGATCGACTATATTGAAGAACGTATCATTACGGTTATAAGTTATTAGAATTGGCATCCAAGTCATGCAATGCAGAAAACTTCGCATTGTTCATGTTATCCTTGATTTCGGTTAGGAACTGTTTGTACTTTATGTTACGGATATAACATAAACTAATTTCGTATATTACCTTTCCATTGTGAACGACTCATGAATAAGTCATTGAATGATTTCGATGAAAAACAACGTTGATAGTTTTGAATATAGAATGATCTTTACAAATAATAAAATGTTTAAAAAATGCAAGCTGGTTAGTGAAAAGAATAGTAAATTATATTTATATACAAGTTGAAATTAATGATGATAAAGTACGCTGCTGGACTCGCCAAGCAAAAGACAGGATTGAATGGAAATCTTTAGAGGATGCCTTCGTCGGAAGACAAGCAAGAGATTAACGACCTTGAGCATATATTTAACTTCAAAAGTATAGGACACATTCAAAAAAAAAAGTATAAATAGGAACAGCAATAAAGGCTTTATTATTATAAGTACGCTGTTCTTACTTAAATGAATAAGTCAATGATGTTATGTATTTGAACTGTCCAATCTCAGCAGAATCATTGTTCGTGAACAACGTTATTAACAGTGTACTAACTATGGTGCTTCTCATCATTCTGTTGCACATAATTTGTAATCTAAACGTATCATGTCTTATAATTTAACAAAATTGAAAGTTTTCCTAGTATTTTTGAATCCAAATAAAGGAAAGAGATAGCAATATTTACCTAATATTATTTTTATTAATATACAGCTTCACTAAAATCAATCAAATATGTAATATGTCATCCTTCACTAATATGGCTGATCGGCAATGGTTCTACTTATAGTCTGTGATAGATGAGTCAATGCATGCCTTGTAACCCACCATTCATCACCTATTCAACTGCCATAGAGCAGTTAGTATTGCAGTGTTGCGATTTGAAGGGTTATTGAACCAGTGTAATCAAATGCATAACATCTTAGTACTCAAGGTTGATGGTCCTTTGAGTGTGTAAGTGATATTACAGTGCCAATGTATATGGGTGTTGGCTTTGAAGTTATGTTATATCTAAGGAATGCACTGAGTATTAAAGGCATAATTTTAAGGTAGGTGAATTACATCTGGATCCAGTTGTAATTCCACAACGCCCTGCACTACCGGTAATTAGATACTCTAGGAATTGTAGGGCCTCCATCAAATATGCTCTATGACGGGAAAGTCTATTTCATATCATACGTCACTATTGTAATAAGAAGTTTAGTAGTACTCGTTCAATTAAATAATAGGTTATATTCATAAATATTAATTAAAATTACATATATGTATGCCAAATGTTTATTTTTTAGTACCAGCTAGGTTTGTTTTGTTGTTTATAAAAAAATAAAAAATCCTTAATTGTATGGCGGCGCACTTTCGAAGCTTCACAAAAGATTTGTGCTAAAGCACATAGATATAGCAGATTAATGATTATCTAAATATTTTAGTATAATAAAAATATTGTGAGTAAAATTTTTTAAAATGTTTTTTTTTTTTGGATTGGCTCCTTTTGCGGAATCATGACCCGACATTCAACGAATTTTTAAAAAGTCAAAACTTCAAGTTGTCGGACATATCTCGTATGTCATACTTTCGTGGTCACCGGTGACAGGCCGCTGAACCGTGGCCTCTAACGAGACTACTTTCCGATTCGACGCCCTTTGTATAAATTATTTTACAAATTATATCACAGACAAAGAGCTTTGTTATTGGATATAGATTTTAGTTTTAAAAAAAATACACGGGTTGTGTCTTGTTAATAACTTCCGGGTTAATAATCTTAACAAGGATATGTTAGGTTACTATTAAAACATTATATTTAAATATATATATGTAAAAGCAACAATAATATTACCTGCTGTTTTATAATATTTATCTGACATATATACTTAAAAATATATTAAATAAAAAATCCAGAAGTGGTTACAATGTCATGGTTGACAGATGACAATGATCATTCCTTTCCGACCAATAAATTTAATTCAATTAATAATTTTAATTTTTTTTTTTTCATTTTCTGCATAAAACATTAAAAAAAGTTTAAACAGTCATACGAGAGTCCGTATTAATAAATATAATTTTACTAATATCACTAATTGACAGTGATGATTTTAGCATCGGCTTGGAAATGAATAAAGATTCAGACGTAATATTAAAATACGTAAAAATTCTATTTTTGAACTTTAAGAACGGTTTTTTGCTTACGGCTATTTTAAACCTAACGACTTTATAGCCTTGGCAATTGATGATTTTAAAGCTAATTAAATGTTTATAATATATAATATACCTACTAGGTTAGTGTATAAGTAGAATGTAATAGAACCACTTGTAACTTTAAATTTAACTGTAAAACGACGATTCAATATGACTTGTAAAGGCATAAAGTTTATTTTGATTATTATTTGGAATCATTTAAAAGAAATTGCCTTTATCTACATATAATATTTAATCTATACATCGTTAATTAAATTGGAATTTGCATGACATATTTAATACGATTTACGACATTATACATTATACGGCGTGGAGAAAGAATTTTATTTAATTGCAGATATTGATTTTGAAATTGTCATAAAATACTTTAAAATATCTGTGTCAACATTATATTTCTGATAGTTAATTACTTTAAGTATTTAATAAATAATTATAATGAAGGAAAGATTGCGTGTATTGTATTGCTCGTTTGTATTTTGATTTTTAATAGCTTGTCTATCTGTCAGTATGCTATATATTTGGAAAAAAATAAAGAAATATATAATCTATATTTATTTCTTTAATTTTTTTTTCAAAAATAAGATCTTTACGTATAATTTTTTCACAGATAATTAATTTTCCCGACACTATAAAGTGGTTGTTTTAATTTACTTAATAAACATATATCTTTAAAATACTCTTGCACCAACTCTTAAACACGTGCCAATCGCCATTTTACTAAGCACTTTTTTTATTCGCAACAGCGGAACAAGGTCGGTTGGTAATCGTACTAAATATTTTAGCAGGTAACATTATCACGATATTTATACAAGCAGATATAAAGTAATAGACTGTTTCTGTGGCAAAATTGTGTTCATTGTGCGTGTAAAATGTTTCCCAACCTTAAGAAATACGCTATTCGTAGATACTGTTGAGCAAAATTGCGGAAACGAAAGTTTGTATAATTAACTCATAGCGATACTCGCGACAGGCTTCACTTGATTCATTTGTTTAATAATAATGACTATTAATAATATAATGAAGATTTCATTGATTTTAAATTGACGACCTCCGTGGTCGAGTAGCGACACTCCGAGGTCCCGGGTTCGATTCCCAGCCGAGTCGATGTATAAAAAGTTCATTAGTTTTCTATGTTGTCTTGGGTCTGGGTGTTTGTGGTACCGCCGTTACTTCTGATTTTCCATAACACAAGTGCTTTAACTGCTTACATTGGGATCAGAGTAATGTATGTGATGATGTCAAATATTTATATTTATATTTTATTTTTTAAATAATTAACCCTTTATGATCAAGCCTTTCCGGACACTCATGACATTTTTTCTTCTTAGTATTGTTTTGTTCCGGTTAAAGTTTGAGTGAGCCAGTGTAACTACAGATACAAGTCATAATATCGTTTCCAAGCTTGGCGGTGTTAAGTGGTTTATATTTCCTCGTTCGCTTATCTACAGAAAATTAAAAAAAAAATTAGATTAAAAAAAACTATACACAAAACACATCGTGACTTACATATACGTATTCAACTATATATATATCTATATTTACTTTAAAATCAACGGAATTTTTATTTACAATTTTGAATTAAATTTCACAAAAAGATTAGTCAATAAATTAACAAACTACTGATAAGTAACGCGATGGGTATTTTATGTCGTCAAGTGAAATATTTTCGAATTTACATAACGTAACGTACATCGCTACGATGTCAAAAAATTAAAAAATAATATCACATCAACATTATTCTATTTAATGGAGAATTACCACGAAGTTTTGCATTAAATAGAGTATAAAAATTTTTTAATCATATATCATAAAACATATCCTAGTCTCTAATTGCGAGCGACCTGAACCCGAATTAAAAACTTTATAAGGAAACATAAAGTTAATCCACTAAGCCCTTTGTTTTAAATTTAAATTGTTTTCAATTATTTTTTTATGGCATTTGTTGGCGGACGAGCATATGGGCCACCTGATGGTAAGTGGTCACCACCGCCCATAGACAAAGGCGCTGTAAGAAGTATTCACCATTCCTTAAATCACCTATGCGCCACCAACCTTGGGAACTAAGATGTTATGTCCCTTGTGCCTGTGATTACACTGGCTCACTCACCCTTCTGACCGGAACACAACAATACAGTGTACTGTTATTTGGCGGTAGAATATCTGATGAGTGGGTGGTACCTACCCAGACGGGCTGGCACAAAGCCCTACCACCAAGTAAATTTAAATTTTAGGATTACTCTAGACATATACTCATCGAATTCTATAAGTTAAATATTTTTATCAAAGTCAATTTGATGTTTTCCAGGCTATCCTTGCAATATGCTCGTGCGCGCACGCTCAGTACGCGGAAGAGCGAGCGCCGCGGTACATCGCCTCGGAGCCGAAAGTCGCTCCTACGCCTGTTCCTATACTTAAACAAATTAACAAGTAAGTAACAAATTCTATTTTTGGTATAACACATAACATTTAATTTATAAAATGTATCTTTAATATTTTCTACTAAACTATTTATTATTATTACAAATGAAGCATAAGAAAATTAAGTGGTGTTTGTTTGGGTTTGAACCCGCAATCATCGGTTAAGGTTGCACCATAAAGACTGAGCTGTCTTGGCTATTTATATGCTTATGTCTTCAAAAATAATATTTCATAATTACGAATAAATGTACTGTTTTAATAATATCGGCTAAGAACGGCTGCAAGAGTAATACCTGCGCCGATGGTACCATAGACCATGAGTGTGGGTGCAAATTCAGATGTAATCTATGTTACTTGACTGTCATAATTCAATGGAATAACAAAACAAACACATATTAGACGTCGACCAACCGCTTAACGTGCTTTCTAATGAACGGAAGTCAAAGTCAAAAACCTTTAGTTACACCTGCTGATTGTCAAAAATTTACCATAGTGTAACACTGTCAGTTCTTTAGGTCTTTGGATAATTTTAATAGCAGAAAACCCCTTAACTCTTCTCTTCGAGATTTTGAACGAGGGATTGAACGGAGTACCTTGGAACTGTAGCAGCAGCAGCAGCAATAAACTGACAAATTGTTTCTAATTCCAGGCACAATGAAGACGGCTCCTACACATATGGATATGAAGCCGCAGATGGTTCCTTCAAAATTGAGACCAAGTCGCCAAGCGGAGAAGTCAAGGGGAAATACGGCTACAAGGACGACACGGGGAAGGTTAATCTCAGTTTACTTTCTTTTTTTTCTGTTAATTTTGTTTAAATTATTTACGTGCACTTAGAGTATAAAAATTGTCACGAGTTGGCTGGAAAATCTTTAGCATCAAAACTTTAATTTTGACTGTCACTAAATTCTAAATTTTCTTTTATTCATAAATTAAATAAGGCTTATTTACAATATACAACAATATATACGTGATGTCAATAAAACACTGCTTACCGTCGATAGTCTATTAAAAATATACATAAACCAAAAATAATTAATATTAGGTAAATAATATAGAAATTAAAATTTGATTTAAGTTAAATACATCAGCCATAAAAACCAGAAAAGGAAAAAAATAAATAAAAATGTATTATTTAATTTTTCAGGTCCGCGTTATCGAATACGGAGCCAACAAATACGGCTTCCAGCCAGCAGGCGAGGGCATCACCGTGGCGCCTCCCACCCTCGTCGATGAATCCACACGTGACGAAGGCCTAAGACCTGGCAAGGGACAGGTATTACATTTACAGTAGTTTTAAAACTAAAACATTCTTTAACAATTTATCATCAATAAAATATGTTCCAAGATTATTTCTTCATTGAAGTATTCAAGAGTGCTAAAGTATATAATGCTATATTCTTAGAGATAAGATCTTGGCACTATTGGCACATTATGATTTCCTATAATAGCGGATAACTTTTTAAAATTAAAAATAATTCTTGTATTCCAACAATCGGTATTGAATATCAAGAGAATTAGCACTAGTACACATCAACACAGTCATGAAGTCACAACCCTTACACAAAATCTTTTTTTTTTAACTTAAAAAAAATATAATCGATTTTTTTGCTGTCTGTACGCGTAGTCGTCTCACGCACACTAAGACATATTGTAAGTACGAACGACACCCATAATAATTCACGCCGACAATAATCATTTAACGCGGAGGGGCGCGCCTTCGTAAGTGAATTTATATGCAAGAAATTATATTAACAAAAAATATATAGTCATTATCATTATAGTAATTAGATATATAATTATAATAAAGGTATTTTTTATTTATTTATTTTTAATTATTTCGTAACATAGCATATTTATATTTGAACGATATATTATATAAATGAAATACGCATGAAATTAATATTTAAACAGTTTTATGTCAATCAGTAGTTGTGCGCATTTGTCACATTTCTAAATAAACACTCAAAAATCAAATTATGTAATATTAAAAAGACCAAAGCTTTTTTTTCACATTGTGTTTAATTCTATTCAAATTTATTTATTACTTTGACTTGCTAATTATAATCACCTGCTAAGTGATCATTAAATACAAAAAAAATATTAAAATTATTTTTAGAACGGACGTTCTCAGTATCGCGAACAGTCTGTCGACTACGACTATGAGGATTCCGCACCGGCGCCTACCCCGCGCCCCGCACCTCGACCTGCACCCCGCCCCGCCCCGCAACCCGCCTACCGCGCACCCCCTCAACAGCAATACAGACCTGCCCCTCAACCAAAAGAACAATACAGACCTGCCCCACAACCGCAGGAACAGTACAGATCTGCCCCACAACAGCAACAACAATACAGACCTGCCCCACAGCCTCAGCAACAGTACAGACCTGCCCCACAACAGTCTCCCACACCTCCTAAGGTACACCTTCATATATCTATATACTAGAATGTGAAACTTTAACGAATTTTTGAATTGCAATTGTAGCAAAACACACCTACAGTTGTATTTTCTTGTATAGGTAATTGAAGCGTCAATATCGCAATGGGTTATGGGTGGTCTAACGACTAAATGTCGCAGGTCTGATCCTAACCCATTGGGCTATTGCCACTTCTAGCACTAGCTTTATGATTAATTGCAAGGATAAATGGGGATATTAGTGACTCCTTAAAATTACATTGCTATTATTCTTTAAAAAATCGATTACTGCGCAAATGAATATCAATAAAAAAGTTAATTCAATAAGACTATTCATTTCATTAGAGTTTATTTAAATTTTTTAATTTCTTTATTTTCGTCTAAATAACTAACTTTATTATTTTACTTTAATACTAACTCATTTAAAACAATTTAGCCGGCGTTCTTCGCGGGAGCGGCCCCGGTACCAGCCGAAGACAACTTCTTCAACCCTGAGCCAAGCCAGCCGAGACAGCAGCAGTATAGGCCCAAACAGGACTTCAGACCTGCCCCTCAGCCCCAGCAGTTCTCCCCCAAGCACACACAAGTGGATTTCAACCAGGACTTCAACTCAGCTCCTCAATCTCAACCGGGTTATCAATCGAACCAGAGGAGTCAACCGTTTTCGATGTTAGATCAACTTCTAAAGGAGTATGCTCTCCCTCAGGGAGGAGCCGCACCCCTTCACGATATTACGTTCGGATCGTACTAGTTCGAATAATCGATTACATTTTGTAAATATGTAGTGTACTTTTAATTAAACGAATTTTTAAATTATATCCTGTTTTTACTGACTCTCATAGCCATTTTAATACAAAAATAAATTAATTAAAAAGTTATATTTTAATAAATCTAATTTGTTTATTCTTAAATTATAATAATTCAATAAAATTCGTACCTATGAATAACAAACATAGATCTAAATATATTTTAGAGTCTCCTAAGTAAAATGAAATCAAATATATTAGAATACTTAAAAGTCGATTTACGATAATATAATGTAGTTGCACTTATTGTTAGTTTTGGATTCCTCCTTTTTGAAGTCGGTTAAAAATAGGTTTCAAAACGCATCATGGCTTTAATTAGTAACATATAAAGTCTAAAGTAAAATAATAAGTAATATTATTCAATGTCAAATCTTAATATAGTGCACTGAAATGGCGCAATACATCTAACAAAACACTCTATTGTTATGAATATTTTAACTAAAGCACCGCGAGGCCGTGGGATCGATTCCCATGCATAAAATGAACAATAACGATATGTAAAGATTTTTCTCATAACGTTGTGTAATGTGTACGATAACTCATGATAGGCACGTGAACAGATAACAAGAAGTGCTTTAACAACGGATAAAATGATTATGTCTCTATGATTATGTTCTTACATACCTAAACGTCTAAACCGTTTCGAAAAATAATAATTCTCTATAGTTATATAAGTGTCCTCACACAAAGTGCGATTAAACAAAGTTTATTAGTTCTTTATATCGAGAGATTCATAATGACAGTTAAAATCTTAAGACTTTTATATATTGGGGGCCATTTAAATATCTTTTTATAGAACAGGATAACTGATGGTAAGTGGACACTATATCATTCATAGACTGACGTTGTAAGAAATATTAATCATCCCCTAAATCTTGGAAACTAATGTTATATCTCTTGTATCTAAATTTACACTGACTCACTCAACCTTCAAACGAACAAACACTGGTTTAGCGTTAGAATAAATGATGGGTGGTGTACATACCAATCATACAAAACAATCTTTCACTACCCACCACGTAAAAAATGAGTACTATTATCACGTGAAATAAGGTAAGTAAACAATAATCATTGTTTAATACAATGATTATTTTAAAAATACAATATAAACACGTTTATCTTGAGTTTAGGTTGAATGTACTATAAAACTATTCTGTAGTTTCAAGTTATTTTTTAAGAACGGTTCATTTAACAAACAATTGTAACATTCAATACAAATACTTATACCTTAGCTCGCGTTTTCAGTGTCTTAGTGATTAATAAGTTACATATTTATATAGCCCACCGAGATATCGTGGCGAACAGTAAAGCACCCGAACCTTCAAAATATTTGTTACGGTTGTAATAGCGCCACGAATAAGACCACAACTTGACAATTTTTTTTTTATCCTAATATATTTGGACACCTGCTTGCTGTAACTGTAAAGCCATTACGATAAAAATATCGTTACGAAATAAGACAAACAACAAACATAAAAATACTTTAAACTAATATCACGTTAAAAGTTACGACAACCTTTGAAATGGCATAATGGATCAATATAAGGAGCCTTTCAAAGGTTTACAGAAGACTACAATGTCCCTTGTGGTTTTTGTGCTTGACTGAGTTTATGTGTTTATATATATATATTGTATTTGGTATTATTTATGAAGAGGATACCAGAGGTTTTCATATATACACAGAACCATATTAACCATGTCGGGGCCTCAAAACAATGTACATCGCAGGGCTTCTCTTTAGCTTCCAAAAAAATTTTTTTTTGCAATGCAATTTTATTCACAATTACAATGTACTATAATAGACAGAAATTTCATTATCCTATTCAAACAAGAGCAATCTTTCTTTGGCTTCAAAAATTTCATTAACCAATATATTTATTAAAGCCTTACTTCCCAATTTCAATCTGCCTAGAAGCCCCTAGCTCATGCGGGGCCTCTAGGCAGTTTCCTTAACATTATCCGTATATAATAAAAAATAATCCAGTCATGTTCATACATATCAAATAAGGATAAGCTTCCGTTGCTTCAGTTTACTAGAGGACTTACATTTTTAAAAGCTTTTATTTAACATGTATATATTATTTCTATAAAAAAATGTAGATACTCGGCTGCAAAGCAAGCCTGTTTCAGGAGGTTTGTCAGACATTTCACTGACGAACGGCAATGTATTGTCGTGTATCGGCATATGTAATGCCACCGAAAACAATAAAGCAGGGCAACTAGAATGCAAAATAAAACTCATTATTTCTATATACATACTACTTTAGAAATCTCATAAATGTCGAGTGTCTGTATCTCTATTTTCTGAACCTAATGTTTTGAGTACATTTGGAAAAACATTGTACGCCTCGACTCATTCGATATATATATATATATTTATTTGCTTCATTTTATTATAAGCGATGTGTAATGTCCCGTCATGTCAGATATGAATTAAGGTAGAGATTTTTTTATATATATTGTCCTGGTCGACATACGACTCCACTCCACCTGATGGTAACTTAAAAAAGTGGAGTCCAAGCGCGAAGACGATTAGTACAGTCACGTATAACGAGCTGCATAGTTGATGTTTAATCTATTTTCTACTGATATTAATATTTTTATTAAAACGTATATTTTTATAGATTCATAACTCAAAGAAATTACATATATTTAATATAATTTCATTTAGCCATAAATATAAAAAAGTAATAGTCATTTTAATCGCTTGAATCTGTGTTCCACTTTGATGTATCATAATCATCTATGTATTGCGTCTCGCGAGACAAGTGTGGGCGTTTTAGTACGACGTGCCACTGGAAACAATGGAAATTGTGGTCGCAAAATATTACACACATTCATTTGTCGTTCATGTTGCTTTACTTGCAAAATAGCAAAATTAACCAAGTTTTATCTAAGTAGGTGCAATCGTAATTTGTTTCATTTACATGGCTGTTTTCTGGTATTAAAATTTGTTAAACGACAAAAATTTTATGTGTAATATATTAAATGTTTATAAAATTGTTGACTTGGGAATAAGTTTTAACTTAAGAATGTTTCAATGAAACCATTCTAGTTTTTTCTGCGAAAGCGTAAACCAGCTTAAAGATAAACAAACAGTAAAAGTGTTCATTTTGACTTCTATATTGTTCACTATAGTATAATCTGCAGTCAAGGCCCTTTGAAGTATTACTATGAACTGATTAAAAAAACAAAAATGGAATTGGGTAGGGCATTAAAAATTCCAAATTAATAAAAAAAAACTTTATCTACAGTATAAAAACATTTCTACGATCTATGTATATAATATTCACATTTGAGTGTAAAATTAAAGATTAATACTTTTGACTCTAGTTCTATCGTATCACTTGAAATAATTAGTTTCCATGTGTAGGTTTTGGATTTGTAGAACCTTCTTCTCCGAGTATTTGAACATTTCTTACCTGTTTCCTCGGCGGCGCTGCGGTGGTCAGCTCCGTCGCTGGAGGTGTCGTGGGCACATAATCAGGATTGATGGCCAGGAGTAACATTTTAAGTAACAAAGCTTCTCGCACTTCTACTGGAAGATATTCTACGGGTTCATCTATGTGATTAGAAGCAGAACCTTGGGAATCGTAAGGTCGGGAGTACCGTCTCCTTGGCACGTATCTCTGACTCTCATATTGAGGATCATCATAAGTGGATAATTGATTGGAGTATACATCTTGTCTGTATTGAGGATCGTACCTGTAGTCGTATCGTTCGTCATCCTGATAATGACGGTGCTGCTGATAAGCCTCGTGTCGATAGGATGGAGGCTGGTATGGTGGACCAGGCATGATCTGATCCATAATAGCTTGCAGGCGATGCTGTCTCATTATCAGAATATGGAGCAAGCGTTTAAAATCACGCGTACTCACTGGGGCAGATATAGAATACGTCTCACTTACCGGATCGTATCTCTGATATAACGGCTGCGGACGGTATGAATTTACATACCTTGGCTCATATCCTTGAATGGGCACACCTCTTTCATCGACCGGTATTTGAACTATTCTAGGAGCTGGGCGAATTTCGTATGGAATTGACGCAGGCTCTTGAACCGAAGCCTTTGATTGCGGAGGTTCTTTCACGTATTGCGTGTCCAATACTTTATCTTGATATTCATAATGGAGAAAGGGCCGCTGGTTGCCGATTGGAATTGGTGCACCCGGATTGTCTCTCAAATACTCCTGAGTTCTAAACTGAATCGGGGAAGGCCTATGATATATAGGTTGCTGATAAAGCCTTTCGTCTGGCTGTCTTTGTGCTGGGATATGAATTGATGGAACCGGATTCGACGTAACCACATTTTCATGGTTGAAAACTCGGCCAGTGCTTGCTTCTAATGTCGTTTCTTGATCATCCAATTGCGTATCTTGGTACTGCTGTTGAATTTTTTGTCTTGCTGCTAGTAAAGAGTGAATGGGTATAAGCCTTGGTCGTGCTGTAGTGGTTGTAAATAAAGGCCGCACTGTACCATGTGATAGATGACCACCATAGACATCAGTTGAATCATCCCCCATAGATTGCTGTAGACTCACCATGTGATGATTGGAACTCGTTCCTGCTAATTCGCGTCTAGTAGTGATAGATTTGTTAACGTCTGGCTCTTTTTCGATAACATGCTCATAAACTGGTTTCAATGTTTGCGGTGTAGCTGTAGTGGTTTGTTTTGTAATAAGATCATCTTTCACTGTCACCGGCACTGGCTTTGATAACTGCGTTCGTGTTTTAATTGCATCCTCTTTCCTGTACAAATTTATAATACTGGCTGTTGTTTCTTCACGATTTTGTTTATCAGTAGTCATTTCTACTGGCCCTCGGGTAGAACTGGAACCCGGTCTTCGTCGGGGTATCGCTTGTATAACAGTTCCTCTCGTAGTTGCACTGCTTCTTGTTGGATAAACAGCGGTTGCTAGAGGTCTTCGTGTGGTTGATGAGACAGTTTTATTGACTCTCACTACCATTGTTGGTGTACTAGACGTCGTACTGGTCGTAACTGGTACCGGTGTACTATCACCCGATGATGAATATGTCACACGTTTTATTTCACCATCATCATCAACATATCCGAACGTTCCTTTGACATTGCCTAAAACGTCTCGGCTTTCGATCTTGAATGTTCCATCGTTTGCCTCATACCCAATCGTGTAAGATCCATCTTCGTTCAATCTTCGTATCTGTTTAACTATTTCAACTTTAGTCGGATCAGCTGTTTCGCTGGCCGTGAGGATTTCTTTGGTTGAATTAATTGGTGATTCAGTAGAAGTAACATTTTCTGTCACGTTAGTAGCTGTCGCTGCTACTGTTGTAAAACAAGCGAGGAGTATAAGGAGGTTCATCTCGGTAGGACGACAGCAGCCGCATGACGGCGCTACGGCGACCGCCGCATTCACTAGTCCCCTATATAAAATAACGCCCCACTTGACTCCCTAGCGTGCGAACACCTTACGCAAACACCTCTATTGTTGTCACTTTATTATCTGAAACGGAAAATCTTTTTTCTATGCATATACTTGCGTTGTAAGATCGCAATTGTTTAATTGTCCATTCGAATAAAGTGCGTGAGCTGTGGACATTATTAAACCTATTTAATTCACTTCTTGCGTATCGAGTTCACATTAAACTAAATAATTCACCTGATGTCCATTTCAATTTTCACAATATTTTCTTTGACAGTATTCACACGGTTTCGTTCGTGCTAATTACGAATGTCTAAGAATTATGAACGAAATTTACTTTCAAGGTTTCACTCGCCTGCTTGAAATGAGCAATGATAATGGGATCGTTGCGGTGACAGCAAAATGGGTTTTTGATAATTATTATTAAGTTTCTTGAGCTAAGTTCTAGCCTATTTTAGTGTGTTTTTACTTTAAATTTTCAACAACTAAATAAAATGGATATAAAGTTACATTACCAATATATTCTTATGATTTAAAATTTTAGTAATTTAAATATTATAATCTGTTTTTAAAGTTATAATTGTTAATTGAATCATTAAATTACAACTACAATAAACATAGTTAAACCGGAACTCTAGAATATATAATAAGAATTTCTTGAATATACGATATCTTAGAAGTATTTAACATACATTAGTGTTAATTACATGAAATATTTAAGTAAGATGATGACTGGGAAGATTTATTTGTAAATCAGTAATAAATAGAGTTACGACTCAGAAGTAAATACATAATTGTGCGCAGTTGTAGTAATTAGTTGCTGTTACGAAGCCCTTTGTTATATTTCTGATCATATCAGTTAAATTGTAGGTTTTAATGCGACCCTTCGTTCTTATCTCAGAATGCATGTTGTTTGAATAAAATATTTTTTTAAAGAATGATATACAAAATTTAACTTGGACCCGATGTCGTTCCAGCGTTTAGAGCAATTTAGCTCTTACGAAAGACTGCAAGATCAAAACAGAAAAAAATAAACTTGCTGATCAGGTGTTTAATTTGTATTATATTCTTATTTACCCCAATATGGGTAGTGGAGATAAAAATCGTTGGGAGCCTGTCTGCGTTTCTTACCGATAGGAATCGGATACCGAAATCATATTTACTAAATTCTTATAAAGTCTGATTTAATACAGTATTTTAATTCATTAAAAATAATGAACAACAATTATCAAGCTATTGACTCGACTTGAATTGACATAAAAAAAATGTGTTACCAATAAATATATTGCGTTGCATGGGAACCTTATGCACTGCATTTAACTTACGCGGTAGTAAAGATTTTTGCAAGCCTATTTTGTTTTCCTCGTTGGGAAAACGATTTTACGTTTATCCCTTACATGAAGTCGGGGGATATATGGGACTCGCCAGTGCCGAGGTCGCCCCAGCTTACGGGAACACCCGGTACCCACTTCCCCCTTACCACCACTACTTCTACCTAACCACCTACCCCTAAAACCAATGCAATACCGTCCTCGTAATATATACCTGGCCTAACCGACCTTTTTTTTCGCTTATATTTCTTTCCTAAACTTAATAAAGTGTGTTCTCCTGTTTTAACTTAATGTAAAGTATGTTTTGGATGTATAAATTGTACGACTTTTGGGGAGACATATAAATAAATAAATATATTAAATCTTTTAATAAATATACTGACACTAAATTTTATATTACAAATACTTATTTAACTTTACCTGTTAATCTGTGGGTCAAATCTTGCAACTGTAGTATAGCTAGTGCCATTCGATTTAGCTGATTTAAGAACATATTCTAAACCTACAGTATCATTTAGAACTATAAGTTATCATATTACTAAGACGAAGTCCGTCGCTGACAAGATGTCGCGGCCAACTGACCGGCACGTATGGGGTTTGGTATAGCTCAATTTGAGCTCATATAAGTTTTTATTTTTGTTTTCTTTGTTATATATATTTATTAACAAGTAAAGCTGATTCTTAAAACATTTAATTTTATAAATATTGAGCACGACGATATTTTTTTTCAATGAATTATTCTTATTCCAAAGCAATAAAAAATGAGTTTAAAAGAGTTCTAATCATCAATATGTGATTATTTTTATAAAAGTTTGCAATGTTTTTCTATCGTAGAATCGTGTATCGATTTCCTATAAAGCCTATATAAAACCTCAAGACGAAATATTTTTTAGTAAAATAAAATCATTTAAACTATTTTTAAACATACTATAAGTATTTCAAACGGGATATTTACCATGTTTTTTATTTTTATTTGGTGGAGCTCGATATTTCGACATTATCTACGAATATCTAAATTATCATTGTTATTCATCACCATCAGTATTAAAGTAAAAGATTCAGACATGTCACGATAGTCGCCCTCAATTCAATCGAAAAATAAATAATTTAATTTGTGCTCAATTCTAATCATATGGTTTATCTTATTGGTTTTATCAATTATTATTTATTATATAATAGTTTAAAATGTATTATATTTGTTATTTTTAATTATTATGCTTATGTTAAATTTATATTTTCAATAATTACATTGTGTAATATGATAATGCACGGTGAGACTACCTGTAAGTAGTAGAACCTTTGCCTTGAAAATTTTGAAATGTAATTTTTATTTTTTTTATTTTGGATGTGATATTGTATCTACCGTTGGTTGACCTAATGAAAATAAAATGTCTTGTTCAGTCTCGTGTATCCGGTTCATAGTAATAAAATTAATCATGTTAATTTAAAATCTTATATCATTAAAATTCAATTAAAAGCAAATCTGGGCGGACGCGAACGCAATTTTCTAAGACCATTTCACAGTATTTCATTATATTATTAAACTGTGTAAATATTGCTGTGAACTGCGCCATCTTTTGTTGGTAAAGTGAACTATTCCATGCACGTTTAAACTCATCATATGTGAAGTGTGGTTGTAATAACTATGTGTTAGTGTATATTGTGTCGAATAGAGTGCACTGCTTGTAGGTGAATATTATAAGTGCGGAAAAATCTCTTTTACATTTTCAGGATGATTTTGTTGTGATTTGAAGTTCAAAAAATATTCATTTTTTATATATATATTGGACAACATCACATACATTACTCTGATCCCAATGTAAGTAGCTAAAGCACCTGTATTATGGAAAATCAGAAGTAACGACGGCACCACGTACACCCAGACCCAATACCACGAAGAAAACCAATGAAATTTTCTGCATCGACTCGGCCGGGAATCGAACCCGGGACCTCGGAGTGGCGTACCCATGATAACCGGTGTACATACTACTCGACCACGGAGGTCGTCTATTATAATATTGATTCTATTATAGTATGTATATTTTAAAAATGCTATTATGGAATGATGATATTAATTGATTATTGTTTAAGCGTGTAATGTTTTCCTATAAACGTGTTGTCTGTGCCTTTCTTTATCTTTCTATTATTTTGATTGAGTCTAGTAGGTATCCGCTTGCGTGTTTATGTCAAGGCAGCGTCATTACGAAACTTGTTGGGTATATGGCACCCATGTGCCATGAAAAACACGTAAAGATTTAGTCCCGCTCCTGAAGTCCTTACGGTCGTCTCGGTTGCCGTGCCATCGGATGATGAGAGTGAGGAAATTGAGAGTGTATCTGTGTCAAACACTTGTGCAGTATTTAGGCGCCGTGGCCGAAATCGGTCGGGACGACATAATTCTTTAATGTTTTATGGCTATTATCATAGTTTGTTATTTTTTGATGCTATAAATATGTCTAAGGCTATGTGTGTCTTGTGATGTCTATTGATATTGAGGTTATTAAACTCGCAACTGCGGCAATTTTTTATTTCAAGAACGAGAATATGGACTCTACATAATGAAGACGAATAAGTCGGTTAAAAACAACCCTTTTACGACATATAACCGCTATAAAACATAAAAATATCTCTAAAATTTTAATTTGTCCGATATCACCTTGCGCGCTGCTGTTATTGTAATAATATTTAAATGTTTCATGTGATTAATGTGCAGTAAGTCCGAATGTCAAATTTCTCATAATGTTTTCCATCACCGCCAAGCACAACACGATAAACACAAAATAAGCATTTGAACATTCGGTGGTGCCAGCTTGAATTTGAACCCGTAATCTTCGGTTGAGATGCACGCGTTCTAACCACTGGGCCATCTCGGTATTTATTTCATCATAGTAGATTTTCATGTCTTGGGGCGGCAACAACGCCTTCCTAAATACAATTTAAGAAACTTTCTGGGGCGCCTCGCTCATGCTCCAAGACATGACCATTATCGGCGAAGAGCACAGCAACCCGCGGCGCCCGGTTGTTTATGCACTCGCGCACCCAGGATTAAAACAGGCCCAGTAACACGGTTGTTTTAATGAAATAGGTAGGTGTAAGTGCCACCACCCATACACTCGGTAAGAAATATTAACCATTCTATACATTGCCAATGCTCTAGCAACCTTTGCGAACTGAGACGATACTCACTCGCCCCTCAAACCGGAACACAACAATACTGAGCTCTGGAGCCGTCTTTTTTGTGAGAGCTGCTTTTTTGGCTAGCTCGTCCGCTCTCTCATTGCCCGTCTTTCCTACGTGGGCTCGTAACCAGAAAAACCGCACCGTTCTTCCCTCCTCTTGGATTTCTCGTATGCACTCCTTCATCTCAAGAATTTGAACATCCGTAGAAAATGGCGACTGCATATATCTTTTATGGATACATAAGTCACATCAGAGAAATTAGTAAAAATATGTCGTATATTTATTTTAATTTATTTAACTAGTTAGTAAGTCTTAATTCTTATAAATATAACATTTTTTTTTCAAACCATTTCTGTTCATAAAAATGCCTTTGACTGCGTCCAATCCAGTACCGTAAGAAATTTATATAAACTGCTACAAGGTTGGATTGACGTGGATTATATCAAAATGTTCGTTTTAAAATAAACTCATATCTACATCAGAAATCCAAGGTCGTTGCCTAATTTCCAAACAAATAACAATACTCGGAATTACTATATTTATTATTTAATTATTTTTTACATACATACATTTATTAATTCTTAAATGTTTCGTTTCACTAATATATTATCCAAGTCAAAAACTATGCAACTGAGACGTAAGATCGACATACGGGTTTATATTCAATGAATCACATTACCTAATGGGACACGGCCTAGAAACTACAATAATCATTGCGCTGAATTCCGCATTCCTTATAACTATGTAATGAACATTACTATGATAATTAGATGACTCGGTATTTATGAGCTCCGTACACGAACGGCTCAGTTTCAATTTTGACTCTTATCTGATTGTCTTCATTTCATCAAATGCTGTATCGTCTTCCTTTTATTAAATGGTTTTAATTAATTGCATGTGTTAGTGTGTGGGTTATCTTGCAAGTGAATATTAAAACAGCTCCACACATTGACATATAGGTACGTGTACTACTGCTCCACATAACAAATTGACCTCAAAGTTTTGTTACAAATTTTGGAATACAAAATATTTTTCGTTTTCGAAATATGAAAACGTTGTTTAGAATAAAACAGATATTGAAATCAGATATCAATTACTAAATACTTATAAATATAACCAGCATTATGACACAGAAATGAAATGAAACATAAAAATTTTATAAGATTTTAAATTAACATGGTTATTTTTATTACTAACAGTATTTAAAACGGGATATTTACCATGTTTTTTTATTTTTATTTAGTCTCGTGAACAAGACATTCGTAGATAATGTCGAAATATCGAGCTCCACCAAATAAAAATAAAAAACATGGTAAATATCCCGTTTTAAATACTGTTACTAATAAAAATTTTAGTATCAATATTCACAAGTTAATTGTTTAAGAGGGTACGTGAATTGACTTAAAAATGTATTTTGGGTTTTCATGTATCATATTTATAGTATATAGAATATTCTCAAAAGGTATAATAGTAGACAACAATTTAAAGGACATATTATACTGCATACTATTATAGTCAGAATTTTAATATTTAACTCTTAACCTCAAACCTTATCTCTAGATATTAGACGATATTTGAATGAAAGCACTGATTGACGAATAAGACTTGAGGCGTGCAGTATTTGTAGCACACTACCGGCCGATAGATTGATGTTCTCGATACTAATTGTATAATATTTAATGATAAGACACTAATAAGATAAGACAGATAGCCTGTAAATGCCCCACTGCTGGGCTAAGGCCTCCTCTCCCTTTTAAGCGGCTTGAAGCTTACTCAACTACGACAATGTGGGTTGGTTTTCTTCACCGCCGATCATGAGATAAATTATAAATACAAATTATAATCTAACATATGCTCAATATCGTTGTAAATTTGGTAAATTAGTTAGAAATTTGTTTTATTGTGTTTAAATCTATTTTATCATCATGATTAGTCAATTATAATTCACTGCTGGACATAGTCCTCTCCTAAAGTGCGCCAAAGAACCCAATCGGGTCACACTACCTTTTTCAGGTCATCGGTCTACCTGACTGGGGGCGTCCTACGCTGCATTTGCCGATCCACGGTGTCCATTCTAGGACTGATCTGCTCCGACAGCCAATATAAGTGACAGAATACAATTTTAGATGTAAACAATAATCACATCCTTGTTTATGTCACCTATACCTGTTACCGTTCTTTTGGATTTTTAAACTAAAACTGACATTTTTCAAAATCGGTTGTTTTTTTACCAGATGCAGAAAATACAAATTTTTATTTTCAAATATTACTTATTAATATCGTGCCTCAAAAAATAACCTAATTTTTCAAAAATATAAAAATCTGATAAGAATTACACAGTTAATAATTGTTGAATTAATTTTATTACTTAAAATGATTATTAAAACATCAACTTTTTAACAAAAAGTATAGATAATGAGTTTTTTAAGGTTTATAATTAATCCTTGATGTTTATGAAAGTTAAGTAAAATTAGTAAGTAGAGAAGAAGAAAATGTGTTATTGTGATGTTATGTTCCGAGCGCTTGTGTCGTATTACTTATGAAAATATATAGGAATACTTAATACTACAAATACTAGGAATATCAAATCGAGATCAATGTTTCAACTACAGCCTAATATACTCAAATTCCCTTCGATGGACTTACGAACAACTCATATTTTAGAACCAATAGAGACAATAGTCCTTTTATTATTTTTCTTTTATAGTTTTTCCGTGACAATAATCAGAAGTGATGTTTGATATTCACAGCACTACGGCTACCTAAAATCTAAAGCCTAGCTTAACGTACGTACGTTCGGTGCGGAATAAGGCCAAGCTCATGTCTCCCAAGATTCGACCAAATAGTTCCAATATAACATAGAAAAATAACAACAATTTTGTGCGATACGTAAATATACTCCCCGTACTTTTTTGCATGTCAATTTTAATAATCTATTTTAATCAGAGGACCCCCTTTCTTAAGCTTGCCAAGACGAAAATCTCTTTAGAAGTAGCCTATCTCAACGTTTATATCGGTTGTTCAAAAGTATTCTTCCCACTGAAATTCCGGCATTTCTGGTAAATTAGACTTAAGTCAACTCGGCAAATAACTCTTCACCTTAATTCTCATTCGATCCTTGAGAGAAACTTCGAAAGTAGCCCGTACCTTAATTCTCTAAGTGACTTCAAACATGAATATTTAACACTGTAAGTATCCATGACATGATTGCGTATATCATTACGATAAGAAAACACTCATTAAATAAAAATAAAGTTGAAGTTCATATTTTTACCAGTTACTTATCAAATCTACGACCCTAGCTACTTCTACTTATGTCTTAAGTTAAGTCTTAAGTTTTTCCACATAAAGTGGAAAATGCTGCGAATATCTCGGACAATCTCACTCGATATAGTTAGTGGTATGTCATGAGATCTATGTTTTTTCGTTTAATAATTCATTCATATTAATAATTTTCTCGATTGTACAAGCTATTATCTAACTTGACGTGGTAATTTTAAATCAATCCCACCCAAAGTAATTTTTTTAGATCAATGGTAAATAGTCAGCCATACAGATGTATGTCCTCCTACATTAAATAATTAATTTTAAAAAAGGATTGTCATAAAAATAAAACTAAAACAATTTATTAATAAAATTATAATTTATTATAAAACAAAATATTACAAAAAGTTGGTATTTCGATTTTACAAAACGCTCAAACACAAAACATCGTGGACTTTCTCGTACAAAAGTGGTTTACAATTATATTTAAATCTTAAAACTAATTTTTATTTTAAGGTACTGAGACGCAGCATTATGTACACTCGCGGCCTGCCGCCTGTCCTTCGAACTAGATACCTCACCACACTGCACTATACGACTGATATTTAAGACTTGTACGTTATTTATGGCTATATGGACTCAGTCGATCGATAGATTTATCTAGCTCAGGTATTAAACTAAATATCTAGAGCTGAATGCCGTGACCTCTCAGAAAAGCGTCGATCTGTCCCGAAGAAGGGTTCTCTCCTCTCGGTACGTAGTAGTATTGTGGCGATTGGGTAGCTCTCTGAGGAGCTTGGGATTGAGCGAGAGCTAATCTTTGTGCCTGAGCTCGCGCCGCCGCTCTGTCTCTCTGCAGTTGACTTTGCTGAATTTGCTGCTGTTGAGCGAACAGCTGCTGAGAGCTTTGGAACTGAGTCTCGGCTTGTTGTCTCTGGTAGATCTCCTGAGCGTTAGCCGGTTGGAGTTGCTGTCTGTATTGGACTGGACTGGCTTGACCTGCACTTGAGGGAATCTGAGGGGATGGAACAAAAGGTCTTTGCTGTTGCTGTTGAGCAACGTACGGTTGAAGACGTTGGTTTAGGTTCAGTTCTCCCTTAGTTTGAGGTAAAGCCTGGAAGAGCTGCGTATCGTAATGGCCGCTGGAAGGATCGTAGACTAACTCAGTCGAGTACAAAGGATTACCAGAAGGTGAAGGTGCTGCATGAGTAGTTTTAGTAGGCGCATTTAATGAGGCTGGAGTAGTAGATGGGCCTTGATTATCACGGTGGAATTTCGCGAATTCTGCAGCAAAATCGATCTGTCCCGGTCTTCCTGAATTTAGTACAGCTGTCGGAGTAGGAGCGGGTGAGTATTCGGGCTCAGGGCTGTACTGAATCTGGGGCTTTGGTGTCACTTGTACAACTTGATGTGGTCTAAAAGTGGTCGCTGGAGGTAGCGCTCTGGGAGTAGTAACAGGTACAGGTCGAGGTGTGATAGCAATTTGCTGAGCTTGGTAAGTCGGTCGTAACGCTGGTCTAGCGGGCTGTGGGCGTTGAACCACACGTTGTCTGATGTGTTGAAGAGGTTCTTCTTCGGGTTCTTCATCAGCGTCCCTAAAGTCGTTTTGGAAGTAGGTAGTCGCTGGTCGTGCTGTTGTTGGCCTATAGGCTGGTCTGCTCGGATAATTTGGTTCTGGGTCATCTCTCTCCGCTGATTCTGGGGCTTGAGCTTCTTGCTCTTCATCGTCAGGTTTGTTCGGATCGCAAGGGTTACCTGACACGTAAGTGAACTCTCTTTTATTGCCGTCGGGGTCAATGTAGCCGTATTTGCCGCGGACTACACAGTCGGTGCCTCTTGTTTCTTCCTTGAAGGATCCGTCTGCCGCCTCGTAACCAAATGTAAAGCTACCATCGTCGTTCACCTAGAATTGGAAGGAAGTGTTTAATTAAAAATATGAACCTTAGTCCTGGTTTTGAGTTACAAGAAAATATTAAAAGAAGAATAAAAATTAAGTCTTTATTACGTTTAAAAACAAAACTAGTTTGTAATATATTGGAAAAACTTAGATACAATAAAACCTGCCGCAAATTATTATTGAGAATTGGTAGAATTCATTACTTTTACTCCGATTTCATCATTTTGAACCAAAACGCTTAATAGGGTAATTTTTATGTTCATTACAAATTATACATCATTCGGTTACATTTTCGACATATTTAGAGTGTTGTAAATGATAATTCGTAAATATGAAAGTTATAAAATATACCTTGTTATAGTTCCTGATAGTCTGCACAGGCGGCTGTTTTGGTCCTTCTTGCAGCTGAGATTGTTGCTGCTTCAATCTAGACGGAGCTGAGGATCTGTGCACTGCTCTCGGTTCGTATTCTTCATCAGCTCGGTCTTGGGCTTGGTATAGTCCATCGTATGCATCTTGCGATACTAAAACCACCTGTAAATTATAATTGTCTTTAAATGATTTTTTTTTAATCAAGGTCATCAAATTTAAGGCATAAATACTCATGCCCTATTACTGTAATGTTACGAGTTGAGTTTCAACGCGCATTATTCAAAAAAATTCTGTATACATTCTGTATCTTATGCATATGGAACAGAACAAATTTAACGTCTCGTTACTTATAACAAGACTGACAGTAACGAAACGTAAGATATTTAATATAATTAACTACGTCGATGTCATTAACGTTATTTGTTGAGTTACGTTCGACATGCTTCTGGAAGGTTTCGTATTTTCGTTCAATTAAATCTAGTTAAGCCGGATAATATTTCCAAAACATGACGATAGCTACCGTAAGTAAACTTGACTATGTATTTAATTTATAAAAAACCGTTACAACTTACTGCTTTCCGATTTTTCTCAGTAGAATCTACGACCCTAAACCGTAGTATCTTTACATTCAGTTTGGTTTTTCAACAAAGATAGAGTTCATACAGAACATTTTGATTTTGAAACAGTCAATGGAGGCCACGAGATTTGTTTTATTAGACATAAATGACACGAGATCTAGTTCATAACTAAATGCTTTTGTTAGCGTTTGTAATTGTAATTAGAGCCTTTAGAATATAGTTTTTATTACGTTTTTAAAATAAACTATTTTCTGTTAACTGAATATTAATATATAAAAAGCGTGAAATTGTAAACGTAATTGATAATGACACTGACATTCTCTTTCGACTATGTTTTTATATATAACCTATTTATAAAAGTTAAATAACCAGAGCCGAGATGGCCCAGTGGTTAGAACGCGTGCATCTTAATTCATTAAGAAATTTTCATGTGCTTAATTCGTGTTTACAATTAATCTCGTGCTTCGGCGGTGAAGGAAAACATCGTGAGAAAAGCTTTAGAAATAAAATATTATATTATTTCAGAATTCTAAATATAGATCTTACTTATTATATTAGGATATCTTTGTATTATTAATATGGTATTCAACCTTAAGAGTCAGAAGAAATAAGTAATACACAAAATTGAAATAAAACTTATGAACCTAATAACATTCCTTAATTATTTCTTTATTTGATAATTAATTGATAAAACTTGTAAGTTTCTGGAATGTCATTTAAACTTAAATATCCATTATACCATATTTTTTAATTAACCCTGTGTAGACGGATAACAATTACGATTGACTGCATTTTTACACTAATGTACTAAATCTCCTTTAGTTGTGCGAACTCAGCAACCAATCTAGATATGTATATTGCTGATGTTCAGTAAAAATACAAAATAATAAACGCCAAAATTTATAAAAATAGAATGTAAAAAAGGCACGGGCAACTGTGAGCCCGTGGAAGTTGTAAAAAAAATAAAAAAATAAAAACAATTTAAATAGTACAGTATTATCAAAAAGTCTACTCAACATTGACTTTTTAACAGTATTCTCGGTATTCCTATTTAATAATATATAACAAGTACTAGGAACATTGTAAATAATTTAAAAAAAATATTAATAGAATGTATAAAAACATAAGAAATAAGAAACAGAGACATACTTGTTGACCCCTTTCTTGTGCCTGAGGCTCGTAATCGTAAGCGTCTACTTGCTGCTGGAGGCGTGGACGGTGCCTCGCAGCCATCCCTGTCGCCAGCACGAGACATAAAACCTGAAAGAGAGAGACAGATATTTTAAAATAGCTGGTACTTAAGAACATGTTGATCATCATCATATTCATGACGTTTAATTTAAGTGAATGCAGATGTTTTTATAGCTATTGCATATCTAGCTTAAATTACTGTCCAAGCGGTAATTAAGGCTAGACGGTTTTCTCTTTTCCGCTCCTAAAAACTACATACACTGACCAGCCCACATGGATTGCGAGTATTATTACATAATTCATTCATTCATTAAAATTTTAAGTTATCCTTTATTAATGAACGTTCGAAAATATTTTTGACCATGAGGGACAGACACCCTACGATGTGGTAACAATTCACAATTTGTAACAAAACAAGTACAATAGTAAAAGGTGGAAGAAACCAAGTATCAATATGCTAGTATTGATTTCTGAAATACGTGTAACCTAAGCATCCGATCTAGATCTCTTGATACTTGATATAATCTCAAAACCTAAAACCTTCGTCATTTTATCTGCCCTCTAAAGGCTAATCCAGTAGCAACATTATGAATTATGTTTTACTTCGACGTCGTTGTTGAATTAAAATTTGAGAGGTCGGTGACTTCATTTTCTCTAAGGTTACCAGAAACATTATGAGTATAAAAAATTGTGACCAATTACGTCGCTAAAGAGCGTTGTTCTAAAAGATTGTCAGGTTGCAACTACCACCAAGAAATATTGTCATTGGGGATAAGAAAAAATGACTGATGTAAATAAGATGGCGGCAAGTTTAGATAGTGGCACTCGCCACATACTACAATATCTTATTTAACTGACTGTATCCTTAACGCAATGTCTTCAATGTGTACGTCTTCAAAAAATGTCTTAATGAATATGTATATACTTAATTAATATTGTTTTGAAATAACGAAACAATAAAAAATAAGTACTCGTAAATTGTATATTTAAATTAGTCTTGGGAATATTTCTCAATTCTCATTAGGTATAACTTTGCTGCAATTTATTGTTGAAACTTTTCAAAACATAATTCTACAATTAGCGTCTAATTAGCATTCAAATTTTTACTTCAAATGACAAAGCAATGATTGCTAAAAAATTATTGAAGCTTAAACGAGAAACTGTCGGGCGTTTTTAAAAACTTTTAATGTTGTTCCTAGACGATGACCATACTTTAAGTACAATTATTTTAAACAGACCATATTCATGTATGTAATATACTCATTGAATATTTTAGAAACTATGATTTTTCATTGTTTCTATAAGGCCAGAGACGCGGCTGTAACCATCTACATGCCCCGGGCTGGACATATATTGGGGTCGTGTATTTATATTCAGGGTCGGATAGGGGACCAGAGACGTCCCTTATAAAACATAGACGACATTTTTTTCGTTGTAGTATGATCAAGGACCGACTCTAACGTTATGTGTCAGGGGACTAAAGACATCAAAATTTGGCACCCTGGGCGTGCAATTAGACTTTTAGAAGAGCTTGGATTCGCTGTTTTACAAGATAGAATAACTATAATGTTACCTTCGTTTCGTAATGTGTGTGTACTAATTAAAACTTGAAAGAAAGTTCACTAGTTACTCTTTAGCTTAGATACTTATTGAATATTAATTAGATTTGTATTTCAATATTGCATAATTATTAAACACATTCGACGCTGTATCGTCGATAGTGTTTTTTTTATATTTTAATGAAAAAAAACAATTAAAAAACTCTTGTTTGTATCGTCGACAGTGTGATCTGGTAAAATTCATATTGAGCTATTTCGTTTAGGTCTAAATATTTTGGTATAACATACGTAATATATTAGTTTAATTATTTCGTAATTGTCAGTTTTATAACTAGAGTTACGCAATCCATTGCCTAATAAGGAAAATGTTTATAAATATGCGTAAGAACTGTAATTTTCTTTGCATACTATATTATGAAACTGTTAAGATCAGAATTAGGTGAATGAATCTAATTGTGTTTTTAACATTTCATGTAATTTCATTTAATAAAACATTGCATATAAGGTAAGACTTGCCTGCATCGTTGGTTTAATGTTATAAGGTTATAAATGTAAAGGACCTGGGTGGCCAAATCAATTACATATTTTTTTAAATATAATGTAAGCAATTACATATTTATTTTTAAATATAATAAAAGTAAATACTATTTAATGTTAATTTTCAAGAAGTATCAGTAATGCTCGGGTTTAGGACGCAGCGCGTGTGTTTGAAATTAGTCAGAATTCAAACGGTTTCGATGCAGTTAAAATTGCAGCTCTTGAGACTAGCTTTAAAAATCGAAGAAATTTTTGACGCAAATCCTGCAAAACAACCATTGGAATATTTTCATTGTGCTAAGTGTTTCATACACTAGATAATATACACTTATATTAATAATACAGTTGAAGTCGCATAGTAAAAAAACAATTAACGTTGATTAATTAATTAAGTTAGCGAGCTAATCTCATTTAAAAACTCACGCGATTTTAGTGGACGTGGATTACTAACTTTATGTATTTGAAATAAAAAGTAAAGCATATTTAATAAATGACACTCATAGTGGCACATAATACATACCATACTAAAATTGAAATTGTTTGCTAAGTAAAAATTGTTGGCATACCGACCTAGTTAGTCTGTGACATAATAGGGCACCCATGCCTCGGGGAAAAGTGAGACAGAGCAAAAAATATATTTTGCGTAACGTTTCAGGTATGCGGTGTAACCCACAAGTAGGCGTGGAACGATTAAAACACTCGTCTCGACTTGAAATGTTGCTTTTTATAGTGATCGAATTTTAATCATTCATTTGCTGACGTGACCAAATTAGAGATTAGTTTATTAAACCTGGTTCATATATTATTGGTTATAATTTAAGCGATCATTTAGTGAATACTTTATATGCATATTCGTTTTATTTCATGGTTTCATTTGTTTGGATATTGTATAATATAGCATCTCTATATGTATTTGCATGCCTTTCACAGTTGATGAATCAATTGAAATGAATCCATTTTAATCTATTAACGAGTGCTGGTTATCATTGATATGTTTCAGGATCTCCTTAGCCATTTCAACGTCCCATCAAATATTTCCACAGACAAATGTTTAATTTTAAACTTTTTCTAACATTTATTTTATGATCATACATATAAAGTTCGGTATCAAATGTTATCATAAACATTTGATAGCGAACGTTATGTTTATGATATAATGTTATAACATATTAAATAATGATATTATTCTCATGTTATATGTTACTAGTTAACCTATTAAGAGGAAAGGTCATGTAGCAGTTATGTGTCAAGTTAATAACTGGATACGATGGTGGTTAAGTATCGAATGATTTTATAAGATGTAATTTACTAAATTTAACTTACAATGAATTTTATTTAACTAACCTTCTCTGTACTATATTGGGAAAACATTAATTAATATAAAAAATCATAATACTTTTTCCGTAACTGTAGGTACTAACTTTATAGAATTTAGTGTTACAGTTTATTATATAAAAAAAAAATCGCATTTTTGATGTTACAGATTAAATTTATCAGCAGGTTAAATTTTAATTAATTCTATTAAGTATATTCTGCGTGCTGTTTTTTCATATAAATTAATAAAATTAGTTTTAACATATCCAAGCATAAATCGCAGTTTGGTTTTATTTACAGATTTTAATTATATAAAAATATCAATTCAATTGGTAAACAATTCATTTCGCTCATATCTCAATTATAAGATTACGTCATAGTTTTGTTTCACACAACCGGAACTGTCCCAATTTTCCCCGTGTTGATACTAACACGAGTGATACTCCAAGCAATGACGGTGAAAGCTGATAATGACTTTAAAATAATAGAGTCTACAAAATTATGATGAATGAAGGAAGACATGATTATAAAAATATATAGTAAAAATTGTCTATTATTATTATTTTTTTTTATTAAATATATCGTACATATAAATTACTTATACGTGACTTAAATTATAGATTACGAAATAGTGTAGCTCGAAAAAATAAAAAATCGTATTAATGCGGTACAGTGGTGTTTCCTTAGAAAATTTATTAACTCTACTTTTGAAACGTATCTAAATAGGAACATTTTACTATATTTATACTATAGTTATAACATAAGAATTTAATGTTTATTATTCCGTCGTGTTATATATTTAAAAATAATGTATTTAGCTAATAGGTCAACACGCTTAAATAATCAAGAGTTAAATTACCGCGAGATTCAGTTTTCTTAAACTTTTGGACGTTAATTATTTCTTTAAAATTTACAATAATCACAAAGTTCATATATGTGTAATTATTTACTGAAACGTGTTTTAGGAATTTGATTCTTATGCCCAAGGCAATAGGATCTAATGGCTTATATAAGCTTATTGTACAATAATAAGAGACAATAAGACGTGTAAAATTATTGTGAAAGTAATTTTATGTCGCATTGTTACGTGTTTTGAGATAAATTGTGAACTTTACACCAGTTATGACAATACGATTTTCACATTTTTATTACAATTTTTTTTTCGTCTAAATTCACACGTTACACGAGTAATGTGTCAAAACTTATTTATTCTATGTACATATTATGTAGAACGTATTTGCGAACGACGCAATTCTGAGGCGGAAAATCGTATTCTGTTTATTTGAACAATTCTTAACAAAAATAATATTATTGTAAAAAAAAAATTATAACCTATGTTGCCAAGGTGAAAAGAACTCTTTTTAATTTAAGAAAATTCTAAAATTAAACCCTATTCCAGTTACAATACATACTTTTTGCTTTACTTTATAAAAATAATTATGTATTAATGATTTAATGTTTATTAAAAAAATAATATAACAAACTCTTTTGCTTAATCAAGAAATACATTACGCAAGTGACTTTGAACTACCTAATATATCAATCAATTCAATCGAATGAGACGAAAAATAACTTTAATTATATCGATCGCTAATCACTAATTATTAACAAATTAATGTCAATAATTCTTATGCAAATAAATATATTATATCGATAATGATGAAATTAAATGTGATAATCTACGAAGTATATTCTAGTATTTCGTAAAACTGGATCGATCACTGTAATAAACTTACAGATATAGTAGTTATAGGCAATTAATGGAAATTACTCAAAATTATTGATTTCAAAATATCACACTTAGTAGTCGATTTGTAAATATTTCATAATACATTATCAGACTATGATTTCGGATTATGTGAAGAACGGATAAGTGGTCCAAGAACTAAAACAGATTACAAATTTACTAAAATCATCCTTAACAGACGACGGCGTGCGTATATTTTGGTGACGCCGCGCCGTTTCATATTAAAAAATTTTAATTTCATGATTATTTTAAGTTATTAATTTGATTTATTTAATTATTTTAGTATAGATTTTAAGATAAATATTATATATATGTGAAATTAATGTGTGTTTTGTTTTAATGTTTTCCTTTTAAGAAATCTATTTTAATTTGTGTTTGTGGTCTAGGCAGTCGATTTTTCGCAAAGCGTCGTTTTTTTTTTTTTTACGCCTGTCATGACGCTTTACCACACGTAGGTTATAGACTTATAATTCCAAAAAATATTTGGACTTCAAACGCATTTAACGTAGAAAATATCAACTATGGTCAATAAACTATTGATTCTCTATTTGTCCTTTGAAAGTTTAAAATTAAATTAACGTTAAACAATAGCCCTCTATTTTAAGGAAAAATTAGCGCTAACATCGTAATGTGTTGTATAAAGAACCATGCAATTGTTGCCTAACTTAGCGAAAGTTCCTCGTGTTTGCAATATAAATAGTTGTATGAATAGCGAACGTAAATAAAAAAAATTAATATCATCAGAACTCTAGCTTTATTGTAACAAGAAAACAAAATCATATTCGTTTTTTTTTTTCACAGTCGTTTTAATATTTAAAAAAATAGTTTTGAATATGTCTTTCTTGATTAAACTAATTAGTTTTATGAAACTGCTCATACTCTTGGCGATCTCGTAATGTCTTAATGCCGGGCTGATGCTTAATTGATATTGTTAGTTTTAGGAGCTAATTCCACCACGTTTGTCAATTTATTTACACATGCAAAATATATTCATCCAACTAATACAGATTTTATCACGATGTTCTCGACCTTCAAAATAAAATTCCGTGTCGATTACTCGATTTTGAATCCGCAATCTCCATTTAAGATCCACATTACCCAACCACTGGGCACCTTGGGCGCGTTGCCATATGAACAACTGACAAACTCTCACTTCGTTACGTAATAAACTATGAAGTCGTTGAAGTTGTTAAAAAACTGTTATCTCTGTGCACTAGTTTTCAATAAAGATCGTTGACCACTCGATTCCAAGAGTTAAAGTTCTACGAATCACGAGAAAGGTATTCGTCCTTAGCTCCGATTCAATAATGTCGCCTAACGACATTTCGCAGACCGTTTCAGTCCCACACGATAGTAACCTTAAGCTCCTTCTCCTTTGCACGAGATTCATATTTAACGCTAATTATACGTATTAGAAATAATATTGAAACCCTTGAAATATAAACATCCAAAAATAAATAAATGTTAGTATTAAAGAGACTATTTACTCGATCTCTACTCGAGTTATTAGATTCAAAATTATGTTGAAAATTTCAGTTCGATCAATAGTATGACTATATTCATTTTCAAAGTTAGCTTTGACAATAGCTCCAACATTTGATTCACAAATTTTAATAAGTGAAGTCAATAAGTAATTGTAGGTAAACTATAAAATATAATTCTATATAAATATGTAATTCATAGGCTATACATAAATGGTAAATAAAAACTTGTAAATAATATTAAACTGGAGTGATAATACCGTTTTATACTTCAAGTAGTAGTAGTGAACTAATAACTATTGTTGTTAAGGTGAAACGTGTTCCGTAATTACACTGGCTCACTGACCTTTTATTAACATTCATATCAACCAGTTATATTGAAGCTAATTTTAAATCTACATATGTATAATAAAATTTAAAAAAAAAGTTTTTTTTTTGTAAGCAATTGTTAAGATGTTTTATTTGTTTTCTCCGTTTAAATATTGATGTATATTAAATATACTTGATTGTTTTTTTTTTTATATTCTATAATATAAAAACCGTTCGCATCGCTTCGCTTTCCACGACGTGTGGATATATGATAACATACTGTTTGGTATCACGAAAAAGACTTTCTTAACTTTGCCGTTTCATAGACTCAAGTACTTAGTTTGTAAAAAATACATTGGTAAAGAAGGCATATTATTCGATACAAGATTATATAGATGATAAAAAAGTGTGGAGTTAATGCTTGTCGACTTCCAGGCAGGAGACATAACATACATATATAATTGTATTTAACTGACATGACTGTATTTTTAGATGTTGAAAAAGAGTAAGTACTGAGTTTCTTGCCGGTTCTTCTCGGTAGAATCTACATTCCGAACCGGTGGTAGCTTTACTTTAAATAGTTTATTAAATGACGATTCAAAAGTGCTTGTAAAATCCTACTTGAATAAAGTATATTTTGATTTGATTTGATTTGAATGCCCTAAAGAAAATTATTAGAAATTATGTTTTAAAACAAGTTTCAGAGTAAAGATTTATGTTCGTTTACTGATAAAATATCGATTATAAATTGTATCTGTGTGTCAATAATTCTAGCTACATTTCAAAAAAACTAAAGTAACACAAATTAAAGCTATTCGTATATGTGTGTCAAAAATCGAATTAAAATAATTATATTTACATACCCGTTTTGATTACACGATCTGTAAATATTATCAATGTACGTAATATTATAGGCTATGTCATAATATCAATAAATAATGTTACAATTAATATAAAAAGCATGTCAAGATCATACAAGTGTTCAATACTATTTTATAATAAGAGCTTAGTGATACGTCACATCGGTGTCAAAGCTAACGTACAGCCTCGTCAATCTGCATATGTGAGCTCTTATTCCGCATTCGTGCTTCGACATCGGAGGTGTACTTATTGAACTATCAATTCGAAACTTGACCTTAATATCGGCTTTGATCGTTCCATAATATGGAATTAAAATAAATGAAATGAATAATATATAAACACACAAACATATCATATAATCTTAATTATATACTTTGTATTGAGTAGAAAATAGACGAAAATCAGTTCTTACGCTTTTATATGGATCGTAAAATGAGTTATTTATTTGCAAATATATTTTGCATATTAGAAATGAAAATCAACAAATAGTTAGTATGTACATAAGTGTCTCCAGAATAAGAACCTTGTTTATTTATTCATTCATGTGTGCGTATAAAGTTTATGTGTGTGTTTGTGGCATTGATACAGCTGCAAGCCTGTGGTTGTTTGTGAAAAAGTTAGGAATGTTACGATGTACGACCCATGTCTTGAAAGTCGTTACGTCTAAAAGAAGTAATGGCGCTCTATAATTACGCTTTCGAAACTTCCTCTCGGATGCAACTATTTGAATAAATAAACGTCTATTTTGAATAAATTATTTCGATAAACATCGTATATAGAATTTGAGTTCACTTTATATATTTTGTATAAGTATTTTTGATAGGTCGAGTGTAAATATGCGTATACGCTAACTGAGTCGTTAAATTGATAAACTTGACGTATTTTTATGAAAGATAATTAAAATTAAATTGTTGAGTTGAGTTTTTGGAGTCTTTTGAAGCTAAAAATATATGAAATCTTACAAGAACTGCGAGTATGACGGCTAAATTCTTTGATTAGTTATCAATAGTAGGATCAATATATCGAACATGTCTTCGTAACTTAGCAGCCGTGCAAACGCTTGTGTCCGGGCCGATGTTGTATCTTAGTTTAAATTGTATGTGTTTTATTGCTAGACAGCATCACAAATCTATATTTTAGGATGGCAAATTGATAACAAAAAGTTTGCATTGAACTTTAAGACGACTTCTTCAATGACTTGGAATTTTCCGAACATTTTCACACAATGCTTGATTAGTTGAACAAAAATTTTACGCTCTATATATTTACATAATTTGAATGTTGCAAAATAATTTTATATCTAGCCAACAAAATTCTCTACTCTAAATACTGTTGTCTAGCCGCAGGCGACGTTACGTTCACAAATCGTGACCGCTTTAAAACAATTATATCTAAACATATTATGTAATACTTGAATAAACCATGTTCATTGAAAGCCATTCAAAGAAATGTTCTGAGCGAATCAGACTCTAATATGTCATTTTTAATAGCTTTAATGACTCAGTAGGAACATTAAGTTTATAATAGATTATGAACGCTTTGTTGGTTTGGTTGCTTATATTGCTCCAGATACCTGAATGAAATCCTGAATTCGCATTCTGTATCAGTTAAAACGGCACAATTGTCCGCTGTGCGATGTTTTATATTTTCATATATTTATACGTAGTGTCGTTTTTATTTTCTACCACATTTTTAAACACATATGCATTATCTTTAACATGAGCGGAAAGAGTTCAGACTCAGGACCAATGGTTTTACATGTTTTCCCAACAACACTTTCAACTTCTTTACTCCAGGCTGTTACTGAGGATTTTTCGATAGAATAACCCATTAATCCCTAATCCGCCCGACAATATCACACAACTTTATGTCAAAATATAACACCAATACTATAATTATCCTAGTAATGTAACATATAATTACTAAGCGTCTTCAACTGTATGCATTTCTTGGCAACCTGGAAATGATAAACCTTTTACAAGTCTTTCTGGTGATTGTCGTAAAGTTGTCTAAATGAATAAAACAAATTTCCAATCTTTCTTTTTAATAACAAAATAAATTTAAAAATGGTTCGACGTCCAAAAATAGAACATGATCCACTAATAACAATTTAGTAACAAGATAAATTTCGACGATTTGCGATCTGTGTGATAAATGAGTCTGTGTATCCCGCGAAGTTGTCGAGATTTTGCAAGTCCGAATGACGAAAGTTGTCGAGATTTTGCAAGTCGGAAGATCCGAGGATCGAAAGAAAAGCCGTCGTCTGAACGCAAATGACAAATAAATAACTATAATCAAATTACAATTTTGTATACAATTTCTTTCGCCACAAGCGTCGAAGGTTGACATTTGATCGGGTGATTGTAGACTTTTGCGAGATTAATGATCACCAAAGATTTCCTATCAACTTTGCCTAGATTTATGCTTAAATTTAAAAAGGTCGCTGAGTTTCGATAAAATTGCTGAACGACGTTCATAAAACTAATATATCAAGCAATAAAATCGAACGAAAAATCTATTATAATATTATAAATGCAAGAAGATCTGTCTGTTCCGCTTTCGCGGCCAAACCTCAGGCATTCTTATTCCTAACACCAGACGACCAATCCCTAGAATTCGAGTAGAATATAATTTTAATAAATATAATTGTTGGGCTAAGATCTCCTCTTCTCGTTACGAGAAGGTTAGGAAATTATCCATCACGCTCCGCCAATGCATGTTGGATGCGTGTTATCCGACAGAAGCAGGTCTCTTGTTGTTGAACTGGCAATCTTTGGTTACAAGATACTTGATCGTTTCAATACATGCACAATTAGTATTGGTTTAAATATTTTTGCAATTAATATAAGTAAGAGACTCCTCAGATATTCTACCGTCAAGAAGCATTAATTAGTATTATTGTGTTCGGGTTTCAATGATGATTGAACTGGTGGAACTACAAGCACAAGAAACGTAACGTCTTTGCTCCCAGTGTTAGTGGCGCATTGACGATGTAGGAAATGGTTAATATTTCATACAGTAGGGGGCAGTGATCACTTACCATAAGGTGTTCTATTTGCCATTCTAAAAAAAGCCATAATATAAGTCAAAACATTCAAAATATATTGAAAATGTTATTAATTTTAATGAAATCGATGTGAAAAGTTTAACATTTAATAAAATGAAGCTTAATTAAAATGTATACTCCGTAATATTATGTAAAGAATATAAAATAAACGAGCCGTCTAATAGATTAACCCGAGGCTTCGCTAAGGCTGGCGCTATTGCCTCTCGGCGAACCAAGTACCTACATAGGTAATCATGAGAAATGTTACTATCAATACGTATATAAGTAACAGGTTATTCTTAACACGATTTTAGATTCTATATATATACCCTTAGCTCATGAAATGGAATGTTTTTTCAAATGAAATTGTATTAATATTTGTATAATAATTAACAAATTAAATTGTCCGTTTTACATACCACTAACGAATAGACAAAGAACTATTACTGATGCCGATTAACGACCCATTTTATTGTCATAATTTGAGTGAACTGAGTGTTTCGTGAGCAAAATTACTGGAACGTGAGTGATTATATCTAGTGGTCAGTACTTTAACAATCAGCGAGTACTTGATTTAATTTTCAATTCTTTGTTTTCGACAATACACTATCCTTAATAATTATACACCAGTTGAAAATGCCACTACATAAGTATAAATTAGTCATAATCATAATCTATGTCATCATAGGTATACTGAAGACAAGTCCAATGTATGAAATATACCTTAAAAGGTAGGTGTTAGGAACGGTAGATCATGTTTGTACCCATGACAATATGTATGTAAAATTTCGCAATCATCGGTTAAGTAGTCAAGACGTCATAGCATAAGAAAATAAATTTCGCATTTATAATATTAATAAGTAAGCGTAACAGACTGTCAGACAGAGTTACTTTTCATTTATAATATTAGTATATATTAATTCTATGACGTGACATTTGAAGAGCGCCTTCTTGCAAAAAATGAAATATTTTTACTTTGATTATATTCATTACTTTTGATATATTTTGTCCGTGTCCGCGCTATTGTTTTATATTAGTTATTATTTTATTAAAACAACGATATATGTCAATATAACAATATTCAATTTTTAGCCTGATGTGTATGTTGTTAGTTTGGCGTTGACAGTGTTACAGGTTTGAGACCCGAGTACTGAGATTCAGTCGAGCAGTAAGCGTTCCGTCCAAAGGGTTCAAATATGTTGTATGTATCGGTCTTCTCGTTGCCAAAGTTATTGTGACCCCATGGTCTCATTCAGGACGTGTATAATACAACACAATCATAAATGCTAATAATACGTAAGTGATGAAGATATACATCAACATATGGAGACATACAAACACACAAATATCCTTCTAAAAAGTAGAAACGAGTACATTCAATTTGGAAATGAATTATTTACGAATTTTAAATCATTCTAGATTATTCTTAACTTATCTATCTATCTTAAACATTCATATCGCAAACAGCCTAAGATTTAGCAACTAGCGTACAAATTCTTTCATACACATGTATTATATTGAAAGCCGATAATATCTGAAAGCTTAAACAATACTTTAGATAAAATCACGGATAATACTCGTTACAACACGGCGGCTCTGTTTGGTCTTGAAACTATACAACTTTGCGAATGGGATATTGATCGTGCGCACAAATTCGTTCAAGTAGACTTAATGGTTTCGACTTTCAATAGCTTTAATTTCCAATTAAGTTATCATTTATCGAAATGACATTGGCAGAAATGATTAACCATATAGATATTTCATAGGAACTTATTATATAACTTGGCTTTAATTGAAACAATTATAGCCTTTCCTTGTGTTTCGTATGCAAAATAAACCACAGCGGTACTTAGACCACAAATCACTTTAAAATTAACGTAATAATAACTATATGTCGAGCTAATTGTACCGCTTTGAATGAGGAACAGGAACCCATTCAAACACACACATCAATATATTGTATGATTACCGCAAATTAGCGAAAGTTGAACAAATTATTTATAAAAAAAACACACACTTCACGACGACGTTCGATCTCTATTTCGAATCTCATTCAAAAAACATTCCTTCAACTCTACATAGAAAAGTTTAATATGCTTATAAAGATTTATTACGCATAAATAGACTCAGTGGAATCACTTTCGCTATGTCCGGACATTACGCATGCGCGGGGCGCCTTTAGAAAGCTATACTTAGTTTTCACTGACTCCGAACGAACTTATCACGTTAGACACGTGACTGTTTCTTGTAATATAAAGTAGAAAATAAATAGAAAATTTATCGAGCTACAAGATATTAATGTTATTTTTAACATAGCTTTGTTTATCCGTAGAGAATTGATAGTTATAATAGAGGAATTTTAGCCCTTCTTCCTCGAATGTAAATTACGATTTAATTTGAAAAAGGAATGTGTTAATGACTTACTCTCTAATTACTCGATCACATTGCTAAGATCAGGTTTAAAGGCTGTCGGCTTTCATCCCATTAATGGCACTACCTTGGCCATTTTTTTATCATATATTATTAACTATATAAAATTTAATAGATTTATGAACCGAATTTATTTTTAATCTGTCGAGTCTATTCTACGTACAGATAGAAAAATATTTTATTCAAGTAGGCTCTTGCAAAGACTTACGGCACCGATTCGGAAGTAGATTCAACCTAGAAGAACCGTTATAAAATTAAATAATTACTCTTTTCCATCATTTAAATCAGATATAATTGAGTATAATTAATTACGTTTCGTTAACCTCTCTAATTAATAAAAAATATCTATGCATCAAAATCATCGAATAGAACCTATACGCTTCGTGATCTATATAATATTTTAATAAGTAGTTACGCATTATTTAGAGGCAATTTTTTCACTTAGATTTCAATTAATATTATTAGTTCGCTTTAAGTATTTGCGGAATTTTGTTATAGAACCGTGTCCAAAGAAGATTGACTAAAAGAGATTGACTTGGTGGGGAATGGAAATTAGTATTCTAGTTTGTCTTTTACTTCTCGTGTTCATAAAATGTATATATAACATAGTTAGAATATCCTAATACATATGTATAGTAGACAAATGTATATATATATATATTTGTGTATATACTTTGTGTCTCTGTGTGACGTCCGTGAATCCCGCACCGTCAAGTTTCACGCGGTAATTCAGCAACGCAACCCTCGATTGCTCAGCTTACAATGAATATTTCTATTCATTAAAAATATAATTAAATTAATTGAGATTATCATCCAGTTGATATAGATATTTATTATTACCCATTAATTACTTATTTATTTATATTCATAGGTTGAAGATGTCAGTATTGTTAATAAACATTTTTGTCTGTCCATTCTAAGTTATGTGTTAAGTATACCTTTTAAAAGCGATGTAAAATTATTCTTAAATAAAGGGAGAATGTTATTTAAGTATAATACACGCTATCGGAAAAAACCTATCGCATAACAATGTGTAATTCACTTCGTATCGAAACGGTTGATTTTTTATGTAATTTCTAGTAAGTTCAAGGCGTTGAGAAGATGCGCCGGACGAGGCTCTCACAGTCGCATCGCAAACTTGCAACATGAACCTCGTGTCGCAACCGTCGATACTAAAATAATAAGGACAATTATATTGTGGAATAACTGACTTTTTTTAAACATTGCGTATGTAAATGTACGAGAGAATTGTATGATTTGGTAAACGCCGACAGACATTTTGTCATCGAATGTTCTAGTCGCTTACTAATCGTGTTGCTGATTGAAATTGAGCATCACATTTTTACTTAGGCACATTTTAAAGAAATATATGATTTTGAAATTTTTCTTCTTATTGGCTTTAGCTATATTTAAAGTATCAATGTCAAGGGTTATTACTTGCCTAAACAGTTTTCTAAATTCGATACGTATTGTACTGTCACAACATCGCTAGTTTAAATTTAAGTTGATAAGCAAGTCGTCACGTTGAGACAAAAAAATAGTTAACATGACCTTTATCGTTTAACAATATGAAAAACAAACGAAAATCAATCGTTTTAACGTTCGATCGAATTTTAAAAATACTTTTTTATACATATTGTAACGCAACAGTGACAACCTACTTTGTTAAAAACATATCGAAGGGCGTCTCCAGTCCCGAGATTATAAATAGACCGAACAGATCTTAAACGGACTATATACTTATTTTCAAAATAGTTTTCATATATAACAATTTTATATATACAAGTTATAAGTGTACTTGTCATTGATACATAATTGATAAGAATGAACTATACATCGAATGAAGAATGACCGTTTAAAACAACCTGATTGATTTAACCATTCGATCGTTAACAACAATAATAGAAATACTAAACAAAAAACGTGATTGATAATCTCGTGTAATTTCTCAACGCCATTAAACGAGTTATATCAATCAGTTGGATATGATACGAAATAAAGCAAAATTGACCTCGACCTTTGGGTATCATTAATCTGCGCCCGCGCCGCCGTCCGGCCGCTTTGCACTTTCACTGGACGCATAGCCTTGACAGTTCGACCACATTTATACTAAACTTTGTACACATACCGACAATATATGTATATCGATGTTTCCTACTGTTGTATTTACTTAATCATACAAATTTATTCATAGAATGTACCCATGCTTTCTTTATATGAGTTTAATATTAAGTTTATTTATTTATATAAATGCAATATTTTTTATAAGGCAACTTTTTAACAGACTCTCATCGAGACTGCGTGCGTGTTAAAAGACGAGTCCTAAATATTTTTAAAGGTGGACTTATTGAAATGCACATTTCACTTAATTAGTTATGCAAATCGCCGCTCTACATTCGCGACGGCGCCCTTCCTTTGATTTTACTCGATGACCTTGAAAGTTGGAATTATTCCACTGTATTTAAAAAAAAATATTCAAGCGTATTGTTAAATGAGATATTGTAATTTTTGTTATAAATTTCATTTGTCATTTATATTGCACGAATTTCAACTCTATCTATATTTAATCTTAGATTTTTTATCATAAAGGTCGTGAAAGAGTATTTAATACTTTATTGGTATATTATCTGGAGTTTGCATTTACTTTCAATGTTAAAAATAAAGCAAAATTTATATATAATATACGCATTATATTTTTATTAGTTATATAAGAATATAATATAATATATTTAACTTGCAACGAACAATGGGCAATGATGTTACGCTTTACGACACAAGCGTGAAAAATGATGTTCGAACAAAAGACTGCAACGCGCTACCTACTCACGCTCGAACAACATAAGCATTCATTAGATTCAACAAACAAACATTTAAAACATTATTATTAATTATACCTACCGAACACTTTGTGACTATTCTGATTCTTGTATTGCCAATGCGATGCCAAATATGGAATACTAGCTGCCCGTCTCGACTTTGTGTGGGTAAAATTCCTACAAAGTTACCCCTCCTATCCAATCCTCCTATCTGTAGCATGGATAACGTCATAAATTTAATCTGTGGTCCAAATTCTAGCTATATAGACTCAGTGGTTTTGGTGGGCGGTGATATCCGGCCACTTGGCTCTAATGCTATCAATATTACACTACGATATAGGTACCTTGATATTTGCGTGTTAATTTATTGTATCATCAATTGTTATTACGTACATTAAGTTACGTTAATTATGTAAGTAAAATATTACGATTATAGCGTGCACACGATTACAGTCATGGTCACTGCGTCCGTCTGTTTGTTCGTCAGAAATGAAATTGAACTAATAAATAAAAATATTAATTCCAACATTTTACGTCCATGGTCAAATATTATTTAAAAATGAAATTTATTATATGATTATATTTTAGAACCAAAGAAAAAAAATTTTAGTAACTGACGCGAAAACTGGCTAAAATATTTTAAATACGTAATTGACTTTTAAATATTGTATGGTGTATTTGTACACATATTTCAAAGCCTCAAATTCAAAAACTTCTATTTTGAGTCACATTACAAAAAATCTAATATGATTTTTTTAAATAAACCTAATAAGAAAAAAAGGCTTCTAAGTATAGCCTGTAAAGATTCCAAATGATAAACACTCATTAAGTACATGATAACTAAGTGATACTTGCACGGAGTCGAACGCGCGATCAGTTAAAACCCGCGTGTTCTAACATTTCAGCTCCCAGCTTTAAATGTAATCATTCGATATTCGCGATATATAATTCATACAACCTTGAAAGTACCGGAAGCCGCAACAATAAGCTAAGTTTACGATTACCCGTAAAGTGAATATGTTGCAATATTATACACATAATATATTGAATATCAAATATTATATTTTATTTCATGGAAGCCGAGTGGGCGCTCGAACAACGCCCGATTGTAAAAGGTTTCTCTGTAATTTATTCTGCTCCTAAGTTGAATGTGTTTGATCTATTATGCTTCTTGTGGTGTACACCGACTCAGTCACTTATAAAAAAGGGGCGATATAGCGTAGTGGTAAGGTTAAGTGAGGTTTAATCAAAGAAAGCGGGTTCAAGCTAACACTGTTTTATACGTGTTTAATCATAACATCGTGAAAAATCTACTACATGTGTGTCCACCAACTAATATGGGGGCGTGGTGGGATAAGCGCCAAACTTTTTCTTATTTAAAGAAGATCTCAGAAAGAAGAAGTATGTCGATATATTACAACAGATCCTGCTGATGTACATTGTTTCCTAATCAAGTATCAGTAGTAAGTTTAGAGTTAATTATAAATATTATATTGAAGCTAAAACTCTCGCATTTTACTTTATATTTTATCGAACCATTAGTGTATTTTTATGGTATGTTCAACAACTTGACTCCGTGTAATGGCTTTGTGCGTAACATTTGTTAGATATTTAGCCGCCAATTCTATAACATACGTGCCGGCGTGACGTATTATTTTAACCGTATAATTACAATCACATAAAGTATAAATATCAAATAAAGTTCCGCTCTTAACGAAGCATGTTTATTTTAAAGGCACGCTAAATAACAATACAAGTATTTAACAATAATACATACCACTTAGCCACGCACAAACAAGTGCGCCCAGCACAAACAGTTAGTTGTACATCTTTCTCATCCAGTAAACTACTAATTTAATTTTTCGTTTAACCTAAATATATAGAGATAAGTCATCATAATATTATAACGCCAAGCTTCCGACTCAGTAGTCAACGCGTCAAATCTGAGTCATAATATTAAAGAATATATTAAAAATAAAACAAACCGAGAAGTATTGTGCGATAAAAAATACGGATATGAATAAAACGTGTGGTTAATATTCGTTGATTTTTATGCAGGATATATAAGTAGGTAATTGTAAAACATTACAAACAAACTAAATGTTTCGACAATAATCCGTATCAATTCGCAATACGTTGGCCGGTTTATTTATTTTGATCTGATTGTAACTTTAAGCTTAATTAACCTATTTCTTGTGAACTCGATTGAATTAAGTTTGTTTCATTTTCATTTTGTTTGTTTTTTATTTAATTCATTAAATATATAAAAATGTTAAAGTAATTCACAACAAAATCATTAAGTACTTCGGAATTTCTTTATACTTATCGACTTCTGCTATTACTCTACATTCTTTAAAAGGTTAGAATAATACTGCAGCTTTAGAAAGGATATCGCCAAGGCCGGACGGTGTCCGCTGCAGACACGCAGACGTATGTATAATTGCGTATATCGATATACATATTACATGGTAGCGATTTAAAATAGTTTGACTTTAATTTTTTCTAACGAGTGCTCATATTTATTTGGTTATCAATTTGATTGGTTGATTTTTTTATGTTTTTGACATATTATTTATAAACCGACTTCTTTTTTGTTGGGACACAATGTTTCGTTGCGTTTATATTTGAAGAAAAAATTTAACAAGGGATAATGAAATACAGAATTAATTTATTTTACTTCGAATTTAAATTGTGATTTATTTTCTGAGATATGGTTGGAAGTCGTTTATGTTTCGTAATCATAGAATTTTAGTTAAATTTGAAATGATTGTGACTAAAATATAAAAATTAGTTACCGTACTTTACTTGGTAGGCTTTGTTCAAGTCTGACTGGATAAATACCACTTACAATTTACTCATCACAGATTCTACCGCCATACAGCAATATTTAGTATTGTTATGTTCCGGTTGGAAGGATGAGCCAATGTAACTAATGTACTAGGAATGAAGAACATCTTAGTTCCCATGGTTGGTGGCGCATTGGCAATATAAAAAATGGTTTTTAATCACCTACGATCAGGTGCTCATCACATAATATTTCGTTATAGTTATATACAATTTTATAACATTATGAAAATATTTATTTATCTTTTTATTTTATTATAATCATATTTAATACGCTCTCTAAAAATGATTTAGAGAGCGTATTAAATATGTTTTAAAGTTAGTTACCAAATATGGGTCAGACTTTCAACATACTCATGACTATGTAACTGAGGTGCACGAGATGAATATTAAAAAAAAAAATAAGTCAAGGAAAACTCAACAATTCTTGCCCAGATGTGTACCTACAATATATTCTACGTTGATCTAACCGAAGATCCATTGGGCGACCGCGTGTCGCAATGAGCGCCCTTCGTAATGTCCTTACAAGTACATTCCGCATAAAAATGCCGCCGGAAGAATCGTTAAGGTTACTGACATATCTCTCCACTCGTACGTGCCATCCACTTTTAATTCATGAATGGATGTTTACGGTCATGTGTGTATAAACTACATTCCTCTCGATTATACCTTGCGGAACACTAGAACGCGCATTGCAATCTTTTTTATTCGTCATTACTGGTTCTTGAGAATCCATTGGTATATTAAATACTTTATAATAAGCAGTTACCACTTTCTATTTCAGTTTAGTATGAATATTGGTTGATTTAGCATTATAAGCATAAAGGATCGAGACATTGAAAATGGCTATTAATAACTTCATATCTTCAAAATAATAGCATATTTGATGAGGATGGCATGTACTCCTGTCGCTAATAAAACTCTTTATTAATAGATTTTAAATTAAAAAAAAAACTGATTCTGGTATTTTTCCCGATCCACTAAACCCAGTTTATCTCGTGAAATGACAATTAGAAAGTAATTTTAAGAGGCTATTTGAATAATACCAAATAAGTTATCCCAAATATATAAATTTGGGACCATAACTTATATATATATGTGTATAAATTTCCGTACATACTCAGTGACGTGATTGCCGGTTACAATATTTATTATCCTCCCGTACTTACCTGTAAAAAGAAAAATTTTTTTATTATTTTATCATATTATATCTAATATCAAAAACATATAATAAAAGCCGAGTAACAACGAGAACACTCGACAAGACTGACTAAACACTATTGAAATAAATTACGAAAGTTACTACTTCAAAATAAATCGTTACGAGTACTGACATTGTGCATTAAAAATAATTCTAGAAAAAAATCGTGAGAGAAAACTACAATGTGTCCGCGCAGTTACCGCGGTCTCGTACGAGCGGCCTCTAAATTTGATCTCATAGCCGTCATTGTACAATTGAATACAAAATTTGTATATTTAAACCCTCGTACAGCGCTAAAAAACTCAATATTGAAACATTAAGCCAAATACTGTTATACTCTATAGAATAAATATAAACCTTGTAACACATTATAAATGTTTTGTCATTTAAAATAATAAAATTTGAGTGAGTCAGTGTACTTACAGGCATAATCTAGGTTCATTGCCGTTGTAAGGAGTGGTTAATATGTATATATATTATTATATATTATAAGTAACTTTAAAAAATATTGATGGAAACGATCTTTTTAATAAGTTTAAAACGTAATATTATTTATCTATACTAATATTATAAAGAGGTTAAATTTGTTTGTATGTAGGGGGTAATCTCCAAAAGTAGTGATCCAATTCTAAAAATGTTTTCACTGGTAAATTATATTCATATTACATAATTTTCCTTATTAATGAATTTCACCCGTGCAGTGCAGTAGGCACAGATACAACCAAGTATCTACAAACGAATATTTATGAGTTATTTCAGCGAAATCCTTGCGTGTAATTACAATAATTACAGGAAAGGATTTGTAATATTAAAACCTTTGACAACACATTAACAAAGGACTTTTGTCCAGCTTTGGGGATATGTTGTCAATATATTACCTAATATTATTTATATATCTAAATAAAGTGTCGCACTACAAAATAACTAATACAAATGACAACTTTATCAACTTGGTGTGATAGCTTCGCTTGCCACTCACGTCATACAACTTTACTAGTGTGAGTGTACTTTTATCGACGCGCTCATCTTTGATAGCATATCTACATATAAATAATTAATCAAAGTATATTTCCTATAACGCCTCTAATTCTAGTATAAGTGACTATTCATTATTAGGTTACCCATTTGCCTGTTTGCCTTTCCATTCCTTAAAAAAAAAAAAGAAATATTTCTTGCAGATATTATACGTAACACAAGGTTATGCATATCTGTAATTAGTTTTTACGTAATTAGTCTAATTTAATGTACAAATATTTCTTAATTAAATCAAATCCCGTAACGATGAATTCGTTACGGAATTTTGATTATTTATATTATTAATGTAAATAAAATATGATAATATATTTATCATTAAATAGTATATATATTTTTTTGGTTATGAAAATTATTACGTCAATCAATGTCACTAAAAATGTCAATTTTAGTAACAAACGTCAACTTTTTTGTTTTTTTTTTTTTGTTATGAAATACAAATGTTAATCTGTAACCTGTTCACAGCTGGTTTCGAGTGTAGTAGTAACGAGGTTGTGTAACCGCGTTAAACTGACTCGTAACAACCGGTCCGAAGGGCAGAATGTAGAGCAACTCGTAACACTAGATCAGTATACGCTTTTTGTTTATTTTGTCAAAGCTGTTGTTTCGTGTCCGTATAGTCTAGTTCTTTATTAATCATTAAAAAATTATGATTTCTTTTTATAATTTATTTTTGTATAACGCGTGAAGTTTTGTTCATAAATTAAATAAATTCCTTAGTTAACATAACTTTATTCTTATTGACTGACTGACTCATAAGTATTTAACGTTCATCTAAACAGTAGTGAACTTAAATAACTTTATACCAATTAAAATTAAAAATAGCAGCTTATCAAATCACGACTTCAAAGAATTCTGGCAAGAATGCTAGCAGTATTTCCTCGTTTAATAGCGATTATCTGGGCGTAAAATGAACCAGCTGTCCTGTTATTGATAGAGTTCAATAAACTTCGTTTTAGATATTTTAGAAATATTATCAATGTGGTTCAAGTGGTATCAGTTCAACAACCGTATTAAATTAATTAATAAATGTCTTATTTAATTCTTCGACAACCAAACTAAATTTTCATTTAACATAAGAAGTAGGTATATATTTTCAACTGTATTTAAATCTGATATAAATATTTAAATCCGAATGCTAATTTTAATTTTCATCACATTGATTATTAAAACGAACGCTTTCTATCGTATTGTTTGTATGGAAACTTGGTTATAGAAAGCGGTGAGAAATTTTAGCTCAGATTTATGTTATTAGATAATTACTACTTTCTCTGGTTTTTTTTTTATTTATATCATAGCTAGGTGGACGGACTAGTGGAACCTGGTGGTGTACTGATCACAGGCATTGGCACCTATGGAACTAATGCCCCACTAAACTTAGGAACGGACCGTTCAAAATGGAATGCAACAATACTAAGGATTGTTGATTGGCGGTAGAATACAAATATATAAGTAGAAAGTACCCAGACCAGGCCCCATGGATAAGAGGGCCCCCAGGTAAGTCAAGTGAAAGTCAAAAATATACGATAATGCGAAAGAATTACCTAATTTTATTAAATTAAACAGATCGTATAATTTGCGGCCCTGCGAATCCTGCAATTAATCAAACCCATTCAATTCATTTAATTCAAGTCTACATTCAGGTGTGTCTTAGATGGGCTCCTAAGTAGTATTAGCCTAGGGCCCCCTAAACTCACGGTCCGGCCCTGGCTTACACAGATCCCTACCTCCAAGTAAATTAAAGTTCTGTGTTGTTTTTATTAATTTAATTCCAAATGTTATCACGTAGTCTATTAGTATAACGTCAGAGATCATGTTAACATCGAACATATAAATGACTAAGTTTAAAATTTCTTCCTAACTAAAACTTAATCAGGTCAGCGATACAATTTCACTTGAAATATCATTGTTTTTGTTTAAAATTCATCTTGTGTTATTCTGTGAAACGTCACGATACCGACATACATACAAACGAATTGCTTAATATCGTTCAAAATTCATCCCATGTTCGGACGAGGAAAAATATCGTTACGAAATTTTCGCGTTACAAAGTAATTGAATTGTCAGTCTAACTAAGACCTCAAAAACAAACCAAACTTTTTCCTGCGATTTTTACTAATGGCCGGAGTGATTCATAGTGAAGGTAAAGGTGTATAATTCATTGTGGTTTTGTGTGAATTGGCGGAAATACGATTTTGTTCGTTGAAATTGTCAAAAAAAAATAAAACCGACAAGTAGAAATGTATATGATAACGTAAACATTTTATGTAAGTATAACCTTATTCTATCCAAACAAAGTCGGGACTCGTGGCTAGTATTAGTATAATACATTAAATGTTTTTCAAATAACTGTTGATTTTTGACAATGCCACTATATATTTAAATAATGATAACTGCCGTGGACTGTATGTGTGTCTTTGTGTTACGCACTTGCGCGTGACTCTGCTTTGTTGTATAACTGCATGTCAATGAGTCGTAAAGAACTTAAAATTGGTGGAAACAACTAAAAACTCACTGCAGCATGAAATTATGATTTGACAGAAAACAATACATCAAAATACTTTAAAGTTTAACGTTAAATTTCGCTTATTTAATATTACAGATAATAGATATAAGTTTTAAAGGATTTTTTTAATGGTAATTTAGAAATTTGAAACTATTGCTATGTAACCCGTGTGCCTTTACCTATGGAGTAAATTTGAAAGTTTTAAAGCGTAGTGAGCAACAAATGATGTCATTCATCTTTAGTAAAATTTTAAAAACGAAATTGATTACCAAATCAAATTAAATTCTCAAATCTTTATTCAATACTGAAGTATACTCTTATTGATATTCAAACTGCCACCGGTTCTGAAAAGAAAATACCCTGACCTAAAAGAAACTACAAAAGAAACTCAGCAGGTCGTTTTTTGTGATTATTTACATACTACATTTAATGTAACAAAGAAAAATCCAGACGGCGATCTTTGAATTCCCAAGGTGTGCTATTAACCATGAACTCAGTAATTGTATTATGTTCAATCATAAAATTTAAAATCAAAATCAAAATATACTTAACTATATTCAAGTAGGCTCATAAAAGCACTTTTGAATCCTCATGTTATAGTGTTGAAATAAATGTAAAACTACCACCGATTCGGAAATTAGATTCTACCGAGAAGAACCGGCAAGAAACTCAGTAGCTACTCTATTTCACCATGTCAATTACAGAGTATGCCAGTATAATTAAATTGTTATATATCCTACCTAGAAATCATTATCAATACTAAGCCCACACTCTTTTACCTTTAATATAATCTTTAATTTTACATGGGTGGTAATTCAGAGAAAATAGTACAGAGCAGACATTTCTTTCAAGCTAAGTTTGATATACCAGTTAAACTATAGCTCGTGAGCTATAGTTGATAATGATACTCGATTACCATTAAACAATAAGCTTGTTACAAAACATCGGCGCACGCATCACTGCTTTCCAAACTATGTATGATTAATAACTTGCACCATGCATCGCGAGTCATTTATAATTATTCGTTATGAGCCCGTGACTTTTGCTCCGTGAACGCTTATTATTTCATTAACTATTGTTTAAACATATTATACGTCTGCTTCCTTTCTTCCAAAATACGTAGTTCACTTTTTGTATATGTAAGTTTAATTCTATATATGTATAAAGCTGTTGAATAAAATAAAAGTAAAAAATGAAAACTTTTTACGAACTATGAATAAATATATTTTTAAATTTTAATATAAAACTACTAACTTAAACATTTGAAATGATTATGTCAAATAATTTATAAATGTTTATATATTTTGACATCTCGATACATGATTTCATTTAACAAAAGCCATGCGATAAAAACAATAATTGTACTTAGTATTTATAATATATATTTTTTGCTTAAACAAATAATCAATAAAACACAACCAGTACCAAAATAACTATTAACAAAGATCAATAATCGCACGATTTTAAATAAATCTATTGACTCACTTTCAATAACATACTTTTTATCCCCGACATTGAAGTTTCCAATTCACCGACTGCGTCGTGATAATAAAACATAGGTACCCTAAGTTATGTCCTAGAGAACACAAAGCTAAACGATAAGGTCCTATTGTCTTCGTTATGTCGCAACCTTGGTTGCTTTATGACCGAAACGAGATTTAAAAGAGTAATGAATCATTCTTCGCATTAATTATGAAAAATTCACACGTTATAATAGACAATTTGAATTTTATGTTTGAGGAACTGTGGCCGCTACTTACATATGAGATATGTAATACCTATACTTTTTGATGATAGAGATATCAATTCTTTGGGAATCCAAATTCTGTCAATTTCCTACATCTTGAAATTCTCACAGTATTAGAAGGATATTCAAGCATTGTTGCTGTTTACGTATACTTGTTGACGTTTCTTGAGAACATATGATGTTATCGACTACGAACTAATTATATCCTACGTGTTATTGCATACCGAACAATTGATTAAGTTCGTATAAAATAGAATCCTGTTCCTATTATCATAATAACAAAATGCTCTTTGAGGTCGTCAAATGCGCTGTTTATATAATATGAAGTAAATAGACTAATCGATCAAAATATGTCGTATATACAGCGAAGACGAAGCGAAGAGTACGAAGAGTACAAAGTATACAATAAAGTCGCATCAAACCGAATGATTCAAGGGTAAAGTGTAAATGTATAATGCATACATATTATAGCAGAGAAAAGCCGCGAGTTTCCTAGCCGGTTTCTTTTTCAATTTACGTATGTTTTTCAATCAAAAGTTGTATATTGACTCTTATTAATATATCTGCAATATATATAATTAACAATAAGAATATAAATATATCTGCAAGAATTTATTTCAGAAATAAATTGAGTAACATATTTTTGAGCTCTGTTTATGTATTTAAAAATCACTTAGCACAGATTTGAATACTTTATTTATTATTATTAAAAAAAAAAAAAAAGACAAACACATATTTACATATTATTCATACAGCTATCATTTATAAATATTCAGGGCGTCTTTAAGTAAACAGCTTAACAACTTTTTATTTAATTAATACTTGCATTTCCATATATAACAAATACCGCGAGGAAGTATTTAAGAAAAAAACACAAGCCCAAGGCCCAGAGGTTAATCAGGAAACCCGTATTGTACTCACGAAGCCAAGAACAAGCGTGACCAGTAACACGTCCGTGGAATCCTTTTGTATACGTTTTTCATTGTTTTTTTTTTATAATCATAGACAATTAAATGTTTACACGCATCATTGACCTCTACAAGAATAATTTGTTTATTACTAGAAAATCAAGTGAATACTGTTACATATACAACCTTTACATACGAATAACTGTTATAGCTACATGTTTGTTAACATGTAAAAAGACGAGCCAATTGACCGAGACGGTATTTAAATGTTCGACAGTCAACTTCGTCATAGGTAAAGTGTCAAAAAACTAGTACTTTTTAATTGTGATGTTACTATAATGAATTAAAAGTGAAGCTTACGCCGGTTCGGAATGTTGATTCTACAAAGAAAAAATGACAGGAAAATCAGTTGTTACTCTTTTCCATTTAGTAAATTTACGAAGTATATCATCATCATAAAAATAAAACTACTCTCACGAACTGAATTCCAATAACCAATTCATCTATTACTATTTTTCCGTAGAATAACTAATAAATGAGCAAAATAAAATAAATAATCTTCCTAAGTAGACTTGCACAAAGTCCTCCAACAAATAAAGTTCTAGGTATCTGTTCCCTTTCCACTATTAAAACAATTTGCATCTGTTTACCGCCTAAAGTCAATACAACATACTCCGCAAATAACAAGCGACCTAACCCAATCAAAGAAATTAAAATTTCAACAATACTTTTAAAATATTGAAACATGGCAATAAATGGCTAAAGATAATTTTGCAATACGCCGATACTTTGTCTGATTAACATTGTACAATACAATATAATTGTATTTGCGTTACTTCACCTTCAGTTCACGATAAACTCTTATAGATAGGAACAAGGCTGACGAATGATTGGTCATTATTACCATGGTCCATGCTAAACCAAAATCAAAATATACTTTATTCGTTAACTATATTATATTATATTCACAGTTTTTATAACAGTTTTGAGTTGTAAGTTGAGGAATTGTCAGCAGCAGTTTCAGGTTTGAAAGCAGGTAAAGACGAACTCTAAATTAATATTTACGGTCGTTTCGGATTTGTACTTTGCACAGCTTCATTCTCTTCAGAAAATGACCGTAAAATCGACAAGGACATTACCAGCGAAGAAATGAAATAGCCTCATTGATATCAAGTAATAAAAGAGATAAGTTTCATCTTTTTATACGTGTGGTAACAAAATATATCTTTATCGTTTTGGCGTGTCTCTGTAGACAGGCTTCGCGCAGACAAGCAAAAACCGTGTGAAAATAAAAAGCTCATTGTGTATTATCAAAACACGAAGAGAAACGACAATACGGTATGGACAAAGTTATTTTGCACATCTATGTTAATAATTATCCGATTATTATTATTATTATTATATGATTTTTTAGTCTACAACATATATCCTCAAAATTCAGATAATCGAGATATTACAATATTAAATCCTATAAAATTCAATGTCATGCAAGTTCAACGGGCGGCCATGTTTGACGTTTACGGGTGCGTTCAGAAAGCTTGTTTCAAATAATAATTTCGTACAGGGGTATGGAAACTTCTCTTTATAGATTTATACAGTTATAAATTTATAGATCAACTTTTATGAAAATGTTATATGAAAAGTAAAAACGAGCGAAGCCGGGTTTGTCATCTATTTCTAAATAAAATTACACACATTTTAAGATTAAATAAATAAATATTAAGATTTTCGATATATGTAAGTAAGCTAAAGTCTAAAAGGCTCATTATCACGAGACGTGTGACAGATTCCCACGTCAAGATGACGTTGAAGTACTTATCACGCAATTGTTCTATAATGTATGCTGATTTGCAGCATAGATCTTGTGTCTAATAGCGGCGCAGATTTCACGTTTATTTTTAACTATACGTACTGATTTATATTTAGAATTTATATAAGGCTTTGTAACAAGATATTTTTACAAATTTCAAGTTTAATAAATTCTCATGTAAGAAAAAAATATTTGATAAAATATTCATTGTTCGCCTATTTATTTGATAGAAATGAAATAATTATATTAGAGAATATTTTTTTAGTTTAGCAACACAGACAGTTTAATTGCTTTTAAGTATCCTGTCTGCTGTATCTATGTTGCCCAACGAAATAATAATTAAAATATAGTAACTCTCTCAAGACGTGTGTAACTTATAACAATGTCTTCTGCAATTTGAGAACTCTATAATCTTATTTATTTCAATTTAAGGACAATTAATTACAAACGTCGTTAAGTTTGATAAAGTCTAGAACAATAAAGTTTCGATCGATGCAATCCATTGTTAATATTTTCAGTGACCTGGTTTTTTATTAGTTTAACGATCACTATCTCATAGACTCTTACTTGAATTATATTTTAATAGTATGTTAGATTGAAAATCGTAATGACCTTGAAGATAAAACACATTTCAATTCTGATTTTTTATATATTTTTAAAGTCGATTATGGTATACATAATGAAATAAAAATATACACCAAGGTTTTTTTATTTTGGATATTTGATATTATATATTGATTTGATTGTTTATGTATCTCAAATATAAAATCCTGACTGAAATCCAATCAAAATACTCTTTAATCAAGTAGGCTTAGAACCATCATATTAAAGTATTCTTACCCTATGGTTGGATTTATAAAAATAATTAAAGTTCAGTACTAATCAACGAAAGCTTTAAAAGTTAATACGTCGTCTATATTATTTAGTATCATTACATATTTTGTTCTTTAATTAGGAGAACTCTGAATTAGAGTAACCACGTGCGATACTCGATTTAGCTAAACAAATGTACAATGTATGATATCTTACAAGATTTTCTTTCCAATAGAGCATAAAATGGAGCATGCCAGTTACTCGTCCACCAATATCATTCAAAAAAATATCTAGTAATCTATTTACTGGCATTACTTAACTATTCTAGAACCTAACTTGCTACGCCTACCTTCTATTTCGAAAACATGATTTAAATCTGAATAGTTCGTTCACCTCGTTGTCACGTTACTTGCAAATTGACTGACTCGCTGGTCTCGTGGTTAGATTATAAATCCGTTAGGTAGACCTAGAGGTTCTTGGTCCCCAGATTGAGACAAAAAAGTTACTGCGTTTTCATGTTCTTCCCAAAGTCTAGAAGTTGGTAGAACCTTAACTTTTTCCAGTCGTGACAGAATCTGGTATTTCCCATAATTATGTGTATGAGGAAATAAACTGCACCTGTGTTTGCGCACACATTTGTATAATATAATATATTTCGCGTACATCACTAGTTTTTATCATAACTTGCATATAATCATGGGATTTTTTTTTTGAGAAGTTTTTATAAACCTCCTACACGATTTGGTGAATCTGACCCGGTTCACAAGAAAACGGAAGTGCACGTTTGATATAGCAAAGATCGTGACGAACGTAACACGATTTGTTGAAATGTGAAGATACAAAAACTTTTCCTTATTTTAAATGCAGAATAACAATATTTATTCGACACTTAAATAAGTTCCTTATTTAAAAAAAAAACTATTTATAATAACTAATCACGAGCTTGAGTTAATGTAATTGCTTTAAAATAGTTCGGTTACTTTATGATTCATTCATACAATCATTCATTCAATTTGTACTTTTAAATATTTACATAAGTTATTGAATATCAGCATTAAAACTCTTTGGTTGGAGAACTCTGTTATTTAAAACTTTGGGACTTCTATGGGATGTTAAGATGTACGGCGAATTTTGTTATAATCAAATTATAAATTGCATGTAACATTAATAACATAAGCGATGACTTTCAAATTTTAATAAAAAACATATAAAATTATCAATCGATCTTTAGATTCAGTAAATCATACCATTCAATCAATGTAAATGATACAGGAAAAATATGAGGACGATATTACATAAATAAAGCTATAATTATATGATGCAGAATGTCAAGCAAAAATGTACAAGTCATTTAAATGAAAGCGAAAGTTATTTTTAAATGTACGTCTGAATAAATGAACAATTTCGCTAACTGTAGCTACGTAAAAACATATTAAAGTTAGCCGTCCACTTGGATCAGTTTAATATAGCGTTACTTTATGCTATGCACAAAAATATAGCCGGTACAATTACTATGAATCATTATTTTAAATTATTTAATTAAATAAATAGTTACCACGTACCGATAGTGAATATTGATTATATCTATTGTGAATATATAAATATGAATTTGCAATGTATATCAATGTATATAATTGTTAGCATTCTTACTCTGTTAACAACAGCCCGAAGGAAATCACTATATCCAAGGTTATAAATAGCCCGAACTGCCTTACATAACAATAAATCATTGACTATAAATATCAAGATTCGAATTTGTTACCTATATTTTTAACATAACGCTTTCATTAAAACCAGTCTTGATATTTGCAATACTTATAAACAAGTAACGGTATTATTTTATGTAAATGTTATATAAAGCTGATTATGCGTAATATATTTGTTTATCTGTATGGAACTTTATTTCAAGAGATTTTTGTTATATATACTTACATACATATGTATATAAAATGATATTATGTTGGTTCATACCAAAGAGCTTTTAAACACGCAGTGTATATTATATTTAAGTGACATGCCTGTATTTGTGCACACACCTGTACACGTCTATGCCCTGTATAGTTGGATATAAATGAGACGGCAAACCAAAACAACAGGAGATCAGACACAATAAATTTAGGCGCAGGACAAATAGCATGTATGAGGCATGCACTGCTTATGAGACAACAGAAAAAAAGAAACCCGACTCGACATTCGAACTCGACATTTATAGGATTGACAAGTCTAACGCAGACTAGCTTTTAGGCAGTTTATTTCTTCATAAACAATATGGGACGTAGAAAAATTACAAAAAAATATGAACAAAGCTGCGAGCACAGCTTATATTTGATAATAATCTAAGCTTGATTTGCAACTCATTGAAATATTTGTGTCGTAACGCTTTCGATCGTCGAAAGTGAAAACAGCGGGAAATAGCCGCTGTAGTAAACCAAATATTATCATAGCCTGGAGAAACAGTCATTGTTTACTTGCTAACAATGTGAGGTAGGAAGGGAAACGATATAATTTGTAATTATATTAAGACATTTTACATATACATATAATTAGTATTTTATATACTGTAAAAAGTTATTCAATATCTTCTCAAATAAGATTTATTTATTTCAAACAAAACTTAAGCACCCAAAATAGTGAGGTGCTATAAATTCAAACTCTCTACCATCAAGATACACGTGTTCTATCGGCTGTACCAGTAAGGCTCATCATAAATTGAATATATAATTTTATTTTTTATTGTTGGTATTAGAAATATTCAAAAAACAATTCTTAATAATTTAATTTAATGTTATTTCTACTATACTTTTATATACATACGTAAACTGTTTGTTTTTTGTGTGTTTAAAGTCTTAGAAGGCATATATGTCTATTAAAAAATACTATTAGTTTGTTTGCTTTAGATATATAACTTTATAATATGACTAATTTCAACTATAATATAAAGTGAATGTATAATTGTTTGTTAACGCTTTAGCAAGAAATAGTTGCTAATAATAGGGAGGTGGTGCAAAACATTTACGTATTAATATTTTTTACACTTTTAATAACTTATCCTGTTAGCGACTAATCATGTAACGCAGTCATGCAACTTAATTTGCGCTTCGGAATAATTTGTTAAATTTATGACGAAGGAATCAATTACTTTAAAAAAAAGGTATAGCTCTAAATAGTGAATCATAAATTATTCATAATTCGAATGAACGAGAAATTTGAATATTTTTTTACTTTTCTTTAACAATAAAAAAAATATATTATCTATAAAAACATAAGTACAAATCCAAATTATAAAAAGTACAGTTATCAGAAAATGAAAGTGCGCATTTGGCGGTCTTCCTTAGACATGTGTAATTAAAAAAAAGTCTTATTGTTATGATTTCATAATAATAGGTAATACTTTTTCAAAAATATTTTCGCCTAACATATTAAAGAAGAATTTATATATGCTTGTTTGTAAATGAATTAATTAACTTACAAACAGAAATAAAATTATATACTTAATATTTCTTTAATAAATTATTTTAAAGCTTTCAAAATACTTCGTTGATTTTTCGTGTTTTTCTCATTGGAATTACTAAAAATTAGAAATAATATTTTTTTTAAATCAAATTTATTTCAATTATTATCTCTACTAAGATAGAAAAATTATAACTTAAGCTATTATATATTTTAAATTATTGCACATATTTTAAATCTAATCATTAGAAATTATTTGAAAAAAGAAGTATAAGACTTTATTTGAAAAAAATATTTGACTTAAACCAACTGATACTCTTTCATTTACTAGGTAAGCTTTTATGGTATAATTTTGATTTTAATGGGAAATCAGAGCTTTGATTTATTATCAAACACTGATGAATGATTAATCATTATATACTGTTGACCTTAACATATAACCGTATAAGGTCATTTTTTACTAAAGAAAAGAATTAAGATAAGATATTTTTTTATTTATTTTTTTATTATTTGATGTCGCTAGATTTTAATTCCAGAAATATATAATAAAAACAAATGGCTGCTAGAAGTTATTGTTAGGCATTTGTTATTGTATATTTTTTTTCTATAAACATCAAGTGCGTGTACATTCCCACCATTTCAATATCACAAACCCGCTTCACTTGACCCGTGGATCAACCAAAAGGTCTAAGTTGTTCGACTAGAGAAAATATTGCAAACTTTTATAGTTTCCTCGATATTTATTAAACAAAAATTAAATATGCAATTTAAAATATAGCTGAAAGAAAAATGACTTCTATTTCAATTCTATAGTTTTAAAAAACTTTGATATCATAATATAATGTTAGCGTAAAATAGGAGGACCAGATCGATTCCTTCACTATTAAAAAAAAATAAGGCCTAAGTAATAAACATGTGACAATATGCATAGAAGTGTGGTTTAGAACCACCGCTCACGGTACCACGCTAGACACAAAACACAGTCACTTTATTTAAAAAAAAATAATATCCGAAAAATCCTGGATGCGTTCTGAAACCACAATCCTACACTTAATTTTGACACTTACGTAAATTTTGGCGGACATTTTGTAGGTCAACTGTCACTTGTCACTCGCGAGATGGGCGCATGCGCGGAGAGACGCGCGGCGAATGGCGCCAGAAGCGTGGCGCTCGTTATATACTCGCCCCCCCAAACTATTATTATATTAATTACGTTTAAATTTTCACTGTACAAGCTCGATCGATCTGGATTTAACGCTTCCTAGTTCGATAATCCCGAATCGAGTGAGTTTTAAACGGAGAAAGCGAAAAAATGACTAGTTTTGCTACGCCGGCGTTGCGTTTTAATTGTAGTGCATAATCTTGTGAACTTAGGCTGTAACAAGTGTTAAGTCACGTTTATTTTGATTGACTATATATATATTTTAAATATGCGTACCGACAATGCTATATGCCATTTCTTAAATAGCATATAGGATGTCAAAAACTCAAAAATCTATTTACATATTTTATCAACTTCTATTGAAGTTATAAATTAGTATCACTTATAATATATGAAAACTTAAAAAGGCAATATTTATAAATATATTATTTTTAATTATAACATAATATTTTTTTAAACCTAATTAATTGTTTCAATTTATATAAAAAATCCTCGCCACGTATCAAAGGTTAATGGTATCCCAGAAACCAAGTCACGCAAGTATCAGCGACAAGTTTAAACATAGGACTATATTTAAACTCAATCGGATAAAAAGCTTAAGAATACATGATGTAAAAATAAATATATTTTTTTACATTTTCATTTAAAAAAATAATGGTAAGATTCAAACTATTCATAATAAAAGATTAAAAATTATATGTTTTTTTTTAGAAATACAACTAGATTTTTAAATGCCGATTAAATAATGAAAGACGTTTGTTTCCGGATTGATATAAAACATGGACGAAGTGACAAAATATCCTATAGTTTTTAATGAATAATAATTAATTAAAAACCTTGAGATACTTATAGATACGATAGATAATACAAAATGAATGTCGAAGAAAAGTAAAAAGCATAATTGATATAAATCATTGTATAAGCAAACTGTACTATTAAGCAATATTTTTATTTACCTTTCTACTATAAAAATTACGTCTATTTACACTTTCATATTTCAAAAGCAAACAACATAATAACAATATAGTTGCAATTAACTTCATAATTATTTAAATATTAACAATCGCACTAGAAAAAAAATACACTAATGTCAAAACACAATCCAATATAAAAGGTATGCTTAATACCCCCTTGAAGATCTCGACCAATGATATCGGGTAATTTCGGTGTCAATGTTGTTTATTTGAACTCCTCCTATGGTTGGAAAAGATAATTGTAGGACTATACAAATAGACCGCTAGAGTAGGCTCAGTACAAAGGACATCTTAGAACCGACGACTGATTATAATTGAGTGCTTATTTATCTCAATGGCTTCCATTTCCAAATTAAAAAACAAAACTAATACACACACATCCATACAAAACAACGTGACGGTAAGGCTAAATTGTAAAGCTTTAAAAGATTCTAGTAACTGAACTACCAGTAATTGTGTTCTTAAAATTCAATTCTCACAACTCTTCAGGATGAAGTGTAAACAATTTTGCGGAATATTTTGGTAGCAAAAATAATTGTATTTGGAGTAATTGGGTTAGTAATTATTCTCTTGAATGTAATTATACAGATGGATGTGAAGTTATTCCCACAACAACGACTCGGTAATATTAGAGGCTTGCCATATTCTCTTAGATTTGCAATTATGTATACCTTTAAAGGTGTACTTTAGTTATGATAATGGTTGATTCTGGTTGAATATAACGCTACTATTAGTGCAAAGGGTGAGAATTGTTTTAAAAGGGTAAGATATGTATAATGTCATATGAGGCATTTTTATTTTTGCTTATGTCCAATGCAAACCTTCTAAACCAGCTGAAAACTATTTTCTGTATATCCTGCTTTTTATCTATGTATATAATATAATTCTTTCGTACGTGTGTATGTCAGTGAACTTCTCATTTAAAAGGTTGGTTTAGATTAGACCCAGAAAGTTCCACACGGAATAAGGCCGAATGGCGCCGCGATCAATTTCCAGGAATGCAATTCATATTTCACCGGTACAAAATTTAAATAGTCATTGTTCGTTTACTTCAATTGTATATATATATATAAATATAATAAAATAAGGCGCTGGCCTTGCCTTAACATTCTAAATTGCCAAAAAAATACTGAAATTCAAATCAGAGAGAATACAAAACTTTAGCAGACAGTATTGATCTTTCTGACTTACGAATTACATGTGAATCTAAATAAAAATCTATGCGGATAAAACAACAACGGGCTCAAATTATGTTCAAATTATTCGAAGATACAACAGTGGCCTGAAGTAACAATGATTTGTTAACGCGACCAGATTCGGTCGCTTGCGAAACAATGTATGCGTTAAAGTATGCATTATTCAGCACCGTGGCGCGCGGATTTGTAAGCGAGCTTAGGGAGTTCGAAACGAACCCATGGACAGAACCATTGATTTGTGCAACACATCGTGATCTACTTGGTTTTCGTACTATTGTTTTGAGTATCAAAGAGGCATATTCTTTATATATATTCACGACTACAGCGCACTCAAGCAAAGTCCACTAAGATGTTGAATCAGAGTTGCTGCCTCCTACAAACAATTATTTTATTTACATAAAAGCGCCTCTTTGTACAAGCTTGATAGGTACTTACCCACTCTAATTATTTTTCTACTCATCATTAGTAGTAGTAGCAGTAGTTCCCTACTTCTAGACAACCAACAAAAGTACAATGTGCTTAGCCAATAAAGAATACAGAGAAGAGTAAAAGTCATGTTTGTTGTCCTTTCAACTTTACGCTACTGACATAGAATATCGATTGTAAAGTAATTAATATCGAGTTCTTGACACAAAATTCACTCGAATCGGTAATCATTCATGAATAACGCTAGCTCATGTTACTAACAGTAATATTGTTGCGCAATGACATAGCCGTACTTTGTTTAATATAATTACCCGATGTATCGACTATAGAGCCTAGTTATTTATAAAAAAAATAAATGAAAGTGGCAAATTACGGCTCATATTTCAGAATAAGACTTATATTTTTATAATACTATTATATAAAGTCGTACAATTGTCAGTTTAACAGTAGAATAGGGTTGGGCTAATATTTTATTAAGTTCTAACAAAAAAAACTACTTCAAACAATTAGAAAGAAAATAAGGAACAAAAAATTCAAAGCCAAAAAAAACTTATGTCGTATTTTATTTTTATTTTAAATGAAACCATATGAAAAGTACACCCTTCCAAAAATGGTTTATAAATGACAATGTTCTGAGGTAACAAACTTATAAATATACAATGTAATTGACAACCCTTTTTTTCTCGCTGTCTAACGGGCCCCCCACAATAACTTTGGGGATATTAGAGATTGTCCGTTTCCAGTGGAAACGGCTGGTGCGCCCCAGCACACCGAAATAAAAAGAACATAAGAACATCTCTTGCGCATGCTACAATGATGCATTGGTTTACGAGAAACTATCAATATAAGATCGGAATTTGAATACCCGTTGGAAACACTTCCTTTCCTCAAATAGCATGTAAATCCGTAGGTCCTGCGTCTGAACTCTTTCCCGTCGTGTCGGTTTGCCGTATAGGGAATAGAGAGCGTAGTTTGCGCACGCACTTTTATTTTTTACATCAATCACTGGTTTACACCGTCAGATTATGTATTGGCTAGTTATAGCATAGTTTCGTTATCATATTTATTACAGAGAATTGAAAATTATTTATTATTAATAACTTATATTTACTTCTTCAAATATTGGTAATTTGTTACTTTAAGTTTATAACAAGAAGCATCAAGACCCAAACCCAGGCAGGCACCACTGAATTTTCATGTGCTTAATTTGTGTTTATAATTCATCTCGTGCTCGGCGGTGAAGGAAAACATCGTGAGGAAACCTGCATGTGTCTAATTTCAACGAAATTCTGCCACATGTGTATTCCACCAACCCGTATTGGAGCAGCGTGGTGGAATATGCTCCAAACCTTCTCCTCAAGGGAGAGGAGGCCTTAGCCCAGCAGTGGGAAATCTACAGGCTGCTAATGTAAAAATGTTGTTTAGAAGGATAGAATATTAAATTTCGCGATCAGTACGTAAAAACCATTTGGTCCAGTTATAATTTTTGAGCTTCAGTAGCCCAGTGGTAAGAACAAGTGAAACTCGATAGAAGGTCGCAGACTTAAATCCGGCCAGTCACAATCCGAGATAGCATCTCTCAAGTGTCTCGTGTGTCAATGTCACGCTCAACGGTGAAGAAAAATTAAGCGGGAAGTCTACATTAGACGGGTGAAATGGACTGGAGCAGCGTAAAGCATTAACTTTAAAATAAATTTACCAACAACCAGCCTTATGTACCTAATATACAGGATATTTATTTATTTATTCGAAACACCATCGGCATATACACAAAAACAATGCAATTAAAAGAACATGGACCGATGCAGCGTGATACACCACAACAAGTATTTACAACACTGTTAAATTACAATAACAAAATGTAATAAACACTTTAATTAAATAATAAAAACTTAAACTAGCACAAACTTCGACAAGATAACGGCTTAAAACGACTTATCCTCTAAAAACACAATTTAAAACAAAATTACAACAAAAACAATATTAATATATCACTAACTTTATGTAAATATGAATCAATTCAAATCTATTAGTAAACTTTACAATAAAGCAGTTTTGAATCGTCAATATTTCAACTCTTCCACCGTATCGGAAAGCAGCCTCCAGCGAGAAGAAACGACAAGAAATCCAAATAGTTGTTCTTTTAAATAACCAGATTTATAATGCTGTCATTCAAAATTAGCGTTCAGTCAGTCCTGTGATGGAACCCTTGCTATGCGTCTTTATCCAAAGAGTAATCTTATATTGTAAATAATAAGATTTATGGATTAATTTGGTCTCAATTTTTATTATGTATGTGTATACAATTGCCCAAAATCGTACTCTTTAACGTATGCAAGAAGAAAACAGGCTACAAGTTTGTTTTTATTTCTTGTATGTATATCAGTTTTTATGGGATATAATTACGTTCATTTTTTCAGGCTTAATATCGCCTTTCATTCAAAAATATTGACGGTCAGACCGAAACGACCTTTGTATAAAATATCATAGTAATATTGAGTGTAACGTGTAGTGCGGCTAGTAACCGGATATAGTGTATCATACTCGGCGACTGTCGTGAACGAATAGATCTATTGTTTTCACTTTCGCTGCGCGGGCGCACGGTATCATGTCAAGGTCGTTATTATTCGAGAGCTTTCTGTGAACATTTTTTATCTACATTGGTGTTTTTATTTTATATTTTATTATAGAAAACATTAAATATTAACCATTGTCTGCCCCGTATTGTATATGCTTTTGTTGTGTCCGATTCGAGTTTGCAACCTAGTAGACCAGCTAAATCATTTATTTAATTGGAGAACATACAGCCGTTAATAAACAAAAATAACAAATACTTTAATAACTATTATATAAATGAAAAAAAAAAACAAAAATGATAACATCAATACATATAAAACTAAGTGTCTGTAATAAAAAAGCCAGTGAGTTAAAAAGTTAAAAATTACTGTCTCTGCAAACATTTCTGTCATGTATCGCTTAACATTATTATGCTTTCTGAAGAAAACATCAAAATCTTCACAAACTTCGACAACCTCATTAAAACTAGCAGACGCTCTTATCAGAAAAGAATTCTGCCTATAATTTGTCTTAGCCGTTAAGACATGCAGTAGGAGCTGACGACGTCGATTTATGATTTTAGGAATTAACAAAACATATGAACATAAAAGATAGACAGAAATTACTTTATAGCCGCATTTGTAATATCAGTATAGAATACCTATGCTTAGCATAAAAACAATCTCATATTATATATATATATATTCTACCTATACCTAACTAATTATGTGTACCGATAATAAAGCTAACTACCGCCAAGAAGCAAAACTTTGTAGTTCGTTCATTAAAACGAGAACGCTTATTTCCCTTATTTTAAAGTATTAAACTCTAAATATTTAATACTGAAATTTAATACTTGTGTACTCAAAAATAATATGTGTATGTATTTATTTCAAACAAAGGTTTTTAACTATTTATAATAATAGTTTTACTTATAAAACAGTATTGTACTATTATAGTGATTGATTTTTATTATTTTACTGGTAGAAAAGTAATAGCAAAAATTGTAAATAGATTGTTTAGATATTTATTAATGAAATGCCTGTTGGACAATATAGTGTACTGGATATTTGATCGATATTATGGCGTTAGTTATATCCAACAGAAACACAGGATATACCTATTACATTCCGCAAAACCAATTAGTAGTTATAACTTAAACGAACAACGCATACTTATGAATAACGTCTTTAAATTTAATAACAACTATTTATATTTAGACATAATCGCTTAAAATAAATTACATGTGAAAAATTGTCAAAATCTTGTCCCATCAACTGTCATACGTTCCAAGAAAAAGTAATTATTTTGAAGGGAAAATAGACTAAGAATACTTAATTGCTTGCTTTAAATATGTATTGTTAGTATAAATTTAAATTAAATATGCGAACGAATTTATATATAAAAGGTAATTATATATTATTTTATTACTTATGTGCAAATTATTGTATAATTCATATAATTAGGAGATTGTAAAATTATATTTAGAGAGAAGGGCACGTTTTGACACTATTATACTTACGTAACTATATGAATTAATCCCCAAGACAACATATATATAAGCTTCTATACAATATTATTAATTCCTAGTATGAACCTACATATACAAGTACATAAATTTTTTTTATGAATTCGAATAACGAACAAAGCAAGGTCGTATAAAGTCCGGCTGTCTATCCGTCGCCGGGGGTGTGCGTCATACATTTTTCATTTATTTCATGCTTTTTGCATTTTCGATATCTTTTGTGCATAAATACCCGAGCTGAACATTACAATTACTGATAATAATATCACTCAACTATACTTTAACAATAAATCTTACGAAATATAACATACGTAACAATAAAGATTACGAGTATGATTGTTTAAAATACAAGTAAATCCATTCTTGGTGTCTCCCGACCTCATTGTATTCACTTATCATTTATACTACCATTAAACATGAATATAATGGAATTGATTTACACTATTTTTACTATACAAGTGCGAAATGCGTTAATAAGACTAAGACTTCTCCAATGGAATTTAGAATTAAAATGTTAAATGTTTTAATATTATTTCTAAATATATGTTACTTATTTTATAATTACAAGTTTCCCACGCTTGTCGAAGTGTCTATTTTCCTCGAGTCGTAACGAGGGCGTGGTATCAATTTCGTGACGGTAGCTTTTTGTACAAAACCCAATCCACCTTATAATAGTTCAATAGAAGTAGCCAATATTTTAAAATTAAGTTGTTATTTAACAATTTTAATCAGAAATCTTATTGATTAGATATATAAATGTATACATAATGAAATACCAATCAAAATGTAATTACTAGAAGTATCTACTAGAAGAATATTGTTTATTAAAATAAGTGATTCAAGTAATTCAGTAGCCGGTGTTCTTGTTCGTATTACAATAATCGCTAATTTATCTCATTACAAATATTTATATTCAAAATATTTAAGTTAAGCCGGGTAGAATAATATTATCTAACATAATATTTAATTGCCTAGAAATTTTAATACAGCCTAATTTTCAATTGCGTAAATCATAAATAATTAGGAAAAAGTTACAAGATTATGTAAAAAATTCCGAACACGGGTCATTCAAAACGCGTGCAATGATCAGTCGGTTATATCACTTCAATTTGGCGCTAAAAGTTGCAAATGACAGATGTCAAAGTATCAAATTGAGGCAAATGCATTCATTATTCAGCCCGTAACACTATTGCGATAGTTACGGGCACCGAAACGAATACTTTACCACGAGCTGCATCACAATTGGAACAAATGTATCATTGTAAATGAAACCTTATGTACATAATGATAAAAGCGTATTTTTAATTATCATGGCATTTACACATGCGTATGCATTGCTTCGATGTTTGGCCGTACCAGATATGTCAAGGACTCTTGCAAATAACACTTTCTTTGAATAAACATTTTTAAAAAGATTGGCTGAAGATCCTTTTGTGGTTTAGAGTTCACGTTAGTTATATTTTGTTATGCCTTAATACGATCACGTAGAACCATTCAGTCATCAGATACATTATTGTCGTCAAGTTTTCATTATGTTTTTTTTTTTTTGTTTAAGTGAACGGGGCGGAGTTATTACAAGAAACAGATCAATTACAATTATCTTAATTTATGGAATACATGTCGTTTCTCATGATATTCAATTATTAAGTTTTAACCTACTGATTTAAAAAATCTACACGCAATATATTAACAAAGTAAACAAAACATATTACATTCTTAATTATAACATTATCATATAATAAATAAATACACACAAATTATTATAAATCAAAACGGAAGATACTGCTCTGAGAATAACATGAACCTCGAGAAACGAGACGGCCAGTAGGTAGACCAGACCAATGGTCAGATAATATTAGGAAAATTTAAGGTATAGGATAGTAAGAGTTAAAGCATCGGATATTCAGGCCTACATCCAGTTGCGTATGATGATGTCTGTTGATTATGATGGTTGTATAAATCCATGGTTCAAACAAGTTCATTGCTCTCCCATCTTTTATCTTAAATCTCTTGAAGGTTAAAAACCTTACAACATGCAAAAATAAATTAATGTTCCTGGAAATTAAAACGAATGTTGTCTTATTATTCATCAGAAAACAACAATAGCAACAATTGCATCTACACGAAGCTGCACTTTGTATTTGCATAAAATACACAGTTGATGCGCCTACGCATTGAATTATTCTTATTAATGTTATTTGAATTCAACCATTAAAATTACTTTTATATATTTAAATTTAAATATAATGAAGCCTCTTATATTATCATGATATAAGATTTTTAAATTATAAGATGTCGAATTTTATTTAATAAGGATCATATAGCCGAGATGGCCTAGTGGTTTGAACACGTACATCATAACCGATGATTGCGGGTTCAAACCCAGGCAAGCACCACTGAATTTTCATGTGCTTAATTTGTGATTATAATTCATCTCGTGCTCGGCGGTGAAGGAAAACATCGTGAGGAAACCTGCATGTGTCTAATTTCAACGAAATTCTGCCACATGTGTAAAACCAACCAACCCGCATTGCAGCAGCGTGGTAGAATATGCTCCTAACCTTCTCCTCAAATGGAGAGGAGGCCTTAGCCCAGCAGTGGGAAATTTACAGGCTGTAAGAGAGGACCATACGTGTTGATACGAACAGTAGAACCGACCCGACATGTAACCGACCGATGGCTGTAACGTAATATTACTTGTTACGAAACATCCCATTTTACACAATAATTACATCTATTATATACTAAAGTAACAAAACAAAAGTAACAAAAGATTTTTTTTGTTTTAGTGTTACTTAGTCTCGCATACTGACTCAATAATACTAAAGCAAAAAAAAAATACTATTTACATTATATTTCGTTGACAGCGTAACATTTAATTTTAACATCTAAAATAAAGCATTACATTTATTTCAATACAAGAACAGATCTTTGATATGTAGATAGTCATTTTCGGAGGAAAAAACATTCCTAGAACACTCCTTAAATGCTGAAGATATACCTACAATTAACATATATTAATTAAAAAAACAAAAGTAAATAGTTTAATTTACAATAGTCTGTTTTTTCAGTGTGGTCAATTACTTACAATAATAATAATTAATTAAAATCATATCCTATTAAAAAAACCACGAAAACAGTTTCATATATCGGGATAAAGATTAATTAATTATCTATAATTAAATGTATACACATAGACTATCTCGATTGTCTATTGTGATGTGAAAGAGACACGAAAGAGATTGTCCAATGAAAACCTTGACAAATAGCAAAACGAATAAATGAAAACGTCACGTCAGTCACAAACCATTGCTAAAATGACGTATGTAAATCTTTTCAAAAACTAAACAAAATATGAATAACATCAAAAAAGAAAAACATCCATAAACTTAAATTCTAAAATGAATAAATATGAGTCAAGCGTTCACCGAATCAATGAGAAACAAAATTAAACCAGTGCCAAAACCGATAGTTTTGGATAATTTATCGAAAACTTTAACGAAAATAATAAGCAAATTAAAAAAACAAAATAAGGTTAAGGCGTGTACAAAACCGAACGGGGATTGGTCACAAGTCGATACCCGGATCTGCAATATCGTCACTTGGACCGGAGCGATCGTTATCACGGCTGTGATCCTGAGATCGCTGTATTTAATGTATATTAAACCAGAAGGAACATAGCTCAGAAAAGGTTGGTACGAGACCATTTCTTCTGTTATTATTTATATAATATTATTAAATTAGAAATAACTTTATAGGCCACGGATGTAATTAATGGATGAAATGATGACTGATGAACGGATGAGGAATGGATGTAATTGCTGATAGTAAAGTCATACGAAAGAAATGTTTTAAATATATAAGAAAGCCTTGCTTAACTCTATATCGCTTTCGTGGCCAAACCACGGCACCGAATTTGGTGAAATTGTGCATGAAGCATGAACCCCAAGGAAAGACGTTGGCTACTTTCATAACTGAACACCTGACGAACGACCCCTAAAGGCATGCGAGGCCCGGGCGACAACAAGTAATACGATAAACTCGCAGCCATCCATCATGAATACTTTTTTCTCAGAATATAAAACTAATTACTAATCACTTAAAAATATTAATATCTCCAAATTTTTCCTTTTAGACCTACAAAAAAATGTAACCTCTTGATCCAGTGACAAATTATCATATAAATGTTCAATTTAAGGCCAAAGCAGAATAAATTGTATCGCATTAAGAGAGCTATATACTTACGATCTAAAAAGAATTGCGCAATTCGTGCATTCAATAAACAAATATATAACATCATTATTTGGACGGGTATTCTGTTCGTCATATTGCTGGTCCTGAGGATCTTGTACATTCATTATGTGAAACAAAACAGTGCCTACAGTGACACGCAATTATACTACCGAAGATGATTTGAAACCGTAAATAACATTTGAATGTGAATTGAGTTCGTCAATGTAATAAAGCTTTAAATTTATATTTGTTTCAATTCTAGAATTTAATTTATTACCTAATAACTAGAAATAAAAACTCCTTAAGTTGCAAATCCCAAAGAAAAATTTAATATATCCAATACGACATTGCTCTTATGACCTATTGCGGTTACGGTTCAGGAGATACTGTATAACAAAATTTTGAGTGCATACTTACGTAAATCAGACATGAAGAGATGAGAAGAGAAGAGAAGAGAGATCAGACGCATCATAATATGCTATTTGAGTTTTCTGCAACACGTCCCCGTGTTATCCTGATAACATATACAGAAATTAATAATAAAATATATATATTTAAAAACAACGGGGCTCGAAATAGTTCAATGTCATTCGTTCATTAATATTAAAAATATGTATGTCATGTTGTCGCTTGGTTATTTAAAAATTTTAATACACAATAAAAAAAACTATCTACGACATTTTTAGGTCACATTGATTCTAAATTTTAGCCATAGATCAACGAATCAGTTAAAACGCTATATCTTAGCTAAATCTTTGCGGTAGGACTTTGTGCAGGCCCGCCTGAGTAGGTATCACTCATCACAATATATTGTACCCAATCAGAAATAGAGGGAGGCATTGTAATTACAGGCATAAGGGACGTAAACTCTTAGTTCCCATTGTTGGTAGTACATTGGTGATATGCCAGCTGCCATCAGGAGGCCCACTTGCCAGTCCGCCTAACTAAACGACCTGAAAATGATATAATAATATAATATAAAAAATAATAATGACAATTTTTTTTTTTTTTAAGTGCAAAATGTTTTCACATAATCAAATTTTGCCTTGAACTTTGTGTTAATGTTTCCGTAACATTTAATTTTATAATACGTGTTTAACGCGTTTGTAACCTAGGATTACTCATGCATGTGATTATTTTTGAACGGAAGTACAAAACCCATCTATTCATAAATCATAGTAAATTATTATCGATTGTATACTGAGACGCCATTTAGTAATAATTGTCAAGTAAAGGTTGTTTGTGTGTATTACTTCAGTAATAAAACTGTCAATTTTCGCAACACTAGACCAGCGATACACCCGACAGTTAGTATATCTAACAGGTTCGATTTTGACCCCTTGAGGCTATTAGCATTAATGGAGGGGCAAATAGAAGTATGTACCTGTCTGTAATTACATTGAAATGTAATCCTGATTCCAAAACGATTTAAGATTTATTTGAATAAAGAATATTTTGATTATGTTTTTTTAATCAATATCACGTTACAAGCGCCGCAAACGTAGACTCGCAGTACAGTCGGCACTCGCGACTTGATGTAGCTATCTAGTCTATGACTATGGGTACAGTAGTCCTCCCAAAAATGACAAGCATATCTTTATAAATATTTTAAGTATTACCAAAACATTTAATAATAGAACAATGAACATTTACACCTTATATATTATATAACTTAGATACAAAACGTGAAGAAATATAATTCGCATATAATGTGAAAAAAAAATCAAATCATTTTCTTTCTTTACTCGATAAACACGTACAACATAACGGCATGTCTATCAAAATCGGCCCAAACGATAGACACAACAACAATTTTATACACATTTATAGTTTTCTAATATGAACATAAAAATATATCTTAAAAAAGTTTCTTGATTAATGCCTCTTATATGAAGGGCAAAAGCGAAGAGAAACCAGAAGTGATCATTAGTATGACACCTAAAAGGATATTATTTAAATATATAAAATCAAATAGGTATTTATCGTAATTGCCAATATTAATCTAATAAAAATGACCTGATATATTATTCAACGAATTTATTAGTCATCCTTGAATCCGTTTTAATTAACATATGTTATATACCAAAGCGTTAAAAAAAAGGCTTATATGCAGCTAATAAATTGTCTCTATTTTGAATTAAGTTTTGTCTTTCAACAAAAATATCTAGTGATTTACTACGAATGCGTTCCCAAGTATATTTCACTTGTTAAATGATCATATAAAAAGATAGACCAACATATATTTTATAATTATTTTAGTCTTTTCCCATTTTAATGTCAGCAAAACATTTTAAATAAGTACAATAATAGAAGTTAAATTTATAAATAAATTTCTATTTAATAAATGCAATCACTTGCCACGAAACAATTAAAAAAAAATGTTTCTATTCAAATTTCTGTCGATTTTTTTGTTAGCAGTCACTAAAATACGTTAATCTCGTTCTCATTTATGGGGTACCTTTTAAATTGACTCGTAGGTTTTAATTCATGCTGAAAGTAGTCTAATGACAGGATGTTTACTACGCTACCTTTGTACTTTAACATCAAGTCATAGGCACCAATAGTAGAAATTAATATCACTTTTCTGTACTTAATATTATACTCTTTTTGTCTTCCTACCTCTAGAACAAATGTTCTTAGCCACTCGCCTGTATACCGCATGTGTTTCTCTTGGAATACTATTCGTTCTAATTGTGATATTTTTACCGACCTTTCTATGTCTATCTCGGTTCTGCTGAACCTTTAAATTTTCTCGTTCAGAGAGATAGTACGCTACTGATATCGTACTAAACTTTAGTATAAACGTTTATCTACGTGTATGTATTTACATATATAATTCACAACCACTGTATTAAGAACTCTCAAAGTTTAATTTATTAATTTTTTCTATAATCTGACACTCGATATTGTTTTTAAATTGATTGTAAGTGTATTAAATGTTAATAATACAATAAATCATATAACGTTCATTTTTACTAAACCATTTTATATTAAATATTCAAACTCTGATTTACTGTTACTATAATAACACGAGGGCAACCAAAAAGTACCAGTCGCATCAAATATAACCTTTTACCACAAAGCGGTCAAGCCTTGTCAAAACATGACGAATAGTACCAGACAAAGTACAGAATACTATGCCTTGACCCGAAGTAATAAACAGGCACGCCCACTTAATTGTGTAGGATATAATGTTTACTGGCGAAATGTCAGTTTCTAAGATCAAGCCCACAATGGACGAATCATGAACGAGATATGAGATATGGTTTTGTCTGAAAAGACTCGTTATTCGTAGCAAATGTATTGGTTTATTTCCTAAGCGAAGATTCGATCTTTCATACAACTATAACAGAATTGTGTTTGAAGACTTATGTTTAAATGAATTTTTGAGAAGCAGATGAGTATTGGCAACCGATAGTTAATGGTCAGCTTCGCCATAGACACTGGCAACGTAAGAATTTTAAACACTTTTTCAATCGTCAAAATGCCGGCAATTACCAACAAACGGATCTAAGATATAACTAGACTAGTGTATAGGAATTCGACATTTAGTTCAAAGGATGAACTAAGTATCGAATATTCATGTTATTGAACATGTAGACAAATTTGTGAATATAGATCCGTACATGTAAACTCAGGAGAACCACTTGTTATAAATAAACTTGAATAAGTATTATGTATCAACAAAATCCAAGCTCCTATTGTTTTTGCTTTATCTAAACACAATACGTGCGTAAATACAATAAAGTTATAAATCAATTTTCCAGAGTCAAGTGCAAACCTTTTTAAAATCAAACATTTAATTTTTAAGGTATATTCTTTAAGTCAATTTATTCTGACATTATTGAACTATAATTATATTTATACGTACCTATTCTGAAAATATTAATATTATGTAGTCAATAGATATTCATACGCTTGTTAAACACGAGCAAAATTATAAAAAATCTTTGGAATAGGTTTGGTTACGTGTTAATTACTCTCAACGATATAATTTAACGACTATATGAAACTAAATATAAACATTTCTAAAATACTTCTGGAGTTTACGCCATGTGAGCGGACAACGAATTGATTAATATAAAGTCGCACACTAACGTTTTGGCAATATTTATTTATAAAGCAATAACTAAAAAATAAAATTCAGTCGTTCACTTAAACGGAACCCTTTAGCCGTTCTAACGTTTCATTAGGTAACGCTTCGGCCAATTCATAAGAATTGTTCAGTGAAGCAAAGGTCGAAGTTCAAGGTTCAGTTAGCTATCTGATAATCTAAGGCCACTTCCCTGAAGTTCTTGCAAAAAAATTTGAAATGATTTTTGAAATATATTAACAAGTCTATTTAAAAATGTAATAACAAAAGATATAATCGTGACGTCCCAGTGTACGTTTACCTACCGTAATTTGTAACCAAAGGTTACGAGATCAAATCAGCAAGCTCAGGCGATTTCTTTAGATAGTAAAGTGTGTAAAGAATTCCTTTATCAGTATTTGTCGGATTAAATAATGTGTATCTATTAAAATATATATATTTTATTCTATTTATATAATTTGACCGTAATATAAGAAAGTTTTGCCCGGCACTGGAGATTGACTTAGACACCTTAGTATCTTATAACTTGTAGACAAGTCAAATCAATTTGACCGAATAGCAGAGGTCAAGCACGACTTGTTTTTTGGATTTACATATAAATTTGATTTTTACTCATTAAATTATTATTTGTAACCTATAATACAATTAGTGGAAGGGTTTTTTGCAAACCCGTCTGGGAAGGTAGCACCCACTCATCAGATATTCTACCGCCAAACAGCAATACTTGTATTTTTATGTTCAAATAAATACAAGTAAATACAGCCATGTACCTACTACACTAAATCATGCATCTTGTTTAATAAATACAAAACGAAATAGATTCATTATAGCGTTACATATTTCTGTCATCCAACTATAGTTGGTAACCTTGCACAATATATTATATCAGCAGGCCCTAAATACAAGCTGATGTAAGAAAGAAAGCCATGTCCTAAAACGGAGTTCAAAGCGTGACCTGCATTGATACTATCAAATTGCCGCCTAAAATTACGTAGGTCTACATAGCCTTAGGTATGAATCATATTTCTAAACCAATGATATTTATAGGGTCAAATAAATGTCAGTAAACAGTATAATAATATGTATCAGTGAAAAGTATTGAAAATATCTTGGCTAATTCGTTCAAGAACAACTGACTGTTCGTGTTAAATGTTATATTTATTTTTATAACAATAATTCCCCTCGTGTTCTGCTTTGAAGAAATATATCGTGAGGGAAACTTCATTAGTCGAATCAATTTTTGCTAAGTATATATTAATGCTTCGTTCTAGTGGCATAATTTATAAAGCAACACATCCCGAGGTTGAAATCCCGGGTCAGACTACTGAAAGATTTGATTTTTGTTTCAACAAATTTACTCGATGGTAGGGCTTTGTTCAAGAATATCAGGGTAGGTATCGCCTACTTATCAGATATTCCACAGCCAAAACGCAATTTCTTTTAATCAACTATTATTTGTTCCCAAGGTTAGTGGCACATTAATGATGAGTATTTCTTACGGCGCCAAAATCTATGGGCGCTGGTGACATTTACCATCAAGTTGCACATTTGTCTGTTCAGCTATCTTACTGCTATATCTTTAAGCAGGATTATTTCTTATCGTTATCAAAATGTAGTTTAATCGGATTATGAGAAAGAACACTTTTACACTGCAATATTTCCTTCTCAGTTGGTTAAGCCGTTGAGAATGACCGCCATAATGGGAATCTGTCAGGAAGCAATAACCATAATGTTGGGTACATTATGGCCACACAGCAGCATAATGAAATAAGCTCCAAATTTGCTCCTTAATATGAAATGAACCTTTTTACCCAGTAGTGGATCGTTTACACACGGCTACTTAACTTTTTTGCTAAATTCATTGAACTATAAGGATGGAAGTTGCCGTAATTAAATATTATATATTTTAAACATTAACGATTTTATTGAAATTATTTAAGCGGGTTCAAAAGTAGTCAACGAAGTTTATTTATTAGAATATCAATTGAATAGAGAACACTTTCATTAAATCATTTTTAATGTTATTTTTTTAGGAATAATAAGTAAAGCAGAAATATTTTAATAAAATTTCAACCTCAGACAAAACAAACAAGTAAAAGATCATTTTATATCATGATACAATTGCATTTTTTTAAATAACATATGATTCACACACATATTTTCAATATTATATCATATTTACTTTAGTTCAAATTATATATGACACGATAAAAGATGGAACTTAAGACAATAATTATAAATAATTTTTGATTCTTAATACACTATAATACACAAGACAACATTCAATTCATAAAAGAAATAGCATATTTTTATACTCATATTTTTAAACGCGTTGTATCGTAATATTGGCAACCCTGTTAGGTCTTTAATGTTAAATGTCACTTCACATGTCAATCGACTAAAAATAATGCTGAATTTACATGTGTAGGATTATAAATAACGCATTATTTATAAATAAAATAACTTTTATAATATAATACTAACGACTTTGTTTCTTATTGTCATTTAATGCTGACAAATTAAGAAAACTTAACTGAAACAGTTTACTACATTGATACTGTTACTCAATCAAAACATTTTAACACTTACCGCTTCATTTATTTACATTGTGAACAATTGCTTGAAAGATAATTTTATAGCGATTGATAATATTAACAATTAAATTTCAGTTTTTATTTTCACCCCGTAGTTTTTCACATTTGTAAGAATTTCTTCCTTTATCCCAAAAAACATGTCGATGCCACATAGCAGCTCTAGTACTACGAGTTCGAGCACTAAACGCAAAGAAATATACAAGTAAGTATAACTATTCTTAATTACAACATGCATTATATTTGTAAATAAACCTTCCATTCAAAATACCGTAAGTATGAAATTATTCATATTTATTTAAAAACAAACAATTCTCAATAAAAATGTCCGTGGTTGGTATTTCCCAACACTGCGATCTTATCATGAAACAATTGAATTTTGTCACAGAATGCAAATTGTTTATTTAAAATTAGATAAAAAAAACTAAACTCATATCTTACTTAGTATGTGCTTAAAAAAATGTATAAAAATGAAAATACAAGATGAGTGTATTGTAAATGTAGACAATACTTGTTCTTTTAGATACCAGGCACCATGGCCGTTGTACTCCATGAATTGGTCGGTCCGCCCAGATAAGAGGTTCCGCCTCGCACTTGGCAGTTTTGTAGAAGAATACAACAATAAGGTAAAGCATTCACTCGCTCATATAAAACATGTATCGCCTATATTATCTAAATATATAATACATTACTAACAGTATTTAAAATGGGATATTTACCACGTGTTTTATTTTTATTTGGTGGAGCTCGATATTTTCGACATTATCTACGAATGTCTTGTTCACGAGACTCTCTCGTTTTAAATACCGTCCATCCGTTTTAAATACTGTTAGTAATAAAAATAACCATGTTAATTTAAAATCTTATATAATACATTATTTACATCAGAGCCCTTTACTAGCTAAATATTACATTGAATGATATAGTCATAACACGTAGCACATCATTTTATATTAATAATATTACATAGATATTTGTGCTTTTATATAGAGGAACCATTGTTTTTTAGTTCCTTAATATATATTAGAAATATTAAGAAATATATATTACAAAACCTAGTACATTATGTCTGAAAATTAAAAACACAATCATATTTAAATCATATGTAGTTTGATATCAATTGTACCCTTGCATAATTTAATATATTTTAAGTAATATTTAATGAACATAAATCTTATAAAAACAGGTACAAATAATATCTCTAGATGAAGAGACAAGTGAGTTTAGTGCTAAAAGCACATTTGACCATCCTTACCCGACCACGAAAATAATGTGGATTCCAGACAGTAAAGGTGTCTATCCAGATCTGCTGGCAACTAGTGGTAACTATTAAACTTTTTTGTATGTCAAGTATAGACTAGTAGTACAGACTAGAAACATAACAATGCTATAAGATATATTAAGCCTATAAATGCTGGACACTTGAAATAGGTCTATTACACCATGCAGCACTAATGCAGGTGACAAAATTTCATGTGAAACTAGTTGTGAAGAAAGAAACCATGTTTCCTCATATCCATCATATCACATCCTTCACCACTGAATACAACATAAATTATAAACTGACTACTTACTTTAGGGTGCCTGCTCTTGTTTAAATCCGCAAAAAAAATCTTCCAGGTGACTATCTGCGCATATGGCGAGCAGGCGAACCTTACACCCTATTTGAATGTGTACTGAACAACAACAAAAACTCTGACTTCTGCGCTCCACTCACATCCTTCGATTGGAATGAAGTAGATCCAAACTTGATTGGTACGAGCAGTATCGACACCACTTGCACTATATGGGGTCTAGAGACGGGACAGGTATTGGGAAGGGTGAACGAAGTTTCTGGACATGTGAAGACACAGCTTATTGCCCATGATAAGGTAATATTGAAATAATGACAGTTACTTAATCAGTAGGGACCCATAATTGCAGTAATTTGGATAGTAGCATCTGATTTCCATCTCAATTTTCATTTGATAAACTTGAGAATTTTTAAAAAAAAATCTCATGTTCGTGACAAAACGGTTCTACGATATTTTTACTCACTAAATGTCTAGTGAATGACATTGATCAACGTGGGTGGTGTCCGCAGGAGGTGTACGACATAGCCTTCAGTCGCGCGGGAGGCGGACGGGACATGTTCGCGTCGGTGGGAGCAGACGGCTCCGTGCGCATGTTCGACCTGCGACACCTGGAGCATTCCACTATCATATATGAGGTATGTAACTGCCTCCCAGTTCCGCTTCGCATGTGTTTCGATTCATATCTACCGTGCATATAACACGCCAACATCTTCATTGATTGTATTTATTTCGGTAAAGCTTATAATGCTATTTCATTTTTAGCAGGGAAACAAACAGAATAGTATTACATAAAATAAATAAGTTGATCTCGTCCCCGGCAGGACCCCGCGCACACGCCGCTGCTGCGGCTGGCGTGGAACAAGCAGGACCCCAACTACCTGGCCACCATCGCCATGGACGCGTGCGAGGTCATCATCCTGGACGTGCGCGTGCCCTGCACGCCCGTCGCGCGGCTCAACAACCACCGCGCCTGCGTCAACGGCATCGCCTGGGCGCCGCACAGGTACGGCCGCTCTTAGACGTTACACGGCAATCGAGTCATCTGTGTGTCCTTTGAGCTTTTCTTTTTAAACATATTTTCACTGTTTCGGTTTGCCTTCTCCCGAACGTCTTGTGCTATATGTGTGTGTGAAATAATCCCTGCCATCGGCCACCAGCTCGTGCCACATCTGCACGGCCGGGGACGACCACCAGGCGCTCATCTGGGACATCCAGCAGATGCCCCGCGCCATCGAGGACCCCATCCTGGCGTACACGGCGGCCGAGGGGGAGGTCAACCAGATCCAGTGGGGGGCCACGCAGCCCGACTGGATCGCTATCTGCTACAACCGGCACACCGAGATACTGCGCGTCTAACTGCGTACCTGTACCGCCCCACTGTACTCGAGCCAGTTTTTACCCACCCACGATCTTTATTTTATTTCGGTTCACCGCTGGTATTTTACCTAAGCATGACATAATTCTGTCCATTGGTGCGACGTTAAGTTTTCCTAAACATCCTCTAGAATTTATTTATTTATTTTGTTTGTTCTTTTCGTTATTAGTCTTCCACTTGCTTTTCTCTAGGGTAACTGGGTTTATTATAGTATAGTTTTAAAAAGGCAGACGACAGGAGCACAATTAAAAAAAAAAATCTTTAATGATATAAAGGCCACAATAATTAAGGTAAGTTATATAAAAATCGCTTAAAGTCAATAGAATCTCGAACACAATGGAAGTATTTTGGTACTCAGTAATACCATGAAAATGGTGGAATTTAATTACTTAAAGATACTCCAGGACGATAAATAAAATGAAAATTAATTAAATGCTTTAAAATAATCTACTCTATAATAAAGCAGGTTTAGAATGAGTTTTGTTTAATGCTAAAGCCGGATTTGAGTTAATAGTATAATAGACAGAATCATTAATAATAATAATGTTGTGAACAATCACTGTTTATTTACTAAAAGTGTTTATTTCTAAGTTGTGCATAAATAATATTATAACTTGATAGGAAAGAATAATAAGTTAAATAAAATATATGACTAATTGACCTAAATTCAATTAATTTTTTACGTACTCCTGTTATTGAATTGATCGTCATTTAACATTCTTTTTCTTTAATAAATTATTTTTTTTTAATTGATTAATATTAATTTGCAGTTGGGTAAAAATTGGGTATGATGCAAAATATATTTTAAGACTGAAAATAATGATTGACTTGTTGAAATAAATCTTGCATTTCATATTTATGTATGCTATGATATTATGTACATTATTTATATATAAAGATTATTAACCTTATAATCTTGGTGTGCTGCACGATAGCTACGCTGGGCATTCGCCAATCGTCATGTACACTTTCCTAGTGTGGGGGTACTTGTCGCCAAATGTTGGCACTATTTTTTCAACGCGTTCTCAGCTCTAAGTCTTTATATATAAATAATGGAAGCATTTATGTTTATTAAACCATTATTACGTATATGTAGGTAGTGTATGTCAACTTCGCATTTAGACAATATACCTAATCAATAATTAATTAACCAAAAAACATATTTAACAGCGCCACGAACTTGTCTGATCCGGTGGCCGAAAATAGAACTAATTTAAAATTATCTTGCTTTATTTTGTTTGTATTTTGAATATATATCTTGTCGCTATTTATATTTATGATTATATGATTTGCGTAATCCATATCCAATCCATCGTATTTATATATTCAAAGAATAATAAATAATTGCTTTAAATATGAAGTAGCAACCCTGAACAAAAGCAGGGACGCTCACACGGAGCCAGTTAAGTTTGTTGGCCTTTAAAAAATAAATCATTATATATCAATAAGATATATTTTCTTTCAAAGTTTACTGAAAAATATTTCCAAAAATTTGTTTTATAGGATTGTTGTATAATTATGTGTATCTTTGTCACAAGCAGTGTGTAGCTAATTAATGCAATATTTAGTGATACATAATGAAATATACTATACATACATAGATTAATAAATACTATTAGGGGAGTCAAATCAAGATCGGTTTATAATATTATAGTTTTCCTATGTTGTACTTGACATTTTTTTTCAGTTAAGATCAATAAGCTTCGTTACAGCGATAAATATTAATTTGTAAAAACAAATGCTAGTATATTTCGATTTGGACACACAAAGTGAGTGTTGACCATCCTTTTCATACTGAGTTCTTTCATAGAATTTCCATTTTCTTGAGTCTCAATACTCGGCTATAGACCCATCAGCTACATAATAAAAAAGTTCTGACAATCGGCCAATTTGACTCGCTAGTTGTATTTATTTTGCTATGGTAATATTTAGAGCTAAGGGTATTGCCGTAACAGTTACCACAATTATGAAATTTCATATACTATATTTTAAAATGTTACTGATATATAAACATCTGTGTTCATAAAGTGAAAAAAAAATGTTTAATAGCTATGTAATCAAAAATTTTAAACATTTAATGTGGTAAAATTTACTTTTGATTGTTTTCGATTGTAAAATGTAATTCATCTTCTGGTAAAACAATTGGTGATGCTAATTTAAGTATTTGCTAATTGGCGCTGTGATCTCAAAATTTGCTGAACTAATTTGAATTATTAAAAAGAAAAATTAGCAAAAGAAATTATTTAAGGCATTAGAATAAGGACTAGATTAATTTTATTAATTTATATACAAAATTAGTATATAAGGTTTTCTTACACGATTAAATAGTTACAGTACATATTTGAGTTTATAATACAATAAAAAATCTGTTATCAAATTTGATAAAATTTAAAAACAATAAGAATAATCTTATCAAAATCTTTGCCCTAAAGAAAATTCTTCGTAAATTTTTAATAATGAAGAAGACGTTCTTGGCCTGAAGTGCTTTAAGACATGTTCGAAATGTTCCATTGCCACTTCTGGGCAAGCCAGATCTTTTTCCAAAGCTAGAAGAGCTGCTTCGTGACATAACGCTAGCAGTTCAGCCCCTGAAAATCCAGCCGTCCTTGTTGCTAAGTTATGCGGATTAACATCGTCACTTGTACTCATTTTGAATAGCTTTAATTCAATTATTTGAAGCCTAGTTTCGAAATCCGGTAATGGAACATATATCAATCTATCCAATCGTCCAGGACGAAGTAACGCCCGATCCATTCTGTCGGGACGATTAGTAGCTGCTAAAATAGTGACCGAGTTTAGGGGTACCACGCCATCTAATTCCGTTAAAAGTTGTGCCAAAACCCTTTCGTGTACACCCTCCTTATCTCCCCTTTCCCCACCGATGGCATCCATTTCGTCAAAGAATATAACCGAAGGTGCGACTTGACGTGCTTTCGTAAACAGATCTCTCACTGCGCGTTCGGACTCCCCTAGCCATTTTGAAAACAATTCGGGTCCTTTAATAGACAAGAAGTTCAGTCCGCTTTCTGTCGCCAATGCTTTCGCTATCATAGTCTTGGAACACCCGGGGGGTCCATATAATAAAACGCCTGACGGTGGCCGAATACCTAACCTTAGAAAACTGTCTGCATGTTTCAATGGCCATTCCACTGCTTGGCGCAATTTCAACTTCAAATCGTCTTGTCCTCCGATATCCGTCCATCTCACATTTGGGACTTCTATTAGCAATTCTCTCATTGCACTAGGTCTTACAATAGTTAAGGCGCTTACTAAGTCTTCTTTCTCTAAAATATCGGCAGATCTCTTTATACATTTCATCGAAGCCTGTGTACATAAATTAACTAAATCAGCAGCCACGTAGCCATGAGCCAAATCAGATATTGCGGCTATGTCATGTGAGGGAATCTTATTAGGGAGGTTTTTGAGCAATGCATATAAAATTTCCTTTCGCCTTATTTTATCAGGAATCGGTACTTCTATTTCTTTATCCAACCTACCAAACCTTCGTAGCATAGGATCTATCGCTTCCGGCTTTCTCGTGGTTGCTAATATGAATACTTTGCTGGTCTCTTGGTGTAGGTTATCTAGTAAGGAAACGAAGGCTGATGTGACGCGTCTCTCTTGTTCCGTGCTACCCGAAGAACGTCTCGGACAAATAGTTTCAATCTCATCGACCATAATAATGCATGGTTCGTTGCTCACAGCTTTTGCAAACAAATCTTTCATTGTTGCTTCTGTTTCACCGAAATATTTGCTAAATATTGTCGGCCCGTTTATTTCAATGTGGTGGCAATTAAGATTGTCTATTAGATATTTACATATAGCTGTTTTTCCAATTCCAGAGTGACCATAGAGTAAAAGACCTCTGGTTGCTTGGAAGCTGGCTGTAAATTTAGTGGGAATAAAAGAAATTCCAATGAGAGTTTTTATTTCATCAATAATATCATCCACACCCCCTAAGATTGGAGGTTTCTTTTTTACACTTTGAACATTATTCTGCTCTATGTTCCAAGCAGTATTATCATTCAATAGATACCATGTGGTATTTGCATCTTCGCTTACTGATTTAATGTTTACAAATTCAATTAGTAACTTTTTACCAAAATAATAATACACTAATATTGTGCCTACACTAACATAATGATTGTTAAATCTTTCTTTTAATATGTCACTTATGTCTGTATCTATTTTATGGTTTTTTATTCTTATTGAAACACATGAGGCTTGTGCAACAGTTTCTTTAAGAACTGATACTATAACTTTTTTGCTGTCACTACACCATGCTCCAGTGAGATCTGGAAAGTGAAAAAATATATTTTATTGACAGAACAATGATACCTTATATCAATGGAGGTCATGGTAATATTAAATTTAAACAATATCAACCACTAATCACCTTTCACCATCAACACCATTAGTCATGTGCCTGTTCTGTCAGCACAGTTCAGTCTGTATGCTATTTAATATATTATTATTCCAGAATACTTTGTATTCAGTTTGGTTCTATACAATCTTTTCATAGTTTCATATTTCAGTCAACATCAACATACATAAATATATATTATTTTATATGATTATCAATAATACATTATTAAGATGCTTAGTAGTAATAGCTTAAAGCCTTAAACTATCCATATAATTGTTAAATATATTTTTTCATGCAACTAAAACTGATCCAAATTTTCAGAACACACTGATCTCATTGACAGATCACAGGTTTAAATTCAAGAAAGTACCAAATAAGTTTTCACATGCTCAATTTGAATTTATAATTGATCTTATTCTCTTTAATGGAAAACATTGTGAGGAGTCTTCACTGTGTTAGACAAAATTCTACCAGACATATAGCCACCGACAACTATTAGAACTGTTTAGTGGAATCACCTCTAAATCTTTTCCTTAAGAGTGGTGAGCACACTAAATTTTGAGATATTTACAAGCTGCTATTCAAAATAGCTGCATAATAGAACCTGTATAAATAAATTATTTAAAAGAATATGTTAGTGTCACTTTACAAATTCCAGAGAAAATTACCTGCAGCAGGTAATATAACAGCAGCGGGCGCAGAAGCTTTCGAGGGCCACATTCTCTTTACAAGAGTGGGGGCACCATCTCTTTTCAATGCCAAAGGTTTACCAATAACTGCCCCTATCAGAGTCCCAGCTGAGGGATGTATAAAAACAGTATCTTTGGGAACATTCTCTGGAGGAGTACTAGCTCTTTCTAGCCAAGTAAACAACGTTTCTCCTTCGACAAACGGACATTTAACTTGATCTTTGCCGCAATTTAACTCGATGTGAATATTTTTATCATTAGTCAAAATATTGCAGTGACACCTTTCGCATTCAACCCATAATGTTTTTTTCGCCTGTTTAGGTGGCATTTTCTTTTACAACATAAATATTATTCACACAGTCTTTACGTACTTTTCTTATTTCTTTGCCCCGATTTTAGGTTATTTCAATTAATTTAAAATTATGCATGAACTGCGTCAACTTGACGCATTGAACTGCCACTGTCATTTTTATAAAACATTTCAAAACTTTTGTGTACCGACATACATGCGATAATATGTAACAGTAAAATATTTTTCTAGCACGTGAAATTAGCGAAATAAACTGTACCTTTTTGGCACAAATGGCAATGTTGTTGTTTTGAATAATTGTTACGGACGTAAAGTTCGCTATCGAAAATATTTTCTAGTAGTTAGTATCCTAGATCCAACTATATTAAAGAGTACTTAACGACAAATCTAAAACCATATTGAAAAAGCTTTAATATTCCTTGAATTGATATTTCTTTGAAGAACCAATTTAAAAAAAAAACTATGAACCTTTTAAGGGTTAATACTAAAAACAATGTAACAGAACCCAATACGTATATTATAATGTACAAAAAATATATATAAATGGCAACATTAAAGACATTGGCATTTGTCATTATTTCATTATTCATAAAATGACATAAAGTGACAATCCAATTCCAAATATAGGTAGTCGATTTTCACAAATAATTAATAACCGTGCCATGATAAAAATATCAATACCACACAGCTATTTCTGTAAAAGATCTCTAGATGTTTAGAATAAGGGAATGCTAGAATTGGCTACAAACTGCACAATTAGTGATAGTGGAAAGTGAAAATACGTGGTAAAGATGACTCTTGCTGAGTTTTTTAGTTGTTCTTTATTAGCCTTCGGGCCTCCTCTCGTTATGTTTTCATTAACAATAGCCAATGATCCGATAAAAATTATTATTATGATAGCAGCGGCGTTCGGTTGGCTAGTTTCGTTTTTACTTTCATCCCTGATATGGTACGCAGTTGTTCCACTACGAACTTATTTAGCGTTTGGGATGGTATTTGCGATAATAATACAAGTGAGTTGGAAACTATTTATTTGTAAACACTAAGTATATGTGTTATGTATTTCATGCCCTTGTTTTCTACATGCATTCATTTCTTTTAGGAAGCTTTTCGATATGGAATGTATTTACTTCTGAGAGGAACAGAAGCTGGTTTGAAAGTTATATCTGAAAATCAGGAAACTGGGAATAATAAGTTAGAAATGGCTTATGTTTCTGGACTTGGATTTGGTACAATGAATGGAGCTTTTGCCTTAATCAATGTTCTCGCTGACTCTGTAAGTATATAAATTAATCAAATGCTTTCTAAACTTTATATCACATTGTTAAGTTATAAAATATGTTGTTTAAAAATGTTTTTATTCTAATGCATAAGTTATACAAAACATACTCCCAACACACATTTCATATATTATAATTTCTTAACATATTGAATCTTTAAAACTTGTTCTAAAAATTTTCATTAATTATATTTATTTTGCAAATAGGAAACATGTCTTATTAAAAATTTATATGTGATGTACATCTATTTTCATGCTGTATATTTATTACAAAATTTATTAAACCATAATTATTTCCAATCTAAAGTCCAGTCGAATTGTTGTTATTTTATTTTTACTAGTGCAGGTTTAACTTGAAAAGATTATCATAATATTTAAAAAAAAATTATAAAATGTATTGATGGACAAGCATACAGGCCACCTGATGGTATTTGGTAACAACTACCCAGAGTCTAGTGTCCTAAATAATTAACCATTCCTTAAACCTTCAATGCACCACTAACTGTAGGGTCTAAAATATGATGTCTCTTGTATTTATAGCTAAACTGAGTCATTCACCCTTTAACCTAGAACACAGCAGTACTAAATATTGCTGCTTAGTGGTAAAGTATATGATGAGTGGGTGATACCCGCCTGCCACTAGATTACTAAGTGCAGTTACTAATTTAAAAATGAATGACCAATTACCAAGCTCAATTCTTATTACATTTTGTTCTAATGTAGTAAAAAGATAAATTTACTTATGAATTGCTCCTTTCAATCAGATATAATTGTATGTTTTGATTTACAGGTAGGTCCTGGTTCCCTTGGCCTTCACAGTGGCACGGAATATTTCTTTGTCACAAGTGCAGCGATGACACTTTGTATGACACTCCTGAACACATTTTGGAGTGTGATCTTCTTCAGTGGATTAGACAATAAGAACTATCTAAAGATATTATGGGTTATTGGTTCACATTTCCTTGTTTCTGGATTGAGTTTACTGAATAAGAAAGAGTTGTACATTGTTTCTATTCTACCTTCATATGTTATACTCATCATTACCGCCTTGATTGCGTTTAGATGTGCCGGAGGTACTAAACAAGGTTTAATTCAAAGCTTTACGGGCAGACAATAATCCAAAAATTAATCATTTTAGCCAAGACATAACATTTTTATTTGAAGTTTCAAGAAAATGTATAATACTAATGCTTTTCTGATTTCTAGTTGATTTTACTTGAAATTTATTTTGTGTCCATTGCCCCAACTAGAATTCATATAAAGTAGTAGTGAGTTGAGATGGGGAAATTACAATTTTATGAGATTAAATAGATTAGATTTAAAAATATATTAAGATGATGATGATGAAGAACCATCATACTCAGATATAATTACTAAAAAATGTTTCTTTTGTCTAACAAAAAATCTTTATATAAATGTTTATCTAAGACAGAAATATAAATTAATCATTCCTATTGTTAAGCACTTTCAAATTTCCCATCTCAAGTTGCTGCCAAATTATTGTTTAAATCAAATGATTTCTTTTTAATAGTCATTTCAAGAGCACCATAATAAATAACAAAATTATATTAATCTTAGGATAATTTATTTCTTAAGTAATATTGTAATTAATCATTCCTTAATAATATAATTTATTTTAAAATTGGACGGAACAAGGTTGAAATGTAATGTTCCCAAGATAATATTAAGACTTTTATAAAATAAATAAAATTTGAAGAACATTTATGTTTTTTTTATACACACAAATATTTAATTAATAGAAAGCCTGAAACCAAGTAGCAATTCATTTGATTATAATTTGAGTAAAGAATAAATCCTAGCATAGCCTTAATAATGATATCTTGTTGAACAAGTTTATACAATGTATTAAATATAATATATAAACATACTGAAATGGTACTATGATATATTGTTAACAATAATTTCATAAATTGCATGATAAAAAAATAGGAGTTTTGGCAAATTAAATCAATCGCAAGGCAAATGTACTGGAATTATATGTTTAGGAGGCAGTATTTTCTTCTTCTTCAGCAAGTTGAGTTAACAACGAATCTATTGTCCACACTGTATCAGCTGTATCTGACTCTGCCTCGGGAATAAAAGACTTGAGCACATCTAATGCTGCATCAATTCCCTCTACAGAACCACTGACACCTACTTCGGCTAGTGTATTAACTGTTTCAGTGTCTTGATGATCAGGTCTAAATGAAACATTAAGGAATATAATTTTTTTTTTCTAATGGAAACATTAAGAGTCAATTTTTCAATAGAATTCTTATTATTTTATATTATTGCTTACACAGGCGGTTTAGATATTTCTTTCTCTAGAATATCTTGCAGGTCATCCAAATCCGGTATAGTCGGGATGTCATCGATTGATTCGGACGATTTCTTAGGCATAACATAATTACTGTAACACATTTACAAGTTTTAATTAGGTACCTAACTAATTATTTTTTAGATCATAACAAATTAATCATACCGGGCCTCAACAGGCGGCCCTTCCGTCCAAACACCAATTTTTCTGGGTTCAGGTGCATTCGAGTCGAAAGAGTCATTCATTTTGTTGTATAAGTAGCCAAATATATATACACTGAAGATTAAAATACAATCCCTATTCGATATTATTAATCGTATCTCTGTAAGAATACAATAACTTTTTTATGGTTCAAAAGTCTCGCTTTACTATTTACTGTTTTGACAAGTTGGTTACTATTGACAACGAGTGTTGCTATATGTTTTTAAAAAATGCTTAAACAAAAAAAATTGTTTATATGTTTCACCAGTTATTCAATTTCTATACTTCTAGACTTGGTCCTGTTCAAGTAGACACGCCCAAATCCTACCGTCAAGCAGCATTATTTATTATTGTTGTGTTTCAGTTTGAAGGATGAGTGAGCCAGTGAAACTACAGGCACAAGTGAAGTAACATCTTAGTTCTCTAGATCGGTGGCGTATAAGCGACATAATAATTTTTTTTTTTACCGCACCATAGTCTATGGACTTTGGTGGTTACCAAGTAACCAAGTTACCATTATGGGGTGATACATGTCACTAAAAAAGCCGCTATTATGGTATTTGATGGAACATAGTCACATCTGACATTGGTATAAAAAGCCGATACATATAAATTATTTGGCCAATTTAGGGTTTAAAACTACGTTTCTTGTGTTACACAATTGCATTGTTCCTAGCAGAATACAATACAATTTATGTCCTACTGAAAGAAATCAAGGGAAACTAGCTACTAGCTGCGAGGGGGCGCAGGGCGTACTATGGCCTACGAGCAAATATTAGGTCCTTACATATGAAATTAGCGTTTTGTCTTACTGACCAATTTGATCTGAAATATCCTTTAAATACCTCTTAGGTAAAGAATTCCAAATTAAAATTTATAAATTAATTTAGCTGGTACATTTGAGTTTTAAAAACACTCATTCATTTGTTTTTTCCTCTTTATTTTTTTCTTTGGCGCCGCTTATTACCGCACTACGGAAAACATGAAATATCAATATATTTACGAGTACGAGTTCTACCGTGGCACCAATGCTGCAGAAACAACTCGAAGAATTAATTCTGTACGACGCTGGTGTCGCAAAAGAAAGCACGGTACGTGTTTGGTTGGTCAGAACCAACCCCGTGGACGGCCAGAGACCCAAGTAGAAAATGAAGAATTAAAGGCTATTGTGGAAGCGGATCCATCACAAATGACTTCAGAGATAGCTGCAGGCTTCGGGAAAGTAAAAATCTTGAACGATGGGTACCTCATGATTTGAATGAAATAGCAAACACGCGTCGATGTGCTGTGCTACTTTGCTCAACCGACACAATAATGAAGGGATTTTAAATCGAATCATTACTTGCGATTAAAAGTGAATACTGTACGATAATCGGAAGCGCTCATCGCAATGGCTGGAGACTCAGAAAGTTACTTGTGACTGTTTGGTGGACTAGCGCCGGTGTCGTTCACTACAGTTTTCTAAAATCTGGCCAAACGATTACGGCAGATATCTATTATCAGCAACTGCAAACCATGAAGGAAGAACTAGCTGCTAAACAACCGAGATTGATCAATTGCTCTAGGCCACTGCTGCTTCAAGACAACGCAAAATAACACACTGCACAATAAACAACCACTAAGTTAGAAGAGCTACAATTGGAATATCTGTGACATTCACCGTACTCCCCGGACCTTGCTCCAACTTCTTAAACAACAAGTAAAAATTCAACTCCGATGCGGTAGTCCAAACCGCCTTCAAAGAGTTTATTGCTTCTCGTCCCCATGGTGTGTTTGTAAAGGGATCAATGAACTACCTATGAGATTGAGATGGCAAAACTGCATAGATAACAACGGTGCCTACTTTGCGCAATTAAATATTTTACAAAAAAAAAAGACTATATTCCTCCCGTACAAAATGCCAATTTCATATGTAAGGACCTAATACAACGCATACTTCACTCTCATAATTAAGCACGATAGATCTGAAACGACCGGGTGTGCAGTCTTTTAGTTTAGCAGAACTAACAGCTCCACGTGCTTTCTGAGGTGTACTCTAACCTGACTCCGGGTTACTACTGACAATTTCTCGTTAGAATAAACGATAGGAAATTTATTAGCTTTACCTGGGCTTTGAATCAATAACTCGCCTCTAGACAATTGAGGAAGCAACAATTACAATATATTCCAGTAGAAAATTGCAGTTAGTATAATTTCAAATATTGTGTTAGTTATTGACTATTGTTGTAAAATATAATATCTGTACTGGTAGTCGATAATTGATTCATATATTTAATTACCAAACAAATATACATATAAACTATAATCCGAACAAATAAAGAAAGCAATCCGTTTCGACATACAAATTGCCAGCAATAATATTTTCAAACTTATAATAAAAATGTATGTGAGGAATTGATAATAAAAACACAATATTGTCAATTATTTAATTTTAAAGATGACAACATTTTTTCTTTACACATTAAATGCGAACTTATATTATTGCACGTTAAAAAATCTACTGTGATGTGTGGCAAAAATAAAACAAAAAAATTGAAGTAATGTCGTAAGTATATCACAAGCACCTAAAGGGTTGTCTTCAGTTGCTATTTATGGTATATATATGTTGTGATGTTTTATTTCAATAAAGCCTGCCTTTTAATAAACGATAAACGATAAGCGGATCATAACTGTTTCAATTAAAAAAATACATGACCAGAGGCTAAGGGAAATTTGTTGAAAATATTTTACAATTCATAAACACTTCAATATTTGGTAACAATTCATAGTTTTTTATCAAATAATCTTATTTGCTAGACTTAACTCAACAAACTATAACAATAATAAACAGTAAATTATATCTCATAAAATTCACAAAAATAGCAATCTCTAAACATCAGCAAATACAATAAGTAAGATACATTGAAATTTAATCAATAAAAATATAAATCTCGATTGGCTTTAAACATTTAGATTCCTTTCTTTTAAATATTTTATTTCTAAATTGCACGTACTTAAGATTTCAACGGAACTGCTCCGTGACAATGGTCTTCCCGAAACACGTCGAGTGTTCCGGGATCAATATCCAAAATAAAATCGGATTAGTTCATATATTATGCACCTGAAGTTCCATAGTAAGTTCAGTAGTAATAATTGATTTGTATGCAAATAAAATGAAACAATGATCTTGCTGAGGTAAATCAATATTAAATCGAAATCATTTTATTTTACAAATGTATTTGCTAATATACGGACAAAATAGCACAATTAGTTAATAAATAAAATATTTAAAATATATATATGTATACTTTTTCACAGGTTTATTATGATTCAAAATGATTTGTCTCTTTTTTAGAAAATATACTTTGATTTGATATGTTGTCTTTATTATTAATTCATGTATATAACTTTTAGTTTATTGGAAGACTATATTAAGACTTAATTTTTTTTTTGTTTATTTTTTTTAATCGTTAAAAGTAATATATATCTATTTACGAAGAAAAACATAAATAAAGTAATTTTAAACGAAAAGTTACTATATGAGAGACATTATATTAAATTGATGCAATTTACAAACACACATAGAACGTAGCGTTTCGCTCGTCAATGTGTTTTTTGGTTAATAAAAAACATTAATTAATTAAAATTACAAAAAGACTTACTATTATACATTTTTTGTGATACTCGTTATTGAAATGTTTCCAGTTGAGATTTAGCGCACTTCCTTATCGAATAACATATTGTTTTGTCTTCAGTCGACATAAAAGTATATCCGAATAGTCATCTCTAATCCAATAGAGGCGGTATTGGACACTCACGTGTGACGCTCGGCGTGAATTTTAACATTACATTGTTACACCTAACATTTCGTCATTTTTTATTTTTAAGAACTCTAGGAGAAATTAAATTTCCTGAATCTCGAGAATGCCACGAAACGTCTGAAAGGAGACGCAAAGTCCGTCGGCACGGAGTCACTGCCGCAGCGGGCGGTACGAGAGAGTGGGGGCCGGACACGAGGCTCTCGGTCCCCTCGCGGGTCACGTCTCGTCAGCATCCCCTTGGGCGCACGGGGGGCTGCGGCCGTCAGTGCAGCAGGTCGCTGGTGGAGAGGCGGTTGAGGCTGTCGCTGAGGTCGGGGCCGCGCTCCAGCAGCGACGACAGGCCGGACAGCTCGCCCGAGTTGAGCTGCGGCATGACGTCGCCGCGGTCCAGCAGCAGCCCCGACAGCGACGGCGAGTCGCTGGCCGGCGCCGCCAGCAGCTCCTGCGGAGTGTTATTATAGTAGCAGGGCGATCGATTATATCGGGTACGACTTTACGATATCTATCAATATATTCAGCCCGGGAGTGCATAGTTGGAGCTCTATTTATCAATATATAATAAGCTGAAAAGCTTCAACTCTAGTTCTACTGAAGTCAGGGAAGTTATCTTGTAGGTATCTTAAATGTTGCATAGCGGTGCACTTCCTTTATCTAGTACTGCTAGTTACGTTAGATCTATTTTCATAGCGGTAGATTAAATAAAGTTTTTAAATCAACATGGTTATTTTTATTACTGCAACTATTTAAATCAGGATATTTACTATGATTTTTATTTTTATTTGGTAGAGCTCGATATTTCGACATTGTCTAAGAATGTCTTGTTCTAAATGTGAAAATTTTTAAATACTTGTCATAAAATAAAGTTATTGTGTTTTCTCGACTTGACAATCCAATGTTAGAGTGCATATGACTTCTTGCGTGCTGACGGCGAATGGTAACTGAAGGGCTTGTTACTGTTGAATGATAAATCTCTATGAATATAAATAGCCCGTAAGAGAAATAGATAGAAAGTAACCTGTTGCTGCTGTTGCTGCTGCTGCATTAAATTAGGAGAGATATGCCCCATGCCGGGCGAGACGTGCCCCATGCTCGGCGACATCTGCCCCATGTTCGGGGACATCCCGCCGTGAGTCATCGGGGAGATCCTGCCCATGGACGGCATCACTTGGCCCATCGGGGACATTTGCATGTTGGGGGACATGGGTGGCATCGACTGCATATTCGGCGAGAGGGTTTGCAAGTTCGGCTGAATGTTCTGAAGATTAGTCATTTGTAAGTTGGGCGACATGTTCGGCGAATGCGACTGCATGCTGGGGGACAGCTGCACGTAGCTAGGGCTCCACTGCATGTCCTGCCCGTAGCTCACGTGGCTGGGCCCAGCGATGGACATCCCTTGCATACCCCACTGCGGACAAAGCAATATAAAACTTATAATTATGCATTCTTCTGAACAATTTCGGTTACGTTTATCATTCTCAAGGAAAATTAACCAAAGTAGAAGTTTTAAAGGAGCGACTTTGTTTTCCGCACACAAATACGCAACTCTCTATAAGTTCGCACCGCAGCACAAGAATATAAACACGGCCACTATCAAAACTCCAGACGTCTACTGATAAGCTATCAATAGTGACATAAAATAACTCTTTACTGACTCGACTCGGGATTTAATGATCTGATATGAAAGATCTGCGGCCTTATAAACTGCGACCTTGAGACGGTTACTAGTGTATCAATTTTAAAATGACCTGATAGGGGTTATCTTGAATTTGTTCATTTTCGTAGGGCGGCGAGAACACTCTCAGCGGACTGTTCATTTGGTGTGGTGGAGTTTTATCTGATAAAAAAAAAAATTATAACCAAAATATATATGTGTTTAATATTCATATTTACATTAAATAGACTTTACTATTATTGATAGCAAATGTTGTAGGCAATGCCTAAGTTAACGAAAAATCTTTAAATATATAAGTCTTAATTTGAATGTCACGTTTAAATATATTTACAGACATCATAAACACTCACCTCTTGGCTCCGACTTGATGTGTTGGTCGTTTCCGTATCCTGAAAAATATAAAACTTTAGTTAACTCTGTTTAGCTAATAACAAAAAATAAAGAATATAAGAAACTAAAAGCCGAATCGTCCCTTACAAATCTACGGTCATACTATATATTATGCAATTGTAACACATAGTAACATATTCATTAGATACATATTTCTCAGTTGTGACCGCAGCTTTACAAGAACGCTTCGGCTTGTTAGCTAAAGCTTGGCTCATACAGGACACTGCACGGCATGTTACATTGTTCTATATCAACTTATTTTTTATTATTATTATATTGCAATATAACGTGCAGTACAAGGCCACGTGGACCCAGTCTTACTAAAAGAATATATCAACTTTAATACCATTGCAATAATTACAACATAAGAAACACAAAATATATATATATAAAGCACACTAAAGCAAATAAACCTACTTAAAAACTCAAGATGGCTGACGAGATCTTGAACAAAAACATAAATGTAAAAGTGAAATTAGTGATTTCAAAACAACATAGAAATAATGATTCCACGATCACATTTACAATAATTAAATTAATTAATTTATAAAAACATGCAAAAATAAAAAATAATGCTAATATGCATATGTGTGTTAAGAGAAAACGTCAAACTCCAAACGAGAAAGCCTACAAAACCAACTCGAACAAAAAAAAAAAGGGACGAACAAAAATTACAATTTCGTAGTATTATGGTCCATGCAGTATTTTCGGCACAGAAGCGAAGCCTCTGCGCAGCGTGCGATCCGAAGTTGAACTTCATTTCATTTGCTTCTTCGACAAGTGTATACGCTTCATTCGATCGTATTATTTTATTACATTTGGTACAAATTTTTATTTACTATGAATAAGATGAACAGATATCAATGGTTAAAAATTAACTAACAATAATAATAACAAAAAATGTGTACTTAATTTTTTTTTAATATTGTACAAAATATAATAAAATAGTAGTTATGTGTAATGCCGTCTATTTTTTTTAAATGATTAAACACTAGCTCAGAAATAAACATCGACACCCAAACGCACAGCCATGCATAAAAATATAACGGTACCTTGTATGAATATCTTAGGTGCTTTTTCTAGGACAGTGAGAAAAAACATCATCTTGTTCTTAATTTTATTAGCAATATAATATAAATTTCACGCATCCAAGCTATGCTTTTTTATATCTTTTCCGTTATAAATGTGTACAAAAATCTCAATATTTCAATCGCAAAATTTAAATATTTTTACATTATGTGATTGAAATCATTTAACGTCATAATATTTTTTATCAAATTTTTAAATATACATTTGTAAATTCATCTAAAGCGTTACAATTATTTCATACATTTTCAATGCGATATGTATCTGTTTAATAAAAATTATAAAAACAAGACATTTGAAAAATTGTTAAATATAATAATATTATATTTTTTCTTAATAAAAGCTGCTCCACAGCCACAGCCAGTTACAATGAAGTATAAATCTCAGATTATAAAAAAAACAACAACTGGGAATTTATATTCGCTTTTTTGCTTCATTATGGTGTTCCGAACAGCTTTTGTTTTATAATCCGAAATAAAAAATTAAATAAATATAAACAATATAATGTCACCTGGGAGGGACTATTTCTTATACATAGTATTAAAGTGCTGCCCTCCATAGATCGTAGTGTTAGAGGCCAGTAAGCATGAGGCCAGTTGGTAGAATATTTATATTATATAAAAATATCATTGTATTATAGTTTTTTATTTTGAAACCAAAACGTACATAGCCGAATTTACCTTACTCTGGGACCAAATGGTTGTATATATCAGTTAAAGAGCAGATTTTTATATCTTTTCATATGATTAATTACAGAAAACATAATTTTTATATATTAGTTTTTGTTCTTAAACTGAATAATAAAACATACATTTCGATCCCAATAGTAAGCAAATAAAAACACTACGCTAATACATAACAAAAAACTTCAATATTTAATCTTTTTGAATCAATCTGTATTGAAATTTAATTTATTTTTGAAAGTCCAAATTAGACAATATTTAAATGCAGATGTTAAAACAATTTCTATATAAATAAAACTGATTAAAATTCAATTCAATGTATTTAAATATAATTAATACAGTAAAACTAGATATATTCCATTTTTTTTACTGGTAATTATTCAGGATTTGTTAACAAAAATTACTCCTATGTGAATGATCAAACATGATTATGACTTAGAAAAAAGTTAAAACTTCTATGTAACATAATATAGAAAAATGCACACGAATACTCTAAGTTGTAGTGGAAATTACACAAGAATTAAAATAAATCATACAAAAATTGTTATTTGAAGAAACAATTCGTAACAAACACTCATAAATCAAATTAATTGACATTTAAATGACACATATTCACATTAGCATATTTTTCATGTTTATTTATAACCTTGGAGAAATGCTATGCTATTCATAGCGTTCTCAGGTTGCTTTTAGATATATTTTCTTCATAAATTTCATAAATCTATTTGGTTTTTTATAAGTTTCAACTAAAATACGATTGTTAGTTATATTTCTCACTAATACACATTGTATAGCGAGTGTGATTTACGTACCGATTTGTCTCTTTCTGTTATCTGTGATTTGACATTCGAATGACAAAGACAAAACATTGTGTTACTATGCAACAGCTATACAATGTTTATTAGTAAGACCATTAGGCTGTCAATATGAAGGTGAGTGAGAAGCAACGAATGGTTTATCCTACTTTTACGCCTCAACGCCTCAACTAACCGTCATGTCTGTGCACACAGGTAGTTTAAATTCACAAACAGACAAAATTTAATTTTGAGATATAAATAAGCACCAATTTATTAATTATGTTAATTAAAAACAATATCTAACATAAAAACCTAAGGTAAAAAAGTATCTACCCTAAAACTCGCTTAAACATCCGAAATTCAACGATAAATAAAAGTAAAAAGAAACATTTTAACAAATCAACGATTAAATTACCTAATTTCATTAGCTTAATTTTGCTACGTTATAAATATTTAAAAGTTAATTATAAATATTGCTATCTAAAGAGCTATGATATATCGCTATTGTTGATACAAACGACCACATGTAAAAATGATGTTACAATTACATAAAGTCGTATGTTACAGTTTTTTTTTAAAATGAATTGATTGCCTTGAAAGATCTGTTAGTTACCATGGCAATAATAGTTAAAAAAATAAGAATATTACACAACCCATGCAGATAAAAATGTGTTTGAAAACGACCACACCCCCATTCGGCTCTCGCACGCGCACACTTGCAATCTATCACACATCCGCGAGTGAGCGACGAGCGACAGTGTGCGAGCGAGAGGGGAATAGAGCCCACGACATTTGCAGTCACTTTGTAATAAACCTATCTGTTATAGAGCGCGAATAAATTACACACCGAGAGCGGGCTTTCAGTAATAAAAACGGACAGCGCTACACCTTTGCACCATTTTTAAGGAAATCTACCGTTTTTATGCTCTATCAAAAGTACTCAGTTTTAACATACAACATTTTGTACTGAGAGTGTATTATTGTATTTTATTTTTTAAATTTAAATCAAGCTCATTGTAATCAACGAACACGTTTTGCTGCACATAGTTATATAATAATTTATACTTATAATGTAAATGAGTTACACTTGAGGTCTATTTCAATCAAATTTGTACAAATATATATTATTTATTTTATACTTTTGTTTTTGTACAAAAGTGATTAGAGTAGATTTCTCGATTATGTTTGTACCGGTTTCACGCTCCACCATCACCAGCAAGCTAAAAATGTGTACGTGTACTATAAACCACCACCATTAAACAACGCTGGACTTGAAATTTGAACCCACAACCAGATATAGATTTTTTTTAAGTTAAAATTATCCCATATATTTGTTTCCAATATATAAATTTGTATGATATCAACAAACTTACTGTCTTGCTCGTAAGTCTGATGCGCGACAGACGGCGATAACGTCTTCAATCTCTTATGCTTTAAATAACTCGTATCTAGAAAACATTGCAAAAATGTTATTTTCTTTCAATAGTAAATGATTACATGTCACACGGTATATTAAAATTTCACTCGACACAATAACAGAGCAATGAGAGTAATGTGACCGACAAGACGACGGGGAGTATTTCAGAAATACCAAAGAAATTCTTTGGCGGGGTCTAGACCACGGCACGCATTGCCGAGGGCGCGCGGCCCAGGGAGGGGGGGCGGCGTCAGTTCCGGGGGGCGGCGTCGACGGGCGAGTAGTAGCAGCTGGAGTCGTCGAACTCGGAGGCGGTGGCGTGCGGCGCCACGGCCATGTACAGCGCGTAGTGCTCGGCCTCCGTCAGGTCCAGGTCGTCCCGCAGGCGGCGGAAGGCGCCCGCGTCCAGCGCCAGCACGCTCTCGGCCACCAGGATGGTGCCGTCGGGCGGCAGGTCGGGCGGCAGGTCGGGCGGCAGGTCGGGCGCCTCGGAGCGCGAGTCGCCGTGCAGCGAGATGTGCGTGACGCTGTCGGCGGCGCCCAGCGAGGCGTGCGAGGCGAGGTGCGGCGGGGGGCGCAGGGCCGACACGCTGCTGACGGAGCGGCCCACGGGCCGGCCGCGGCGCGGGCCGTCGGAGCGCACGCTGGGCGCCGGCGACTTCTCCCTGCGCCGGAACAGGCGCGACAGGAACGAGCGCTTCTTGGGCGCCGGCGGCAGCACGGGCTCCGAGCGCGCCAGGGTCAGCTCGCCGCGCGCCAGCGGCAGCTGCTTGCCGGGCTTGAGGATGCTGTTGACGGACGTCTGGCTCGCCTTGAACCCGTCGGCGGCCTTGCGCACGCGCTTGGGCGGCAGCGGCGGCGCGCGCTCCTCCTCGGGGTCGCGCTTGAGGGGGGTGAACTCTATGATCGGCCCGCGGTACGTCTGCACCTGCACGTCCTCGTAGGGCGCCGCCTCCGGCTCGGCGATCGGGATCGGGTTCCTGAAGGCGAGCTGCAGGCTGGTGTACGTGCCCGTGTCGTCGAACTCGTCGACGTCGGTCTCGTCGTTGAGGATCGTGACGTTTTCGAGTCGAGTTCGATTCTTCGAGTATATCTCGTCCAATTCCGCGACCTGATCGAGGAGGTCGTTCAGACTCTTCTCGTTGGTATCGACCGCCATGCCGTCGTCGGCGTCGACCGCCGGGACGCCGTTCGTGTCTACCGCTGTGGCGTCGTCGGCGTCGACCACCATGATGTCGACGGATTCGACCTCAACGGGGTTTTCGACGTCGGTCAGTTCGACTGTTGGGGGATCCGGGGAGTCGCTGGTGGAGGATACGAGATCCTGCTTTTCGGGGGGGTTATTGTTATTTCCGTCGGTGGGTTGTGTGGGGGAGGTGGGTTCGGTCAAAAGAAGAGAAAATACACTGAGATCCGGGAGGGGTTTTCTCGCAGTACCTTGGTATTCGGGGATGTATTCGAAGGGTACGGCGTTGCTTCTTGCGTTGTCTGATGTCCTCTTCAGCTGGAGATACACCTGAAAACATTTATGACTTTGTTAACAATTTAGTTAATTTACTTTAAGGGCTGTTTCCTATAGCAAAAAAGTAGCTGATTGAGATTGCTTCAAATTTGAATTGAATTGATAAAATTTGTTTTTCTTAATTTTAGTCTTCTCTTAAGGCTCTCGAATTGTTATTAACGAATACTCTACTCATTTACACGTAATATGATGTAATAGGAAACGGTATAATTTGCATATATCTGATATGTATATAAATAGCTTCTCAATGAAAGATACGATCTGATTCCGACGTGAGTTGAACGGAATAGTACGAATACGATTGATGCATTGGATGATCTGACACTGTTGGAGAAACGCCAATGGTCAAACAGATCATTACCGTAATGAGCTTTGTATGGAAATGTAATAAACGGGAAATGAAGAACCGACATTTTGGGTCAGCTTCCGGAATGTTTAGATTTTTGATTAATTGAAGTTAAGCAAACGAACAGTCTGAAAATGCCCACTGCTTGAATACCTTTTTGAGAAAAAGCTTTGGAGCATATTCCAACACGCTGATCGCGCGTGGGATACACATGTGGATGATTTTTATTCCATGTTTTCCTGCATGGCCGACCACAAGATGATTGTTGATGATTACAAACACAAATTTAACAACCGCGGTTTCGAATCCGCATATTTCGGTAAAAATTCACGTGCTCATTCGATATTTCGATTTAAATAAACTGAATTAAAAATGTATTGAATAATTCTGTTCCTTTTCTAAGTCGCTAACAGAAATCGTGTCGTTGGAATATTTGATGACTAATACGATCGTTTGAATTAAATCTAACTATGTAAATACCATTACAGTTTGGAAGGAATCCTCTAAAACGTGATATGTATAAATAATATTTACATCACCAATATTTTTTCTATATGATAATTAAACAAAGAATTAACTTCTTCAACGGGATTCAATGTAACGAATTGATGGTAACATCTCGTACAGAAAATACATCGCCATGTAACTGCAATTTGTATCGTTCTTCTGATTGGAGTAAGTGTAATAGAATATTCTAGAAGTCGTTATTAAGACATTTAGTTCAATCAGCAGCACTTAAGCAAAAAGTAGAGCAGGAGTTCGACGATTAAGTACGAGTAGCAAGCTGATGGAAGGTTCGATCACGATGTCGTCGCTGGATACCCTCACCTGCACATGTCGCCGCTCGCTGGGGTCGCGGTAGGGCGGCGTGTGGAAGGCGATGGCGACCTGCCTGTGCACGAGCACGATGTTGGCGCTCTCCTCCCACACCACGTGCTCGCCCTCCTTCTGGAAGAACACCACGGCGATGTCCTCACGCGTCACCTGCAACACAACCAACGGTTATGTTCCGCGTCTTGCCGCACCCAGAGAAATATCTTGTTCTCGTCGGCTATGCTGTAGATGAGACTATTCCCAAACCTTACAATCGCTAAAATACTGACGACGCAAAAACATGCTAATATATATCACAATAACTAACCTTTTCACAGAGAAGTATCAGTTCAGTTCCTCCTTTATGGAAATCGGAGCACTGACTGAGCCGCATGATGACGAGATCACTCATAGCCTTCTTGTCGTAGATGACATCTGAGACCACGGGAGGCAGCGAGAGTCGTATCTTCCCGGTCCTTTCATCGTGGATGAAGACTTGGAAGCAAAGTCGCACTGCATTCAGGTCGATGCTCTGTGGTTGATTCCGGTGGTTGTAGCCCGCTAGTGAAGGATACGACGATAAGATACTTGCTTCAATTTGTAAGAAATACATAGTACTCCCTATTGGGCTTGCTATGGGCCTGAAATACCTAACATTTGCAGAACATACTTCTATTCAAAATTAGTAAATTTAATTCAATAATATATTATCTATATAATTTCATTACAATATTAGGTATATATATAGTTGATTATATAATCTTACTTATATGTATTAAGAGTATATATACAGTAAGTAAGCGAATTTCAAAAATTTGGCGCACTTTCGACTGAATCACTATCAGACTACCTACCTATACTAACATGGCGTACTTTCTATTGTGTGGTATTGTATAGTATAAACAGATGTATAATCAGCATACAGGTTTGGTAGCTATTTCTATTAAAAAAATGCTCTGTAGCAAATCCGATTTGGGAAATTAGCGTTTACACTCCTATTATTTGAGGGGCACGTAAAGTTTTGTGGCTGAACTCTCGCCAGTCATTACGTGAGTAAGGGAATAGAAAATTATCTAGTTGTACACTAATATAAGATTCAATTGTCATGTACGAAATCAATCAGATGAACATTATCATCACATATTGGATACCGCAATATATTTAAATGTTAATGAGAGGTTATGAAAAGAACCAAAAAAACACACTAATTCATTACATGAACGAGACGAAAAACATATTTGTATTAATTGTCCCGACTTCGAACGGAAAACATTTCCAACTCTCTTGACTTAGTAATATTAGGTGTGTGTTGATAGTCAGTCAGTACAAGTCAGAACAAACAATTTTATAAGTATAATATTGAAATGAACTGGTACCTATTAGAAATACAGTTCAAGTGGCCACAAGACTGCAACGATACGGCTAATTCTATGGAAACAAATCGACTTGAACGTTTAGAAAGGTACTTGAACGAAACATTACTTATAAGCACTTGAATCAGATGGCCCAGCAGCTAAACGTAAAGCATGGAAACGAAGAAAGCGGGTTCTAACTCGATAAACATTGAGTTTTCATGTGCAAGTAGAAGTCTGAATTCCTGTTTATTTCGTGTCTAGCGTGGTTTAATAACCTCGAACCATCTCCTCAAGAGAGGAGGATTTTTGCCCCGAAGGGATATAAGCAAATACTTATAGGGTAAAAGTTTTAAATATCAATACTCGCATACAGAGGACAATAAATTTAAATGGACGATATCAAAAATATACCATAATTTATATATAAAAAATAAATTAAATCGTAAACAAATTAATTTCATTATTTAGCAATTGTTTTTTATTGAATTAATCTTTCGTATGCATGATTAATTTTTAAGTCTTTTTATATAATTTGACTAATTTTTCTTTTTGCATGTTTATTTTTGCTCTTTTGGTGTAATGTTTTCAATTGAAAACTTTATTGGTTTTTATATTTGTTGTATCCTTTCAATACATTGTACCTACGTAAATAAAATGTTAAAATACTACTTCTTAGGAATACTCGAGATCGCAGACAAGTAACACATAGATATAGAAATTTAGTTTTTTTTAAATATAGACTGCGATCGCTGAAGAGTTGGTTTGTTAACGGATCAGTGTATTAACTACCTCAGCGATCATCGTGAAATTTCGCATACACGTTGACAGGGACACAAAAAAGGACAAACGCTACCTAACATCTACCTAGACACTAAACAAATCCGCGGGCGGAAACTAGTAGACTATACGTGGACTTTTCGCAGCGATCTAACCTATACAAATAGCAGAGCCCACAAGATGACCGTGTTACGGATTCGGATATTTCGAGCGAGCTATTTTCGCGCCTCTAGCAACGCCCCGAGCGACGATCGGTTTCGTAATAATTTAACTGAACTCTTATACATCGCGTATTAACGGTTAAGATTTATAGGCTCGTGTTAATTAGGTATTCGCTCCACGTATTCGCCATCTGTCTTTCATCTCTGCTAATGTTATAAAAGAATAACAATATTTCATTGGAGGAAGTACCACCGTAATGATTTTATAGAGTATAATGATTTTCACTGTTATGGTATCACGTGGATCTGATCCGGAGTTCAATCACTGGCTTTTTTATGTATATAGTACGGCTTTAACCTAGCGGTGAAAACGTCGTTTTGGTGCAAAAATCATGTATCACACTACCACATTCATTTAAGACAGGAGACCTGTGCAAAATAGAGGGGAATTTGCAGGCTGACATGTTTTCAATATGAGTATTTTATAAAAATACCTACATACATACGTCATTCAAGTAGGCTCTTTCAAGCACTTTTGAATCATTAATATACAGAATTTCATCAAAATGTTAAAGTACCACTGGCTTGGAATAAAATCGCCACCAACACAACGAATACGAACTTCATGGTTTATACCTTCTATATTGATCTAATATTGGGTGGGTCATATGCATTATACGTCAATGATTTAAATGTATTACTAGGCAAAGTTAAAATGTTGATGCCCGGTAGAATACGATAAGTGATTTAGCTAAAAATCATAAACTATTTATTGTCTTTATTTCTTAACAGTGTAATAGCATAAATCTATATACTAAACGATGAGTACTAACTCGTCACAAACACCCAACGCAATAAACTTAATACTCCACTCGTAAATCTAATACTAATCTACATGCATGTCTGTTCGTATAAATAGTTACGGTGTTATAGTTCGTAAATAAAAAACAGCGCGTGTAACTTATTTAGCGTTGATAGAAATCAAAGCTATTTTCCGTCAAGAAATACCTTGAAATATACTCTCACGGCGTCTCGAAGAAAATTCTAGACTATTTTTTGGATGACTGTCAAATTATGTATGTTTTTAAAAATATGAATGATTGTTGTGTTCTTTCGTAGAACAATGTACATGCCTTTACAAAAGGTTCCAAAAAAAAAAACGTTCCAAAAATTCAAAATTCCAATTAAGAACAGACGTTCTTTAATCTCATTAAAGATCGTTTGTTTGTTTGTTTAATAACATTAGAGAACGTTTGTGTGTGTGGAATCTTGGGAATGACAGGATCATCTCCAACTAAACATACATTTTCAAACACAATCACTGAATTTCCTTCGCTGACTCGTCTAGTAGATTTTTGTCAATCCATAAGCAATGTAAAGTTTCTATATTGAATAAATAATTTAGAATTTGAAAATATTAAATTATGTTTTACAATTTTCCCTGTACTTTTCAACAGGACTTCAAACGTTCACCAAATAATTTGCAATTATTACGTCACGGCGAGCGATCGTTTAAAGGTTCGATAACAAAAGACTACCAGCATCGAGTTATTCTTATGGCAACAATTTAACTACAATTTTTATTTTATATCAAAAAGCCGTAACTGTTTATTTCAGGGAGCAATATAGAAGACTGAGTCGCCACAATGTAGCAGCCACATGGACGGCCTTGTCGAAAATAGAGGCGAACTCAAACAATAGGATTTGACGCCAATGTAAGTGTTTGCGTGGTCAACGTTTTAGCTACTAGTTTCATATTGATTTTCTTGATTGTAAATATTTTAGTTTACTGCTAAAGTTTGGAGCAATTATATTTATTTTCATTTCATATATCTAGGCGTCTGGCTAATAGGCCAGGTGGTGGTACATAGTCACCACCGCCCATAGACACTGGCCCTGTAAAAAATATAACCATCCCTTACATTTCCAATGCGCCACCAACCTTAGGAGCTAAGATATCCCATGTGGCTGTAAACTGGCTCACCCGCCCTTCAAATCGGAACTCAATAATACTAAGTATTACTGTTTGGCGGTCGATTATATGAACCGATAGTACCTATCAAAACGGACTTGCACAAGGCCCAACCGCCACATGAAAGAAAATATAATTTGAACACCATTGTTTAAATCTTCGTTTAAAATAACCAAAATATTCTTCTTCACTACTTTGGTCATCTAAGTATTATATGGAAAGCTGATACATTAACCGTACCATATAAGGAATAACAGTCGGTCACAGCCAGTTATATCCCAATGCCGGCAGAGGTCCCCATTAAGGAAAAGATTCGGAGAGTATTCCACCACTCCACACAAGCCTGTTAGTAAATAATGATAAAATGAAAATATTCTGAGTAAAATTCCATAATAGTCTTTTAGTTGGCAGGCGTCCATAGCGTTTACCGTTTTAAATTAACAATATATCGGATTTAGCGATCGCAATGCTTCCTGCATTAAAACACATGTTATGTTATGATTGATGGCTTTTATTGTAGTGCGACCATGACTTTGTTGTTGTGATACTTTTTTTTATGAAATCGATAAGCGGACGAGTAACTGGACCACCTGATGGTAAGTGGTCACCACCGCCCATAGACAATGGTGCTGTAAGACCATTCCTTACATCACTAATGCGCCGCCAACCTTGGGAACTAAGATGTTATCCCTATGTTAGGAACTATGATGTCCCTTGTGCCTGTAGTTACACTGGCTCACTCACCCCTCAAACCGGAACACAACAATACTGAGTACTGCTGTTTGGCGGTAGAATATCTGATGAGTAGGTGATACCTACCCAGACGGGCTTGCACAAAGCTCTACAACCAAGTATATAATCGTGTTTTTTTTTTATAATAATTCGCACTCAAGTGGTCCCTGAAAACTATTCGAGATAGAGCATGAGTTTCAATTTTCGAGAAACAGTATCGTGTACATACAATCAATGCAACGGCGTTTCATCGCGCGTACAAAAATAAGTGGGCGTTATAATGGTATACGTTAGACCATTGAGGTAACATAACAAAGATATAAATTTAAACAGAAGCTGTCTACTCCCCCTCCACGTTAAATGAATTAATTTTTAATAAAATAATGTTAACAAATATAATCGAGTTTGTATTGTTTTGCTGCCATTACTCTTATTCGTCTTACGCACACTAATAAGTCTTGTAGTCACGAGCGTCACTCACCTGTTGCTCGCCGATAACGGTTTAGCTCGGCGGGCGCGCTTTCGTGAGTGAATACTATACGTTTTGTAATCACTAATCAAAGAATAGTATCATATTTTTTAACCCAAAGACTATAAACAAAATATCAAATTATTCATTTACAATTATTAGGGCAACAACAGTTCTAATTTGTATAAAGTAACTGTTATTCGACTGTTGATTTATGACCTCTTTTTTGAGAATTTATGGAGCTTATACCACCACGCTACTTCAATGCGAATTAACATCGGACCATGCAGGTTTTCTCCCGAGGCTTCCCTTCACCACGGATCACAGGATGTGCAACAGTCTGGTTATGTGTAAGTACTTAGGTGGTAATCTTATAATAACAAAAACATATGGATCCTCGTCTCGTCGAGCAAGATTTTAGGATTCAGGAGGTTTAAATATGTTCGGAACATTGCCTACAAGTTTATTCTCACGGCCATTCCTTCGATCTTCGGACACACTAAATATTAGTGTATATTTCAATGTCAGAAGCAGTAATATATACGGAACCTTCGATTTACGATTGCGACTTAATTAATACAACTGTTTATGTAGATCTCGACCAATGATGTCATATCAATTCAAGGTTGAACTTGTTTATTTATATTTACTGTGACAATTTTGTTATGGACATAGGTGTTTGTTCGCTTAACTTCGATGTACGTTTTAAGCACAGTACTCACTTCTGAAGGGGTCCACTCGGAGCCTCTCTCTAGTCTTGAGCGCGTCTGCGATGTCTTTCCGCTTGACGCACTGTATGCCGAGGTTGCTGAAGGAGACCTGCGGGTTCTCCTCGTTGATGGTCGTCTTGACGGTGCACACTCCATTCTCGCAGCGCTCCCGACCCACCAGGTTGTGGGGGTGCGGTCTGGGGATAAAAATAGGATCTAATGTTTTTGTTAACCAATGTTATATTATCTCATTACTTTTGGATACTTTCTGCCAATAGAAGTTGTTACGAGAGACGTATAAAATAAACCGCTGTTGAACTTTCTGCATTTTGATAAGTGTTAGGTTACACAACACATATTTGTAAATTCTTCAATCGGTACTATTTAATTCATTTTTATTGTCAATTGAATATTATTTATACGTGTGACGTGTTATCAAACAGCAAATTTGAACGTTGACATAAAAAAACTCGTAGGAAGTAAACGTTAATTTATCACATTTAATATTGTTTTAATTATGTTGAATGGCGACGCAAAAAATTCACGAAACGATAGTCGTACAATAACAATATTTATGTGTCTTTTTATATGTTTATATAATGATATAGTATTAATATATAATTGTCGGATTTTTTATCATATACTTCATAGATAGATATTATGCATTAAATATTACGTTCCAAATATAATAATATTTATATAGTTCAAAACAAACACAAAATATGAAGAGATTTAGTTGGAAATCGAAAATTATAAAATTAAATTAAATTATTTTTGCCATAATTTTTTTCCATTATTCGACATAAAAAAGATATGTTCTGGACAAACAGACGTCTTCTAATAACACGAATATTAAAAAGTATCCCTAAAATAGCACAAACGGTAAGGGATGAATGCGTCACTGACGAGATGTAATGTATTCGTTACGTGGGCGTTACGTTGCCGAGTCGTGGGGTGACCGTGACTCACTATTACGTTCCGAAACTTCAACGTTTAATGTTCACCGAAAACGAGCTTCCATTCATAAAGTAACCTCGTAATTAAATGTTATTTTAGTTTATTATTCAAGACTATCATATTTTTATATTTAGATAACTTTAAGACAGTATGTTTTAAAAAAAAAACATTTAATTATTTTTTTACACACACAACAAATACACTTACTTGTAGGGCTCCTCTCTCGTGACGCAGGACACGACGACGATAGCTGGTCCTTTGTGTCCACATATCTCTATCGTGGGGTAAGTTTTCCTCTCCGGCGTGCTGTTCACGCCAGGAATCGAACCCGCTGACCGGCCCTCACATTCGTATCGGAACCTGAGAAACATGTTGCATACGTCAGCAATAATATTAAAATTATTAAATAATAATATATATATTTCTATACACATAATATACATCATATCGATTGGAATATAAGGGAAATTATTTAATATATCCAGATTTGTAGTTATTATATGATACCAATTTGAGTCCATATATTTATCTCTAAAGAAATATTTATATAATATTTATTAAGCGGCGGGCGTCCATTGATTTGTGGAAATATTAATTTATTCTTCATACTTTCCAAGTCTCCATGCACAAGTGCTTTTTTTTATTCACTCTTATAATAAGATGAGCAAAAAACTGTACATATATAATAAGATACCTGGAAATATAATCAATTACAATAATTTAAAAAGTTTATTGAGAGTAAATTTATAAATAAATCTTATTATTCATTACAAGCATACTTTTAAAAAAACGCCTAGATTGAGGATCGGGTTCCATCACAGGACACTAATTATTATGAAAAACAGCATTGTAAATCTCTTTATTTAAAAAGAGCAATCATTCTTGCAGTTTCTTCTCGCTGGAGGTTGCTTTCCGAAATGGTGGTAGCGTTTAAATATTGACGATTCAACAACGCTCCATTGCGTTCTAACCACTTGGCCATCTCAGTTCATCTCAGGTAGATAGAAGGCTTTTGGAGAAGTTAAGTGTCAAGGTACAAATTTAGAAAACGCATAAATCCTATATACGTACAAATAAAAAGCAATAAGTTTTATTCAGGGGCTGATAACACGTGCCTTTCAATTAAACGCGCCGTGGTTCACATTAGGTCAAATAAAATAGACACAAAATTGATACCCATTGCGGTATAATAATACACTACCGTATTTTTTTTAAGCAAAATGTATTCACGCGAACGTGCACTCTATTCCAGTATACACAATGTCCATAATTGCGTAGTAAGCGGTTCATTATCGGCGGTCGTCTATACATACTATAACAGGAAAACAATGTCAATTACTCGTGTGACTTGGTATAATGCCACTCTAAGTACATGCAGCTGGCTTATTTTTTATATATTTTATTTCCTAAGTTTTTCCTCTATTTAGTTTACATTGTAGCAAAAAATATATAGATTCATGAATGAGAATAATTGTGCATTTGTGCATTGAGTGAAGTTACAGTACCTACACATGTGTTGCTATTAGAAATTATTAAGTCTATGATGTTAGAATTAAAATGGCAACGATCGCTTGTCTCTTACATCCTTTTGTTCTGACATATGCATTAAATCGGAACTACTTTTGACCGACATTGTAGCGCGTATTTTAAATTCTATTAGATTTATAAGTGTGATATTTGGAGGATGTGTCCGTGTGAGGTCCTAGGTTGAAAAGTACATATATTTTATTTTTGAATTGCGATAAGCAATTCAGCAGAATCCTTTATTAAAAAGTACTATTAACGCGGCTTCATACTCGTGCTGCCGATCTTTGTTCAAGAGTCTTAGGTAGTGGCTATTTGCTGTTATACTTACCATCAATATTTATATAGGTTCGGAGTCAAGATTCAAGGGAAGTCCCCGTGATTTTAACTAGACATTCGTCGTGAAGGTCACATAGCTGAAGTACCTACATTAATTCGTTTCTAATACTGTCAATATAAGTAATCGTATAAATATAACTTATTTATCTGAGATCGGCAGGGAAATCTTAAGATTTGGGTCGGGAAGATCCTAAATATTATGACAGAGACAATATAGAAGGTCAAAAAAAATGATGTAGATAAATTATCATCAAAAAATGAATACATTTTATATTAAGATTATTAAGATCACTTAAGATTAGAAGAAAATGATTTTATCTTATAAAATTCACGGACGATATATATGTTAGTTTTGGTCAAAATATCATCTGTTGTGGCGATTCTGCATGAGAGGAACCGTCCGCACGTATATTAAAAAGTGCAAGTGTGTGTCCAAGACTAAAGTCGACATTTGTTTCTTTGACATTTAAAAAAAAATCCGCTGAGTTTATTTCGCTGATTCTTCTCAGTCCGAGGTGTTAATTTCCGAACCGGTGGTAGATTTTTGACTATCAATAAGTAAGTGAAACAGTTCTATATTGAATTTTTAATTTAAGATTTTTGATTGTGACTTTGAATTCGATTAAGTACTAAGGAGAAATGTTAGACAATAATGATTGCCGATTGAATTGAAAATGAAGAAATTAATATTAATTATTCAATATACGTATTAAATTTTCAAAATTATATCTGTGTGCCGTCATGGCTCTTGAATGAGATATACCCATATTCAACCAATGATAGACATGTTTAGACAATTTTTAAATTTGATTTAAAAAATAAATTGATAAAAAATTAATACCATAATAGGATTACAGCACAGTTTAATATATATGATATCATAACATGTCTTTTGAATGTTTTTTAAATCAATAAAAAATGAACACTTGTCCACGCGTGGAGTGAATGAACGCCAGCAGTGACGTAGCGTCTGACGCGTGCCTAAATCGGTCTAACCCTAGCACGTCGCCTGCGTCATTGCGGTCCGCTGACAGACACACAATATGATTCGCCAGAATTTTCAGATAAAACTATCATTATAATGATGTGATTAAATTAAATGTAAGATACATAACGGTATACCTATTTAATAGTTGACGAACCATCATACAATACTTTTCGATTAGGTCAACCAGTTTAGATCCGATATGATACGGAAGCTGTAACGATGTTTTTTAAGAACAAAATAGAGAGTTTGTTATGATTATTTTATTAAGATTTAATATATATAAATATATTATTGAATTACGTAATTCTATACCAATCGGAGGAATGAATGATAATCAAATCTTAGATTTAGATATTCCCTGCGATTTCCTAATAGACCTGTTATATCGTGCACAAACAGTTCTTGATTATTATATTTTTATTTATAATGCAACACAGTTCCAATTAACTTCTTTAATTTGGCCCATTAAAAAATTTAAGGCATGTCATAAAGACATTCATAAATAAGGTGTATTTATGAATGTAATTAACAAGATTGTATTTAAGATAAAAAACGTGTGGACTTAGTATTTTTTGATTTAGGAAGGATATATATAAATTTAATAGTACTTTAATGACACACTCTGAAATTAGGATGGTGGAAAAGAGTAATCACATACTGAGTTTCTTGCCGATTCTTCGACAGAATCTACTTACCGAAACGTTAGTACCTTTACTTTCAATTCAACACTGTAACATGACGATTCAAAAGTGCTTTTATGAGCCAACTTGAATAAAGAAACAAAAAAATATGTTGATATTTTTTTTTCTGAGATTATTCAAGATTGGTTGGGATTGGTTGAGAAACCAATGATATTGCGTCAATTCTATGTCAATGTATCTTTACTCCTCCTATGATTGGAATAGACTGCATATCATTCCTTTAAGTGGAACAAACTTCAAAATTTAATTAGATAGAATGAACACCATTCCACTATCAAATTAATAAAATTGCTTATAAGATATATTCTTAAAAAAAACGTGTTTCTTTACGAAACGATTAAAAAACAATTAAAAAAGGCTAGACGATTCAAATGAACTTCCTTATAAAATTGTACTTGACACTGAATGAATAAAAATGAATGAGTAAATACCTCAAGGCCTTGCTGGCTGGCTGCTCGACGATCCGGACAAAGGGCTGCCCTGCGTGGGGCGCCGGCGGTCGCGGCATCTCTACGCCCGCGCCGAAGAGCGGGTCCGCCCTCGATATCGCGTCGACTGCACGCAAATACATTTCATTATCATGATGTAAATCATTTATTATAGAAAGTAGTGCTTTTGTTGTATATGTTTACACATAGTTATTTCATAACGGTAGAATGCTGATCTCTAGCAGCAAGCTTTTAATTTTAGAGAAATATTGATGGTAATATCCTTCCGACCGAGTACGGCCACGGCGGCCGCTCTCGAGCGAAACTAGCCAACTGCGCAGGATATTATAGTGCAGAAACACAAGTGCACTCTCTATTCCTCTTCACTCACCCAATTCGTCATCCGAGGGGAAGGCGTATCCGATAAAACCAGAAACATTTAAGGACTGTAGGACTGATGGCTTTACTTAGCATTCTACCGACAAACAGTGATATAAGTAATTATGTGATTCGGTTCCAAGAGTGAATGAGCCAGTGTAATTACTGGCACTAGGGATAACGCATATTAGTTCCTAATATCTAAGGCGATGGTGATCACTTAATATCAAGTGAACAATTCCTTAAAAGACTTCCGACTTGGGCATTGAACCCAGGATATTGGGATTCGGGATGGGATCGGTCTTATTAACTAGCCATTAGACCAACTATATCCAACACGGTGACCCTAAAAACTAGTAGAAAACATAAACGTCAACCAATATGGTAATTATGAAATAAACTTCAATATTATCATACAAAGTTCGTGTAATACAAAAATTAATCAGAAGTTTATATTGAGTAGGTATAATAACGAGCAATAAGAAAAAAAATTAATTAACACATATTTTTTTAAAAGTTGATTAACAACTGAATCATAATGAGCCGAGCAGATTTTGGAGCCCAGTCCCAATAGCTCCAAATAAATAAGTATATAAAAGTGTTACGTTGCCCCGTCATAAGCACAATGAGCCCCGGGTGCAAGTAGAGCCTGACGATCTTCCTTCCACCAAAAATGATTACTAATTGACCTTCTGGGGAACCTCAATGTTCCAAGATAAAGCACGTTAATAAGTACCTACATTAAAATGATTTTTTTTTTTCCAAAATATTTGTGTCTCATTTTAAACCAACTTATCTATTTTTTTTCTTAAATTATTACTTTTTTAATTTACATGTTGTTAACAAGCAAGAGGCCTTGATAGAAAGTGACTACCACCGCCTATGTACTTCCGCAACACCGAGGGGGCTTGCAAAGAGACTTTAAACGATCGACGATGCGCATTTCTTTACGCAATTAATCCATTACTCAAGAAAAAAATAAGTAAAACAAAACCTATTTCAAAAAGGGTTGTCAATATTTATCTACTTCGTTTTATAATAGAAACTAAATTAATTATATTAACCTTTTACGCAAAGTACTAGGTTACATAGTTTAAAAAAAATATATATTTATAGATATAAAATTTTTACATTTTTTTTCATACTGATATGTATTTTTTTGTTTCATCGTTGATTATATTTAAAAATAACCAAGGTGAGAAAGTATAATAATTTATAATTAAAATATGCAAATTCGAAAAGATATAGGTTTCGATGAAGCAAGAACAGGATATGAAATCTTATAGCAGTTCAATACAGCTTACGCCGAGATGGAAAAACCAATATTTAGTGAAAGTTGGCGTTCCAACGCAACGAGTTTGAACTGTAAAAACAGTCTACTTCTGTCTGTATCATCCAAAATTATTTCATAACAACAGCTTAATAGCGTAAATGTTAACGAAGGTTGCGAGTTCAAACCCGGGCAAATACCATTGGATTAACATGTGCTTAATTTATATTTGATTAATTTCTTCTGTTGATTTATTTATTTTATCGATATTCCAGGCTGTTATTTTTATTTCACTTTTAATGGATTTAAGAATGACCAAAAATAATGATAACATTTAAGTACATTCAAGACTTTTTAAAAGAAGAAGTGTTGATAATAATAATCATTTATTGTACACCAAATTACAAAAAATAATGTTACAAAAATATTTATTAAGATATTCTGTTTCTAAACAGACATCCTAAGGGTAGAAAGAAATATATATAATATTGCAAACATACATAAACAAATAAAGTGACATGCTATATATTACATTTAATAATAATAAACATTACATATAATATATATATACTCACTGAAATATAAAAGATAAATACATATATTCATTTAGACAGTACAATATATTAAATAAGTTATAGATATATACTAAAATTTTAACATTTTGATAACTTACACAAGGCGCTGTTTACAGAACACAAACTACACAACCCTATTGCTTAACTTTTTATAAATAATTCCGGTAATGTTTAAGACGTGGCGTCCACGGCGGTATTATCACATTTCATTGATAACAGTTCTTTATATGGGTCGGATATTAATATCCTGGGTATACCTTAGGTATTACCCAATCAAGGGAAAACGTGTTTTAATCGCATCATAAATACAAGAGTATTTCTTATTCATAATTCCATGCACGGTTTAAACTAACGCTTTATGTATTTCCCATATTGTGTACGATTACATAATGGGTACGTAAATATTACATAATGAACATATGTATCTATCGTATAATAAATAACGGTCACTATAATACGTCGACAATACGTATAACTGGCTTTTGAAGAGGCATAAATTAGATGAGTCGATTGGTTCGACGGTTGGGGTCAGTGAACTATGTCTGCGTATCTAACGCATGTCCTTTTGTACTATGAAACAGAATACTGAGATCTGAAATTAATACTTCAAACGATGTCGATATCTTCAAAGTAATGACCTATGGGAAGGACTCGTGTGTTTATAATAACAGCCTGTGATGATCCTATTGCTGGACAGATGCTTCGTCAACGTTTGAGGAAGAAACCTTTTCCTCTGTGAGTTTCATTATTACTAATTTAAAGAAGACAGATCAACACATGATTCACCTGATGATCAGTACTCGCCCATACTCAAGTGGCCAACTCTATCAAGTTCTCTTAGTACCTTAATTTTATTTATCTAGAATACAAATACTGAAATAGGTCTTACAAGGCAAGTTGTGAGGACATTATTCTGCGGTTTTATAGATACCCGACAGTTACAGTTTACGTGCAGGTAAAATCAGTATTATATCCCGAGCTCAAATAAACATTCGCCAACTATCTATTCGCCCGTATGGTGCTCATACACCGTACAACACGCCGCACGTATTTTTCTATAAATATCTCGTAACATTGCTCAAACTATTGGTGCGAATACCAAAAAACAATATTACGTAAACTGTATGGAATATTTAATATGTTTTTTTATTAAAAAAAATATTATTTATGACGTGCCTCGCCTTTTTCGAAAAAACCAATTTAAAATTGAATAAAATATTTGTAATTTAATAATTCTCCGACGTGTAAACTTTGAACAACGAAATAACAACGCTTAAAAATTTAGAAATATGACTGGTAATTCAAATGAGTTTTTCTGTGAAATTATTAGTAATGGAAAAAGTGGAAAATCTTCGAAATAGAGCCACATAACATATGACAAGCAGACAATTATAAATGTGCATGTCACTTTGCTAATGTATACACACATTTATGTGTCACAATAAAAACTTTTTAGTTTAATCAAAGATTATTTTTGCATACCTTTGTTAATAACACTTGAAGTACATACTTATTTAATCAAAAAGGAAATCATAGATAAAGTGAGAATTGTCACAGGAACTGAAACACATAGCGGCATATGTAATTGTACTCGTAACGAACTCTATTTCAATTTCCGTCCGAAATCGTGAAATCACAAGGACAAGGTTCGTGATAAGCTATCGTAACGCAACATTTAATACACTTAACCGATCGTATCAACTCCTCTGATTAAACGTGAGACGTTTCAAGTCGTTCGAGTGTTCATTGCCATCGCAAATGCGCCACCAATCCTGGTAACCAAAATATGATGTCCCTTGTGCAACATTATAGTTTGAATAGGACATAGTTTAAAGAGTGATTGAGCTAGTTTAGCTACAAAGCTCAATAATCCTTCAAAACATATCAATACTAAGTACTGCTGTTTGGTGGTAGATTATACGATGGTCGAAATATTGAAAATTGCATGTAATTTCGTCAATATATGGATATATATATATACTAATATTATAATTATGTTAAATAAAACATTTTTTGTGTAAAAGTATATTATGATATTACTAGTCTAAAAAACTTCTGGATCAGAAGTAACAAAGGCTAAATTTATATAGGACTCGTTATAGTCACAAACTGAATTGTTAGTGGGCAAAACCGCGGACATAGCTCGTATAAAATAAGTACTAACTATAATTTAAAAAAAAAAACATTATTCGATTACAACCATGTTTTAATTAAGCATAATGATTATTATAACAATTAAAATAAACAACATTATATAAGGAAGTCCAAGATTCCCCAATGGGGATCTTGGAGCCAATGCTCAAAATGTGTTTTTATTCAAGGTTAAGAGTTCAATTCCGGGTTAAGCGTTAAGCTTTACGAGTGTTGTAATTCAACACCTATAGTATAAAGGAATAGGGAAACTACGATATATTGAAAGAAATCTTGAGACGTGTTTGTACCAAACTCCTATTGAACTAAAGCGTCGTATCCGCCAGGACAAGAAAATAATTTCTTTCTTATAATCGTTGCATATTTTGCAGGAATCGCAATCGATATTTATGTTCGGTTCCTATATTTAACGAATCGTTATTGTACATCTGTAACCGATTATTTTAAGTTACGATAAAAAAAAGCGTGGAGTTAATGCTTGTTGACTTCCAGACAGGAGACATAACATACATATACAATTGTATTTAACTAACATGACTATATTTTTATATGTTGAAAAAGAGTAACTACTGAGTTTCTCGCCTGTTCTTCTCGGTAGAATCTACACTCCGAACCGGTGGTAGCTTTACTTTAAATAGTTTGTTAAATGACGATTCAAAAGTGCTTGTAAAAGCCTACTTGAATAAAGTATATTTTGATTTGATTTGAATCAAAATCGATCACTTAATTCCTTACTAAAGGTTTTGTCTACGCATACATGCAACGCAAAAAAGTTTTTGTGTAAAACCTCGTAGACACTTCGAAACGTTCGTGAGCACAAAACGAATAGTAACCGGGCCTAAATCTTTAATAGTACTCTACATTACATTGTCAACATTTAGTGTTATCAGATAGGTTTTAATTAAAAGTCATAACCATTATTCGTAATATACACAGCATACTATTATTACCGACTTGATTTAGGCTGGAGATTTTGATGGGCCAAAATTCAAACGTCCGTTTATAAAATATTTTCCTGTTATAGCCCATTCCAATGGAAGTATAAAAATAAAATCTTAGATTTACGTAATTCATTCGATCTGCTAATACCACAGCGATATTGTGCACTACTTAGAGTTTATTATTAATATATATTTTATTTAAACCACGACACTATTGCACTTAAATACTTATTTTCACTTTAATTTTACTTCCAAAGCTTCGTCGACGTTCAAAACGCAATTTTTTCGCAAATCCATAGTGAATATCATAGATTGATCAAGCTCTCGAAAAATGATATCGCGTTAATTTACTGTCAAATGTTGTTTATTTCGCTTTTTTCCTGTTATGGTTGGAGTATACATAATGACATGTGCTCACTTCTATTATCTCGGTTAGGTTAAGTTACAGACAAGTCAGAATTTCTTTTTTCAGACGTCACATATACATACGAAAGAATAAACTCGGATCGCATCGAAAAACCTAAAACACAAGATTAGTATATTTATTTTATTTTTTACATCCTTTTCAAACTTTATTTCCTGAACAATATATTATCGCTTTGTTTTATACACTTAGCATTAGCAACCGTTAAGAGTTCAGAGTTTAACAATACTTGCTTAAAATAAACCGATACAGACCATATTCCTATTTCCTGTAGATGATTCAAAAGGAATTCCCTAATTAGCAACGACAGGCCTACACAGTCATAATTTAAACAATTTAAGGAACACGTCTTGTTCTAAAATTTAATATTGTAAGTCTCTGTGACCCGTGACCCGTGATCCGACGATCAGCGATAAGCTCAACGTTATTATATAATATTTATAATATGTAATTTTTAGTTATTCAAGTTCGATATGTCCCATTGAATTAGTTAAATCTCATATTTATTTTACGTTAATTTAATTACTATATTTTTTTTATACTTTAATAATATTTATTTTATCAGCAAATTGCACTTATAGTATAAAGATGTTTGTTTGTTTACGTTACTCTATAAATCCAATCCATGTATAAAACTGTAATTTCTAAAGCATGATGGTGTGTTTGTCTGCTACTGGGGGCCAATTCCACTAAGTCATAACAGAAATTATTCGTACCAACTTCGACTACTCACAAAAATTAACCTCAGCTTTATCGTAACCGAGGACTAATCCTACTTATTTATATCGATTTATTTTAGGGTTTGTCATCAGGTTTAAAAAAGCAGCCTGTCCATCATTGAACTTCAAGCTTGCTTCTTACCCAATTTCATAAAATTCGGTAACTGACAGACACAAAGAGTTACTTGAGCATTTAGAATATTAGTATAGATCAAGTGAAAAAGTAAATAGATTTTTAAAACGCTAACAAATTACAACGGTTTATATAAATACCAAGAGTGAGTTCCCCCGGACAAACATTTCACGAATTAAAAAGGATATTTAAGTGCAAAATACACTTTGCATATTTGCATGTACATTAGTCATATATATTAGTATAACGGAAACAATGAGCTGATACATTAATTAGTGCCGGAAAATTAATGAAATAAAAGTAATACAGTATAAAACAATTCCACCGAATAATATTTATGAGGACGTGATTTGATACTCACTGACATCACTAATATTCAGGTTGGGTGGCTGTTCGCCGACCACTTGCTCTACAGGCAGAGCACCCTCTGCAAAACAAACAAATGAACATACGGTCATGTTTCAAAACCTAATGGAGACTGGTACACATAACAAACACTATATAACCAATATGTACAATATATTACACTATAAAGCTCTACTTCCATTCAATCAGTTGCTAATATTACAACGTGATACGCTCAAGCCCGCTCAATAATACTCAAGCTCAATATGTGCAAATATATTTAAATAAAGTCAAGCGAATGAAGCGTGTGAAAAATAAGTCACCATTATTGATGCTTTTCGATTTATTATTTTATTGTATCGTAGGCGGACGAGCAAATGAGCCCCCTTAGGGTAAGTGGTCACCACGGGCCGTAGACAATGGCGCTGTAAGGAATATTAACCATTACTCACATCGCCAATGCGCCACCAACCTTGGGAACTAAGATGCAATGTCCCTCGCCCTTTAAACCCGAACACAACAATACTGAGTACTGCTGTTTGGCGGTAGAATTACCGATGAGTGGTTAGTACTTCCCAGACGGGCTTGCACAAAGCCCTACTACCAAGAATGAGGTATTCGAATTTTGGGAAAGAAGTACTTATAACATTCACCAAATAAACGAATAATATAATTACGTTACAAATTGATTTCCTTAAACTAGGTGAAATAGTTTTTACAGCGAATCAAATCAATTTAGTGACATGGCAGTAAACGGTTGAAGTATTTATAAAATAAAATCGAGTAAATTATTAACGTGCAGGAATTATTACCTAATGAGAGCACTCCGCAAAATATTGTCATTTCGAACAGAATTATCGTCACACACCACGAGAAATGCGGAATGAACTAAACTAAACTATGAGTACGTGTCCAGTTTTATGTCGAGACAGAATAGATTACGAGCGCGGGCTGTCGTGTCACGGGTCAACTGTAGTAGCTGCCCCTGTAATTGCAATATTTATGGCAAGAAAAATATTTGGACATGACAACATACAGTATATATTATATAACACAAATTGTTTTGGTAGACATTTAGATCAATAGAAGGTTATAATATAACAGATATTATAATTAAATAGAAGACTAGCTACTCGACCCGACTTTGTCCCGGTGAAATATGAGTTTATTTGCGTCTCGAGCGTTTCGTTGCGTTTAGGTGCGCAGCGCCACCTTTGCTCACTTTCCACTATCCACACAAAAAAATACATCAAAATCGGTCCAACCGTTTAGGAGTTCAGATACATACACACGTACAGAAGATTAATATTTATAAAGATGAGGATAAGAAATATGAGTTTATTTATTGTTATAAGAAATAACAACAGTATATTCACAAAATAAACAATAAGCTGGAACAATAGTAGGCTATATGGATTTAAGGTAGTAAAGAGTAACTAATAAGTTCCTTGCCGATTCTTCTTTTTGCTAAATATTAAAACCGAGCCATAGTATCAACATTAAAAAACTAAAAATGCTTGTAAATACCTACTTAAATAAAGTGTAATTTAATTTAATTTAATACGTCATCGTTACGAACTTTAAAAAAGAGCAATTAATACGAGGAAAAGTAATGACCGTACACTACACTCTTCTTAAATTAAAATTTTCTCAAGGCGAAATGGTCTTGGAAAATCGAGATCGCGTTCGCGGCGAAACGATATTGTAGAAGCTTTGAGCGATAGAAAAAAAGTGGCATACTTTTATAAAAATTAGTAGATTTTCGGACTTAGACCACTTTCGAATTATTTTATTTATCGATCTAAAATAAGAATAAATCGTGGAAAAATATATCATTGTGCTCAATGTTTATTAAACCAAGTATTTTGGAATCATTTTTACTAGCTTCCTCAACTCTTGTTTTTGTTATTCTTAACGCTCGTTACATAAATGAGAAACGAAAAAGAAATATTAGTAATATGCGTTCAAATTGAGCTATACCAAAGGTCTTATATGCTGGACAATTGTACGTTTCAATGAAGGATCTCGCCTTAACGGGAAATGGAAGTCGACATAATTTTTAAGTTCTCATTCGATTTGAAGGCGAATGGACCCGTATACGTGTATCATCTACTAATATTATAAACGATAAGATTTTTAGGTTGTAGTATTGGCGAATTAGAGAATATTTTGCTCAATGCTATGTAACCGTGATGTTTACATTTCGTTTGCATATGGAAGGCAAGCAAATGAGCCACCTGATGGTAAGTGGTCACTTCCGCCCGCAGACATTGATACGATAAGAAATACTACATGTTAATACATAACGTATGTGTAAATGTTTCTTATTTTACAATTTACAATGAAGCATGCGACCTTAAGTACTATCACTATGCCTGTAACAGTATGGGAAATATTTTTTTTTAGATCTTGAAAGTTTTTTTCTCATTTAATTTGCAAGCAGAATACATTCTGTGGCGATCGAAAGGCGGGTTATGATCAAGTATATAATTATGAATTGATTTCACGAGTAATATATTTAACAAAAAACAGTTTTGATACAATCAATGACACAACTTTGTACAATTATACGTAACAAGATTAAAATCGTAACATGTAACACTTGATGTGTCATGTGTATCATACAAAGTTCGCTTCAAAATAAAACAAATTCTCTCAAACCGTTTATTAGTTATTTGTCAATTGCTAGGCTTTCTTTTATATGTTTTAAGTACCACGTATTAATTTCAATCATTGCTCAAACTCGTTATTAAGAGTTCAATGTAACCTGAAAAGAAAAAGTGAACACAATAAAATAACCCAACCACGAACGGTTTTAAAATTGTCTACAGTAGCAAATATGTAGTGACGTAATATGTACGTCTGCCGTATGCCAGTGAAAAAGTATATGTACAAAATGTCTATGACTGTCTGCTGGTTTCAAGCTACCCGTGCCAAATAATACAACGGTCAAGGGGTGATAACATACTTTCGCATTGTTAAATAAATTCGTACACCGATTTATTCATTGCGAAATAGTTTAAATATATATTACCTTTTTGTAAACAAAATGCTGTCTACGCCTTAAATTTATATTATTAAGAAATAAATTAATAACAATATTAGGATAGGACATTTTGGTATGGAGCACGGTATGACGTCAGCTGACTACTTTAGGTAACTGTTAAGAACGCTATCGAGATTATTTATTTTTACAGTGTACTCGTTGACCAAAATTTGTACCGCAATACGAAATTTGCTAAACAGTCGTGCCTGGAAAATATTTATGAGTAAACTGGTATACCGTTTAAAAAAGAAAATGACGTTTAATTTGATTAGAGTCACAGATTTAGATAATTATTTAAAGTATGCCTAAATATTTTAGAAAATGTAATGGACATTACATTACATAAGTTTAATTCAAGACGTAAAATAATATGCATTTTAGTATCTGATTGCTTTTCTGAAACTACACATAATCACTGCCGCCTGAAAGTGTGCAAAGAAATCAAAAAAATCAAATCAAATAACAGCATTAGGAACTGATAATAATAATAACTACGCGTTTTCGTCTTGGCCGGCCGTACTCAACCACAACTAGGATTATCAACGTAAAAGATAATAAATATTGTGCATAAGTTCGTGACCAAACATATAATAAATCGTAATTAAATGGCACGCAAACCCGAAAAATAACTTCTAAAGTCTAAGCATTTAACAAATGGGTCGACTCTGCGTTCGAATCTGGTACCAGAATCTAGGAGTGTGATTTCTCATAAAATGGCGACTAGAACGAGGAAGTCAACAAACAACCATCGACGGTTATTATGGAACATTATAACAAAGCCATTAGGCAAGGCATCGTCAATTATCTAATTGATATCGTAAGAATAATTTGTATGAGAAGCGGTCTGCTTTTTTTTTAACTTTAGAAGAGTCCAACAGATGTGACGAAAACAAATATCATCATTAAAGTTATTAGTGAATAAAATTGCTTTTGCTAACCATAACAGCATTCATATTAATAAATAAGTTGCTTTTTTCCCTAACTGAACTAATGTAAAAAAATATATACCAGACGCATGCAGCGCGTATCGTATCAGACAGTGTCTGACTTCGGTAATCAGTTTTGCTTGTAATGTGTATAAAAAGTAAACACGTATATCGAATATTAGCAAAAGAAAGCGGCTACAAATCTGGTTGAACGCCAATACTTTTTTCTTAACTTAAATGATATTAAACGAGTTGGCGCATGAATATTCACCAACGCAACAAACAAACTAGCAGTACTAATAAGCACGATATCTCCTTAAGACGACAGGTGGGATCAGCCGTGAATCAGGATGATATAACCCGGCTCCGTAGCAGAAATGATATCCATACCACTGCGCCTGTACTATTCTATATGAATGTATTATGTTATTGTTTGAATAAATTAACATTATTACGACCCGTATTTCCCTTATGCATTTTTTTACCTTACACGTAGAAAACTTCTCTGTATCGAGTCTATTGATAATGTAATTCCGTGTAATGTAATTCTATGTATGATATAATACGAAACAAAAACAAACGACCGAATAATTAAAAAAAAAAACAAACAAATATTTAAGTACAGATAAATAACTATTATCAAGTGATCGTAGCTATTCTCTTGGATTATTTATGTATTATCTAGAGTGTCGCACTACAAATAACTAAAACAAACCGACCAACTTCATTAGGTTAGTGTGCGTGACAGCTACGCTTGACACTCGGCAAACGTCATACTACTTTACTAGTATGCGTGTAGGTACTTAGTGGTCAACTTTTAACCACATTTTTTTTACTGTTTCAGCTTAGAAATCTGTGTAAACATATAAATAATCGACGGCTGTTCTATAGCTTTAATACGTATCGGATAATTAGATACTTTTAATAAAAGAAATGATGGGCTACGTCTGCTATAAATTAATTTGATAAATCATACTTACGTAGATACACCATCAATAACATTACGGTTCTTTATTGACAGAGGAACCTTAACTTTATTACAAAAAATGTCTTTCAATTGTAGGTTTTATTTTTTTTTTAATTAACGTTACAGTAAAATATCTAAAAATAATCCGACCTAAAGATAAAAACTTATAATTTTATTTATACAATAATATATATATTAATTAAATTAAATATAAACAATATAATAACGTAATTTAAAAAAATAATTTAAAGTATATCAGAGAGTTACTCAACAAAACATATCAAGACTTATCTTCGAAAAACAAAACAATTTAATGTTAATGAGAAGAGGTAATAAGTAATAATAGCACGTTTACGGTTAATTAAGTTGTAATATTATTTTATTATACCATATAGGTACTATAACAAATATCTATTCTCAAACGACCCGCAGTATTCCAATGGCCGTACAGGTCGAGTTATACAACATTATACATATTTTTATAAGAATTCCAAATTTAATAATTGCTTTTACGTAAATTATATAGCTATTGAGAATGAATAAATTATTTTTTGGTCTGGTAATACTGTTTTATGATTTTCAGAGATACCTTTTAATTTTTAAAACTAAATATTTTTGTAGTTGACAAACAATGATTTAATGTAATTAAATAAACAACTATCGCGCATAATAAAATCACGCTAGGAACCATCAGCAATTTTGTTTCCCTAAGTAAGCCGATGATTCTTTCCATTATTTGAAAACTTTAAATAATTAAATCAAGTTTAAATATGTATATAATTATTTTTCTAATCGATTAAAAAGTTTTTTTTTTTTCATTAATTTGAAACTTACTGGCTTATTCTATTCGAAAAAAAATAAAAATATATATTATCTATTTAAGTACAATAATACTAATACATAAAACCTATTTTAGTTCTGCAAGTATTTGCGATTATAAAATAACCTAAGATCGACGTTTTTGTAATCTTATTAAATTATCATAATTAACTATGTCCACAATACTGTTGATTATTTTGATATAAACAGTGACAACCGATATATAAATAAACACGAAAGGTATAGATAAGACTCGTGCACATGGCGCGGAGCGTCGCAACCGCATCGGCGCCGCGGCCGTACCCGGTATGAGTAAAAATCGCATACGACACTGAAGCTGACTACTGCGGTGCTGCCGCGATACTTTCGCCTCACTATACGACTGTCAATATCATTAAACTTAAGCACCTATTCACATGAGTATTGTTACGTCTTATAATATGTTTTATACTCATCCAAACATATTTAAAAAAAATTAAGTTTTCCAAGATTATAGAATTGAATTGTCTCCAAGCTCAAACAAGGTATATAAATATACGTGTTACGTTTTCTACGTTCATTGCTTTGTTTTAGCTGTTGTTTGTAGATAAGATTTAATAACTTTTTATATCATTAGCATTATGTACACAATTAATTATTGCACGTCGCCCCAGTTAATTTCCTTACTTGACTATTCACTATTCAATGCTGGAATTTGCGGTTTACACGACGCCGGTGTGACTTGGTGCGGTTTTAACGAGTAATTACTGAGTTTCTTGTTTGTTCTTCTCGGTAGAAACATTTCTTAATGATGATTAGATAGATGTTAAATTACCTGCCTGAGAACTTGGGTAAAATAATAATTCTAATTTCCATAAATGCTTCCTAAGCAGGTGTTTATATGATAAACCTATGTTCCAAATTTCAACTTTCTAGGGTCAGTAGTTTTGTCTGTGGATTGATTGAGTCAGGACAAACTATTCTATGAGTATTGATTAATCTTGTAAAACATTTGGAGATTTTATAAAAGCTATAGTTAAAGAAAATTTGAAATGACAAGTATTCAAACTTAGAAAAGTAGTACACACAAAAAAATTATAACATCAAATAATTTAAATTCTGTGTATTTAAAATAACAAAAACTTCAAAATTATTGAACAACATATAACATCTTAAATTACAAATAAAATAAAGATACTAAAACAACAGGCACAACTCACACGCATGCTATGAAGCAGAGTCGAAGCCAATGGAACATGTACAATGATCGACAAAAACATTTAAGTTAGAAAGGATTGCTCATGGGTATGAATACTTTTTTGTACGGTATTGTAACATGTATTCATATTTGTTTTTAAAAAAGGCAGGTGGACATGCAAATAAGCCACCTGATGATAAGTAGTCAAGACCAGTGTGGTTGTGACATCTGTGCTTTAAGAAATTTTTACCATTTAAGGAATGGTTAAAGTTTCTTGCCTTGCATTACCAATGCACCACCAACAATAGGAACTAAGGTGTTATATCCTTCGTGTCTGTAGTCACAATAGCTCACTCGTCCTTCAGACGAGAACACAACAATTTTAAGTATTACTGTTTCAAATATTGTATTATTATGTGATAAGTGGGTAGTACATGCTCGTCTGGGTATTGGGCTACACTGGGCTTGTACAAATATCCTACCACCTAGTAAAATTAATATATATAATAAAATAATTGTAAAATTTTATTTGTAAAGATGCCAAATTACTATTGAAAAAACTAAGCTAAAAAACTAAGCTTGTAACAAAATAAATGACTATGTCCCCTTAATCTATTCTTTACCATAATAAAATTAAAAAGTATGAAGAACATTAATAATTATTATAGAAATTGCATGCTTTGATATCTTTCGTTGTAATATTTGACAAATGCCTATTTGATATTTCACACATTATGACATTCCTAACACAAAGTACCTGGTGGTTGGTAACCTATATCTTGTAGATAAATAATTCAAATAATTACAAGCTATTTGTAATATTATATAATATTCACTAAACTAAACTTGACTGCAAGTTAAAGTTTAATAAAAATAAGTCTTGTAAAGTTTTATCAACTGTATCCTGACTTAATATGAAGGCTAAATTGAAAGTAATTGAAAGGATATCTAGTGGTAAACATAAAAAAATAATACAAATTTAAAATATACAATTAATTCTTGGCTTAGATTCATAGGTATATAATTTTATGCTCGGGCGCTACAGTTATGAAAACCACCAAAAAAAATTCTCATTTATCAATCTATTTTACTTTTCTTATAAAACAGAATTACTTTGTAAATGAATTATTCTCATCTAAATATATATATTGAGAACTATTTTGCTATATTTACGTTCATTGATTACCACTTTAATCTAATCAATTATTATAAATATTAGGTGTAAGACCCTATGTTTAAAGTGTGTGCACTTTCAATCCAATGCATAGGTAAATTAATCTTTGATAGATTTAAGCAAATTTAAATAGTAAATAATTTTATTTATATTGTGTCTAATTTAAAAAAAGGTACTTCATAATTAAAAATATAATACATTAATTGAACTAAATAAAGTAAATAATGCAACAGGAAATAAATAATCGTAAAGCGTCTTGTTATATTTAGTACTTAAAGTATTTTAGTTTTATATATACAAGCATAAGTTTTAAACTTTAACTACATAAAGTTTTAACCGCCAATAGCCGCCCATACTACAATCTATGAACGTTGATGCAGCCAGATTTTAGGATATTTATAGAATCACACGCAAAGCTGACTAACAGACCGAGAAGGAAGCTATTACTTACAGAACTGGCTGAAAATTTACTAATTAAGAGAACTTAGGTATTGCGGGTTGTTAAGTTAAAGGAAACATTTCAACTACGTGCAAGGTGCGAGGCTCGAGTGTCAAAGAAACGCAAACCGTTCGAGACAATTCATGCATTTCTGTGATATACATGGTTTACCTCCGCTGTTGTCCATCGCACGTTTTACGAACGTGTCTCGTCCACGGACACCTCACAGCGGTCCTTCAGACGAACACATTTATTTTAACGTCATAACACTGGCCGTTTTGCACTTTGCTGATTAAGTCTGTAATCGAACTTTGAACTCACTCAACCTCACTTAATAATAGAACTATCGAAGTAAACACGCACGATAAACTTTGCGAAACGTAAACTAAAGACGTACCTCTTCGAACATGATCCTATAATAACTGTCTCTTCGCTCGTCCAAGGAACTAGTTATCAAGGTCTCGTCTCGATCACAGCATGCACGGTTCCAAGAATTAAGAAACAGGTTATATCGAAACGCGACGTTATTATTATTATCACTTTATTATTACAATAATAATAAAATAAACTGATACGTTTTTGCAAATTATATTTTGTGATTATAATTTGGAAACGATCGTCTGAAGTTACAACTTTTGCGGAGTGAACGTCTATGTGATAAACGCGTCTGTGTGCACCAAAGCAGAACGTCACACTACTATTGTCTGACCACGATTGGACACTAGAGGTCACATGGCTGCTGTGCGACGTGTTACAACGACGCATGCGCACTGCGAATTTAAACTTTTCTCCGTATGTGAGACCGAGAGGGAAGTAAATTATTAAATAAATATTTCCTTTTCATTATGAATAATAATACTTATTAATTTTTGTTCATAAAACATTTTGAGCATTATTATATTTTCTACATATAAATATAATTCTATGAGTATTTCTACTAATAATGTATATGGTATTAACTCAATAGGAGCCTAACTATTTTTTTAGGGAAATGATCAATTAAAACTACATATAATATTATCAAATCAAACCGACAACGTATTAATTCATATATAATAATGATGTAAAATGTTTTCGCTTTTCCATTGTAGTTCGAACGGATGTGTTCCATGAATACTAAAAAAGTATTTTACATACCTGTAAATATTTAGTTAGGAGATACGAAAAAATATTTTCTAATAAGTACTTAAATCTAGTGGGGATATTATGGGATATCATATAAGGCTCTTACCAATATATTATAAGTCATTTATAATTTAAAATTTTTAATTTTCCGTAAATGATATTTAATGAACATAATTAGGTAAATATTATATAATCAAATCTACGAATGTCAAAATAGATAAAAATATAATTACTTGTCTTAAATAGTCGTGGAGCATTGATATGACTACCAAAGTGAGAAACACATATTATTAAAATTATACTCATATAATAATATAACATTATATATATGTATCACTTATTTTACAAGGAATTATACGTGATATTATAATAATGAAGGTTTATATGGTACTTACCATTTAAATATACTATGATTATCCCACTTTAAACAATTATGTAATGTTTATGTTTATGTTGTCAACTCGTTGCTGGCTGTAATTCTCGTTTTTCTCTATCGTGTCAAATTTCACGGGTTTTCCTTTTTTCAGGTGTCTTAGAATTATAGATATTATTGACAATATTTTATTCGAGGTAACCGGTAAAAAAGTTTAAAACATTATGTTACAAGTATTCCTTTTTTATGTTACCTATTTATTTGATATTAATCATTTTATATTTCATCATGTTGAAATAAAATTAAAAAAAAATCATATTAACCTTCTATTTCAGAATATGAAAGAATATTTCTTAGGAAAGCATATGACTCATAAGGCTTTATTAGATGATCCCAATTTTCAGAGCGTGGGTGCCACTTTCTTACTGTATTTCAGTGAATTCAGAAGGGATGAGTCATCGTACTTATTGGTTGATAATTTTATTTATCATGAAAATGTAATTCAAACTTACGATAAGATCCATAATATATTTGTAAATCAATCAAACCAAATAATATGGATTACTTTCAAAACTGTGTAAAATAAATCAAACACGTGTTAAGGATTTAGTTTAAGTGTTTTTATGTCTGTTTTAATTTTTATGCTACAGGATTTTTTTTTCATAGTTATTAATTTTATTGTTATATTTTGTAAAATAAATATATGGGGATGTATTTCTCAGGGCGCATATTAAGTGAAATGCACAGTTTAGAGATACGAGTGTCAAAACATTTGATAGCCACTTTTAGATTTTTTTTTCTTGCAATTTTAATGGATCTACCCTCGAAACTTTTTAGTAAGTAATAAATTAAATAATTGAAACGGAAGCTAGACAATTATATAAAACTTTAGTATTTTAGTCCTTTGTTATTGTTATATTACATATGAGTATAATAATGGATATTTTGTATCTCTTTGTTACATTAGGATAACTAATTTAACAATAACAAAAGCAAATCATTTGCTTGTTCGATATGAGTGGCATAATTAATATTATACGTTGCATTTAGAAAGTTTTAGTGTTGTAACTTGTAATGGCGCGAAGCGATATGACTCAGTCAGTCAGTCCGGCGCGGCACCGCGTCGCGACTCGGTGGTGTCGCCGACTCGCGGCTGTCACTTTGCGTGTGGCGCCAAATGCCCGCCACGATTCCTATTCGAAATTTAAAACTTATAACGATCCTTCCACCCTGCAAAATTGCGTAGTATTACGCGTTTTAAAAGGGTTCGCAGGGAAAAAATAGGGCTAGGTTCTTGACCTGCCTTAAATATTGAATAATATTACTGGGGTTAATAATTTTGTAGTACACAGTTTTGATATTGAACAAATGAATAGGATGCGTTAATTACCTCATAATATAAGAGTAAGATATAAGAGATAAATCTTATTGTATAAATATAGGCTCAAAATGGAAATATATTTTCAGTGATGTTATTATTTATAACATTATCTTACGTTAGATATTGACCACACTTCAACTTCTAACTAACAGTAAACAATTATGTTCACAATAAATCACTTATAGTTATATATCTCTTATGGATAATTTTAACCTTGTTTATGTCAAGATATTTTATTGCAAATTGTCTTAACAAAATAATTGATATTATAGTTATTCAGGCGCGTCTATTGGTAAAGAAAATTATCCATAAAAATGTATTTTTTGTGTATAAATAGCGACAGGTATTATAAAGAATTATTTTATTAGTATAGATTATAAAAGCCTACACCGGTAACGCTTTCCTGCCCCGCGTAGCGCCGCGACGCCGGGCGCCGCTGACGGCGCCGACCGCGTGACGCCGCACCCTAGTCCCTACTCCCTTTAAATTATTCCTGATTGTATCGAATATAACCCTCCGTTACTTTTGATATATTTAGTTAGTAATATTTAAATAGGCCAAGACTACATCGGATTATGTTACTGAAATATACATAAAAATATTTTAAAATGATCAGAATTGGTACTATAACGAGAAGAACAAATTAAAAATTAAATAATAAGGAAAATATGAATAATTTATGTTTATTCTTTGGAAAATAATTGGTATTTAAATGTTTATTTTTTTAATTCGGTCATAAATGTTCGATCTTTGCTGATTTAATAGTTTTTTTTTTGTAAATATTTATATAATTGATACGTCAGTTTATCTTATCATAATTGAAGGTATCGATAAATGGGTAAATTATCAATGCAAATAAGGGCTAAGGGCTTAATTTTTTATTAAGTAAGCTAATTATGAGATACGGCGTAATCACGTTCTAGTAGGTATTATTTAAAGCACCATGTGAGGTATCTCTATATATATATATGTTATCAAATCCAAAATATATAAAACTGCAAGGCAATTCATTATTTACAACTTTTTTTATTAAATATTAATAATTATAGTATTCAAGAATTAAACATGATTAATTACATTTGACATTTGAAATATTTTGGTAAAACAATCCTAAAATAATTTAGCGACCTTTTCTTAATCCTAGTAATGGCTTTATGCATTCCTATCAATATTATATATAATAATACTACTTAAAATGAGACTGATATAAATATGTCTAATAATCTGTAATGTGTAGCTCTGGCAATAGAAAATGGCTTATTTATAACAGAACACGGTGGTTCAAATAAGAGCGCAACTTAATTTTCACGTACTAAATATGACCTTATAAGAAAGTTTCGAAGTATGCATGTGACAAATGTAAATCTGCTAAATGTATCCGTCAGCAAAAGAGCTGAAGATTCCTCGGCCCAACATGGGACATTTACGAACTGTAAATGTTTCTCTGCAAGAAATTTAAAGTAACGTTATCATAAAATTCACAATTTCAATAAATTTACATTTATAAAGAAGGATTTAAGTGGAAAAAAATTTTAAATAGATACATATGTCGTGACAAGATATGTTTTATAAATAAAATTCAAATAAGGAAACAAGTCAAATCAATCACAATTGTCAAGAGTGTATTTTATCTTTGAAAGAAATATTTTATTTATATTTCTACATATTTATTTCGTCAATATTTAAAAGGTAAGGCAGATTTATTAAACAGCATATTTAATGTATTTATATAGATAAAATTAAACGATATTGGTATCTGATCGGAACATTTAAGTTTTAGTAAGTAGCTTGTGTAATGTGCAACTGGAAAAGCTTCGTGTAAATCTACGTTTTCTATAACAGTAGATAACTCCTTATACCGAGGTACTCTTATAACAAAAAGAATCATTTCTTTTAATACTGTTGTCTATTGTCAAAAGTAATTTACGTGTAGATTTATGTTGGTAATTTACAAAGTTCAATGCTGGAAACACTTTTCGTTTCTTTTTAATTGTATTTAATATTTAACTTAACTATTCTTCTGTAATATACAAAATATGTAATCTCAGTATCTAATATAGTTTATTCCGAGCATGTAATCTTTAAGACAGCATTAGCAATTAATGACGCAATCAAGTCGCAACAAATAACTAAATAAAATTCTATTAGTACGTCATACTGGATATAATTATTTAAAGACAACTGGATTCCTTTGAATACAATATGATTTATAAAAAAAAAAAAAATATCGCCAGTAACCAGATAATTAAAGGTGACCAATTAGCATTGAAAAATGTCGCTATTTAACACGACGTATTGTTAGTATTGTATATGTCTATGGATAGATGTACTTATAAAAGTCAGTAGATTTGCTAATCGTATATTCCTGTTATTGATCTATATTAACATAATAAAGCTAAAGACAGAAAACAGCCTCTTGTTTAAACGCGTTAATCTCTGGAACTGCCAATCTGATTTGAAAAAACGTTAGCATTTGATAGATCAGTTCTTGAGGTAGATTATACCTAAAATATAATTATATAGTCTTCATTCTGTCTTCTATTGTAGCATCAATTTGTTGAAATATCGCAGAAAAGCCGTTGTATTTTATCACATTATATTGCTTCCAGTTTAAACCCAAGTTATATTTGAACTGCTAAAACTTTTAATTCTATAATCACTTTAAAGCGAAATACCACTCACTGATAATCACGAAATTTGAGAAACTACTACACCTAACTATTTATAAAAACTTGAAATTTGGCAAGTTCCTTATAGGATGTAGACATCCGCTAAGAAAGGATTTTACGTATCTCGACCCCTAACGGGGTAAAACGAGGGTTGGAAGTTTGTGTTTTATAAATTTCGCGCGGGTAAAGCCGCAGGTTCAGCTAGTAAATAATATACAAAAAATCTCTCCCTATACTTATATGTTGTGATACAATGGCTTACCTCTAGATTTTTTGTTCTTTGTCTTATGACGTTTGTCTTGTAACCTGTACGCCGTATTTTGTAACAGTATCAGGATGCCCGAAGGATTGAAGATTTCACAGAGCGTGTCGCCGGCAACCAGGGCTGGCGCGGGTGACATCTCGGAGCGGGAATTGAACAGGGAGCGGTGCCACTTGACCACTCCTCCTGCGTAAGATTTAAAGTTATTTTTAATATAAACCTTAATTATTTAATATTAAGGGACATATAAAGAGTTTGCCTTGAGTTATTTAAAAGTAAGATTGCATCATCGGTTGATGATGCAGCCAGACTTCACGCATTGATGGTTGACTGATTGGTGAATTCATAAACTCCTAATGTTTGCCCATGTACACACCTGGGCTATATCTAGGATACATTGAAATACAAAAATACATTGATTTATAGAATTGTTTCAACGAACTTATCATTATTGTATCCAACACCTTCATTAATTTTTTTCGTAAGTAAGTTTTAGTTTAACTTGAATATAGATAATATTTGAGGAGATAGTGAGGCTCAAATTTTGTTTGATAATTTGACCTGTTTAGTTTAATTAGGGACATAAGTATACATATGTAAACAAAACTGTTTTGAGTAGCTAGTTCGATATCATAATTCTACATAATGAAATAAATAAACGCCTTTGCTATAAATGTAATGCAGTATGTATTTTTATAATATGTTATAATCATGTTTGGTATACTTTAAAAGCATTAATGGTAGGAGGTTCGATTCCGCTCAAGCCGTCGTCGTCGTCGTTATAACGTGTCGCATTTTTCACGTAATAGTACAGTACAGTATATTAAAATGCGTGACACGTTACTTTATTATATAGAATATTTAACATATTGAACATAAAACATGTTAAAAGGAACACGATAATATTTTGACACAAAATGCAAATATTACATTAATTTACACACAGCACATGTATGTATGTATGTATGTTTATGTAACACAATGTTTTGCTACTAATTTAAAGCCGTACATACCGTTCTTTTTTATATAATAATGTACGCGAACAACACTCAGTCACAGCACAGGTATAACTAAATTCCAAATACAAATGAGCGAGGTATAAGTATTTTATCTTAATTCCAACTCCGAGGAGCGATCGCTCTCGCTGCTCATAATATTGTGGTATTACTATGTTGTTGTATATCGTGTCATCCTCATCTTTATCCACGTAAGTAAGCTCCACGTCATGGGGAACCGATGTAGTCATTAAAATCGATCCGAGCAAAATATAAGGTAAATTGTTATAAAAATATTAGAGTGCACGTGAGTTGAATAATTTAAGGAAAATCAAACAAATAATGAATAAAATGTGGTATAGTTATAGTTATGTAAACATATCAGTACATAATACACACATAAATGTAAAACAATCACCACCATCGATTCACGTAGGTATGTACACGTACAGTAACGACCCGACGTCTGATCCACATAGTACACCACATGCCATTTAGTTTTGACGTGAAATAATAAATAATTGAAAACATATATACATATTATATTACGTGGCAGGCAATAAAATAAATTTAATTTAGAGCTACTCGGGTTGAGTTAAGTCTAATTAGAAGGACCGGTAAGAAACTCCGTTAGTTACATCATTTGTGTCACATGTAGACTTGGTCTTAAATTGTCAATAATTTTGGTCCGTTTCGTGATAATTTAGCCGTAAATAAATGTACGAGCAAAATATATAGACAGAGCAGTACACGGCTTATGTTACTATTCATTGATACGTATTATTTAAATATATATCATCTACCTTTATAAATTATGAGTTCTACGTCTTAATAGCCAATAGTTGTTTACAACCGTTATTACTATCTTATATATCTTTCATTCATTCATCATCATTAGCAGCCTGTAAATTTTTCACTGCTAGGCTAAAGGCCTCCTCTCCCTTTGAGGAGAAGGTTAGGAGCATATTCCTCCACGCTTCTCCAATGCGGGTTGGCGGAATACACATGTGGCAGAATTTTGTTGAAATTAGACACATGCGGGTTTTTTCAGGATGTTTTCTTTCACCGCCGAGTACGAGATGAATTATAAACACAAATTAAGCACATGAAAATTCAGTGGTGCCTGCCTGGGTTTGAACCCAAAATCATCGGTTAAGATGCACGCGTTCTAACCACTGGGCCGTCTCGGCTCATCTCGTGACTCGTATCTTATGTATATGATCTTACTATTATGATACTGTTGATTGATATCGTACACTACAAAATAGTCCAAACAAATAATAATATACACATATATGTATACGTACTATAAAATAAATTGTATTGTATTCTGTGTCGAAGCGTATATTTCTTTGGACTTTGAATCATTAGTGAGTTGCCTGACTGAGAAAGAAGCGTTTAATTGAGGCACCCGTGTTTAAGCCGGTTTTATTAAGACTCAAAAAAACTAAAATAGCAATATACCTACTACACACAGCCGATTATATTTTGTAGATTAAAGTAGGTTAAATTAGATTTGAGTAAAATAAACGCAAGGAAAAATATGAATTTATCCTTTATTTCTTTTCATTTATTTTTATTTTTAATGCAGACGTGTCCAGAGAATCCTTCATAAAAAGCAGTTGTTTTCGACGCCCGTCAATAAATTTACGGCAAAGAACACAACCCCTAGTACTAATTTAGCGAGGATACGCAGCTGTCTCGACGAATACTACCAGACTCCTCCTAGGCCAGCGAAGATAGGCCCTAAAGCTGTTTCTATGGAGGACTTGACTCCCACCAAAAAAGTCAAAAGAGAAAGGTAATTAAATATATTTAAAAAAATGATTTAATTAAGATTTAATAATAGGTACTTTTGTGTGTACAGTACAGTCTATTCATTATTTTTTAAACAATTATATTGTCTGGAAATACCACTTCAAAATATTTGCACACACAAGTTTTGTTTACATTTTTAATAGCAGCCTGAATTCCAACCTAGCTTTCGCTGTGTATTGGAAGTCAGTTCCTTCCCAGATTTTAGGTATAATTTTTATTATAATTATACATACTTGTTTCTTATTATATTAAACAAAAAAATACTATTTGTGCGTACGGAAGTAATAATAATAAATAAGAGCTGTAAATAAATAATAATAAAAAATAGGTGTCATTTCCAGACAGGACAATGTGGTTTGTTCTTTTCGTAACTGCGATTCAAATAATTACTAAGTAGTTACTATTTTTCACACTCATGAGTGACTTTGATTCAACATTTCATTTTCCTGTGGGGATGACTCATGTGATGAACTGCTTACAATTTTTATTTGGCCGTTATTCATAAATTACACCTTTAAATTAAATTATTCTCAATTAGGAATGTTGGTCATCTAGCTGTACTGAAGTCTCCTGGGTTGCACGGCGTCGATGCAGAGCAGGCCGCTGCAAGGATCAGCAAATTCATGCTTGTAGTTTCATGGAGAAGGCGTCGTGAAGAAATACGATGCGTGCGAAAAACATTAGAATTTCAGGTAAATTTATTTACGCAAAGTCAATTAATCCTTCATAAGGCAAGGTATTCGAGGTAGACAAAGATTGCGCTCGAGCGTCGTGTTGGATCTAAATTGTTTTATCACGCTTTACGGAAGTTTTTACACTTACCCTCATTTGGTTATTGGTTTTTGTTTCTCTGTCGCGATATAATATTGAATACGGCTTGTATATGGACTTAGTTTTCACCGGCACCGGCGAGTCCCACTTACTCCCCCCCCCCTCAACATTTTAATGTTAGATTCGATTTATATGCGATTAATTTATCTATTTATTATTGTTTCGTGACAATCCTTAACGTGGGAACCAAAATTAAATCGTATTATTTTAGACGTTATTTTCATTTCAAATTCAATTAATTGCTTAGTATGTTGTTTAATGTTTTTCTTTGTTTCAATTAAAGGTAAGTTGCTCGGAACGCCTGCGCATTCAGGTGATCACGCTGAAGTCTCTACTGGACTCTGACAATGCTAAAGTCCGGCTTGCGATAAAAGAGCTGGAGAGATTGAAACAATTATTAAAAGAAAAAGACCTGGAAAAAGCCATTCTGGAGAAGGTAACATTGCATTCTAGTAACGGTATATATAATTACTCCAATTTATTCATATATGTTTTTGATATATTTAATTTAAAAAATTGAACGAATCAATTTACTTAAATTTTAATGTAACGTACAGCTTTAACTTTAGTAAAAAATGTTTCTTATGAATGTAATACATATATCATCTTCTACATACAAACAGCGAAACATATGTCCTTTTGATTAGTATAATTCGTTTAGTACTTATAATATATTTTGTTATACTATTATATAGGAAAAAATCGCACTAGAGAAAGATGTTTGCGCGGCAGAAGATCGGGCGTCTGAAATTAGTGTCGGTAAATAAACGTCATTCTTATTTAAATTATTGTCATCCTATCAATCTAATTATCCTAAGGCATTTATTCAATTTTATAAATATTTTTCATTGTAAAAGCAAAAATAAAACTTTCAAGCGTTTCAGCGTACCTATCCCTAACTATAAAATTACAAAGGCGAAGACGACGTAATGATATAACATTATTCCGAAGGCTAGCCGAGTGGTCAGACAGAACACAAAAGGCTAATGTATATATTACGCTTGCGCCCAGGCTGGCGGAGTTGCCGCAGCGAGCTGGAGCACGTGCGCGCCGCGGCCGCGAGCTCGGAGCGCGCGCTGGCGCTCGAGCGCGACGCGCTCGCGGACGCGCGCGCCCGCTGCGACCGCGCCTGCCGCAGGGTGACTGAGCCTTCAACTTACGACTTGCCGCGTAGAAGTCACACCTGCAGTCCATGTGACGAGGCCTCCTTAAGATCCAAGTCACTATACTGATACCGATTCATATTCTTGTGATTTATTTGAATAGCTTTGCTACGATAAATACGTAAGCTGCGGACATATAAAACAAATAATGTGATATAATTTTTTAAATAAAATTATATCACATTATTTAGATTCCACTTTTATAAATATGACAAGTAATTTTCAGGTATAGTAAATATAGTAACAAAAATAATGTAGCCAGTAAAGTAATAATATCTTAAACTCATTAATTAATCCTCTTTAATCTTCATTCGTCCTGTTAGATAGCCATACTAGAAGACGATTTATCGCATCACGAAACGTTACTGTCGGCTAGCGAAGCACAAGTCACGATATTACGTAATGACATTAACAACGGGCAGAAGCAACTCGACCGGGCTCGAGAAGAACTACGACTTGAACGAGAGTGAGTACCCACACTTTTTTATTCATAAGATCCATAAAATTCAAATACAATTTAATGTTTACCTTTAACTTGTTCTTCCAATTTAAAGCACCAAGCATGGTAAAATCGAATAATAACTTTGATAACATATAAACTATCAATTTCCGTTTACAATACATGTCTGTCTTTTTGCTCAGAGCACACGCTCATTGCTCTCGTGAGCGCTCAGCACTGAGCACACGAGTGGCGCTGAGCGCACTACAGACGAGCACAATGAGCACCGAAATAGAGCAAATGCGAACGGAGCTTACACGACTCGAGAGGGAACTGAAGACCACACGCGAGCAACTGGATTGGTGGCCGAGACCACTAACTAGGTAAGATTAAACTTGTTAACTATCAGTGATCATAGGACCTAGTACATATTAAGTACCTTAGTAAATTTATTATTCAATTTAAAATTAGTTGGACTAATTCAAAGACATTCATAGTTATGTTAATAAGAAAAATACTACTCCTATGATTAGACAAATAAGAAACTTAAAATCAAATTCGTCTAACCCTGTAAGGATGCTCGGTGTCGCCCGAACGTGGATTCGCCGTCCCATGTCAATCTCAGATGCAGTAATATGGATCCTTATTCCAGCAAGACACGGATTTTAATGGAATAGAAATCGATTTAAATTAATGGTGCACTCACTTAGGCGATTTAAAAAATCATAACAAAACTTAGACAAAGAAAAAATAAGAAATATTTATACCTAGTAAAAAGACAAAAGTTAATTACAATCTTTAATATGTTTTTTTGTCACATTACCATACATATTTTATAGTATTAGCTGCATAAAGTCATAATCGTATGTTACATTTTTTATCTGTTGCGGCATTTTGATATTTGCGCGGGAAAATGGAGTAACAGTCAACAGAAACATAATTCAGAAAGAATAGGAAAGTTGTATATTTTGCATTATTTAAATTATATTGACAATTGGTTATTGAGCAAAATGTTTTTGTATAATATTGAAGATTTGGTAAGTATGTATTCGTTACTTTTATCATTATTGTTAATTATTTATATCTTTTTGATAGGTAAGTATTGTTAGTCGTTATTATTAAGGATTTGTTGTTACTTTAGTTTATTAAAGACCTAATTAATTTTGATAAAATAATAAATTGTTTTATTTAATATTGCTTAATGCCGTGAAAAATTCATTTTTATTATTGAATCCTGTTATTCCTACGTTCAAAATTCTCTCGATATTTAAGTATTATGATCATTTGGAATACAATTTTAAGAAATATTCTTTTAAAGGTTTCTGATGATGTAAAGTTCAGATATCTTTACTTATTCTATTTTTTTAAGATATTTATTATTTATTTCGCCGAGTATCGTAGGAATTTTAAAACAAATTAAGCACTTAAAAACTCAGTCGACTAGGGTCTAGTCACGTGTAGCTACATTGCAATTTCGGTTCGTCACGGTTATCAGCCGAAAGTGGGTTCGCTTTCGATTGATAACTGTTTCTAATACAATCAATTAAATTGTGGGATAAAAATAATCGTGTTTTTGTAACTTATGTTTTATTGTATCTTGGTATTTAATCGTGGTAAATCGAATGACCAAATACTGTAACAATTAGGGAACTAAAATTAAAACAACATATCGTCATTTTTACTTTAATCGTTCAGTCTTACATTTCTATTCAACAATCAACTACAAAATATCAACATTTGGAATGATTTTCTATATCTACAACTTGAGAGTATATAGGCCTTAGATACGGGTTGTGTTAAAAAATAACTAATTAAACGCATAAGGATAATGAAATCATTTGCAATTTCAATATGTTGATATGATTAATCTGTCAAATTATCATAATTACAACAAATGATATATTAAATAATATTATTTGTCTCAATAGTGCTAAGTTTTAAACGAAAAAAAAACTTCACCAAAAACTAAGACAAATATACACATGTTTATTTTCATATTAGGATTTGACATAATATTAGTGAGGACTAAAACGAAAAGCCCACAAAAAGTTAGTATTTTAAATATCATAGCCATAGTCCAATTTATAGGATACTTTAAAACCAAGTCAAAGTAATCGTTATTACGTAATTAGTTTTTTACCTACTGATAGTAGCATGAATAATTTTCGCTTTGCCACCGGATTTAATATCTCCTTATGTCAGATCTCAATACAGTATATAGGTAAATACTTTTTTTGGTACTCAGTGCAGTTTTTTTGGTAAAGCTATAATTGATTTTTTTACCCACTCCCTCTAGGCCACTGTTTCACGTTCATGTTCGTAGCAACAGTACAAATAAACATAAATATTAATCAACTCTGACTGAACACTACCCGGTTACACCACCATGAAACACTAATATTAAAACAAGTTATACGCTAAAATTCTTATCACTTCCCGTCTTAATTATAAATGCGTTTGCTTCTGCCATACTTCCATCTCTGTCCTACATAATATGCAAAGGAATAACGTAATATAGAAAGACAAAATAAAACAAACTTATATTTACAAAAAAGAAGTTTTTAGAAAAAGACGATTTTACGATGACTAGTTTCATAACAGACTTGGCAATAACAAATAAATATATATTTGAAGCTTCATTATTTTAGGCCACACTAGTGTATAATAAGAGCACAACGTGTAAATAATTTAATTAGATCTAAGAACACTTATATTTGTTGACGACTTAATGCTTAATAAAATATCAATTTTAGTTTACACAGTACTAATGTACAATTGCGCGTATTTTGATCAAGCCAGATTATCTTATATTTATTGTTATTTAAATATGAGATTTCTTCTTATTGCCTCTTTTTTTCTAATCTATCCGATATACTATTACGTCAGAAATAGATAACAAAGTGAGCTTGGAAGGAAGCTTTAATGTTTCTAGTAAACCCTGAGATGGTTTGTATATAACTATCCAACATACACTACTTTCAGACAAAACATTGCGAAAAAAATAATCTTTTATTAGAATGACACTGAAAAGAAAACATTTCTGTTTTTGAAAATGATTTGCGTAAGTGTGGATTCACAACAAAAAATAAAATATACGAAACGATTTTTGATGTATTTTCCAATAAAACTATTTCTATTTTGTCATGTATTTGACAATGTTCCTCACAATATAATTCCGAAAAAAACACTCGCTGGAATGGATCAGATCGACAAATACATTTCATTCAATGCTCTAACCGGACCTATATCGTTAAACATATTCATTAAAGACGTATGAGGCTGTGGCATTCTAAGTTCAATTTTTTTGCAATTGTTCTGAAATTTGTCAATCGCCTTCAATAGCATAGTTCTTGGTGTGATATTATTATCACCTATGTGCCTGACAAATCTGTGCAACCGACTGTTTCTACAAAATGCTAAAGTCTACTGACTGTTACAATATTAATGTGTAAAAAAATAATAATTGCCAAATGGATATTTTCTTATCGCCAGAATTTCCAAAAAAAAATGATGAAAAAATGTTTACTTAATAAATTTATGTTATCCTAACTGCGTAAATGTTTCATAATGCATTGTTAATTAATCAATATTAATATGCATTAGTAATTTTATCCTAAACTTAGTTATATTTAGACCGCTAGATGTCATTCGTGCCATCATATTTTATATTTCAACCATAAACATCTACATCTTTCTAATCAACGGAAATAAACTAATGCTACTTAGTCGTGAGTTACACAGCATCTTGTGATAACAAATTTATTACGGTAGTATAAGGAAGCCAGTTTATAAAGCTATTTACAAAAAGTCTATTAGATGTGTCTAGCTTGCTAAATATTTTAATAAACAATTTCATTTCATAAACACGAGAAACAATATGAAAATTTTTAATATCTTTAACAACTTTTTTTGTACTACGTAAATGTTACGTAATAGAAGTAGTTTTTTTTTATTTTCCTTTATTTTAGCATATTTATAATTATTAAATTATAAATCCAAGCATAAAACACACACTTTTTGTTCGAAAATCGTTAAATCGTGATTTTAAAATTCTTGCAACGAAGCCAAGCGACGATTGTGCCCTATGTGACGGATTGGCTTTATTGTCGCTTTCAATTCCAGACGGCGGATATTTACGATGGATGGACCGTATTTAATTATTAAATATTCTCCTATCTCAATTAATGACAGTATTCAATATTGCCAGTACAAACTCCTACGTTCACAAACAGCTGCACACTGACACACATCCTACATTGAGGTTAGGCTGCTTTAATAATAGTAGTGTATTTTTATTTCTTCATGTTAATAATTAGATATTCTAATACACAATACATCGAAAAAAAAAACTTTGCAACATTTTTACAAATACATAAGTATTACTTTGGTAAAAGTATTGGTATTCATATCGTTATTATGATTAAATAATAAATAAAATTAACAAATAAATTAAGAAATTTCGAAAAAAAAGAAAATATTATTTACAGTATGACTAGCTGGAGATCATATCGATGGTATTAAACTCTATAAATAATTTATATTAATAAATTAAAATGTATAAATATTTAACAGATCAATAAAAAATAATAGTTTGAAAAACTTTTCATAAACAATTAATTATTCGACTTGAAAATAATATAGTACTTGAGTAACTGATGTGTTAAAATTTCTGCCACACAACCAGATCACAACATAGTACTGCTAGTATATAGCTTTCGATATTATACCGATATGGATTATCCATTAATTTTGCATCTCTATTGTAATAAACATGTTTTATATTTAGTCGAGATCAAATTGTATTTTAACTCTTATTTACATTAAATATAAATTCTAAGTCGTTTTGGTAATCCTCTAGCCCTCGAATATCTAACAATATTAGTCACGATTCAATTGCACACAATCTCAGTTTAACGGCTCTTAGACTTTTTTATTGCAAAGACATCACAGAGTGAGCATATATCTAGTACCTTTTAAAATAGTTAATGAATCGTGTACAACAGAATTGGCACCAATATTTTATTAAGAAATATATATTATTTTTGTTTTATATCCGAAATAAAAGACTTGCTTTAAAGACTAATAGACAACGACGAGACATTGCGATCGCTTGTATATTATTGTCTAATACAATTAATAGACCGTTGCGAACTTTTGCCGTTTTCAGAGACTAGTTCACCATAATCTGAGCTACCGACACTCCAAAACATTCATTTCCATACATAGCTCCCCAATAATATCATACTCATCAGATCGGATGGAAAAAGTAAACAAAAGAAAAACAAGACGCATCGCAGCGCAGGAAGGCCTCAGATCATGCCGAAGCCCTCGCCGCCCTCGTTGATGGCCCACAGCAGCGCGCGCACGAGCTGCTCGTACGAGTCGTAGTCGGGCAGGCACAGCTGGTTGAAGCACGTGTGCGCCGTGGGCAGCGCGCCGAACGTGGGCGCCGCCGTGATCTGGAAGCGCGGGTTGAGCTCCTGGAAGCCGCCGGGCGGCAGCTGCGCGCAGCCCGTCGTGAACTGCAGCAGGCGCGCGCGCTCCTCGGCGCTGAAGCTGCCCACGGCGGCCCACAGCCACGCCAGGCGCCGCTGCCAGTCGCGCCCCGCGCCCGCCAGCAGCGCGTGCGCGCGCCAGTCCGACACGCACACCTCGTCCGTGCCGCACGCCAGCAGCTCCAGCTCGTTCTCGTCGAAGATGGCCAGCAGGTTGTCGGGCACCAGCAGCGTGAGGCCGCGCAGGAAGGCGTCGGTCTCGGGCCGCCAGCGCGCCGCCAGCCGCCACTGCGCCAGCGCGTCCAGGTACTGCAGCTTGTTGTCGTTGCGCACCTGCCGGCCGAAACGCGCTCTGTACTGCCGAACGTCGCACGCCCGCCTCGCCCGCTCCCTCGCCAGCACTGACCCTGATCGTGGCGCCGTTGGGCACGAGGTCGCGCGTCTCGATAAACTTCCCCGAGGAGTCGTACACGTCGTCCGAGAAGTAGATCTCCGGCAGGGAATCCGGGGCGTCCAGATCCGTTTCGAGAATATACTTAATTTTGGATAAATACAACTCTGGATCGTCTTGTTCGAAATACTAAAATAAATTAGAAAAATTTTAATCAATAATAAGAACGTAAAGTAGTAGAACCGGCGGGCGACGGGCGGCGTCACCTTGTAGTGCACCCTGAGGCCGATGATCTGCGCCAGGAAGGACCGCGCCAGGCGCGCGCGCACGAGCTGGCGGTAGGCGCCGCCCAGCGCGCTCTCGTACAGGCACTTGCCCATGATCTTGCCCGCGAACTCGAAGTGCTTCAGCTGAAACCGCGCACGAGTCGCCAGATGCATTAGCGATGCCGAAGGAACATTCAGGCCTCCCCCTCGGTGTCGACTGACAAAAGATCTCACTGATTTTCTTACGATATTGATATATGATCCTCTACGAGTTTATGTAGTTGTATTGTCTAATATAAAGTTTCTTTCGCTTATTCTCGATATGATGAATTTTCGTCGGTAGCTGGAAGACGGGAAAGTGCTCGAAGGAGGCTCCTTGAGTAATATTAAACTGCTTATGTGTATACTATTAACGAGACGAAGCGATCGAGGTGATGCAATTACGAAAGGGCGCTCGGGACTCACCTTGAGATGCGGCGGACGGTCGGGGTTGGGGTGCACGAGGCCGGCTGGCGAGTCCTGGCACGACACGAACAGCCCGAACTTGGCGTCGAACAGCTGCGCGCACAGCTGGGAGAACCACTCGCGCCGCACGCCGCCCCAGTCCACGCCTGCGACACGCACACCGTCACTGCGGCCCCCGCGCGGCCCCCACCCCGCCCGCTCTACGCACCCTGCTCGCCCTGGAAGCTCACGTCGAAGTTCTTGCACCAGTCGGCCAGCGTGAAGTGCCGCGTCGCCTTCAGGCTCGAGCGCACCAGCTCCGCGCGGTTCACGCGCAGCGCCAGCTTCTCGTGCGGGTGCCGCGCGTGCGCCTTGCGCACCTCGCTGTAGAAGAAGTCCTGCTTGTTCTGCGAAAGGGGGAACGGTCAGACGGGGCGGGCGCGCTCGAGGGCCGCGGCGGAGGCCGCTCACCTTGAAGCCGTCCTCCCCGCCGCAGTTGGCGAGCAGCAGCTGCGTGAAGGCGGCGGCCAGCAGGTCGCGCTCGGCGCTCCACAGGCGCAGCGCGGGCTGCACGCCGTCGTCCAACGTCAGCTCGCCGGCCGGGCCCGAGCCCTCCGCGCGCGCCGCCAGCTGCAGGCGCGTGGACGGGCACAGGCGGAACGACGTGATGCGCTTCGGAATGAAGCGCAGGATGTAGTCCTTCACGAGCAGCTGCTTGGCGCTCAGGCAGCACAGCACGCGCCGCGCGCGCGCGCCCACCACGCGCGCCTCGAACGCCGCGCCGCGCCGCGCGCCCAGCTGCCGCTGCACCGACGCCGTGTCGCCCGCTGCCGGCCACGCACTCGCTACACGCCGGGCTCGACCTCGGGCCCTTCGAGGCTACGTTTCTTATTCGATATCCATATGGATTGAATCGAATCGATCTTCTCGATTTTTTTCTTTCGGTGAATTTATATATAAAAACTAGCTGTTACCCGCGGCTTTGCTCGCGTGGAAATTGATTATATTACAGAATAATTTATAATATTATGTTAATTTAAGACCTCATCTGTGGTTCGACATTCGTGGGCTAGATACACCCGACTGTTTACAGAGCTCACTCTACTCCGGCCATTTTAAAAATTTTTACCTTGTGCTTTATTAATTGTCATGGTGCAGCTTACTTTAAGTGCAAACTGTACTCTTTTGAAATTTAAGGGGTATTCTGATGGTATCAAATATATTCGATTAATCCAGTGATAACTGTAACCTATGACATTACGATAGAGAACCCTTACTATTAGTCTGGTACCGTTGCATAATTTTTGAGGTCTTAAATTCCTAAGTAACATTATAGGCGCGCCAATCTCCTGACAAAAAAAATGACGGACTTCCAGACTAATCTATAAACGAAATTTCTACCCCTATTTCAACCCTTAGGGGTAGAATATCCAGAAACTCTTAAATACATATCTACTCATTTCTCATCAGTAGCCCAAAAATAAATGTTATTGCTTATAACTTCAAAAATGACTGATTTTCAGACTAACCTACATAAGAAATATTAACCCCTAAGGATAGAATATAGAAACACTTAAATACATACCTACTCACAAAAAATGTCGGACTGCCTTACAAATTTTCAACCCTTATTTCACCCCATTAGAGGTAGTATATCCAAAACCGCTAAAATACATATCTACTTATTTTTAATCAGTATCCCAACAACAAAGATTCGGGTTTCTACCCTAAAAACTAACGCACTTACGTAGAAATTTTCAACCCTTATTTCGCCCCCTTAAAGGTAGATTATCCAGAAGCGCTTAAATACTTATATACTAAATTTTTATCAATATCCCAAAAATAACGTTTCTTCTTTTTACGTTAATAAATTACTGACTTCCATACTAACTTTCAACCGTTATTACACCCCTTTAGGGGTAGAATATCCAAAAACGCTTAAATATGTATGTACTTATTTTTAATCAGTATCACAAAGGTAAAGTTTCATGTTTCTACTTAAAAAAATGACGGACTTCCATACTAACTTTTAACCCTTATTTCACCCACCTAAGGGTAGAATATGCAGAGACGCTTCAATATATATATATACTGATTTCTAATCAGTATCCCAAAAATAATGTTTCATGTTTCTAACTTCAAAAATGGCGGACTTCCAGACTAACCTATATACGAACTGGCTACCCCTATTTCACCCCTTAGGGCTAGAAAATCCAGAATCCATTAACTACGTATCTACTAATTTTTAATCAGTATCTCAGAAATGAAGTTTTATGATTCTAACTTAAAAAATGACGGACTTCCGTACAAACGTTCAACCCCTATATCACCCACTTAGGGGTTGAATTTCCAAAATTCCTTTCTTAGTGGGTGTCTACTCAATAAAACGATCCCACGCCCCAAATTTCAAGACCCTAACTTTAATAGTTTAAACTTTTAAGTCAGTCAGGACTTGTTATTATTATAGATAGACCTACTCGCTACCGGGGGGAGAGCTAACTCTTTAGGCATCATTGATAGCACCAGTCGATCGAACGTAACACGCGGGAGGAACGGCATACCCGTGAGCACGATGCAGTCGAACTCCCCGTTGAGCAGCAGCACGCGCTCGTAGTACACGGCGGCGCGGAACACGCCGGGCCGCGGGAAGCACAGCGCCAGGCTCACCCGCTGGTTGACGGCGTCGTACTCGAACGTGGCCGCCGCGCCCAGCGCCGACTCGGGCGCGCCGCCCAGCGGGGCCAGCTCCACGGAGAAGCCCTGCGGACGGGAGGCTGTAGCGCGCGCGCGGCCGGCGGGCCCCGCGCGCGGCACGTACCTGGTCGGCGGGCCGGTCCAGCGTGGCGGGGTTGTCGAAGCGGTCGCGCGGGTGCACGTGCAGGCAGCGCGCGCGCTGCGCCGTGCACACGAGCGCGCCGTGCGCGCGGCCCACGCGCGAGCGCCGCGCCTCCACGCGCCCCGCCAGGAACCACTTGCGGAACGGGCCGCCCGCGCCCACCTGCCCGCCTGCGCACCCGGGCCCACGTTACGGCTTCGGCTTTAGACTGCTTATGAGCGTCACTTGTAGGACTAGGGAGGATGGCTTTGTCGTAAACCTTAACATTTCATTCGATTACCGAGAGATTATTCTTAAATCAATATATATTCTACCTGACCTATTGTTAAAAGCGATCGCAACATAAAAAATGAGTATCACGTAACACAGAACACTGAAAGCGTCGAACTCACCGATTAAAATATTAATAATGTACACGCCGGCCGTGCGGACGGTGAATTTGACGCGCGCGATGTTCGCCTTCGCCGGGTCCCCCGAGCCCAGCTCCACCACCGCTGTTATCTAGTCGACAGTCATCATTTTTAGTGATTAGTGACTCCCATATTCCCTAACCTGTTATTTTCTTTATTAAAACGGTACTTCTATTTACACGACTGCTATAAAATGGAGTGCACGATTCTATTATCAGTAATTCATTCCAAAAATGTTCTTTTCTGACAAAATGCCCTTTCCCTGAACCCATCTGAGCCTACCTTCCTAGTTCCATGCGAGATATTAACGACCAGCTCATCGGTATCGCATATGGGATAAGGCTGACCATTACGTTGGAAGCAGAACACCGTAAAGCACATCGTGTCTCCGACAGCCTGGGGTTCTTCCCAACCCCATTCAACCTGGAAATGAAAAATACAAATACATTATTGAATTAGGCCATACAAGAGATAAATAAGAATTTTTCGTGCACTCTACCAGATTTCTGGAACTGTAATACTTGGCGAAAATATTATTTTATTCCAAAAAATCTTCGAAAATAAACGCAATTTTTTCTTCAATATTTTTTTGGTCAATTATTAAATCTCCACGCCGTAATTACAAGAATACTAACTATAACATCTTCGTGTATCGATATGGCGATTAGTAGAAAGTCCCACACAAATATATTTTAAACGAATTCTCTACCTTACAACTTGGTGGATGTAAGTATTTTCCGGTGACATATTGCAGAAGAGAATGTTTAGCCTCGGGAGCCAGAGACGGCTGCGTCATAGCAGCCAAAGTGACCAGCCCACATACCGAGATAGAGACTACTAGCATGCCTCCTGCAAGAAAATTAAAAAAAATAAGTTTAATCGCGTAACACGATTGCTTTAGTTTAAACTTTAAAAACTTTTGAATCTAATTTCAGCACGTTTTAAGAATATAACGATTACTTACCCCATGTCCAAGCATCTTGATGCTTGCTGCTCTTAACGACTGCACTCCACAAATCGGACTTGAGCGACTGCAGCGCCTCCTTGCCAGTTGGCAAACTCTGTCTCGCTGCGGACCAAGCATTGAAGTCCTTCGGATCGATCACGTGCCTGGCGGTCGTGTCTTCCAACCAGTATACGTCTTCTAAGGAGGAAACATCCAAGCTGAGAAGCCTGAAACGGTTTATTACTGGTGGTAAAGCTTCACATTATTCTGGGTAATAACCACCTATTACTCAATTGTTCTACAAACCGTGTTCAAAGTAAGAACAGGCACAGGGAACAAATTAATAGATTAAATGGTTTGTAGCTGAACAACATTAAAATGATTTTTACTATACGAACATTCATAATGCCATTGTTTATGGTCAGAAGTAACCATTAAGTAGCAGGTGCTTTATGCTAAGAATTTAAATGATGACATGTATATGTGGAACAGATGCTCGTAAATGAAAAGACTTTATTTGGTGATAAGGCCACCTACCACTTGCAGCATTATTAAGATTTATATTGGTTTGAAGGATGAGTGACCCAGTGTGCCTACAGACACAGGCGACATAACATATCAGTCCCAAGGTTAGTTGCGTATTGGCAATAAAAGGGATGGTTAAAATTTCTTACAGCACTAATGTCTAAGGGCAGTAATGACCACTAACCATCGGGAACAGTCCTACCAACGAAAGAAAAAAAATATGTACAAAATTGTGGCGTTTGCAACACTGATGCCATTTATAATATCATCAACTAGATGTTTCTTACAAAATCGAAAGAAATATTATGTCTTGAACATTCTCCGCATTTTACCCTCGGAACTATTGACTATACGAAGACGCGACTTTAATGTTACAAATTTTTCTTTACTTCTCGAGTAAATTTCAATGCTTGTCACCGTGTTATTAGCGATTCGAAGCTGAATTTTTTAGCTTACGGTCATACCTCTATTACCTCTATTGAACCAAGCTGGATACACAGATATTTTTCAGTCACTTAGTAATTGATGTGGAACTTTTATAGTATATAAATGATTTATGTAGTGAAAGTACGTTTCAAAAAATATTTGTATGTGCCATAGAGGCCATTTTGTGGAAATATATTTGAGACAGGATTTATTTTACGTGAGCCGAGATGGCCCAGTGGTTAGAACGCGTGCATCTTAACCGATGATTTCGGGTCTAATTTCAACGAAATTCTGCCACATGTGTATTCCACCAACCCGCATTGGGGCAGCGTGGTGGAATATGCTCCAAACCTTCTCCTCAAAGAGAAAGGAGGCCTTAGCCCAGCAGTGGGAAATTTACAGGCTGCTAATGTAATGTAAATTTATTTTACGACCATCCTGAAGGATCTCCGCGAAATAAAATGAAGGGAAAATACATGTTACCTACGTAGGATATTATCATAGAAATGTTTAATGTAATGGTTCATAAAAATGTCATATATAAAACTGATACTCGTTATGTCAAATTATTTCGATTCGTTTCAACAGTTTGCCATTTAAAAACCGCATTACTAAGCAATTACGCAATGTCACATCATTTGTCAATTTTATGGCGACTATATTTTCAGTGTAGGCCTACCATTTCCACGTCGCACCACAAGTGTGGTTGTGCTGGTTAATGTGACCCACTCCTAGATTCCTAATTATATCAACTATTTTGGTAAAATCCCTCCTGGAATGAAAATGAATATGGGTCGCAAAACACATTCGTATGTGTATGTGGTTATGTCAAATAACAATGACTTTAAAAAAAGAAGCACAATTAGCAATTAATACAAATTCACATGACAAACAATACAACAAAGTAACATTAGTAATATGTGGTTAGTCGAAAACTACAAATCTGATGCAACACGCATATCTTTGCTTGTACGGTTCCTTAAGAAGTGCGATCCCGCGTAAATAGAGACGAGAAATCTCGGTCGAGAACAACTCGGCATACATTTGCCAACACTATTTACTTGCCGGGTTTCCTTTGTACCTACCGAGAAAAGAGAAACTAAACTTCTCGCTTACTGGCGATTTTGAAATAAACATGTTTTACAATTATGGAATAATATTTGAAATAACAATAACAGAACAATGATATACATAACTACACATTCAGCTTTAAGCTCTACATATAACACAGGAACGTTATCTCTCAATGAATTAAGTAATTAAATGATTTATTATTTATGGGTAAATTATTAATGACTATAGTATCAGCGCATCAACTAATAAATGCTTTAAAATAAATAACTAATAAATGAGTTAAATTAAAATGTATAGAGTATTATTCCAAAACAATAGAAATTTTAAAACTGTATCTGCTTAAACAAGATTCTCACGAAGTTGATGGCACAAATTTAATTTGTATAAAATTTGTAAAGCATTTATTCCAGCAGTAAATTGAAAGAAATAAATGAAGAAAGATTATTTGATTACTCTGTGAACGACTGGATTAAATGACGCCAAGATTAGTCCTGCTTGCGACAGATATCTCGTAGTTTTGCTAGCCCTCGTCTTTAATGACATGATGGTGATTATTTTTTTTATATTAGAATGAAATTTATCTAGCCCTTTTATTTTTATTATTTTCTACATATGTTGTTGTAAAGTCTACTTAAATTCGAAGTAAATAAGAAATTCAGATTCTATTTTACTCTGTATTTTATTTTCTTTTTTAGAATAAGTTATATACTTACTGATTGTATTGAGTATTATTCAAAATTGTAATGAACATACATAAAGTTTTATTGAATTTATAATAAATTATAAATGAATTAAATATAAAAGAAAATTACAACAAGTAATGTGCTTGTACATTTTTAATTTTGAAACAAGTTTAGTTTTATCACTATAGATGCTTCGGTAAGCATTAGTTTCATTTTTAATTTGATTTTATTTATGCTATAACTTTTCTCGTAAAAAACTTCGAACATAACGTTTAAGACAGATTATAAAAAATCAAATAAAGCGCCCGCGAGGTATTTGGTGAAATTGCAACATTTTTTGAGTTGAAAACGTTATTTCATTCAAACTTTATTCCTAGAAGAGGTTTCACTTCTATCGTTAAACTAACTGAACCCGTGGGTTGATCCGTTTAGCATTCAATTTGTGGCAAATATTGTCCTAAATCTGCCATCGTGCCCTTTCAAAGTTTAGTCATAATTATTGTTATTATTTATATTAGGTATAGACGCATTAAAATATTTGACTTGAAAGTCGCCCTTGTGATATAGGTCCGCTGATTATTTAAGTTCTACTAAACACCTTATTTTTGTAGTTCATAGTATTTATATATGTATAATGGAACATTATACCCACCACCCTGCACGCGAATAAAGCAGTTTGGTTGCGCTGTTCTGACATCTGATCACAAAACCCATTATTTTAGTCTAAAATTTTCATATTACAGAAAATATATTGCACTGTGTTAAATAATTTGATAAATTAGCTTCGTCATGGTGAAAGAAATATTTCAATCTGTTCAGTTGTTATTGACTGTATCAATTACAAGAGAACAAATCTTTTCACCTGTCTTCTTCCCATGGAATATAGGGATCTAACATTTTACTGGGATAAAAAGTCGCCTATATCATTCCTTGACCCCTTGACTACCACTATAGAAAAATCATGTCCGAAAATCTGTGTACTGTGACTATATATCTATCTCTGTACAAAATTTCATCCAGATCCGTTCAGCTGTTCTGGCGTGGGCGTGTAACAAATATCCATTCATTCTTTCGCATTTCAAATCAAATCAAATTCCTGTATTGAATATAGCAGTATTACACTTACTTATTGATTGTCAAATTAAACACTACCACCACCGGTTCGAAACACTTCCACCGGTTCGAAAAAGAAAATACACTGACCTGAGATGAACCGCCAAAAGAAACTCAGCGGTTTTTTTTTGTCAATTTGCGATTATTTACTTTCTTCAAGCGTTCGTTAACATTTTTTTTTATCAACAGACGGACTTTAGCAACGGAGGCAACTGTTGTAGAAATGTATAGTATTAGTAATATTAATAAGCAGCGTTAGTCTGCTGTGGAGTCTGTTGGACTGAAACCTAAAAATTCGATCCCACGGACACGATTCTGATATTCCGAATTTATTGCAATCAGCACTGGAGCAGCGTGGTGAATTATAGGTTCAATTTACATATTTAATTATTAAAATAAAGAATTTAAATACTAATAATGGTCCAAATTAATAGCTTTAAAAATTAAGGAAACCAAATACTAACTTGACACTAAAATCCAACACTACTTAAATCATTTTATTTATTAATTCATTAATAAAACGAACGTTATGTTCAAATATCTACATAAATAAATATATAAATTAATCCATTACTATCTTAAAAAAGAATATTACTTAATTTATTCAGTTTCACCCCCTCCCTATTTAACCCCCACTGGTACCTAATTCTAAAAACCTTGATAACACAGCTTGTTATTTGTACCGATAGGCCTAAAAATATGGCAACATTATTTGGCGGGTAGCCCCGCCATTTCATCCCTTATTATTCCTTATATTAGTACTTTGTATCTTTTTTTCAATAGCCTACATACCCATTTGTACAATATTATCTTTAAAATCGAAGAACATTTATCCCCAAATTTATCACCATTAGAAGGGTGAATTAAAAAATAGTGGGCCCAAATCGTATTGGCCAAAAATTGGCAAAGGCTTAAAAATTCTTTGTTAAAAAATTATTGGAATAAATATTTCTTCTATTTCAATAGAGTGATATAAAATACGATTATTATTTAGTACAAAAATATCGTTATTATGAACCAAATTGCGTTGTGGTACAACAGACAATCTGAAATTTAAGAATAATTAAATTAAAATGACAAAATTGTTATTAAAATTCCTGTGCGACTTAAAATAATAAAAGGAGTTCATTGCCTAGGAACGCCCGCGTATCACTTCTGACATCTCATCATTAGATTCAAGTTTATTATTGAAAAATAGAAGACCGTTTCACTGATCAGTTTAAAACTATATCGAATTTATAGGAAGTCGATGCGCTTCGCTGCCACGAGAGTTCAAATACCGATACGGAATATTCGGATGTACCTACACGTTCGTTGGGAACATAATTCGATTTAGAGACCTGCAATGCTTTTATCTTTGACCTTCATTGTCAACTTCGCAACCGAGTACTGTAGAATGCCAAATTTTATTAAAAAGCATAATTTATACCTTTATTCGCATTTTTATCTTTAAAATATATAATTTTATTATTCGATGGGTTCATAAAAACTTATCTGGCTACGATCCGGTCTGCCCGAACCTATTTTTATTCGTGGCAAAACCGATTAAATTATTCTACTGCGAAATATTTTGTTTGTTTTTTTTTTTATAAATAAAACCAGATATTTGAGATCTAGCTACGAATAGCAGTGCATTGTCCGTGTGTGAGCACTTTATACTTCTTGCAGTGTCATTGATAATGATCCAGGGTGATTACTTACTATCAAGTGACGCATTATCTCGTTTGCCAGCCTAACTTTCAACTTATCATATTATTCATCTAGCTTTCATTCAGTTTGATTTAAACTTAATAATACCTAAGTTTCGTCGACTTTTTTATTTTAGAGACAATATCAACATTTATGAAAATATAATGTAAGTACATAAATATACACAGACATCCTTCTAAATATACCTTCAATTACAATCGAAATCTGGAGAACTGGGAGAATCAAAAAGGTACTTGTAAAACCACGTCGTCCTAATTTAACGAACTCACTACAATATATTTCGAAAGGGAAGTTAAAATGACCTCCGACAGACCGTCTGAGACTTCATCGGACACGAACACTCAGAACATAACAGTTTACGATTTTATCTGCCAAATTTTAATGTAGAAATATACTTTGCGGAGTTAGAAAATCGATTTTAGTATTTTATTGTTTCCATAATAATTACACAATTACATATGTCTTCGATAAATATCATAAGATAGTAAATAAACTGAACGCTACTGAAAGTTCCTGTTTTTCTAAAACATCCCAAAACGAGTACCGAGGTTCGATATTCCAAATAAGTCGATCAGCTCTTTTTACAATATAACTACAATAGCCATCACCATGAAGGTTTTTTCTTATAAGTATTTAAACAAATATGCGATTATATATAATCTTTATATACGAGAAATTATCGCCTCTTATAATAAGCGTATAAATCGATATCTCGAATTCTAAATTATATTAAATTGCCTTTATGTCGGTTGGTATAATAATAACGTTATTTATATCCTAAATATATGCTTTAATAAGAATTTATAGACCTTAAATAATCTAATTGTTTTAAAAGTCTTAACATGATCAGGTAGATTATATTAATGGATATGCTAAAACAACTTTTGCAGTATTTGTGTGTATCACATAACTCTGAAAATAAGTCATTGTACTTAAATACGAAACAATGCGCTTCTAGTACATAATGAGCAAACTAGTGCCAGGTGATTTTATTTTAGAAGTTTTACATCTCGCACGTTATGAAAAAATATAATAAGTAGTGTTTTTTTTTTTTAACAAAGGTAACATTAAAATTATACATATAATGAAGTTGCTCGATATAATTTCAATAAGTTCACAGTGGTAAAACCCAATTAGTGAAATACATTGTACATTTAAAACAGTTAAGGATTCGGATTAGAAATCAATACTATGGTTATAATTCTTAAAAAAAAACACGAAGTAATTAATGAAATGAATACTCGATTGAAATGGTCCGACGTTGTAGTAAACGACGGACGACGCTGCGCCGGCCGTCCGTGTTACAATTAATTTTGTATCGCGGTCAAATATTCATTCGCAATTCCACTTTATATCAGACCAAATAACAAAACTCGTTTATTACGACAGTTTTATAATATACAATTCTGTTCTATTGTTATATTAATCACTGAGACGTGGGAAACGACGGAGTCGGGTACATATATTTTAACGAAAAAAATTACGTATCATAGTTTAAAAAACGCTTTAAAATATTGAATATGAAATTAACTGAATAAAGTCGTGCTTGAGAAGAAAATCTCTGGTGTGCTGCCGATCTCTGTCGAGATGAGAAAGAAACTTAGATGAAAAAGTTATTTCATCCTTTCAGCGATATAGTTTTTTATAGTTATATTTGTATCTTCACAGACAGGTTATCTGTGTTTGGAGTGTCTTCAATTATTTATTTTACGCCTGCAACGTTTTGTTACCAGCCAACATCACAATTTAATTTTTAGGATTATTATTATTTTTATACATGGCATTCTTATGCAATATAAATGTCTGTCAATTTAGGTATCTGTCTGCATTAGAAGTCGTAGATTCCAGAAAATATCTTTCGGAATGTCTCCTTGATATTTATTTATTTGTAAGCAACAACATTTACAATTATATAATATTTATTCTTTTACTTTATTAATTTTATATGGTCTTGATGGTAATCGGCCAGTCTGTTATTAATCGGATCATCAGTCCAGAATGTCAATGGTAGTCGCTATGGGCCTTCTTCACCAGTTCTCAACGTATCTTCGTTGTTTAACGACATAAATCACGTAACAAATAAAAATAAAACTCTATTCCCTTTGGTCACGACATATTTTGTGTGTATCACATGACTTCGTAAATAATTAGTTATACTGGAATACGAAATAACACGCTTCTAGTATATAATGAGTAAGTTAGTGGCAGGAGATTTTGTTTTTTAAGTTATACTTCTTTTGGGTACCTCATTGGGTTCGTTATGAAAAAATAATGTATTTATAATATTTTTTTATGACGCACGTGCACATGATGACTAAAACTACACGGTGAAGTTGCTCGATAAACAACCAATTAAGTATAAGTTCACTCGAAATAGACAACTTCATACCTTACCTTATTTTACAATGTTAATATTTTATTAAAAATCTTATGAAAAGAAAAGAATTAAGAAAAATACGCAGAACGGCGGAGAATTTCAGAAACTTAAGCGTGTTTATGACGTATTAGTAGTATGTTCCGTATCAAAAAGCATTACAATAAACGCTATGCTTTTGTAATATATATATTTTTATTACTGATTCCAGTTCGAATTGAATATTCATAGTTAAGGACGTCACAGGACGTCTATCGGGTCAGCTATAATATTTATAAAAACAGACAACTCTACGACTGATAAAAGTTCTTGACAGAAATTGTCTAATATTTAAAAAGTTGGTTCTGTCTTATTTTCTATCGTTTTGTATCACATGGATATCGTTAAATAGATTTTATTTAAACTTCTTTATGACTTAATATGTAATAGACTTGCACATGTAATCGGTAACTTTTTAATCCGTTTTCGGTCCAAATTTTGCAAATGAAAGTGGACATAGTTTTGACACCTATATAACTCATATCCCCATATATAATATATTACTTTTCGATACACAATATAACCAATACTTATTACCTGTGTACTAAAAAAATGTATATACAAAAGTCAAAACCTAGATAGTATAAGCCAGCTTAATGAAAAATGTCGCTTAAAAATTGGCTTGTCCATCCCACATACAAAGCAATTTCCAACAAAAGCGAACATGAGACAGAATTTAGAACGCTGTGACGTGACATTGTTATTAAATTAAGTTTTATAAAAAATATATTGACGGCTAAATTACAAAATGAACATATAAACTTTTTTATTTAGATCAGAATTTTTTAACAAAATACACCGACTTCAAATTTAAATGGAACCAAATGAAAAAACCCTGCACAAAAATTCTTGGATCATAAATGATGGAGTTCTGAGTTCTGAAACGTGAAAAAAGTAACAGAATTGATAACCTCCTTCTTTGTTGAAGCTTAAATTATTTCTTTACCAAAATTAAGTTAACCGTAGGAAATAATACTTTGAAAAAGCCAAAATATTCTAATAGAACCAATATCGAATCCAAGGTTGTCTGACTTTCCTCATCGTGCAGTACCTACTTAGATAATCAATGATATATCCCCTAGAGAATTAAATCTAAAGAAATACCTAAAATTATCATATATACGAAAATACTAACATATATCATATTTACTACCTTTAATATAAAGTGGAGTTTTTTTAGGGCGTTATATATCATTTAATTATTGCCGACTGTCGGCACTGTTCACACTTCTTCTCCATTCAATTTTAGTAATAAAGAATATCAGCAAACACAAAACTATCTCAGAACCCGTTATTTGATCCAGAATAATTGAATCAATGTGACGTGAATGCGACACATACGAACATCCGTCATGCTAGTAACGAAATGCTCGAAGCAGAATAGCCGATTCGATAAGTACCATGCCACTGAAACGTATGTACGTATGCTCACCAACGAATTTCTTTGTTATCCACAATGTACGCAAAATCACTTGGCGAGCAACCTCCTTAAAGAACTTAAAAAAAGTAAATATGGGATTATTATTTAAAATATATTTTGAAAAACAAAAAATATGAATCATATTCTATGATCGCCGAAGAACAATCATATAATGAACATAATGAAACATGAGATTGTAGAATGGCTAAACTTAAATGCTCGCGTTTACATACAAAACCTTTTACGTCCGTAAGTTACGGGTAACTCGGTGTGCTAAGATATGATCCGCACAAGCTGCGAGCTGACTCGGCGAAACGTTATTTATGGCAGTCAATTTCAACGTCATTTATCATCGCTTTATCTCGCTAATGGTTTAGTCTTTAGGTTTTTTTCTAACAGAGCTCGGTCAAAACATAGCTGTAATTTTTTAGTTTACGTTTTAATAACCTGCTCTGAATAGTATACCGGATAAAGCCAGACACAGGACAATAGGACCTATTGACGTAATCCAGACAGATTTCATGGTAAAAATAAACTCAAATTACATTATCAAATTCAAATGAATGCCTATATATGACAGACTGACTGATGTACAGAGCACATATCCAACTGCTGGACTAAGACCTCCTATCCCTTTGAGGATAAGGTTTGGAGCTAATTCCATCACGCTATGCAAATGCAGGTCAGTGGATACACATGTGGAAGAATTTCAAGAAAATAATTAAGAGATATACTTATTAGATTAACGTTGATTGGTTCGCTTGTATTCTATATATTTTTATCATACCTAATAGGAACAAAACATATTTAAACTAATCCAAAAGGAAAATACATTAAAACGGCATTTCATAAGTGTAAAATGGCATTTGAATTTGTTTTGACATAAAAATTAACTATTCGAACTGCAATGTACTGCCTGCATAAAACGCGCTATTACGTAATTTATTTCATCGACCTTATATAACTAAAAATACAAACAAATTTTATTATTTAATATAGAACAAACAAGTAATGACAATAATAATTATTATAAAAGAATTACTGCGTGCTACGTGACCTAAACTTTAAAAAACACAGTTTGATAAAACGTCACATCATGTACGTGAGGTTTTATTACTGATCTAGTAGCTAGAGATATAAGACTGCACATCTCAAGGTCCTCAAGGGTTCAAAACCCAGAGCGGGCCGATAAAAAGCTATTGGTATTTTCTGTAGAAAAAATCTCAATAACAGCTCGGAATCTGGAAGTGTGTGTGCCTCAGTGCCATATATATTATGGTATATTATGACAGAGAATGCATCTGTGTTTGCACACACACTTATGCACTATAATATGTCCTGCGTAGTGGGCTGGCCATGGTGGTCAATCTCAATAGAAACTAGCCGGTTAGGACGGTTAGGACGACATCACATCATCAGACACTCCTTTCCAAATTATACGCATTATTAGTGACTAGGTTATTGTATTATTCTCAATTTTTCCTTTCTACTTGTATCATGTCTGACTTAATATCAGTTTCTCACATTTTATTATGACGGATTTTGTTAGGAATGATCAGCAGATAAAGAATATTTCTGACACTTCAATGTATCCTTTTGTAATCATTGTATTTTCGTTAAAAGCATAAATGCGTTGAAGAATTAAGTCTATTTTAAACGCTCCATTGAAATGTGGGCATTTGAAACAGATTCTATTCATATTTTTATACGCGATAATGAGTCTGTTTCAGATTTATGAAAGGCTGTGTTTTAATGAGCAGAGCTTTACAAAAACGAGCGTCGAGCATTCGAATATTTAAGATCCAAACTTTTCCATAATTAAGTGTTGTATGTGTTTCTTAAGAAAGTGCCCTTGAAACGATTTTTGGAAAAATATTATATTTATAAAGATAATAATGTATGCGATACAAACAACATTTAACGACTGGTTTTTTGATTCATTTGTTAAGTTAATTTCCTTTTAGTATAGCGCTATGAGAATACTACATATTGAGCTGATAAAACTTACTTGGAATATGCGTGCTGAAGCTTGTGAGTGGCCAGCCACTGCCTCAGGACGAGTCTTTGCTGCAAAACATGCGCCGCACGTCGTAATCTTCTCTCCTCTGATGCGGGCAGTTCTGGTAATCTTTCCATATTCTCCGGTGACCCGCATCCAGAGAGTGTCGATATTCCTACAAGAATACGTAAATTCCTGCATATACAAGCCACAATTTTTTTAAGAATTGATGATAACGATACAGTTGTTAATATAATAAAAAGAATTATTTATTATAATGAAAAGTTAAAAAGTTAGTAATAATAAGTTAAAAAATAATTTTATTTCAATTGCAGACTTCCTTTATGAAATGAGAGGCTCTATGACAAGGAAAATTCTTCAACCTACTTATATACTCCAATTCCTAAAATAATATATTGTATGTAATATTTATTAAGCGTATCGCTTGTACATAAAAAATGCACATTTCAAGTTTTCTTTAAAAGAAATAAATAACAAGGTCATATACAATATAAGCGCTATAACTGTTTAATAAAGAAGTTTGTTGTAGGAAGGTAACTAGGCAACAAGCCGACCTTCGTGGTAGCGCCGCACTATACAGAATATAATATATTTTTAACATGAGACACATAGTCGTTTCGACAATGAATTATATTTGAACTATATAATAGACACTTACAAGAAAAAAAATACGAATTCTAAAGAATAGTTCCGTTCACAGGCCCACCTTGGGCGCCACTCTAAGAAGTGTCATGTATTCTTACTTCTTAAATGTTACAAGTTTTGCGTGCATTACTTTGCATATATGGCGTTTGTAATAATATATAAGTGATACCATCTGGCGTTTCAATTCTACACAGGGAATATCAACCACGCAATAAACATTCAGCGAAAAAATAACTGTCAATTGTCACGCAATCGTAACTTTTTACATTAACTATTATACTTAGAAAAGCAATATAAAGAGTTCATATAAAAAAACATAATGCATTGTTATTTGACGTCGTTTATTATACCGAGAACTAAAGTAACCGACACTCATAAAGCAAGCGATAAATAAGCATGTGGTTGTATTGACCTTAAATAAATAATATCACAAGTCGTACTATAACGTAAAAGTTATAAGACGCAATATTGCCCATTATAATTGCGTCTTGTAACTCTAGTTATCGAATTAAACGGTAAGTTAAATCAAAACTCCATTATAGGTACATAAAACGTTCAGAACTTAATTACAAATAGTCCATCAAAAGAGCGGCGTTCGAAAATTGCACTGTATCGTGTCTCACGCGAAGGCTTCTCCAGTCGAACTTTTCTTGACCTTTCAAACTAAATAACTTAAAACTATCTTTTCAGCTTTGCTCTTTGTTTTTCAATTGCTAAAGCTGATAGAGTGAATTATTTATATGCATACATTTATATGTAAAATGTGTACATATGGTAGCACGGCACCATGAAACAATAGAACAATATCACAAAGCAACATTGTCCTTTTGACCTCTCCCACAGTTGCCAAAAGCAGTTGAATGTAAATATCATTATTAAAACTCTTAATAGTTCGCTTATAATCCTTGATCCATAATAATAATAAAAGATATAAAGGATTCTTTATACCATTCATTTTAAGATTGACTTCTTAATTGTAAGCAGTTTTGTTAAGTCTTCTTAGAAATGGAAATTAAAATACCACTTCATTTAAAAGAACATCTACTTTTCTTTAATTTTAAGAGCCGTTAAATTCATCTTGAATCGCCAATAAGCCCGGACCAAGAAAAAAATTATATGGAACATAATTTACTCCAGAATGTCAAAAGTACGAAGCATATTTAAAGAGCAGAGAATTCCAACTGTTTTTAAATTTAAAAACGAATAACGTATTTTATGCAGATTTTAATGTTTGACAAAGACGAGGTCTAGAGGGCTGTTTGAAGAGGGCGGTTCAAGTTCGAGAGTTGTTCACGTCCGACCCTCAATCGCTACACGCTGACTACGAAACACTGGGGATAAGTAGATATAGTATGACTGATAATATTCACTATGTATGTTTCCAACTACATATATGTGTCTCTTATTTGATACACATAACAGTTAACGGCATTACATACAAATAAACAAAAATATAACCATCAAGGGCTATTACTTTCTATAAATAATAATAAATAAAGTACGTAATATAACATTTTCTTTATAACACACGTAGATTAAATGTATTTTATGATTAAAATGTATCAAACAGAAAAACTTGGCTACTTTTTTTACTGGTATCGAGATTCATGAAGTTAGTGGCTTAGTAGCTACTAACTTCATGAATCACACCTTTTAAACCAACGAGGGAAAATAACATAAATACAATGACAATAAATCTGGTTGTTGTTTATAAGTGAAACTTTAAAATAGTAATACAAACTCCATTAAAATCTAAGATTCACTAAGACTTATACCACAAGTATTTATGTCCTATACATATGTGTATCATACAATACTCAATATATTGCTTCTCTGAATAAAATAATATTATATTCGAATAAATAAAACACTTCTAGTAATAAAAAATAAATAAATATAAATACTTATTTATTCGGACTTAACGTTGCTGCGACTTAACATTTATTTCAAGATCTGAACTTCGAATACCTTTTTCAAAATGTTTAAAATTTTTATCACAATTCAATGTTTACAACAAAGCCAGCGTTCCAGTACCCATATTTGTCTAAGTTTTGCCAAAATTTACTGTGATTTTAAGAAAAACAACATTATTCATTTGAAAACTTACACCACAAACAAACTCAGCGCGGCTAAAATTAATGATACAAAATACTGGACAACGACTAGTGTGTAATATAAGGGATAACGCAATCGATGCACTTGTTGCTGTAAGTAGGGCACTGAAATGGGCCGGCGACCGGCCCCGGGTTGCAGGTACCCTGGATATTTGTGTAGCTGTCGTCATATCGGATCAAAGCCCTCGTAACCGATTCCCATGCAAAAGGCGAAAAGCAAAGCCATCGTTATTTCTAAGCAGCCACCATTATCTCGTCTCTCTATATGACAAATATTACTTCAAAAGAAAAAAAAAAACGAGCTGTAAAAAGGAAATTGCAAGCTCTTAATGTAAATCACGTTTTGTAATCAAGTTATTCCTAAACCTTTTACAAAATTATCTGATATCCTTTTGTTTAAGGGAAAAGGAAATCGTTCTAACGAAGCACAGTAATTTTTGACAATGTTACTTTTAATATTATACATATTTATATATAAATATGCAAAGACAAAATAGTTTTTAACAGAAACAAAATCGTTATAGTGAGGAGAACATCCTTTTTTTTTTTTATTAGTATTTCCGAGCCTAATAATAGAAAATAGAGGAAAACAAAAATGTTCAAAACATGCAAATTCTTATATAAATGTTTTCCTAATAATAACGATGGAATATCGGCCAAAGGGCGAACATTATTGTTATAAAAACTATTTTATTTTTATTTTTTAATACATATTGGGCAATGGCAACGACCATTCTATTGGGAATATGTCAAATAATTAAACTTAAAAGTGGTAGAATGGTCTTTGTCTCAGTCTTATTGTCTTTGATTAATTAATTATATAGATATTAAAAAGGCGTATAGCTGGAACTTGTTGACTTTCAGGCACGTTATATTATTAAAATTTTAATGTATTTGATTAACATAATTTATATTTCTAAAGATTGTATTTGTAAAGAGTAACTAGTGAGTTTCGTACCGATTTTATTTTGGTAGAATCTACATTCCGAACCGTTGTTAGCTTTAGATTTAATACAATTCTATCAAATGACGTTTCAAAAGTGCTTGTAAACGCCCACTTGAATAAAAATACATTTTGATTTGTTTTAATAAAGGGAAAAGGCTTTAAATAGGTAGAAAAACATAAAATTAGACGTATAATATTCTCAGTGAAAATCAATAAAGCAATTACAACAAGAGAACCTGTTCAGAGGGATCTAATTGTACGGTGGACTCGAACACAACTGCATAGCGCTGGCTTCCCGCCAAATTCGCCGCCATCATGGTCAGGGATGCGCAATAAAACTACAACGCTATCGGAATGAGACACTTTCTTAAATATCGACAGATTGTAACTTAAAACATAGTTTAGCCATTTTTATTTCGTAGTTACAACTTTATAATAAACTGTTAATATTATAATAAAACCCAAAATATTTTTATTTTAGTATTTAATTACCTTTAGTCAAAAAAGTGTTTAAAGCTACATATATCAAATATATGTGCATCGTAAATAAGCGACTACAATAGTGTATCATAATTATAAGTAAATAATCTTAACAAATAAAAATAAATCATTGTATGTTTGTCCATTTGTCAATATAAACGTTTTATACTGACCCTTGTTCTACCTGTCAGAACATTATTCTCCCCGGAACTTGTAGAATAAGTATTAATACAGTCGTAGAAAAAACAATAACAAGTCTAATTTGTGGGAAGTACTTTGCTAATTACTATTAATAATATTTAATTAATTCGTCTCTTTTCTTAATACATTTTAGGAATATTTCAATAAGTAAAAAGTAGTCAAATTATCTATGACTAAATGACACTCTCATTCATTTTATTTGTCTATGATATTTGACCGTACGCCAGAAAGCTATGTCTTATGCATGCCGAAGGACACTGTAATAAAAAATAGTAAAGAATGTAATTAGTAGTTTCACAAGACAGTAGCTTAATAGTAATATTAATAAAATAAATACTAAAAAGACTATCGACTATCGATTTTCGATATACACGTATACAGGAATAAAATAAAACGCTGTCTGTGTAATCTATTATAATATGGTGATCGAGTCTTAAATCTATAAAGTTTATTTTTATTGTTGGTATCGAGTAATAAAAATGCTTTAATTATCTTGTTCATTGTTCAGGTTGAAAGGAGTTATTCGCGTCACAGCACTACAGCCGCTGAAAGGGGTTTCGAGTCGACCACACACTCCACAACCTGGTTTGCAGCGGAAAAGTCAATTAGTTGCAATATTGTCGTGAGTGTGCTATGCATACCTTTGTTTAGGAAAATTAAACTCAGAATTCTATTTAGACGCAAAGGAATAAAAAGATATTTTACAGTTGAAACTTAGCACCTATAACTAATCACAGTAATCTGATTACGACGACCTTGACTGAGGTACCTATCAAAACAATAGAATTGTCTATTCAAGGATGTTTTCTAAGCCGACTCCGGTCTTCAGATATCATATTGAATACAATTAGTATATAGGAGATAAATTATACTATGAGTACAAAGAAACACAATTGCAACTCGAATAGCTCAACTGCCTCGCTTTACTAGTGTTTAGCTTATTTGAGGAATTTCGGAAATACAATTCCTGGGTGAGACGAATAAAAAATGTTGGATTTTCGTTAGCTATTCCTCGTAAGCAACCCAGAGATTGGGACAACAGTGTTTATACTACAGTTGATTGAACTTACGCTTTGAGAATAGCCGTTGTTGCCGACATTGGTTAGAAGAACTTCATCATTACTATTTGCACAGCTGTAGGCAGAATAAATATTCATATTTTTAAATAATATCACCTTCCCATCCTTAGAATACTTTAAATGCTTATTATAAATTTTAACAAAAACGAGGCACCAGACTCCTTTTTTTTTCATCGAATACCGTAAACGAAGGTGATAACATTCCGCTTCAATAGAAGTGACCTTTTTAAAATTAGTTCCAACCTTCAACGAAGGTCTTAATTTTATAACATTAAAATTAGATTTCAGCACATTGGAATATATTGCTCACATACATATTCAGACAAAAATGTTCTACCTATTTTATTAATATGAATAGTAAAAATATTATAAATGTACTACAAAAGGCAAAAGTCATTACATTTGAATCTTCGGAAATCAGATTATTTTGTTGGTGAATTACGAAGAACCTATTTTTAAAGTAATGTATTATTGTATGTTTATTTGTTCTCATATATTACTCATATGATATTTGTACTGGAACGTTTATAGACATAAACATGAACAATACCATAATTAGATTAATTTTATAGTACTACTAGTCGTCGACCTAAGCTTCGGTCGTATTTTATTAGTTAGTCATGTATATAAGGTGTTAGGTAATTTCATCAAATTCGGTTCAGTGGTGTGGCCGTGAAAGCGTAACAGACAGACAGGCAGACTATTTCGCAATAATAATATTAGTTCAGATAATTATGCACTTAAGGAAAGCATCAGAGTACATATGCCACCTGCTGGTCATCTTTACCCACAGGCACACCGGTTATCGCTGCCAACCACAGAATCAAAGATGGCTTGTTCACTGGTTAACTCACTATTTAAATTGAAACACAGCATTACAAAGTACAGCTATTTAGCGGTAGAATAATGGCGAGTGGGTGGTACCCCCGAGACGAGCTTGCACAAAGCTCTTCTGAATGCATTGCTATATTAAACAACAGTTTCTTTAACTATTCCTCAAACATGAGAATATAATTACTAACTATAATTACTCCTTACAATAACGAAATCGCGCGAGCACGTTCTTGTCAAAAAAAAAATGTTTCTATTCAATGCATGCTGTGATTGTATCAATTTTATCAAGAATTATCTTAAGGCTAGGGATTCGCAACAATTTTATAGTCACGTCTTAGAAGCTTTTACAAAACATTCTATGATTGTATATGTTGACAAAGAACATCAGCTACGGCACTTCTATTTATACTTAGAAAGTGAAAACATAAATACATAACATTGTTTGTAGCTCTATTGACAGATAATTGTTATAATTTTAAACCGAAGCGGACTAATGCTTATTCGTAAGTATTATATAAATAAAACTTTGTTACTTAACAAAAATACCATGACATAACAAACTGATGATTGTGACTGCCTTTATACAAATTGCACTAATTTATACCAGAATCGTAAGTTGTTTTGGTCTTTGACGAATAATGTATCTATTATGAAGATGACAAAGGAATATATAATGAAAGATTACCTGAAAATGTTGACATTCCTGACAAAAGAGACAGGCCGGAGTGTCGGCTGTGAGAAGGATGTATCATACCGATAGAACAAATCTCAGAATCCTCGAATTGCCACATTTTGAGATCGAAACTTTTAGTGTTATTAACGAATCAAAGACGAGTCACAGATCGTCGCGATCTATGAATGAGTTCGACCACTTTTACTGCAGAAGTTCTATTGGGACTTTCTGAATATTTTTTCGGTAAAGTTATAATTTAAAATAGTTCAAAGCTACAGTTTTTATCACATAAGAGCGGAATGCGGTCATATTTAGTGATGTGTGGAGATATGCATAAGGAAGAGACGTGCGCGCGGATCCGTGTCTGCGGTACGACTGAGCGTTGGGCGGGCGGAACTACCCTCATCCCTCTTTTTATTTGGCGGGTGGCGGGTGGTGGGTGGTAGAGTGACGTCAGGGGCACCGCGTATTCCAAAACCTTATCCTGTTCATGTTTCGACAATACGAATTAATTTTTGATGACCGTATTATCTCTTTATTTTCAAAAGTTGATTAAAAAAATGTAACCCTAACCTCAAATAATTGCAAAAAATGTGTGTTTGTTATGTTGAAATACAAAAATGTATATTATATTCCCTGAAAATTTTAACCTAAAGCTGTTTCTTTTACTGGAATAATTGATTTTAATTATGTCTCTGCATATCAATGATTTTTTTTTAAGATTGAATAATACTTAATATAATGTTTTATTTTAGTGCCATTTATGAGCTTCAGTATTATTTATTTGATATCAGATACTTTAATAAAATTGCATCAATATATTGTGTACCAAGGTATTGTTGCAATTTTATAAAATGTAATTTAAAAAAATAATACCTGTATACCAAGTACATAAAAGCCTTGATGGGAGATTGTAGATGACTACTTCATTGTCATATATGCTAAAAAGGTGTAGATACTGTTAGTCATTATTTTAATAATTCTCTCAAAAAATGTGTGATATAATATTAACATTATTTCTAGTAGAAAGAACATATTAATTGCATTTGTACATGTCTGCTCAAAACATATTTAAATATAAAGTTTACAGATGCTCATAATTTATAGCAATAAAAATACAATATAATGTAAAAAATTCAATTGTTGTAGTAAATAAAAAAATCTGGCTATTTAATATTATAGCTAAGTATTAATTTATTTTATGAAGTAAAATAATTTTACAAGGATTTATATTTATAGTAACTACTTCCTACCATTATTTTAAATGGTTAGTTTTGCTTAAATTTTATTAAACCTTTATATATTTATGTTATACAAAAACCAAAACATACATTTACATCTTGGCTTCGTCAAGGCTAGTTTATTTAAAAATAAAAAAAAACAATTCATATGAAAATTTAATAGGCGTTTCCCTCCTTGATGTTTAATAATCTATGCAATACATACCGAGATCTTTGAATAATTTCTTATAGTCTCCAAGATCGTTTTGTTCCAACCACTCGTCGACTTCAGAGCTTCCATTTTCAAATATTTCACTTAAAACTATTCTAGTCACATAAACTAATGTTAAAAAAAAGAATACTGTGCCACAATATTGCACCCGTTTTAGCATATTAGTAACTTTTAGTCATAAAAACATCGTTTATCGCAAAACAAACAAAATTCTGCACCTAAATTTTCGCAAGTTTTGACAAATGTCAGAGGAAAGTACTACAAGTACAGCCTACTGGTATAATGTCATTGTCAAATGTCATGTGCGTTCCATTATTGCTAAAAAACAATCTAAAGTTGGCTAGTTAGTAGGCTTTTTTTATATTAGTCTTAGAATCCTTATTCGGTGATAAGAATTTGCCCAAGCCTGTCTGTATAAGTACCTACCACTGATCAGATATTCAACCGCCAAACAGCAATACTTGTCGTTGTATCGGTTCGAGTAAACCATCAGCCAGTGTAACTACTGCTCAGTACAAGGGACATAACGTCTACTTTAGGAGTTTAGTTTCAAAAAGGAATGATCAATATTTCTACCGTGCCAATGTCTATGGGTGGTGGTGACCACTTACCATTAGATGGCCCATTTAATAAATTCGCCTACCTTTATCGTAAAAACATAACATTGTGATGAAACTGCTTGATTAATAATTTTTCAAAAATAAGAAATATCAAAAACATTATAATCGATAATTATATTTTTAATCCACCTTGAAATTATTGACTATTGATATTGGTAAACTGTATGGTTTATTCTAGAACCTATAAGAATAAGTCTTCTTTTTATATGAAGAATCAATAGAAAGAATCTGTTAATTGATTTTACTTCCATTTAAAATTTTCATATTGGAATAGATTTTTATACAAAAAATTCAAGTAAAAAAGGGGGTTTTCAAAAAATTAAACAAACATGAAACATTAAAATGTAAAATACATATATATATTTTAGGCATATCACAAGGGGTGCTTAGACAGTCTAAGATCTGCATAAAGCTAGGTGTGTAGATCACATAACTAAGAGAAGGTTTTGGAACTACTTAAGCAAGGTGATTTTAATTCTTCAGTTTAATCTTATCAGCAAGCGAGCAGGACAGTCCTGTTCCATCAGGCTCAACATTCAGATCTTCAACTGTACTGTCACTGATGACCATGGAAAAACGCTTAGAGCGGAAACCGCCGAGTGGTGGGAGATTAGTGCCAAGGTCCAAGGCCTTGATGAAATTGCCACTCGGATCTGCTAGCATGCGAACCTAGAAAATAATAATTGTGTCAAAAGTAATAAAAATATCCATATTTGTTTCTAAATTCCTAAAAACAATTAGTCAAACAGAAGAGTATTTTACTCTTTTCAGTCAATATTTGGATTAAATATTTAAGAGCATTCAGGGTAATAAATAATGTACAAGTATTACTGGCCAGTGTAGTAGGTTAGAGGTCATACAACAATCAATAAAGTTTACATAGAAACACCACTTATCATCCACTGCTTACAATATGTTTTATAAATAGGTATGAGTTTAACAACATATTTCTTTTTAATGAAATATCAAAAAAACTATATTTGAACATATTTTCTTCTAAACTAAATAAAATAAAAATCAACATTAAAATTTCACATGTTGATTTATATTTTATTTGGTTGCCGACAATGCCGACATTTCAGATTACTGTCGGCCATTTAAATATCGGTAGAACAAAATCTTACTTTTCCTTTGGTGTTGTGTTGTGCACCCCATGCGGCCATCACATATGGATCATTAACAGATACACACACTATTTCCGAAACTCCCTCCGATTTCAGTTTATCAGCGTTCTGAACATAACCAGGCAAATGTGTCTTGGAGCAACCAGGAGTAAAAGCTCCAGGAACAGCGAAAAGAACAACCTTTTTTCCAGCAGTTATTTCGCAAATGTTCACTTTATTTGCAGGTGAATCCTCGAACAAATCAACAGCCGGCATTTTGTCCCCAACCTTAAACAATAACATCAATCAGAGGTAGTTATATAATTTTAGTACCAGATTAATTAAAATACTTACCTTTACTGGAGCCATGGCGAAAAAAGTCGTGTGTACCGCTCTACTAGACGCTTGTTTTACAAATGCCGAAGCGTTTCGAATAATAGACACAGCCGTGAAAAACATTTGTGATTGACTGATTGATAATTAATTTTTAATCTTTGAAGTTTGGTTTGAGTGTTTGCTTTTTTTACTATTTATCTATTGCTATATTGAGCTATAGACAAGATTATATAAATTAATGTTACCTGCCTAAAATTAAAAATGTGCAATTAAGCATGATTGACTCTTTAAAAAATCCTAAAACTATGTCTGGACTGGTTAAAATATCAATCAATGGCTCAAGTTCTAAACTATAAGACTTATCAACTTTAAATAATACATGAACTTAATAGGGTAATATAGAGAGGAAAAAAAAATGTTGTGCACATTACTGTAAGCTCTTATCATCATGCGCTCTTTCCGCCGCCACATTATTCTCCACTCCCTTGTATGTCATTAGTGCGAGGTCCGTGTTATGGGGCTTTTTATTTATTTATTTATTGCATTACTAATCTTCTACATCTTTTCGATCAGTTTAACATGTAATAATATATACGACGCTAAAAGTTGGTACCACCATTAGTAGTAAACTATCATTATACTCAATTTATAGCCAAATTCATTCACTGATGAATTCATATGGAATTCCCAAATTACGATAGCATAATTAAGCATAGTTTCGTAACAGACGGACAGATATATTATTATAAATATATATATATATAATATGTGGAAATCGTAGGTTTTATAATAAAATTTTACTTTAAATAATACATTAAGATAAAAAGAGTCTAAAAAATAGTTCGATTTGAAAAAATGCCGTGCGCAAATGATTGAATAAAAAAACTCCTAATATCAAATATTTTGTAGTGAAAAATCCAAAAACACTTATTTAAAAAAAAAATCGTTGTAGTTTCATACTGTTAGTTCTTGTGAAGTTTATTTTTAGATATTGTAATTTGTATGTTATCTTTGCTATCTTTTATCTGTGCAAAATATAAAATTTGTTCGGTTGTCGTTTGACGATTTGATTGACGTTGTTAATGTTTGATTCTTCTCAATTTTGAGTGCTTTTCTATTTTATTATTAGAATATGATGATTAATTTACTATTTCATACTGGAAGATTTTGAGATTTTCCCGTGAATTAATAAATCCACAATGGAGGCGCCTTCAATGGACACTATTTACCAGGCCATTAATGCCTTGTATGATAACCCCAACCCAAATGAAAAGGAAAAGGCCTCGCGATGGTTAGGAGAAGTACAAAAATCTGTGAGTATTTCTATGTTTTAGTACAAACCGGTTTTTTATTCGATAGAAATATATAATATGTGTTTTAGAAATTTATTTATTATTGTTTTGAATTAAAATTTACCACGTTTGCCATTTTCCAGATTCATTCATGGAAAGTAGCCGATCAGCTTTTACAACAAAAGAAAGATGTCCATTCGTGTTATTTCGCAGCTCAAACGATGAGATCTAAAGTGCAGCATAACCTTTCGGAATTGCCTCAGGAAGCCGTGGTCTCACTCAGAGATTCTCTCGTAGCTCACTTAGAAGGAATCTCTCCCGAAACAAGTTCAGCAATAGTCACTCAACTTTCATTGGCCTTAGCTGATTTAGCGTTGCAGATGACATCGTGGTCCAACTGTGTCGGTGATCTCATCAAATTATTTTCTAACAAAAATGACTTTGTCCTCTTAGAAGTATTAACGGTATTACCTCAAGAAATCGATTCATCAAGTTTAAAACTCGGTGAGAACCGCCGGGAAGAAATCAAATCAGAACTACGAGCAAATTCTCAATTAGTGACATTTTTCCTTAAAGAGTGTTTAAATAGTTCCCAAAGTACTAATATAGCATTGAAAATTGTTAAATGTATGACATCATGGATCCAGGTTAGGGCAATGAGTATACAGGAAGTGCCTCAGAATGCAGTTATTGGTTTCAGTTTGCAGGTTCTAAGAGATCACAATTCTATTAACTTGCTGCACTCTGCTGCGTCTGACTGTATCTGTGCAATACTTCACTGTTTAGAGGATAATAACAATAATACAGAGGTAGAAAAGTTACTGTTTGATAGTGTTTCCTCACTAGAAGAGAGCTATCACATGGCAGTGGCTCACGAGGAAGAGGAGAAAGCTGCAAACTATGCTGGAGTGTTTACAGAACTAGCAGAAACATTTTTAGAGAAGATAATCTTGTGTGCTGCAAATGGTAATGCACATTTTGCGATGAGATCTTTGGAGCTCTCACTTGTGTGTGTTGGACATCATGACTATGATGTAAGTGCAGAAACCTTTATGGTTATTTTGTGATAAAAAAAAATGTGCATCGGTTTCACATATAAGCATTAGATATGTGTGAAATGTAAATAAAGAAAAATGAGACCCAGTCTAATATAATTTGTAAAATCTGTTATATTTATTACAATGTTCTAAATATAAGTGGAAATACAAAGATAGGGATTTCAAAGAGATTTCATTGTAATTGTGTAGTGATTTCAAACTAAAATTTGATTTCAAATCATTGCCAGATGTGTTTGTAAATTATTGTTTAGTTCTCAGGTTTGGCGGTTCATTTGGAATCAGTGGTCACAATCAATAATACACATATTGATTATATATCTAATAATTTTGAAGTTCAAGGAACATCACTTGTTACCAAAATTATTTTTATGTTATTACTTATGCAATAACTATTGTCAGATTGTTTTGTGAAGTGCTTGCACTAAAGTTCTATTTACTAAATTAATATAACTGATAGTATTAATTTTTTTATACTAGAAATGTTTTAAAAAATATTACAGGTTGCAGAAATCACATTTAATTTATGGTATCGTCTATCAGAAGAAGTTTATGAGAGAGATTATCAACCACTAACAGACGTATTCAAACCACATATAGAGAGGTTAATCGAAGCATTGGCCAGACACTGTCAGTGTGAACCTGACCACACACAGTTACCTGACGAAGGAGATGAATTCTATGTAAATTGACATATTCCATTTTTATACATTGCGTAGCAAACATTTGTGAATAGAATTCACAAGATATATTAATACTACAAAAACTTAACTGCTTCAACTCTGTATAAATATTTATATGTATATTGAAACTTTCAACAATTTGGAAGGTTACTTATATTTTAAAAAACTTTTCCACAGGAATTCCGCATGAAAGTAATGGAATTAATAAAGGATGTTGTGTTCATTGTTGGGTCAAGTTCAGTGTTCCGACAGATGTTTGCAGTTCTACAGGCTGACTTGCCTTGGGAGCAAACGGAAGCAGCTCTTTTTATCATGCAATCTGTAGCTAAAAATATATTGCCGTAAGTATGAAGGAAATTCCAAATTAAACTTAATTTAGTACTGCTTATATAATGTGAGAATTATTGTAAAGAGTATTGTTAATATTCATAAAAATTTAAGATGCTTAAGTCAAAAATGTGTTCAAAAATTTTCGAAGCCTCTAGCTCATTTAATAATAATATAATACATATACTGATCATTTACGTAAATTTTTATTAATTATTATGATAAAATTGGTAGTTTTAATTAGTTTGCCTTTTTATGGCTGAAATAATGTTTGTAAATTGAATTTAGCAAATATATGCCTCTGTAAGTAGTGAGATACCAATGTTATATCCAGCTTTGTATATTTTTCAGTGAAGAATATGAATATGTGCCAAAAGTGGTAGAAGCCATCCTATCGATGCCCGAGGGCACGCACCCGGCGGTGCGGAAGACCTGCATCCTCCTGCTGGGCGAGCTCTGCGAGTGGATAGAGAGGCACCCCGAGTGCCTCGAGCCGTGCCTCCAGAGCCTCATCGGAGCACTGCAGGACCAGACACTGGCGAACGCGGCGGCGACGGCTCTGCAGGTGACGCCCCCTCCCCCCTTACCCCGGGCCGCCTCCTCCCCGTGCCGCCGCCGACTCACGCCGTGCCCCCGCAGAACATCTGCGCCGCGTGCCGCAGCCACGCCGCGCCGCACGCCGCCACGCTGCTGCGCGCCGCGCGCCGCGCCGACGAGCTCAGCCTGGCGCCGCGCGCCGCCGCCGCGCTGCTGCGCGCGCTGGCCGCCGCCGTGGGCCGCCTGCCGCCCGAGCAGCTGGCGCTGGCCATGCGCGAGGCGGCCGCCGTGCAGCTGGAGGGGCTGCGCGAGCTGCTGGCGCGCGAGGCCGAGCCGCGGCGCGGCACGCGCAGCGACCCCGTGCTGTGGCTGGACCGGCTGGCGGCGCTGTTCCGCGACGTGGACGCGCCGGCCGGGCCCGCCGCGCACCCCTGCCTGCCCGCCTTCCGCGACGCCTGGCCCGTCGTGCACGAGGTCATGAACAAGTCGGTCCCGGTTTATTTTAATCACCAAACGATTCTTTCTGAATTATTGGGTTCTGACAGTGTGTGAGGACGTGGCCCTGCAGAAAATAAATTGCAGATTTTAAATTGCACATATTCACTTGCGAATGGAGTATAAAAATTCCAATTAATATTTTTTACATTTTTACTAGTCCGTAAAAATTAAAAGCAGTAATTTTAATATGCAGTAATAATATAATGTCTGGCCTCATATGTGAGATCCCAATAAGAAGAAATGTTAAGAAAATAATAGTTTTTAATTTTATTGCATATAAGCCAGAGAATCATTAAAGTAAAGACAAAACCGTCGGTAACATCACCGGTAAATTATTCGAGAGGCCGTCCGCAGATACTCGCGCGAGGGCCGCATAATGGAGCGCGCGTGCCGCAGCGTGCGCTTCATGGTGCGCAGCACGGGCCGCCACGCCGCGCCGCTGCTGCCCGCGCTGGCGCAGGCGCTGCCCGTGCTGTACGCCGTACGCGCGCACTCCTGCCTGCTGTACCTGGCCGCCGTGCTGGCCGACGCGCTGGCCGACCCCACCGACGCCGCCGCCCAGCGCGCGCTGGCCCGCCTGCTGCACGCGCTGCTGCCGCCCGCGCTCACACTGCTGGCCGCGCCCGAGGCGCTGCGTGACAACCCCGACACTGTCGACGACCTCTACCGCCTCTGCGTGCGGTGAGTGCGAGTCGCCTGCGTCGATACCCCCGCCCTCGTCGACCTCCCCGCCTGACCGGGCTCGCTGCACAGGTACCTGCAGCGCAGCCCGGGGGCGCTGCTGGCCGCGGAGGGCGTGCTGCCGCAGCTGCTGTCGCTGGGCGCGCGCGCGTGTGCTCTCGACCATCGCGACGCTAACTGCTCGCTCATGAAGTTCCTGCACGATCTCGCCAGGATAGCTAACTCTACGCGCGAGGACGACCGCCAGGTCAAGGGTGAGACGCTCGCCCTGCCCTTTTGCATTTCTATAAAAGGTCAAGCTACTAATTTTATTATTTTTTCAGAGGCCATAAGCGCAACTCTGACGCAGTACGGTGAGACTCTCACGTTCGCTCTCCTCGAGGCCTCCGTTCTCCATCTGCACTCCTACATGCTCTCCGAGGTGAGATGGGTTTTCGAGTGTACATATAAATCGCAACACTATCGTTCGGGGGCGAACTGACGGCGCTCGTGTGGCAGGTGGCCGAGGTGATGCTGGAGCTGGTGTGGTGGCAGAAGCGCGCAGGCGCGGACTGGCTGGCGAGCGCGCTGCGGCGCCTGTCGCGCGCGCCGCCCGCCGCCACCGACCACCAGTGCTGGCAGTTCCACCAGTACGCGATCAGGTACTGCCCATGACAACGGCCTCCCATGACAACGGTTTTCAACATTTCTTTGTAAAACAAGACCGCAGTCATATATATAGACTGCGGTCGTCTATTTTTCATGACTCTGATATTGCGAATGACTGTTCTATCTGAGTGTCGTTTAATTATAATGAATAAAAGACTTGTGTTTATATATTATTATTATTATTTTCGTTTAATTTGAGATTTAGCAATAACTAGATTATTTTCTATGGGAGTTATGAGGTGTGCAGAGATTGTGCACTTTTGGATTTCTCAAATTTAGTTCATTAATTATTGTTTGAATATATTTCTATAAAAATATTGAACATGTTCTTTGCACATATTAAAAAAATAAATAATCATAACAATAATTTCAGGGCTGAGAAATGCAAGGAAATGACCCGATTACTTCGAGACTTCGCCCGCCTCTACCGATAGACACAGACATTACAAATTTGTTAATTGAGAGACGCACCACGCCAAGACTGAATCTTCCAGACGAAGCTTTTAAGTGTCCTGTTTCTTAAGTGATGAATTTATCAGTCGTTGTCGACATTCGTGGCTCCGTTAACCGGGATAACCTAACCTACACAGGAAAATGACACACATTGTCATCCATTATGTACAATACAGTTTTCCAAACGATGTTTCACAGAATACTAATAATTCTAACATCTTTATCTCACATGGTTTGCCTCGAACCTTTAACCTGTTTCAAGTGTTCTATACATTGAGGCCTTGAACCAACTTTAGACAATTATCAATTTTAAAATATATGAATTTTTAGTTATTTTGTTTACCAATAGGTAGTGTTAATATTGGTTCGACGTTGGTTAAATATAACTTTACATTCATTCAATAGAAATATGGTTACAATCTAAGTATTTGTTGGTGCCAGATTAATACATAAATATAGTATGTGAACAAATTATGTGATGCTTACTAAATAATATACTAATAATAAAGTCGCTCGTAAGAAACAGGATTCAAGTGTAAAAATTGTTAACGATTACAACATTTATAGCAAAATACAGATGTAGATAAGAAAAAATTATGAATATCGAATATATTGTGGTATGTTACTGAAATTAATAAAATATATTGAATTGAATAAAATAAAAACTTCGTAATTTCGTTAACAAGGTGCCTCTCGACCAGATTATATAAATCTCATATCAAAGCAATAATTACTAATATAGTATTATAGAATTGTTTCAACATGATTTATTTGGACGATTTTGATGTGACTTAATACGGTACCTTCGCTTCAGTTTCGCTAAAGGTTAATGAATTGCCTTGCGATAGGTAAGTACAGACACTAGAATATATTTTGTTATATTCTCTTTATTTGAATGTGATAAAACATGCAGTGAATTGTAAATATTTATTAAAATGTTTACCTTTTATATTGGCCTTTTATTTTATCTGTGACGACTAAACAGAATTAACCTCCAATTTTAATAAGTTATTTTTTCAATAAAATGTTTCACTTTACAAAACGCCAGGATGTGACTTTATTGCAAAACATACAAAAATATAAAATGTGTTACAAATATTAATTATTTAAAAATAATCATCTTATTTCAAAAATTTTAATCTGTTTAATAATATAATTTCATATAAGCGAAGTAATTTTACACTTATCATTTTATATATCGTTTTGTTACTAAGTATACCCCATTAGTACTGAAAGGAAGAAAATATAATACATGCCTATAAAATTTTTGTAGAGTAATGTTTTTATTTATAAAAGTATAAATGATTTCAATTAAGTTCAAAAGACTCTCGAACGTTCTATATATACAGTTATTTGTTACAAAGAAAGAGTACGGAATATTGTACGCCGACTCTTACTAATAATACATCGAAATCAATCACAACACAATATAGTACTTCCCTATATATATTTTGTCTAATAATGGTAATGAAATAAAAAACTGAAGCTAAGAATAATTCAAGGATAAAGTCTTCTGAATGCTTACTGAAACCTGTGTGTTCCACAAAGATTAATTTTGGGTGCTTTTCTATTTTAGGCGTATATAAGTGATTTTTTTTCGATCTTAATAATATTATAAATGAAGGTTTGGGTGGATGGTTTTGTTACTCTATCATTCCAGAACATCTGATCGGATCTGTATAAAGTGTTGCTAACACTCCAGCGCATCCCTCACACAGTCGGTGGCGCGGGCGGAAACTTTTGTTAAATAAGGACATTTTGCAGATCGCTTCTCTTCTGGATGTTTTCAACAAAGTTGTAAATCATAATACGTTTATTAAAATATTATGTTTATTCAAAATAATAAAGGTCTTTTTGAAAAAAAACCATGATAATCATTGTCACACAATCACAAGGAGCAAAGGTAAACTTATTTTATATACCACATCCCCGCCAACATCCACATCCAAGACAAGATGCCCAGTTTACAATGAACAATAAAAAATCTGATACAATACTTAAATATCTTTAATAAAATATTATTCATATAAATATAATATTCTTAATTATCACTTTTTCTTGCTGTTCTTAGGACTTGATAGGGTCACAAAACTAACTCTTCGAGGAGTTTTTGGACTTGCTACTGCTTTATTTACAACTGGCTCCTTCATATCTGTCACTTTTGCTTGCTTAAAGAAATTACTCGTTTTTGAATTCGGCACCTCAGAATGCTTAGGAGGTAAATTGGTTTTTACTGGAGATATCCTTGAGTCAGGTATAGATTTGTTTGTTTCTGCAGGTTTAGTTTTGTTCTCTGTTGGGGACTGATTATCTAACTTTGAGTTTTCTGTTTCATCATAAACTAGTTTGATGTCTTCACTATCTTCTATGACCATAATTTCATCTTTATTATTGTCAATATCCATTTCCTTAGGTTTTATTACGTCATTACTGGAGTTATCTGACCAAGACTGCATTGCTGTTTCAACCAATACATCTATTTTCACCGATGTTTTTTGCTGTTGGCTGTTATCTATTTTAGCTTTCTTGGGAGATCTTTCACTTTTTTTCACTGATAGATTTTCACCAGGTGTTTTGAATTTGATAAATGAATCTATTTTCGGTGTATTGTGAATTGTTGTTTGCTTTGTATCTGTTTTTATTTCCTCATTAGCATCTTTCTCATTTTGTTGTGCTTCTTCAACTTCCATTGGTTCTGAAATAATAATATAAATAAATACAAAGGGACTCAACAAAAGTAAAATTTGAGCCTTTGAATTGTCACTTGTATAATTTTAACAGATATTTTATGATCTACTATTAATAGTAGATCAACAGAAACATAATTATATTTAAATATTGTTACCTAGTTTGGATATGATGGAATGAGATATAGGTCATTAACTTAGATTAATTTCTCAATGGCTTACCTGCATTTGGCTCAGTTAATTCATCAGGTAAAAACTCTCCTAACTCGCCGTCATTGAAGGTCACGACGGAACAGAAACCGTCTGTGCTGGAAGCAACCAGACTGCGTCCATTCGGTGACCAAGTCAGATCTGTGAGCCTGTGAATAATTGTTTACGATAAAAATGCTATATTTATATAGTTATCTGAAAAACGAATTCTCTATGTGTTCTATTACACAATTGTGTTACACAATATTGCAAAGTGCCTGTAGTAATTTATGCCTGCCTTTGTGCACCGTACCTGGTGTAGTGCACGTTGGAGACGAGCGCGACAGGCGTGCGTTGCTGCGTGTCATACAGCACGAGCGAGCGGCGCGTGGCCACGGCCAGCAGGCGGCGCGCGCCGGGGAAGGCGGGCGGCGGCGCGCGCGGGCGCGGGGCGAGGCGGCGCGGGGACCAGCGCAGCGCCAGCGCCGGCTCCGAGCACGGCAGCACGCACACCGGTCTGCGGGAAGACAGCTTTAAGCTTATACCGAGACTTTTGAATCACGTTTTTGCTGATTGATGTCCACAAATTGTACAAATTCTTACAATCTATATGATTAATAATTAATTCATAATATACTCACACTTTCAATGAGTATCTTGTATAAATATAAACAGCATTCATGGGTTTCATGTCAAGTTTGCCCTGTTCTGGCTCAATCCTGCCAGCGGGCACTGGAATAGACATACATTTTCCAATTCTAATTTCAGTAATACTTTGGAGTTAAATAGATTTAAATATATTAAAATTTTATGAGTTTAGTAAAAACCAATTATTCAATATCAAAACTTTTAGGAAAATCAATAAATTTATTAATCTTACCAGCAATGAGAAGTCCATCAGGACTAAACTGTAATCTTCTGAAATATGTTTGCAAAGTATCATCATGATAAAGACGAACTTTCACATCATGTAAAGCATGTTCTTTTGGGAAGGGAAGTATTGCCTTACTACTGCGTGACACTACCTTCTTTGAGTTCACATCAAAGGTGCGGAACACTCTGGAAAATAAGTTTAATTGAGTTTAATTAGTTAAATGTACCACCATTTCAGGTTTACAATATTTCAAGTTATAGATAGTTTTAGAGTTTTAGTAGTTAGATAAGTCAAGTTAAGATAAATAATACAAACACAAAATTAAAAGTTATGAATTGTTTGATATGTTTTAATTAATTACAATGTATGTATGATAAATGCCAGGACTAAATTACCGATCAGTACTCGTAGTAGCTATTAGCTGGCCTCGAGGATCCCATGCTACTCCTTGTACAAAGCCTTTGTGGTCTGACACTATGGAGCTATAGCGACCTCTGCCCACATCCCAGATAAGTAATTTGTTGTCAACAGACCCTGATGCCAGTTGTAGTGATGAGCTGGACCAACTCATATCTAGCACATCTTCCATGTGGCCACGGAGAGTCTAAAATATTAAAAATCTTTCACTAAGATCTAATAATTTATAACAATGAAAAATTTTTTTTTAAAATACATGTAAATATAAAAAAATTTTTTTTAACAACCAACACATGAAATTTATCATGAAGAAATACCAACCTTATGAATTACCCATGACTCTTTATACTGTTCCTCACCTTCCATTGGTGGTACTGGATCTTCTGTTTTTTGTTTCCAAACAATAATAATTGATTCATCATCACCAGAGGCTAAGTATTGACCGTTTGGTGACCATCTCACGACATTCACCGCTTTTTGATGTCGTGTTAAATCTGCAGCTACTTCTAAATTTATGGATCCTTTTTCTGTTGTCGATATATACCATATCTAGAAAGATAAGATATAGGACATGAAACAGGACTGATTGTAACAAATTAAAAAAATATATGTAATAATTTGTAATAATAGCTTTTATATTTACAAGAACATGAGAATCGGTGCCTCCAGTTGCAAGTCGCAAAGGTTCATTAGGTTCAGATTTTGGCTGGAAGTCTACACTTAAAACGGGATCTCTATTGTGCCACGATATTTCAGGTATAGCGAATTTCATGTTTTATTCACAAATTGTTATCGGTATATATATACAAAATAAATGGTAAACTTAACACAAAACAAACTGTAAGTGCAAAAGTAAAATAAAAACAAACTTGTCACTTTTGGCGCGAAGCAAACAATTTTAATATTAGCAAATACCGTACAGATATATACAGATAATAAATGCCGATTTGGAAATCTGGTGAAATGTTAATTAAATTAAATTAAAGTCAAATTTTTTGTTCAAAATATGCTGGATTCACGTACAATTTAAATTCTCTATAATTGAACTACATAATAACTACAGTTCCAAATCTTATAACTATTACTCAAAAGACAGGAGGCTCTGCTAGTAAAAAAAAACATATTCAGTTGTCAACGTCAAACGATTATCTCTTTCTTTCTAGTTGACGTTTGGCTGGTTGATATCAGACAAAACGAAAATGGTGTGTGTATTTTAAAAATATCCTTTAAAATCTCATCAAACTTTTAAGAAATTCGTGAATTGATTAGTGAAATAATTATGTAGTGTCATTATCTTAACAGTGACGGTCATATTTCATTTTCGGCACTTATACTTTCAGGTGAACGTACCAAAACAGCGGAGGACATACTGCAAAAAATGCAAAGTCCACAAGGTACACAAAGTATCACAGTACAAAAAGTCCAAGGAAAGGCACGCCGCTCAGGGTAGAAGACGTTACGACCGTAAACAGCAGGGTTATGGTGGTCAGTCCAAACCCATCTTCAAAAAGAAGGTATGTTGGTGACTTATAACCTCTATTCCGTAAATAACCGATTATCGTTAACAGTTGCTTGTATATATTTACCGATTTATATTTGATTAATCAATTATTTATATTTATATATGTGAAGTATTTTAAATCTAATTAAATGTGTGCTAGACTTGTTGCTATAACTAGATATATGGTTTGTCATGGCGTACCTATTAATTGTTAATAACTAATTAGTTAAAGCGGCACGTAAATGAAACTATAAAAAAGTAAATTCATTATCATTTAAATGTAATTGCTTCTTTTGACACTATGATGAATAGAATAGGTATTGTCTGTTTGTCTTTGCATGTGTGTATGTAATATTTTCATCTCTAATCACCTTAATGTCATAATAAAAAATTTAATGAGTTTTTAATGTGTAATGTTTTTAATAGGCGAAAACTACAAAGAAAATTGTACTCCGTCTGGAATGTGCCGACTGCAAGGTGAGATCACAAGTTGCACTCAAGCGTTGCAAGCACTTCGAACTTGGTGGAGACAAGAAGAGGAAGGGACAAATGATCCAATTCTAAACTGCCTAATAAATAAGATTCCAAACTAAAAGGTTTTTTTATTTGCTAACACTAAGATTATATATAGACCCTACATTTACCTCATAATATTACAAAAAAGCCTACTTTGTGCAAGATTTTCGATTGCATCAAAACAAATTAATTGAAAGATTGTTCAATTTACACAAATGATATAAATATAGAAATAGGCAATTCAGATGTACCTACAATATTTAATTATCAATGTTATTTGAACTCCAACCATTTTTGATAATCTTTCTTTTTTTTATATAAAATAAACTAAGGCATTTTATTAAACCTTTATTAACTATTTCAATAACATAACAGCTCAGCATTGTACTATAATTATTATAAACATTAAAAAATATACTCAATTGTGTAGAAATACAATTTGGAATAACAGTTTTTCAATCTCAACTTATAAAAGTAATCATTTTTTCATTATTTTGTCTAATTCATTAGGATCTAGTCCTTCCAGTGATATTTTTAATTTTACAGCATCTATTGGTACACCAACTTGTACCATTTTAATAAATCTTTCATATTCAGGTTTAATTGTTTCTGTTGCATTTTTATTTTCAGGTTTATTGTCATCATCATTGTTTGTAACTGTTTCGTTTATTTCGTTTGGTGTTTGAACTATAGATTCCTTTGGTTTTAGGTTATCTATTTCTGTTGCTATTTGTGCTACTTCGGGAATTGAAGACAGCTGTGAATAAATAAAACATTTAAAATTGTTCTTTATATATATTTATCATATTCATTTAATTTCATACCCTTGCTTCTAGTAACACCATAGTAGCATTGATTTTTTCTAATTTCCTCTCAAACAGCATCAGTTTCTGTTCACATCTTTTGGCAAAATTATTTAAAAACTGGACTGTTGTTATTACAAAGTGGTTCACAAAAGCTAATGTACGTTTTTGTTGCAAAGCTGCAATCTGGAATTGTTATTAACATATTAGAATATTATATAGGTATATCGTGCTTATAGTGTTTTATTAATAAACATACTTAATATTATCATGATTTTGTTACATACCTTTGATAGGTCTAAGTTGGCAATTTCTTGATTTATTATTGTATCTTGCATTTTAAAAAAGAATTCACGGCGTATAATTATAATATTTATTTTTATAATTACTTTAACTAAAATGCATTAAGCATTAACATCTCATTTCTTTGCTAAATATCTACTTTTTTGTAAAAAGTGATCACAGTTTATACTTTTCCAGTTTCGTTAGTTTTATTTACTATTTAGTGTATAATTGGTCAATTGACGATTAAAGTACTAAATGTAGGTAATCATTTTATTCAAGAATAAAAACTAATGTTTAGCAATTTGTCAATAAAAATGAGTAATTGTAAATTAAGCACAGATTATAGTAAGTGTACGAAGAACAAAAAGTGACAATGAAAAACGCTTGGAAAGACAAACATAATAGTTTAAACAAACGGTTTTGTTTTAATAATGATTTCTAGTATTCATTAAAAATATTTACATCGTGAGTTACCATCCAAGAACATATATATTTTTTAAATGAACTAGAAATTTGCTCTGAGTGAGAAGTGACAACTTTTAAGTGACAATGAGCAATGACAGCTGAGAATTGACAAACCTAAAGTCATAACAATAGCAACGCGCTCTAGTTCCAGTTTATACGAAAATTCAATAATTTATAATTTTAGTCCAGGACCTAGTATCCCCAACACGTTCAGAAGTTAACTGTTTTCAGACCTTCCTACCAGATATTATAATAAAATGGCTGGGGAAGTCGTAGTGGACGCTTTACCTTATATTGACCAGGGTTACGATGACCCGGGAGTTAGAGAAGCGGTAAGATTTTAATTTTTTTTTTGTAATTAATATCGTATACAACATAGTAATGATATATTGATGAAGCAAATAGTAATAAACAAACAGGAATAACATTTTTAACAGAGTTGTAATAAGATGGCAGCAGTTTTTATTTGTATCAAACAAACGGCTTATTTTAACTTATTTTATGTGCTCAATATTATTTAACATTTTCTACGTATACCTTGTACGTACATATAGTAAATTTTGTTTCGCCCTTTAGTAATGATCATATACGACGTTTTATAATTTGTTGAATGATATTTAAAGGCTCTGGCAATGGTTGAAGAGGAATGCCGAAGATATAGACCAACAAAGAATTATCTTGAAAATGCTGGCCCAGAGCCAAGCACAGCATTTGAAACACCAGCACTTCAGAGAGAGATGGAGAGGGTCCAACAACGTTTGCCTATGGAGCCTTTATCCATGAAGAGGTAAATTTTCAATTCTTAATGACATAAAGGATGAGAATACAAACTTAAGTAATGATTTAACTCTCTACAGTTATTTTATTTATTTTTATTCAATTAAGCCAATCATTGTCTCACCATTTATTTAACAAAACCTTAATAAAACCCTTATACATATTAAATATCAACCAATTTTCAGATATGAGTTACCTCCTCCACCAGCAGGCCGACTTGGTGAACCAGCAGCCTGGGTGGAGGCTGTGGACAATTCTCATGCACAGCTCTCACATCAGGCAACTAGGGTACTGAACTTGGAGTTGCAGTTACATTACAGTACAGAAGCCTGGCGTTCCTATTTAAATGTTCTACAAGCTCTAGTGATCAGATCGCAGAATGTTCATTCACAGCTACGGTAAGGGAACAATACAATATGGAAATAAAAAATGTTAAAACAATTCCTTGTACTGAATACCTTATATGCTTTATGCAGTTAATCAATTGATTATTTTCGAATACTAAAGTTATATTCTGAATTGCTCATATATGTTTTTTAGGAAACAGATAGCAGCTGTAAATTGGGAACGTAAGAGATCCCAGACAGCAAGTGGTGCACGTCTGCGGGCCCTGCGTAGGCGATGGGCACAGCTGGTCTCAGATAACTATCGTCTAGAGAGGGCTATAACTCAGCTTGAGATACAGTTAGAGAAGGTGAGGTGACTCTTAAGAAACAGAAAAAATCAATTTCAATCAAGCCTTTTTGATAATTATTCAATCAAGTACTGTTACTGCTTCTAGATATATCCATAATAGATTCTATTAATGAAACAAATAGCACACTAAAAATTATCTTGAGAAATTTTTTTCTTAATCTTTACTAAAGTACATCACCTTCATAACTAACCAATAATTTATTTACTATTTAGGCAAAAGGTCAAGCAACAGCAGATGAAGCTCCTGAAATGGATATGGAAGCAGTCAAAAACTTGCCTGATAAACTTAATTCTGAAACAGAGAAAGAAGTACAGAAGAAAATAGAAGATATGTTTGCAGATTAAATCATTGTAATTTTAATACATTTATATTTATAAGTACATTTTTTATTTTTATTTTTACAAACCCACTTAATAACAACTAATTTCTTTGGCTGCTAAATCAATATAATATATTCAATTTAAAAAAATATTTTTATCTAGCTTATCTTAACTAGATCAAGCGAATAGGATTTAATAATTAAAAAATAATGTTAAAAAATAGTGTTAATAAAAAAATAATGTAACTGCATACTATTAGTTTTTAAAAGGTGAGTTTAAGAATGACAATAAGACCTAAGGACACCAGTTAATTAATGTGTTATTTTTGAATTATTAACCATTTATTACCTGTGAATACGAGAATGCGAATGAACTGTTTTGTCAAATTTAGATTGTCAGTTGTCATTTGTCAATATTATTTTTATTAAATTTAAAAATGGCGGACGATGCATCCAGCAGTAGTGCCTGTGCCGGTAATTCTGTTGATAATTCAATAAATCAAGATGAATTAATTATGAAACAGCAACGTGAAATAGAAAAAGAGGTAAAGCCAAAAAAACATACTTACGTTAACCACTTTTTAATTAAATTTCTTTCTTTTTTCCATTTACGAGGTAATAATGACACGATGTTTGTATTTGTTTTTAGATATCGGAGACCATTCCTCTCGTCGGAGATCTCGAAGCGCTATCGACTTTAGAAAAAGAATACAATGAAGACCCCATTTATTTGTTAAAAGTCAAAGATCTATCTGCTAAATACAAAAACATTAGGAGAACCAGGCCGGACGGCAATTGCTTTTTCCGTGCCTTTTCGTATGCTTATTTGGAGCACCTCCTCACTGATAAAAATGAATATGATAAATTTTACGAAATAGCAAAGAACTCAAAAGAAATACTTGTTGCTTTAGGATTTCCTCAGTTCACTGTTGAAGACTTTTATGAAACGGTAAGCTATTGTTATTTATTATACACATGTAAAAAAAAACATTTATTATTGCTTAGACAAAACAATGTTAACATTATAATGTTTTAATTTACTTGATAATATTTTTCTATTCATTAAATCATTGAGGATAATTTGCCAGCACTTGTAGGGTTTGCTGAGAACAATTTTTTAAATTCTATTGTGATGAAAGGCTTCAGACTATGAAGTTTTTAGTGGTATATTTTATTTTATTTTTTAAGTTTATGGAAGTCATACAAAGAGTTGGTGAACAAGCGGGTGGGTCCCTGGAAGAGCTGGGATCAATTAGAGAGGAACTACACGATAAGTTTAATAAACAGGGTTATTCAGACTATATAGTGGTGTACCTGAGACTCATTACATCAGGTCAGCTACAAACCCAACATGACTTCTATCAAAACTTTATTGAAGGATCTCGCACTGTTACAGAGTTCTGTAGACAGGTAAGTTGTTAATATTTAATATATATATAAAAAAAAATACAATATAAATATTGCATGTCACATTATTGTAAACATTTTTGTTGATATTTATATTATCTATTAACACTAGAAAGATGGCAAAATATTCTTACCAAGAAAGACTGCTAGGGGTCAAATGACCCCATGTCATAATAACAATGTATTTAATATGTGCAATGAGCATTTGATTGCAAATATGTTTGTGATCTTTAGAAAAGGCAGGATTATCATTCATAAGTAAAGAAAAGTGGCATGTTGTCATTTGAGTCATCACTGCTTGAAGAACTCGTTTCGGATGAAATTATCTCTTCTTCTCAATCGCATTTACTTTCCACATCTTCACCCTCACCATCTGACTAATCCTCAGGCAATGATTTTAACAATAATAATATTTGATGATCGCTCAGCCTAGACATTGTAAAATAACTAAATAACACAACAACAAGTAGTACGTTGGTATGATTCTATACAATTAGTTTCACATGTAACATCCACAGCTATAAAAGAATAATGTAAATAGTATGACCTACCTTCAAATGGATACTGTTTATCTTAATAAATCTTGGGTCAAATGACCTAGTGCCGTCTTTGTAGGTAAATGTTATGTTAATTTAATTCAGGATGATAATATAACAATAACATTAACAGTACATTGAAATATAAACTATTTCATTAAAAGTCACGGGAGGATGTAGCACCAAAACTAATAGTTTCGAAATTATCGAACGATAAACTTCAAAATGGGTCAAGAGACCCCTGCCCGTCTTTCTAGTGTTGAAACTGGCTGTGGCCAGTTGCCACTCTGAAAAATAAGCAAAATTAAATTCTGAAATAAGAACAGACTATTTACTATCATAATTAAATAATATTTGTTGTAACAAATTAAGTTGTTGCTTCGTAGCTTAAACTTTTCTATTATTATCATAAAAAAGTATGTATTTAATTTACTTCTTTGATAAAAATAAAGTACCTAGGTGGTCATACCCAGATCAACAACACAACACTGTAATTAATCATTTCACAACATTGTCAAGAATTTTAGCATAATTATGCAAAAAAATTAAAACATTTACTGTCATTTGTTTTGTAGGAAGTTGAACCAATGTACAAGGAGTCAGACCACATTCATATCATAGCTCTGAGTAATGCACTTAATGTCGGCGTAAGGGTTCGGTATATGGACCGTGGGGAAGGCAGCCAGGTATAAAAACACTGTATTTTTAATATATATTTTCTAATAAAAAATACAATTTATCTCACTAAAATATTCTTTGGAAGTTAATATACACACTAACTGGATAAAATTTTATTGTATTTATTGCCTACATGTTCTATGATCTAATCTATATTTGATAAATAAAAAAAAATATTCACAGGTGATTGCACATGACTTCCCTGAGGGAGCCAAGCCTCTTGTCCATTTGCTGTACCGACCTGGCCACTACGATATTTTGTATGCGTGATTGTGTTGCGCATTTAATACATATTAAAGTTAATTATCTTACTCATTTGTTGTTTTTTTTCAATAACATTATAAAATATGATAATTATATTTGACATGAAAATAGTTAATACATTCAAGTAAATTACAAAATGTAGTAAGGTATGTAATTCAACTGACTGTGTTTGATTTGTCTGGTTTAGTTAAATGCAAGATATTATTCTGTAGGAAGTCTCCTACAGAATAATATTGGCTGGCCAACAGCTACTAATGATTCAAAGAAAAAAATGCTAAATATTTCGTAAAAAGGCACTGTCTTGTCATATTATTTATTTATTAAACTTTTCAAGTTAAAATACTAAATCTTATTTATTACATTGAAATAAAGAACAAAGTAGAAAATTATGTCAAAAAGGAGATTATCTGCAGAAATAAACACCATCCGATTGTCGTTTAGGTTTCATTCCTGCAAAGAAAGCCTTAATGTCTTCTTCCTTGACAATTTCTTTTTTGTCTTTAAAACTTTTTAGGAAATCTAGTAACTTATCTCTCATTCTATTGTATTCCGTCAGAGCATTTATTTGTTGGATTCTGTCTAAAGATGATAATGCTTGCAATCCTTTTTCATACTGTGTTGCTGGTTCACCATTTATTTTTTGTTTGCCCAAGCTTTCATAGGCACTAACAGTGTCTTCAGGATCAGTTAAAAATAAAACTGAGAGGTCATTATACATTGATAAACATTCTTGACAGGTGCAGAGTTTCTGTCGGAAGTTTGATGGCCAAAATGTAGCTCCTTTGTATACTTTTTTTATTCCTTTCGGTCTTATGCAGAGGTTACCATCAAGTTTTGGTTTTTTAGCTCCCACATTATCAGAATTTTCTTCTGTGAACTTTCTTTTTTCTGAGCTGCCAGATTCTACTTCCTTATTACTCTCACTTTGAGTAGTTGCCTCCATAGAATTGTTATCTTGTCTAGGTAAGTTTTCCAATTTAATTTTATTTTCACCGGAACTTTCAGACTCTGTTGAAACAATGGTAGTTTCGGAATTATTAGGATTATTAGAAATATTTTCATTTGGTACTATGGCTTCATTAGAAATTTTATTTGTATCAATTATCTCATCACAAGTTTTAGAATTTTCTGCATTGTCAGAAATGGGTTCAGTTTCTGACTTTGGTTCATTTGTTTCCACAGGGTCGCTCTTAATATCTTTTGTTGACGAGTCTTTGTCAGTAGCATTATCATTATTCTCAACTTTAACTGTTTTTTGGTTATCATCTTCTGGATCAGCTAAAAGTCTATCTTCTTCCATTTTCTCTGCATTCATTGAAGTTGATTTTATGTCTTCTTCAATTTTAGTATTTTCTGCATCATCTTTTGCATTGTTTTCTCTTACTTTATTGATATTTGTTTCACTATCTTGTTGGTCTTTTGATTTTTCTACATCCTTAGACTCATTAGAAACATTTTCTTTATTAATTTCCAAATTATCACAGACCATAGCAGTGTCATCAGTTGGATCTTTTAAAACATTATCACTTTTTAAAACAGAGTCCACTTTAGTTTCAACTTCAGTAATATTATCTTGCTCACTTTGGTCATTATATAGTTCTTGTGTTATATTTGAAGTAGTATTTTCTGAAGATAAATTTGTTTGTGGGTCCTGTTCTGATTGGTTAGTTTCTAAAGGATTTTCTGTGATATTTTCTTTATCACTCTCATTGTATTTATTTTCATTTTCTTCTACACTTTCTATTAAGGCTGTATCTTTAGTAACTACACTAGTATCAGGTTTTTCTTCTGTTGTCCTATCTTTGGATTTATTTTCAATTTGATTTAATTTAGAGTCAGTAGCTTCTTCAGTTTTATTACCAATGCTTAATTTAGAATTATTTATATTACCATTAACAGTTACTATGTCCACCTCAATACTTTCTGTATTAACAGCTAAATCACTATAGTCATGCAAGAATTCATTTTTATCCATACAGATTTTACAAATCATTTCTGAGTATTGCTCATTGGCTGGAACTGTGGATTCCAGGTGTGATGCATGCAACCAGTCTTCACAAATGATACATTGAATCATTTCATCTTCAACAGTTGATTCAGGGTCAGGATAGGGTCTTTGGCAGGTACAGTATAAGCCACTGAAGTTTTGGTTATAATAATTGTCTTCATTTAGGTCAGATTTTGCAGAAGTAAAAGTACAGGGATGGGAATTGAACTTAGGATTGCCACAATCACATCTAAAATTACGTTTAGTGTAAAGTTCAATAAGTTCATGGTTTTCATGGCACATCAAGCTGCAAGCAAGACACACGCCAGCTCTCTTCTTTGGGTCTGATTTGGCTTCAGGGCAGCAGGTCAGGCATGCATATAAAGCTTGCCTTTTTATATAGCCCTGAAAATAAACAAAACACACTGGGTTCAATATGCGAGGCAGATGACTTCTACGTAAATATAAGTAGAAAGCAGAAGTATGGAGTAACATAATATCAATTATTGAAAAAATGCTTGTCTCTCGTCACACACACACGAGTGATTCAATAGGGTGTGATTACAATAAAATCATCATCAGAATATACTAATATAGATGAATTTATAATTAGACTTTCGAAACAGTTGCAACGGTTAGTAGCAGGTGTTTTACTAAATAGAATTGACCTTTGTTACAAAACAGAATCCAATTATTTTCCAGGCTGGACTTAATGAGACATACCTTAGAATAGGTGCAATTTTTATCGTCCGACGCTCCTAATACTGCGTTAGCATCTTCTTCAAAATCTTCCTGTTCTTGCAAGACGTCCATCATTGTAACAACTTTTTCTCCGTCACATTCGGACATGTCGGCATTTTCAGCCGTAGTTTTGATATCGCTTGCCATTTTCCAAAGTATGATAGTTTATATTTATACAAAGTTAACGTTGTGTAATTATTTTAACAAAGAAAGTAAAAGCCGGTTACAATACAAATGAGCGCCAACACTTTTATACGACATCAATGTCGACCCCAATAAGGAACGAAATGAACGAATTGAATGAAATCCTAATGACATTGGGTGACAATATAAAATATCGATGTTGCCAATTTGACATTCATATCGTTATACTTTTATATTTAACATACAAACTTAAAAGGCTTACATTCTTTTTGCCATAAAAATCGATTATTATGAAGGATTTTTCTAATTACTAGTAAGACAAACAATAAATTTATTTGAAATTATTATTTATACAATTCATATTTAAAGTAAAAATGGTACATCCAAATTTTTTCTTCCGTTCCCAACGTATAGAAAACCACTTTCAGGCGTTCGAACTTTATGAAAAAACATCATACCAGGCCAGTATAAACTTTTCAAATAAACAATACTTCCATTTTGCTCGAGCGACAAATTCCAACAGCCATTAGGTATATCTTGATCTATAGAATCTAAAAAATCCATACTATAGTTGTAGTCTGGTCTGGTTAAAAGATTAGTATTCCAACGATGCTGAGGTGGACGGATATGTAGATATGATTTAGTAAGTTTTGCTTCAGACGCTGTCAATCCATAGTAATTAGGATTTATAACGACAGTTGAATCAGGGTGTTTTATCAACTGCCCCCTAGAACAAATTTCAGCTTCCTCACAAATATTGCTTATCGTAGCAGCGATTCGATTCTCTTCTTTCATAAACTGGCATCGGTCGGGGTTATTCTCTTCCAATGCCTCATCTAATATTTTGATTTTTAATGAGGGGTCTCCACGGAAAGGGAAGGTTGTTAGTAATGAAAGATGCTTGTATTTCTTTTTCGCTTTGGGTAGCAAACCCCAGAATTTGAAATCCGTCGTGTAAAAGTACTTTCTGTCTGAGATGGCATCCTTATTCATGCCAACAGCGATGTGATAATCTGTATCAACTGCGTGGAATTGACCCCAGTATTGAACGTAAGCAAAATGATTTTCAACCTGCAGAAGTGTTAGTGAGTTCTGCAATAGTGATATTAGTTCGTTACTAAGTATTTTTCCATTGACGTTCACATATTCTTTGTACTCCCACAGCTTATGGACGTTCATTGTATTCTCATATATTTTAAAAGTAATTTAACAATATGTTTCGTATGTGAATTAAACTTTAATTATAAACATGTATTGTAATATAGTAAGTTATTCATATAGATAAATTATATGTCAACGTCCTTTTTTTTTCGAAATAGCTTTAAGTGATATGTGCCAAATGAATAATAAATAGGTTTACCTGTATATTTTAAAGTTTATTATTATCATAACATTAATAAATAAATATAATTATTTATTGTAACAGATTTAAAATTAAGGAACTTTTTAAGGCATTTTTTATCCGCGCTATAGTGGTTGTTGATGAGACAGTTATGGACGCTTTTACGGTAGATATTTGTTTTTTCTTAAGGGTCATCAGAAGGGGCCATGTAAAATGATTCTCATGTCTCGAATGACAATTACGCGACATCAAATATTTGCTAGCCCTCTGTTGGCCGTAATTCGTAATACGATCCAAAATGTGTCTAGTTTAACTTGAACCCAACATAGGAACCGTTCTGTAGTTGTGGTAGACCAACTTATTTTTTAAATAAGGATGAACTTTAGAGACAAATTACTTATTTTACGGAAAGCGGGCATCGTATTGCTTGTTTGTAGACTCCTGGGTAACATTTATAAGAAATATAACCGTTCCAATTTATGAGTGGTGTATTCAGACTTATTGAATGGTAGAAAAAAATAAAATAATATGGAAATTGTGCAGAATTATATTACAATATTTATTTATATATATTAATTTTAATCTATGTATGACATAAGTTTTTACTCAATTGAAATTAAAAAGTAATAATTTAATTAATACATCCCTCGCATCGCCTGTATTCATTAGGCGATGCAATACAGGTACGCTGTGGAATAAATTCCAAAACTACTGTTTAAAACGGAGAGGACCGAGGCCATCAGTGGTACTATTATAGCCTGTTACTTTAGTTTCATCAATTTTTCGTTATTCATAATTTTTTACCAAAAATACGCTCTACTGCAAAGCTAATATCAGGTTATGCTACAATACAACGTAAATTATCTACTCGTCGCAAGAGGGCACTTTATAAGTAAAAATTATGTTTGCAAGTAGATTGGATATTGTATAATCTTTTATTGATATTTCATACTTCAATTACTCAATTATTTGTATTTTTTGTACAACCACTTATAAAATTTTTATTGCATGGCAATTGCTTCTACTGTCTAATAGATGGCGGTAAGAGGACTAAAATAATTTTATTATACCAAAATAGTTTGACCCTGTTTCGATTTTAGAACTTCTGTGTTTGTGAAAATTATCCAAATAAAAAATACAAATAACAAGTACAAGTATTTTATTATTTTAGGCGTTTGACTACGATCCATGATGATATCTTAAAATATACATAATATTGACTTTTTATATGAAGTTTTTTATTTTATTTTAAGATGAGGTACATTTGTTAGTATCGATACGATATTTTAATATTGTATAAATAATCGTGTAATATTAAGGTGATACGGTAGATGAGAGACGCTCCAGTGGACTATCTAAATCGAGCAAACATTACTGTTTTCAGAGCGTAAATGACATTCTAATGCTACCGTTAAAAACCGGCAAAATATTTAACGAAACCTGCATGAAAATCGAGAAATATTAAGTCTACGCTGTTTTCCTTAATAGTTCTTCCCTTATTCTATTAATATAATAAATATGAGTAGTGCAACATATTTTTTTTATAAATATAATTATATACGACCCAACTGTATATATCCTACGCTTCGCTTAAACCATCCGAAGGTAGTCTTGAGCTTTATTTGTCTGCACAGACAAATAAATACTGCTACAAGATAAAATGTTAAAGAAAAACAGAAATTAAGATTTGATTTAAGTTTTATTTAACACCTCAATTTTTACATTGTTTTTAGTAACCTATTCTGATTTTCAGTTATTATTTCCGTTATGTTCTGATTTCATTTATAAAATTCAACCGCCACCAGCAATACTTGGTTGTTGTATTCCATTTTGAAAAATGAGTGAGCCAGTGTAACTACAGGCACAAGAGACAGAACATGATGGATGGATGATGGACTGTGGTGACTGCTAACGATCTGGTCTTTCATTTGTATTCTACCAATATCATAAAAAAAAACAAAATAAAATCCTACATAAACTTCTAATATATCTTTTATATACTTTTGATTGTTTTATAAAACAAGTAACGTAGGCATATTTTTCATCCCTAACAGACGTTTAACCAATCGAGCAGCATAATCTAGATGGCTCGTAACTACAAGTACTAGTTAGAAGCACCGATTTTCCGCAGCACGCGTGGCTTGCTGAGTACGCGATGCGCTATCTCGGTCGCGAGGGCGGCACGTGTCGAATCACGACACGGCACGTCGCTCGAGTGCCAATCGAAACACGTGTTTTGTTCTTTATTGTTTAATCGACTTGCTCAGCGAAGTACGTTTTACAACGTTTAGTGTAAGTGCGGAAATGTTCTTTTGATTTTGTAACGTTTATCAATTGCAAGTGCTTTTGTTCTTTGACGGCGTAATTTTTAAAAGAAAAGAGTAGAACATTAAAATCGATATTTTTATGTATGTGAATGTTCTGCATGCATGTGTTAAATTTATGTATAGTGACTTAACGCATTTCGTTAGAATATTTTAAGAAGAATTTCTATTTCCTGTTTACTTTATAAAATTTGTAGGTTATACGACAATAAAATATTATATGAAGCACAAATATGTATTTAAACATTATAATAGCTGTAGTAATCGTAATATTATAATAATTAATATTTACATTAAAATTAATACTTTAATACTAACTTTGTGTCTTGATAATTGCAAAACACAACTAATTTATTTTATCAATAATTTAACAAGCAATAACATTTATACTTTATCACAAAATTATATGATAACTCAAATGTAAACACCTTGCTGGTCCAGGAAAAAGGTCTCTATAAGGAGCTCCCTTATTTTTATCCCTTACTACCAATCACATGAGTCACAATAATGAACAGATGAGTAAAGTAGCGTCTTATTTAATATCAATGGTATCAATACAATTCGAAATTAATTTAAATCTTACTTATAAGCTTTGTAGTCATTTAATTAATAATCATTTCTTACTTAATCTGTTACATGCATGTAACTAGTCTTCCTAAACGGTTTGACCGATGTTGATAAATATTTTTGTGTGCATTGAGGTGGAGGGTAAATTGCATAATTGTATTTCTCAAGCTCTCTAAGGCAAAATTTAGCAATTTATAAATTACAGATTTGAGATAAGGGAACTGTTTGAGTTGTTATCATTATAATACGTATTATATTTTACTAAGAAGGTTGAAAATTATCATACATGCAAACGAAACAACGTCTTAAAATAAACAATAACTATTAAATGGTCTCAGACAACGATTAACCGCGTTTTATAATCGTATAATAGAAGAAACAATTTAGATTCTTGTTACACACTAGATAGTATTTAGTTATGAGGAATTTTATTCCTCGTTATAAGTTTTTTGTCGTCATTTGTTTGAAAATCGAATAAGAAAGAATAATATCATTCTTATATTGAGTCAGATGCAATTGGCATTCATATATTTTTTGTTCTCAATATATGCAAGACGATATAAATAAGAGATATTCTTATACAACTCCAAATCCAACTCACATTATGATATATGAATACAGATACTTTTGATAGTATCATATTAGTCTATACGTTAGCATCATAATATTTATCTTGCTTCAGAAATTTAAAAACTGGCACAATTAATAAAACATAGTGTCTTATAGCTTTCGCCAGCGGTTTATCCGAACTGATAGGACTTTTGAACCTTCAAGAGCCTACTCATTTCTTAAAGCCCGGCTGTGTACTTGCAAGCATTCTAGCATTGCAGATGAGGTAAGGCAACTGCACATTTGCCAGCTACGCCATAAAAAAAATTGTTTAGTGCGTGTATAGTTAAAAATTGAGTTATCTCATCGTTAATTCTAAATTTACATAAAGAAATAGCATTGTTTATCTAATCACCCCCTAAACAATGATAGCTAAAGCCTTGAACGGTTAGTACCACTGTGAAGGTGATTGTGTGAATTTATTTATGAATTTAATTTTATATACCAGTACATCTATTGTCAGATGTGTTTTTAATACTTTGGTTATTTATATTATCGGTTTCCAGCGAACCCATACGCGATTTCAAAGCTTTACAAAAATATTGGTCTCAAATAAAGCCCACAATACAATTCGCCATACGCGTTTCAATTCAGAATCAATCAGTTTCTCTCAGACTCGTTTCAGACACCGTGTCTGTTGCGCAAGTGGAGCGAATGAGCAATATCAATGTGTTCGACCAAAAACAATAAAGCCGTTCCCACAGCCTCGCCCCGGGCCGCCCCAGACCCTAATGCCCTGTTAATGCCCCGTTAATACTATGTACTCTATTTTGTTTTTTATTTAATTGTTTTCGAAAGAGGACGGCACTGCCTCGGGGTTATACGTTGCAAAGAAAACATACTTATTTATAGCTTGTTATTTTCACTGGCGTGTTGTTTTTGAGGATTACTTCTTGATATATTATTATGTAACATGATTCATTAAAATATACAAATCATAACAGGAGAGTAGAATTATTAGTTTTTTTATATTGCGCCTAACCAGAGTCCATTATATTCGAATGTGTTTCGTGATATGTACGAAACTTTTATTTCGTTTTAAGTTGTTTTATAATTGAACGTAGTGAATTGAATCAATTTAGTAACAAGATCGTTAATGATTTCTTGAATTTGAATGACTTATAAGTCGTGCATAAACATGTGCATGTCACACGACACATCGATTCTCCTCCTTGTATAATATCCAATGTACGAGTGTGCGAATAACAAACCACGTTGCTTCTGTTTGTACTTTAGAAAGTGTTACACTTTAACAGATAGTTTCTTTCAATGAAAGATAATTAATACCTTATCTTGTTACATATAATAGTATAACAATCAGCAATCTAACAATAGATTGAAACTTTAAATTCATTCCAATTAACGCGTAAAAATATAATTTCACAAACATTTATCCCAATTAACAAAATTCCCACAATCGATATCGCAAAATTCGATTACATTCCCACAATTACGGAATGTAAGAAAAGAAATGAAGTCATATATTCAGTCGAGTGGCGATTTCGTTAGTGACAAAGGGCGGGAACACTGGGCGCGGAACGAAATCACAGATTAAAAATTATTTGTGCTAAACATGCCGCCATTGTGTTTGTTCCTACGCGTCGCTGGCTCAAAACTAATTGCTCACGATTAAACGTTTGTTATGAAGATTAGGTGCAGTGAAATCTGGAGAGTCATGAGAAAATTGAAAGTTTCTGCGTTGATTTTTGGAGTTGCTATTGTTCTGCCGTATGTTATGTTGAATATTATGGAATTACAGCTAAGGTGAAAGCTTTTGTGATCGTAAATATTTCTTCCGTTAGATTGTCCCTTGTTTTAATTTTGACATACAAGAGACTATTTATCAATATTATAAATATAACATAAAATATAATTGCGTGTTTTAAAATAACTTTATAATTGTGTAGACATGATTTATAAAAAAATAAAAAATCCCAAGAGGGCCGCGTGGCAACGTATCTGGCACGCGTCTGACCAACGCGAAGATAAACTGCGGAACGAGTGTAACGTTGTTGCCAGCGCGAATAATCATCGCATGATGGGGTTGCAAGTTAAAATAATTGGCGCCCCGCGGGCAGACGCGCGCTAATGTTTTGATAATGACGACTGTCCGTATTGAGACATTTTGTTTTCACATTTGTATATTATTCTATGGGGGCGATGTTGTTTTGTAAATACGAATATTTTTTAACAATACACTTTGTTTTTGATTTTTTTAAAGTAAAATAAACATGATTACTTTCCGTATCCACGATTAAATATTGATTTTCATATTAGAAAATTTAGGATTAGAACTATTTTATAAAATCTGTTAGTGTTTTTATACTCAATCGAAAAAATTATCAATCTTTACATCTTCTTATTTTAAATTCTTCAAAGCCAAAAACGGTTAGTTTCGACATTCGTCAGACACCTTACGTAACAAAAGCCTGGGTAACGGTAGCGTCGAACAGACCCTGACAGATGGACTGACAAAGTGTTTGATGGATTGTTGTGGCTTATTTCAGAATTAGTTTTTACATGTGTAGCGAAACTCTAACGACATTAACATTTGATTTTGGTAAAATGAATATTCATATTTCATTCCATCTCCATTTTCAAATAACTATACTCGAGATTCTTTGACATGTTTTTTACAGATGCAACTCGAATGCTTCGTTTTTAATTTGTTATTTCACAGACTCTATAATGTAAATATAAGAATATTTTCTTGTAAAATATATTGATAAAAAAGAGATGAACAAATACAGGTATTCACTCCACTACTGTATGCAGTTATGGCTAATGGGCCATCCGATGGCAAGTCGTAACTACCGCTCATTTGTACTGTTAGAAATATTAACGATCCCTGACATCGTCAATGCGCCAATAACCTTAGGAACCCTTCAAACTAGATCACAACTATACTAGGAATTGGCAGTAGATTATATAACGTGGTCCACTGAGAAATGATTAATGGTACAGCTCTAAAGGACGTATAATAAATTCAGTAAATAAGTACAATACCTAACTATTATGCAGCGCAGATCTTAATTTTTTTAACGTTTGTAATGGTATTGTATCTGTGGGCAGAGGTAACTGTTTATTAAAATGTATATTTTTATTCAAATTACTGACTCTTATTTTATAAAGTCAATTTTAAAACCAATCAAAATAATGTACTGTTTATTTTAATTAAATGCGAAACATGCTAACCAATTTTAATTACACTAACAGCGGGAACATTATTTCTTATATCTCTGTTTTTATACATCCCGTTTTCGCATAACGCCTTCAATTTATTTGATCACGCATATTGTGAAGTGCCTTCTCAGAAAACGAAATTAAAATGTCAGAAGCTGTGAGTTCAGACAAAAGCCCATCAGACGCCACCACTTCAAACGTCAAAAGATTTACTTATAACCTACATAGATACTAAACAAACGAAATAAATTTCGTATCTATGTAACGAGCCCAGATAAAGGGTGCGGCATCTGCATGAGACTCGACACGATCAATTATGACCATTGTCAGAAACCGACAATACGATCTTAACACGTCGTCGCATATTGAGACATTTACTGTATAAAAGACCCACGCTCGACGGCGTTTGTGCTAATACTGATCTGTTTTGGACTTTAATGTTCGAATTTTAAAATCGATTTTTGTCTATGGTCTACTGTTGACAGGTGCGCTCGGGAACCGGGCCAACCTCCCACTGCTTGTCAACAATTAGACAGTTGTCGCACAAAGCGAAGTTACAATTCAGGATCACGTGTCGCGAACGCATGTAAGGACTTAATTAAATTGGCGTCTCTAAGAACTTACGAGGATGATTTATTCGGTGAGTTCGATGTTGGTCCCGGGGGATGATAAGCTATGGGATACATAACTTATCTGAAATATCGTGAGAAAACATTCTTTCTATAAACTGTATCATTGTATGTCTTTACATATGTCTGTTGGACGGTTTAATGAAAATTATTTTGTTAACACGTATTTGTTTGTTTGTTTATTGTAACGTAAAAATCTTTACATTAAAGATAAACACACACATACACATATATATATACAACAATACAATAATAACAAATCAATAATGATGACCATAGCGCTACGTGGGTTGACTCAACCCGAGCATTCAAGTCGTCCAGCACTTTCTCTAATCCTCTTTGCTAATTCCAAATGGTTCATACTCAACCAAAAGCGTTTAAATCGCAAATCCGTCACATTCGGACAATCAAACATACAAATAACAAAACTAAAAAAAACTCGAGGTAATCGTTAGTTTGGCACAATCCCGACCCCCCGGTGATAAATCGGATCGACTTGTTGTTAAAGGAGCTCAGCAGAAAGAAAAAAAAAAAAAAATCGCCGAAATGGACACGAGGCAACGAGGCGACAGATGCATCGAAAAAAGTCGCGCTTAAAAATCTCATTATGACTATTTGTGGGGGTTGAAAAGGTTAAATTGTTTCGTAAATTGAAAGAAATCGAGCGATGATGAACGGGTGGCATGTGGTTTATGCCCATTTACATAATTCCTTTAATCTATATACATTTTAATTTTCTAAATATTTATAGATTATTCAGTCTTAATAAGAAGGTGATTTCTATGTTAATAATATATTAATACAGAAGAATTACATACGAGTAATTGGGTCAAATGTATACGAGTATATTCAAATAATTTAATTAGTATATATATATTTTTTTAAACTTAAAATTTAAATTTATATATTATTTGGTAATTTTTTATTTTTATATTGGGTCATTGTGGACATGTACTGCTACAGATTCTACCACTAAAACCAACTTTGTATATAAATTATATGTATTGCTCACTGTAAAGTGAACTGTAAGGTTATTTATGAGTAATAAAGTTCTATAACCTGAATAAGTAATATGTATAAAATAAACGCATACAGCATACCCTGACTTTTCATATGTATTTCTTATGTACGTCACATAGAATACCACATACAAATACTAACAGAATTCATTCGTTTAAAATAATATATTGTTTAACGGGACGCGAGTTAAAACGCCAGATTCGTGTTAAAAGCAAACGAAATCAATTAAAACGAGCGATACTTAGCATCTTAATGCTCTTGTTTTCTTTATACGGAAACGAATTTTATTGTTTAGCAATAACGCGTATTTTGTATTGATTATATTGGTTTAGTTAGAACTATTTCAAAATATGTAAGTTGGCAACATTGCTTGTGTTGACTTTGAATATGTTTTTATTTTTTGAAATAATTTTGGTTTAGTAATGAAAAACATTTTATTTGTTGATCGATATCGATTTGTCTTGTCTCTAAATGATTTACAAGTTATTTGTGTAATGTGAGACAGTCGTGTTTTTTAAATTAACAGCCTGTAAATATACCACTGCTGGGCTTAGAACTTATTCCACCACGCTCTAATGCCTGTTTTAACCCACTATCATTGGTTAAGAGGCACGCGTTCTATCCACTGGACATATGTAAATTGTAACAAAATGAGTAAATATTATATAATTTGTTTAGAAGTTGGTAAGACACTAAAAAAAAAAGTGTGTCGGTTCGTAGTAAGTAATAATACTACTTTATACATCTTTCGTGTTGGTACAATGCAACAAGAACTACTTTAAATGACTTTACTCTGAACATAAATAAATTATTCCAAATGGCACGCTTTCTATGTAACCAGCTGTTCAGAGATTTTAAAATGAACAATACGCTACTAATAGGTTTCCAATGCGTGTTTCAATGGCAAAAAATGTCAGCGGGACGTTGCGGAATTCATTTAAAAAATAAACGTCTATAGCAGCATAACGGTTGCAAGTACAGAGTATAAATTATGTTGCTTACGATGTACTGCATGGTAGCATAGAAATTGTTCCATTTTTTTTGGATACTTATCCCGAGTTCCAAGTTTCAGGTTCTGGCAAGGATCAGATGGTGTTTTCTATTAAGAGATTGTCATGAGCCCGGAGTTATATAATATCTGAACTAGACTGTCTGATGATCTCGTTGGCTTAGTGTTAGGTTTTTCATTAAAAATATCCCAGTATCAACTTGTAGTCTGCAAGTCGGAAGTGTGTACACTCATCAAAACGCACGTAAAGCCTTTGGTTCTGCGCCTGCACTCTAGTCGTGCCTGGTTTGGCGTTCTATCGGATTAGGAGAGGGAGGGATTAGTGAGTGCACCTGTGGTTATGTACACACTTGAAATTCCAGGATAATTCCGTTGGGGATGACAGTCGTAGCTAACATCGGTCAGCAGCGCAATTCTGTATGAACTCATTCGGTATATGTACTGTAATTTTGCTGGTGAAATGTAAAAAAAAGAATGGTCCACTATCACTGTAACCCTGTGTTGCGTTGAGTTGACACGTTGGCATTTCTCGTATCAGGGAAACGATGTTAAAGGCCGGAGCTGTAGCAGAAATCCTGAAGCGAAGATACAGCACTAATATTCGTCTCTTACCATCAAATCATGAGTATATCTTTGTGCAGTTTGTAACCCTTGGACCTTGGAGTTATAATGTCTTAATTTAATACGAAAGTCCACCAGCGTCCTTTGTGGTCATTTTGTTTCGGTTGTTTTGAAATAAGTTCCCAGTTGATATACATTTTTGGAGAGCTGATAAAACGGTTATGTTTTTAAAATAATCTGCAGGACAAGTTTCATAGCGATGTCTTTTGTTTTTAAGGCATTTTTGCGAAAAAAAAAAATTGAAATAATATCTTTTTTCGTCTCGCATTTTTTAATTTGGACGGATAATTAATGTTTTAATATTGACAAATAATCAGTGTCTATTCGTTTTATTTTAAATAATATTAATTATTTTAAATATATTTTTGAAGTTGCATTTTTGACATATTTTGAAAAAATCTAAAAAACGTGATAACTCAAAAATGGTTCACTTTTGCTTTATGCATATGTGGGTTAAAATTATCGCAAATAATCACCCCTATTACCTCCTAACCGGAATACGTCGAATTACCAATAACCCTGTATATATATATATATACGACTATATGTATGTACTTAAATAAAATGTGTACAAATTATGAAGATCAAAACAAGAATATACGAACCTAAGCTAAATTCTTGAATTAGTAAATTTAAAACAAAAATCTATAACTTTTACCGGTATTTATAAATTTTTGATAATGTTTTTGTACTCACTATTAAAAGGAACTATGGTATGTAGGGCCAGGTGTGCGTGATAACTACCACTAGAGTGTTGAAGTGCTACTTGAATTTGGTACGTTATTTAAATTATATTATTTTTTATTAAAGCCACGGGTTGCTGTTGTGGCGTCATAATGTATTTTAATTTGTTACATTTCACATGACAAATAGTAAATACTTTTTGGTTATTTTTTAAACTAAACATAACATGTAAATGAATGTTTAATACAATTTGAATTTTATGGTACTGAAATATCTACCGGAGTAGTAAGAATGATATGAATCTAATGTTACAAATTTTCTTAAATTTGTTAATTTTTTTATTACAAAAACAATAATATACAATCAGCCAATCAATCAATTAAATGTCCTTCGGAAACGATCGACATACCTTTCTTTTCAACATCAACAACTTCGCCGACTCCAATATTGGTTTAATGAAAAAAATATTTTTTTCATTAAACCAATATCAATCAATACCAGAGATATTTTGAGATCAGACCAATGAAGGGCCAATTCAATGTCAAAGTGTTTGGAATAGGCTATTTATATAAAAAGTAGGATTTTGGTACCAAGTAATTGGCGGCTTTCTTTCCTCTGAAGACGAAGCTTTTTTCACAACTGTACACTGTGAGTTTTTGGGTGTACATGGTGCTGAATTTCTTCTGATTCATCCAAGTTTTCTTATAATGTTTTCATGTCTTTTCATGGTAAATAGTAACTAGATTCCAATGACATTGACACTGTAAGAAATATGAACAATCCCACCATGCTTTTTTATAGGATAGGTACACAATCTAGGACATGCAAACGGTCCACCTGATTTAAGTCAGAAAAGTTTAAAGAAATTTTAACCATTCCTTTCATCGCCAATGCGCCATCAACTTTGGGAAAATTGCCTTTTGCCTATATTTACAAATATGTGCTTGCAAAATCCCACCATGTAAGTTAAAGTTCCGCTGGGCACGGAATTAATTATACCATAAATATAAAACTACAATATTTTTTTAATTTACATTATTCCAGATAAACCTAACAACAATTTTAACGAAATTCCTTGACGAAAGTTATTTACTTTCCTATAAACAATTTTACTTTTTTTTTATTGTATTGAGTAATCAAAAGGGCAAGAGTCCTCGTTAGGTTCAGGGTTTGTATTCGTGACAAATGAATTTACCACAATGAGTCCGAGGGTCCTTTGTTTTCAATTTCAATTTTTCAAACGTTGCTCAATTGAGCGTTCACAAGTTTTTGTGTGTGCTTTTAAATATTTTCTTTTGTACGTTCTATAAATAGTTAATAGGTATATTATAAGTGTTAGAACGTTTGCTTGTAAGTTTTTTTTAATTAATTCAAGTAGTTGTAAGTGATCTTATGTTTTCAATAGTCATAGATTGGCAATAGAATTTAAGTAATGCTTATTTTTAGTAAATAATGTTTTTTATTTTCTACTCCATGGTAATGGTAAGCTTGAATTAGAAGTCAGTTCTATTTTAATCCAAGAGATACTGGTACAAAGAGAGACCATCCAAGAGATAATAGTATCTTGACCGAGACTTCAAAATTTATAATGAATCATAAAACATATATACTCAGTACAAGAAATGTATGCAAATATTATTTAAATGAAATGATTAAAATGAATGAAATGATTAGAATGAATTGATTAAAGACGTATCATTTTGTATGTTACCCAACAGATATTAATTTTAAGTGCTTAGTGATATGTTGATGGTGTAACTTTTCCAATAAATAAATAAATAAATAAATAATCGCATACGGAGAAGTAGTTGCTAGTATTTTCAAATATTTCGCTATTGTCAGCATCACGTATTTATCCTTACTTTTTAGGCATAAATATAATTTGTGCGCTGAATTAGTAAAGCCTTACGAAGAGGAACGCTTTCTCGCTTTGGTGTGTTGTGTGTTGTGTGTTTAATACTTACGCCTACGTTATAACGATGTATAATTATAATATTTTATATATAACCTTTCGTTTTTCTCAACATGAGTGAATAAGTTATTGTTTTGATATAGGTCCCACATTTATTTACTTTTACTAGTTTATATACTAAAACCGAACAAATTTTCATTTAACTATGTGGTTATTGCTTTAAAAGTGCAAACTTTGAGATTAGAATTAGTGACATAAAAGTGAAGACATGAAATTCACGAAATAGTACGATTAAGCCGAAAATAAGTAGCCGTATCATCTTAAGCAGGCGTCTCGGTAATATTGTTGAAATATTGATTAATATTGTCGCCATCTTGTATTGCCCCTCGAGCGGGAAGCGGAAGCGGCCCTCGTCACTTTCCGGTATACTTTTCTCCATTGTTAGTCAAGATGGAGTTGAGTGTTCTCGAACATTTTATTTTTTTAGTGTAATTTTTCACTTTTTTTATAAGTGTTGTGTGTTGTTTTAACTTATAATATATATTTTATGTTAGCTTGAATATTATATTTGCACTTTCGGATTATCGGTGGTAGAGCTTTGTGCAACTTCGCCTGGGTACCTCTACGGCCTCACAATATACAGTACTTACCTAATTAGGTATGCTTGTGTTCAGGTTAAAAGGGTGAGTCAGCTAGTGTAACTACAGACTCAAGGGACATAACATTTAGTTCCGCAGGATCGAAATTTACCACACATTGGGCGACGACGAGATGATTTATATTTTGTTTCTGTACCAACGTCGTACTTACTAACCGATAGCTTATTTGACAGTCTGCCAACCTATTTCAAATGAATTAAATAAAAAATGAAATTTCACATGTAGAGAGTATAAGATGTCAGCAGAATAAATGTCCGGTTGAGAAATATTGGTTATAGCGACAAATCTCAACGGAGAAGAGTCCATATCACAGTATACATCCGCAGAAAATATTTCAGTGCACACATGCGTAAACATCATAATTATTTATGTGGTATAATTAGACGGACTGGCAAATGAGCCTGACGGTAAGTGCCATAGACATTCGTACTTTGAGAATCATTCCTCATATCATCAATGCGCTACCAACCTTGGGAAATATTATGTTACTCCCACGTACCTGTAGTTACACTGACTCACTCACCCTTCAAACCGAAACACAACAATAATGACGATTGTTGGTTGTAGAATATATAAATAGTGGTGTGTATAATTGGGCGGTATCTTTTCAGAAGGGCTTAAAAGCCGTACAACCAAGTATAGGTACACTTCTTTGTCTTTGCTCTCATAGTCCGATGGGACGTAAATTAGGTAATCATACACTAGACACGTGAGGGACTTAAACACAAGACCACGAGATCTACAGTCTTATAAGTAAGGCACAAAGTTGACGTTTCTAGAAAAATTAAGTATAAGGTAGACTATTAATGTTTGTTTCAACTGGTATTGTTTGTTTATTAATTCCTCTGAATAATGTGCCATTCAATATACCATCTGTTTGTCTGCAATTGAGAATCATCGGTTAAATAATATATTTTTCAAATTCATTTTCTACAAACTACTCCATACCAAATACAATGCCGATCAACGTATCTGTATTCAAAACTAACCGCCTGTAAACAGCGACCTGCTGTGCGCGCGCGCAGGGCCTCCCGTGAGGGTGCTGGAGGAGGTCCTGCAACGCCTCGACCCAGTGGGAGATTAGTTTGGCTTTTTCATTCAATGTAATGTATAGCAGTTTTAGCTCGAGTTCGGAAGGAACAAAAATTTATTTCAAATGAATATATGGCGTTATTATATACTACATAAAATAATGCATATTCCAGAAAGTCTTCAGATTTAATATATGAAATGATTAATAGAACTGTTTGAATGATTATATTTATTATAACGTTTAATAGACTGTTAAATTTAAAGTCTAGACATTATTCTAAACTTTATTCAAAAACATCTTTGAAGATACATTGTATCGCATACACTAGTACTATATAACATACCAATTGTAAAAATAAAAGCTAAATGTAATCTGACTAAAATGTTACACTGCAGGGCTGTAGCTTCTTTTCCATTTTAAGGAGAAGGATTGGAACATATTCAACCACACTAGTCAAATGCGGATTGGCATATAAACATATAAAATTAAATTTTAATCGTATTTAATGCTTTTGCGTTGCATAGTTTTAGTTTAAAAAATAAATTATTGGATGCAACAAATGGGGTTTGAAAAACAATTGAATTATCGATACCCCAAAGGGTTACGGGTTTTAATTTAGGGTGAAATATTTATTCACACGTCTGATTGCTCCTGGGGCTTCATGTTTGTATCACGAGTGTTGATAGGCTTCGATGTTTTTCTTAACTGTATTGGAAAACTGGAAATGACATTTATTATTTTAATCTGCTTCGAAGTAATTATTTAGAAGTAAGTAATTTGAGTACTTGAGAAGAAGGTTTTTGTTTCTTAACAAATTACACTTTTATTAGAAATTTAAACGAAAATATAAAGAGATATCTGTCGTTATACTAATTATTCAAATTATGCAATTCTATTACATGTACATGTACATGTACACAAATGCAAAATGATGGCGGAATGCAATGCATAGGCTTTTATATAGAAATAGTTTATGTGACAGTGGCATATCCTACATTTTGTTTCCGAAAAATGGGACGAAGTAAATATAGTAATTATTCATTGCCTAAGAATACGTACGTATCTTATAAATCTACACAAATAAATGAAATTAATGTGTCTGTTTTTGACTTTTTTAATTTAGTTTTTTGCCTAAGGTAATCGTTAAAACGGCTTATATATGCAAATAAATGAATTTTATTATAAGGAGTATTCCAAGGTAGACCTTTATTTTATCAGTTGCATTAGCAGCCAGTAAATTTCCCACTGCTGGGCTAAAGGCCTCCTCTACCTTTGAGGAGAAGGTTTGGAGCATATTCCACCAGGCTGCTCCAATGCGTGTTGGTGGAATACACATGTGGCAGAATTTCGTTAAAATTAGACACATGCAGGTTTCCTCACGATGTTTTCCATCACCGCCGAGCACGAGATGAATTATAAACACAAATTAAGCACATGAAAATTTAGTAGTGCCTACCTGGGTTTGAACCACTGGGCCATCTCGGCTCTATCAGTTCAGTATCAGCTCTTTATCAGTTGAGTCACTCAAAACTTTATTGAAAATTAATTTAATGTATATCGCAGGTAAAACTGTAGGTCACAGCTAGAACATAAATGCTAATAGTAATATAAATAGTTACATCCATTTGAATGGATTTCTAACTACAACAATGATATCAGTGAATATCATTAGTTTCAACTTAAGTCATTTTAAGAATCGATCAAAGTGCAGGGAATTAGTGTATTATTGCTTTTAAACGTTAACAAAGCGTATAGGAATTATCCTAAATATACAAAGAAGTAAGAAATCAAACGTCCGTACATCGAAGTCAGTTCAAACACTAATAGAAAAACTGTTTAGTCTACGAGTTCGAATAAAAAGCTGTAATAGAGCCATTACACACCGTCGACAAATCGCTGATTGTTTGGGTCGCGAAGGTATTGTTGGAAATCAATCAGGACTGATTCAACCTTTTATAATACACCAATGGTAGAACTGATTTGTGCAAGACCGTGTAAGTATTATTTATTGGTCAGTTATTCGCAAAACAGTAATATTTGATACTTCTGAGCTCCGGTTTATTTTGTTCCGGTTAATATGTTGAAGGAAAGTTTCTTCAAAGGACAGACATTTTACCTAAATATTGACCTCAAGTTCATTAGTGAGAGCCAAGGTACAAATATAATCAGCCGTATTTTTAAAACAAAATAATAAATGTATTTAAATTCTATACAGCCGTTAAACTGCTCTAAAAAGTTCTATCAGGCAAATGACGATAGTTATATATTTAGGTTAGTTAGGTAGCTATATAGTTAGGCTTCCTTTAACCAATCGCTGCGTATCATCCGAAAATATAAATTTAAAGTAATTATTGAAAGTATTTCCGCTAACGGCGTCTCGTCTACATTTGTCAAAGGTGTGACAGATTTTTGACTATTTGACTAATGAATACCGTTAAGCACCTGGTGTGACGTCATCGCTGAGATGAATTTGACCCCAGATGCTTTTCATGTTCGCAGACACGATGAAGCTTCAAAGAGAAAATAATTTGTATATAAGTACCGGTGAAATATATACTATGTTAATATTAAAATGTTAGGACCGTTAGATTATAAAATCGTGTAATTCGTAATTAGATAGGTCGTGACCAGCCACAAATCACCAGCGAGTACCAGGGCTACGAGGCGACGGTCGCAGCGCGGTGCGACCGTCGCGACGCGCGATGGACCGAAACATTCGCAGTAAGCAGCGCAGATCTATAATTGCTCCAATCGCGATAAAAACACGCGCGGACGTATTTATTTATTTACTTCGTATTTACTGAAACAGAGAGAAAGGCGAGCGAGGGAAGTTTTCCTAGTTATTTTTGGACTTTTTGTGTAACTGAAAGGTTTTAATAATTTAAAGTTTTAACAAGGTAAATATATATATTATTTTAAATGCGAACATTTAAAATCATTTATACATTAAAATAATACTCGCTATTAGTTACTATATTGAAATTATTAAAATATATCGTGTCGTATTACTCAAGTTTTTTTTGTATTTCTTATCGTATAGATTAGACTTGAATATTCCCAGGTAGGCCTTTATGCCCGTCTTGTTGGATACCATAAACTCGTCATTATTATTCTACTGTCTCCATATTATACTCCAATGTTGTGTTTTGGATTTAAGGCTCAGTGAGCCAGTGTAATTACATACATTACATAAGGGATATAACATTGATTAGATCTTTTGGTTTTCAGAGATTTTACCGTGCAGGGAAAGGGTTATAATAGTGCCGAAGGCATTATCTAAAACAAATTAAGAAAATAAAAATATTAGTGAGTTAGTATGTTGCAGATATAAATTGGACTATATTATTTGGGTATACAATTTTAAGTAAATTTCAGCCAGAACGAAGCGAAGCAAACCCGCAGGCCGAACGTGTTGTTGCACATAATACAATATTTGTTTGAAACGAGAAAACATAATGTCTACTGCGGGGTTGTAGTCACCATGATTATTTAACCATCTTTCCAAAGCCATTTCTAAAATGTTGTTTTTTAAAAAATATCGTTTAATATTTTTAGTTTTGATGAAACTTTTGTGTCCTTCGATCTTTTTATGTCACAGACTAAAAATTACTTTTACATGCAACATTTTATTTATTCTTGACAATTAAATAATAAATTTGAAACTATATATATTATTATGAGTATGAGCACATGGGTCAAACGTGACACACGTGTATTAATTTAAGTAAATAATCCTTTGGCGTCGTAATATTTTGATTTGTAATTTATCTTTGCCTGTATGTCGACTAACACTCGATGATACGTACATAAAATTTATCCCATATTCGCCGAATCCATGGTCGTTCCACAGTGGGTATGTGATTGGCCAAATTGTTCAGAAACACGCGCGCGGTCGCCCCGCGTCGTGCTGAGAACGCGTTATACCGTGGTGGAGTTTAACTAGTAACGATCTGGCCTGTAGGGTTTGTCTGTTTGTTTCGTTTAATTATTAAGCATCGGTCTCTTGCTTGTGAACTTTATTATCAGCTCGATAGTATTTACATAAATAACATGTCACTTCAAAACTATAATCGTATGAGGCGTATCTAATTAAATTAGATAAGTTAAATTAAAAAATTATAATTTCTCTATCCTATTTACCTCTATATACTGTTATTATGATTAAATTGCTGGCTAGAGGCTAGTTTAGACGGATCGAGATCAGCTATAAGGATCATCTGTCAAGAAGTCGGGTAGATTAGGTTTGGGATTAGCGGTATTACTTTCAGTGACTCAGAAAGCTTGTGAAATCATTGATGCCACGTCTTGTATGTACAAGATCGTGTTAGTGCTTTCTCGAAAGACTATAAATGTTAAAGAATAGAGTGTGAGTCTGTGTTTACGTGCACACACGGGTGCTCTGTATCTCTTGACAAATTGAATAGTTTTGTTGACGACGACATTCTATAATCAGGGCTTATCGATATTATCTCCGCCTCCTTGAGCAAATGACCTCTTACCTTCCTACTTCAAACCTAACCTAGCCTAACATTGTAGGATCGGTGACATATCTATATATTGAACTCAGTACGTTATGTCATTGGTATTTATATTATTGTAGAATAATATTTCATTATTATCGAACCAACTCATTCCTGACTCCAGACTACTGTTCGTTTTGGAAGCAAATTCTTTGTGAATTAATACATATTCTGGTGCAGAAATTAATATAATATATATTGAAACTCATAAATACCATGTAACAGAGACGCAGACGTCGTAGATAAAACGTATGATAGTAGATCTCCAAAAATATACAAAGAAAACAGGCATAAAACTTGAAGGTGGTTTATCTTATTTCGTAATAAAATCCATACTAAAAATCCATTTCATTCGACATGTACGTAAACGTCCGCACAGAATTCTGATATAAAAACGTTCAACGGACAGATAGTGCGTTATATTAACGTAGTATTTCATCATGATTAAATATCTAGACCGTGCTATAGAGACGTAGAGTTTGTCTGCAAACAGTATAAAACAACGGCTCTATGTAGAGGCACGTAGCGAGGCGTGGCGAGTGGGCGGAGCTGCATCGCTATATCATATATATATGTTGGTGTTTGTACAATAGCCAGGTGAAGTATGCGACGCTGGAGACTAAAGATCGTGGAAACAATATGATTTTGTGTTTAAGTACCTTTTTGTAGTGTCATTATATATTTTTTACTTCACGACCTTTGTCAAATATTTCACTTTATAAGATAAATCTCTATCTATATGTAGCTGTATGCCAAAATGAATTACTTTTTATGGATCAACATTATGACGATAATTGATGTACATAAAGTGTTTTATACAATTTAATTTTGATAGTTATACATGACTCACCGTTAACTAAGTTATTTTGTTACGTTTTTTTATTTAGACTTAAAACGATATTTAATTTGAGACCTACCTACATATCTACTTCAGGTACAATATAGGTACAATAAAATATATTTTAAGATATATTTTTTGGTTCCGTACCTCTACGCCTAGTTACCATTTATTAGCTATTACTACCACCGAAAAACCATTATTTAAATTACTATATGAAGACGAGTGAGCCAGTGTAATTTCAGGTAGAAAGGGAAATAACACCATAAATGCTAACGAAAGGTTTATACTTCCTGTCAACTATAAGTGCTTACAATTTTTGGGGACTGATCACTTTATCAGGTGGACCATTTGCAATCTGCTACTTAAATAATAATAATATTAATATATATCTTATTTAGATTGTTAAAAAAGTCATCAATAAACACTAAATAAAACAAGCAACGATTACATTAATTCATTATATTATCTGTAATAAAAAGTATAAAAATGATAAAATATAATATGTATTTGTTATGATAAATAATGAAATAATTTATAAGGGCCAGGATAATAAACATCAGCCACAATATATCACGGTAACAGATCTGCAATGATGAGAAACAATTAACGGTAATTCACCTCCCATAAAGAGCGACCATTAAACCAGTTACACTAAATAAAATCCTAAACAACGCGTGTAACGTTTAAAAAACAATGTTTACAGGCCGTGATAAATCGAGTCATGCCATAATGTAACCCTAAACCAACCCTATCCAAACGTCTACGTAACCCTACGTGTTAAAAACCCTCCAGCGACATTTACAACCGAGTCGCGTTATAATAGCTCGTAAAGATTAGAGCATAGGTGTGATACTCGCGGCAAAGGTAAATGTGTCGCCTCACACGTATTCGAATAGGAGGGGTTCGATGGCTGGGCGGCGACGGAGGCGGGGCCTGGCTACCAGTCGCGCAGGCACCTTAGTTCGGAGCGAGCGGCTCGCGATGCCGCACAGCTATGAGTCCTCCGAGTTTTGCAATACGAGACCTGCTGCCCGAGGCTTCTTCGCGCTCCCCCTCTCCCTCCGACACCGAACTCGACGTGACAGGCACCGAGACTCCTCCGCCTGGCACTTCGACTACACCGGATGAAAAAAAGAATGAGAAACCTGCGTACAGCTACAACGCGCTCATCATGATGGCCATTCGAAGCAGCCCCGAGAAGCGACTTACGCTAAACGGTATATATGAGTACATTATGAAGAATTTCCCTTACTATAAAGAGAATAAACAGGGCTGGCAGAATTCTATACGTCACAATTTAAGTTTAAATAAGTGCTTCGTCAAAGTACCGAGGCATTATGATGACCCAGGTAAGGGGAACTACTGGATGTTAGATCCCTCTTCTGATGATGTTTTTATTGGCGGAACGACTGGGAAGCTAAGAAGGCGATCCACTGCCGCATCGAGATCTCGGCTGGCGGCATTCAAACGAGGCGCAATTCTGCATCCAATGTTTGGGAACCCATACGCATCATTGGTGGGACTCTATCCACCCTTACTGTCTGTTTACGGAAGGTACGCTTTGCCGAGCCCGTTGCTGAGGCTGCCACCGCCTCCACCGAGCCCCTATCACCAGCTGTATCGAAGGATTCACGGATTGTCACCACCGGTGAGTCCTCCCGGCCCCGAGTCAGATTCCCACATGGCTAAGCATAGTTGATCGAGCTGCGGTCTCCCGGTATCCTCGGGATACTGGTCCAGACGTGCCAGTGGCGATATCGAACTGTTTCGAAGTGTCAGACTGTGATAAATGGGCGCGCCCGTGTGTATTATAATCGTTTGTGTCTGTAAAAAGTGGTACCGCTATTTATTTATTGACGTAAGATTCTATTTAATGATTTTAATGTTAAGAGGCTAAATTTAAGTTATATTGCAATAAAATATGTCTTCAAAAAATATTACGTTTATAATTTTTTAAGTTCCTTGCGTTATTCGTTATTAATGGTGATACGACTTTTGTGTCGGACTTGATTAAAGTCGTTTAGGTAACATCGATTCAGCTGATTGTATATTGGAATATATAATTAAAACATTTCGATATAATTTCACGCATCATTAAATAAAAATGTATACATTCAATACAGTCATAAATCGAAATGTGTAAATTGATTTTAAAATGAATGTTGATGAGTTAACAGTTGAAAGTAGTTTTTACCGATATAATGAAAACAAAGTTTTACCAGATTCAATAGACCGGCTGGCGCTTTGGGTTAAGGATTTTATTTAACACATTTTACTTTTAAAATTAGATGAGCTTAAGATGGCAACATTAATCCATGCACACAATATACCAAATCTCATTAATTTTGGTACATTAATATAATTATCTTATTCATTAATAAATTTTTGTGATTCATCGTCATGAATTGTATTTAAGCGCAACAGCTGGTTAAGAATTTGTATTTAAAGAGAGTAAGTATAGAAGTATGACAGAAATCATTTCATTCGTTTATGCGGCAACATTTTAGCATTTCTGTTAAATGAATCAATCAAAAGTCCTACAAAATGAGACAAGAGAGTCTCACGGATAATGTGCCATCAATGTCTTTTTGTTTTTAATTTCTCCCTAAAACAAGAATGAAACCAAGCAAGCGTTATTAGTACAGTCATCTCTACTGACATTATTATTGGGATATTGTGTTCGTTTGTCAATTTTTTCAAGCACAGATGAAGAAAGTGACTTGTGTCTTTTTTTCGTCCAGACAGTCTCATAGTCTACAAGCCGGAGAGACACATTTGTATCTTGGAAAGCCTTAAAAATACAAATAGCCTTAAAACAGATGTTTATTAAATTTGTTATCATTCAACGTAAATTTGTTGTTTTTTGGAGAAACACGAAAAATGCAGTTGATATAAAAAATTACTGAGCAACAAGCTTTATTTATTTGCAATACTTCCCTTTATTTTCCGATATTATTAATGTTATAAAGTCATTAAAATATGTATAGCAATATTACCCCGATTTTTCGCGTAGCGCGCTTTTTTAATTTACCATTATAGTGTTAAGTAGGATAGTTAATTGATTAAAAATGCAAATGTAACAGAGTCATAAAGATGAACACACTTTGCAAAAAGATAACGAGTATGCGAAAAAAAAACAAAAAAAAATTATCAAAAAGTTAGTATATAATCTTTTTTAATAGATTAAAAAAAAAGCAATTGGAAAATGTAAAAATATAAGTGGTATAATTCCAAGAGGCCTGATTGTTTTTTATTTTAATTTGTAAATAATAAATAAAATAATTTGTTTCAAGTTTTTTGTAAGAAAGATAACTATTGAGAATGAAATTAAAACGTATCTAATAACATATACATTATATATATATTAGTATATAAAACAAATAAAGTTCTTAAAACAATGGCAATAGATTATATTACTTACGAAGTAAACGTAACATATCTCGCCCTCATCATATATTCGTGCGAATATATGATTAGGGCGAGATATATAAGTTTTTAAAAAGTTAAATACATTAAATATAATTCTAAATCATACATATATTATTTTCAAAGTAATGATATATGTTTGAATTATGAATTAGGAAAAATAATAGTTAAATATAATCTTAAATAATTAAAATAATAAGTTTATATTAAAAACAAAAATTTTTTTTTTTTCAATCTCATATTCCTTTATTTAACATAGAAGCATTACACTTTCTTATTGATGGTCAAATTAAACACTACCAACGGTTCGGAAAAAGGAACACCCTGACCTGAGAAGAACCGGCAGTCTTTTTTTTTTGTCAAATTAATTACATACATCATTGTATATGAATAGAAACAGTCAGGAGGCGATCGTTTCATTCCCAAGGTGTGCTATCAAACATAAACTCACTAATTGTTTAGTAACCTTTAGCACACAAGCGTTCCTTAACATTTTTTTTAAATTTGGCAACAGAAGCATTTTGCACGCTTTCTGGGATCCTGTTGTAGAAGCGTATACATTGCCCCACAAAAGAGTTAATGACTCTATGCAGTCGAGTAACAGGAGTAACAAGATTGTGTTTGTTCCTTGTACCAATGGTATGAGAATCACATTTTCTCATAAAAATATTAATATTTTTCCGTACATACAAAACATTACAGAATATATATTGAGAAGCAAAATTAAACCGTTATGATAAAACTGGCTACTAAAAATAATTATGTATATTACTTTTAAGATAACACATAAATACAAATTTCTACAAGTTTTTTTCACCCAATCAATTTAACTATAAGTTAATTAAGTTCAAAATGCTTCCGAAGAGTTGTTTAGGATACATCCAATCAAAATATGTTCAAAACATCTTAATCAACGGATCATGGCTACGATTATTATTTGATTGAGTATTAATGACGTTCGTAACACATTCCGAGAAATTGTGTGGCGAATCGCTTTAATATCTTCATTTAAAACCATCAATAGTTTATCTTTCTAACTTAAGACGGACTTACATTGCACTGCAAAATCATTATCGTTTCTTTATTGGTATGTTATAACTAGAATTGTAATCATGAAGAAACCTACATGTAAAACAGACACATGAAACTATCAAACTCGAAATAATGGAAAGATACACGTAAGGTAAGGCAAACACGTCTATGGAGATTGGAAAGGCAAAATAAAAAATGTTATAACCGTTTTGAGACATATGATTCGAAAATCAACATCAATAGTAAAACTTTGTTCATGGCTAATTCAAAGAGGCTTTTTTAGTATTTATTTTACAATATTAAATGAAACGATACACGAAATTTGTATATAATCTATGAAAATCCACAAATACTAACTGTGTGCATTTAGTATTATCGTCATTATTTAAATTTTTAAATTGAGTCAAAATAATAGGAAATCTAAATGACTACATCTTATATGAAACGAATATCCACGAAATGTTTTCAACCAATTTATATCAAAACATATATTTTTGAATATTTAGTGTGATCGCAGCTTTATTGAGGAGTCTTTTCCAATATTAGCAGATTCCTTTATTTATCATTGGTATGAAATAGCGGCGCTTTTACCCGATGGGTGATTAATTAAGATTGCTAGTTTGAATTTTATAGACATCGTATGAGAAAAGAAAACGAACCTACAAACGGCTTTCTAGCGGCTTTATAATGAAAAAACTATAACAGATAAAATAGTAAACATATTTTTATAACCTCAAAATGTTTTTAAGTTATACATATTCAACTTTAATCTTTCTCGTAAAAAGCCCTAGATGCCGCTAGCTGAACTAAGTTTGATTTTGAGTAATGTTAATACGCCAAAACTCTAGTCAAAGAAAAGTTTTTACTAAATAATAGATATATAAACAGAAATAAAGTAATTAGTGGATACACGTCTGTCAACATTTAATTCGCGTTCAGTTCACCTTTTGACTGGCAGTTTCTTCACAATATTCTCCTCTACAACTGAATAGGACATGTATCATAAACACAAATTAGATATACGAATATCTGCTTGGATTTGAATCTGCAATATTTGCAATCTCTGCAATCAAACGGGGCCAAATATATGATATGCACATTCTAATAAAAAAAATATAAGTACATAGATATAATCCAGTCTGACAAGAGGCCTGGTTCATTTTTTGCCAAGAGAATCGAAATTGTGATTTAACGAGGAAATGCTGCTAGCATTCTCGTAAATAAAGCTTATATTGTATACATAATAGATACATAATTAAGTAATATTTATTATAATAACAACCATAAACTTTAAATGTCATTATTTCGATGTTGCATAATTTATAATCTCATAAGTATATTCCATGATTCATACAGTTAAGGCTTCTCATTTATTTGTTAATTTAGTTATAATGCACTAAACAAGCAAATACAATCAAAACGACCGAATTATGGTCCGAAAGTGATTAAAAATATAATCTTTTGTATGTATGTATTGAGTCATCAAATTTAAATTAAAGGTGAGGGTATTCACTCTGATTTACTTTCGGTGATATTTTAATAATCATAATTAATGTTGTAGCTGATCAATTTTGTCTCGACTAACATTTTATTTCTCGTTTCAACAACTTAAATATAATTTTCGTTAAATAGTTATTACAAATATTGATACAATCTGGTGATCGTTAGCCGAGTGATTTGGCAAACGACGAAAATTAAACGTTGCGACGTCGCCAACAAAAACATGTCCACGGAAACTCGACACCCGTGTAATCCCTATAAACCCAGCCATCTCTCATTCGACACAAAACATCTTGCGTTCTAGAAATATTGTGAAAAGCTGCGTTGAACGCATCTCGCTATAAATCAGGCGACCATTTTGTATCGACTCTCCCGCGCTTTTTCCCGACCACAGACAATTAGGCGGTAACGGCAAACCATAAACAAGGGCTCGACTAATCCGCGGATTACCGTGAGCAGACACAAGCGGCGTTTGGCGAGCACTTCTTGTAAATAATTGTAAATCTATGTCAAAACGCAACGACAAATACATATGTTAGGGGATTACGGCTGGATTAACCCGTTTCACTGTTTTACGAGGCGCGTACTGTGCTGACGATTTCCTACAGACGCGATGCTAATCTCCGGTTAAATACGGCGCATCTTTGATTGGGAACGGCTCCTAAATTTGGATTTGTCTCTGTTTTTGTTGGACTGATCTTTCTTTTACTTCGGTATGCTCTCCAGGAATATCCAGGCGTCAGATCTTTGTGGAATTCGATGAAATATACTATGTTATTGTCAACATATTCGTTTATATATAATTCGCTTAATTATTTTATTATCTTATACTTTGTGGTTGGACTTGGTCTTGAACATTCATAAGGAATGGAATTGCGGTAATATTTCTCACAGTGCCAATGTCTAAGGGCGGTGGCGACCACTTACCGTAACCCATTTCCCCAAACACCTACGAATATCATAAAAAAAATAATAAAAAAATATAGAATTGCATACAATAATACTTCATAGCTTATACATAAATGTTCGTGTTATGAGATGAGTAAAAAAGGGTTAACACAATAATATTCTTTGTGTAAAAACATACGATAAATATATATCAGCTGTGACAGCGAATGAGTCAAATGGTAAGCTGGACCAATGAAGAGGAACGTCGTGTAAAGTCAAATGTCAAGTTGCGAGAAGATCGAAGTTATCAACTAATTAAAACGACTTACTATCACGTACAACTAAAGCTATTGAGTTTAAAATTTTGAACATAGGTTTATTTTATACCGTAAACATTCGCTAATAAGCGCATTAAGAAATTTCAACGCAAAGGAGAAGATATTATAGAGGTATACTTGTATGTAGTTTACTGACACGAAGTCGAGGCAGACAGCTAGTATATTTATAGGAAGTCACTGTCTCGTACCATTTTAATATCAAAGTAAACTGTCATAATGTGTTCGAATACAAATGATATTTTTTGCACACACGATTCTAAGCAATGAATGAACATGTCCACCGAAAATTCCGAATTAATCCTTTCGGACATTGTGGCTAATCTGGCAAAAAAGAGATTATATTTTCGCAAAACGGTCACGATACGAAATATTTATATTCAATATAATACACAAAGGGCGAGTTTTGTTTGTACACGTTTGGTTTATTTAATATTATATACGTTTATTTGCACACATTGATGTTTTCTATAATTTTACCCTTTGAAACGGATGTTTTTCTAACTTTGAATAGGATTTCGAAATGACTATAGTCTGAGACATAGTTATTACGGTAAGACTTCCATTCACAAGGTATTTGTAGTACAGAAATTTAGTTTGCTATTCACAAACTGTCACTACAAATAGATGAAATGTTAAGTAACGCTTATTTGCTCCGACGATTTTATTGTTGTGATAAAATTATAATACGACAAAAATATTCGAAAACCGATGAAGGTCTACCGAAGTCGTTCGTAGGAAGTATTTTATAGCTAGTGTACACGAGGACGGACTTGTTTGTACGTCCTGTCTATTAATTAAAGTAATGTAGCTGTGAACACAGAATCAGACGTGTAGAGATGTTTTGTAAACATTTTCATAGCGTTATGAACTCAAACTCTCTCTGATGTTTTTGTACAAATCTTTAGCGGCTGCGCTTCTTAGAACTATCTTACTGTTTTAAAAATGTTTACATTCGTTATACAAGAGGTCTTCGTTATAAAATACCAGTAATTCTAAACAAACAATTTCTATAAATATATAGAGGAATGAGCAAACGGCGATCCTTGGTGAAACGTAACTGCACTAGTGTAACATTATTGCCAATTCGTCACTGGCCTTTATGTATACACATTAACAGCCTGGAAATTTCCCACTGCTGGGCTAAGGCCTCCTTTCCCTTTGAGGAGAAGGTGGTTATTCCACCACACTGCTCCAATGCAGTTTGGTGGATACCCATCTGGCAGAATTTCGTTGAAATTAGACAGATGAAGGTTTCCTCACGATGGTTTTCTTTCACCGCCGAGCACGAGATGAATTATAAACAAAAATTAACCACATGAAAATTTAGTGGTGCTTGCCTGGGCTTCAACCTGAAATCATCGGTTTAGATGCACGTGTTCTAACCACTGGGCCATCTCGACTTTGTGTATATATTGATTTGCATTACTTGCATACATGTTGCATTAGTCCATTTAAAGAAGTCAAGCTCCACTATTGGGCTCAGGTTTCCTCCTTGCTAGGAGAATTGAATATCATTTACTCACGCTGCCAGGTTCCGGATTAATGTATCAACGGATATGAAACAAAATTTAATTCTACTGCAGATGACACACACGAACATGATATCGTCTTTCGACGTCGAGCGCAAGACGACAGCACAAAAAAAATCAGTCGTGCTTGCCTGGATTTGAACTCATGATCATATTGTAATATGAATCCGAAACGCCATCTCGTCATATCGTTTTAAAAAGTTTTCAAAACGTTACTATTTAAATAGAATAACCACATATAAAGCGACAATCATTGTAATTATTTTTTCGAAAATTCTCCATTTCACTTAGACAGAAAGCAATCAAGTAACTTAAGATTTCATTTAGATTTTTGATAACGATAAAATAATACATTTCCAAGGACAATTCAACGACACAATTTGATCTCCGAGTCCAGGCACTCACCTACATTCAGCAACTTATTTTTGATTTTTCCCCTGAAAATCGCTTTCAGCGTTTCATCGGAACGTGTGTTCAGTTTAGTTTCGCTAACGAGAACCAGTCGGCTACATCAAAGCTCGAACAATCGAGATCAAAGAGATCGCCGCTAACGTTTATCGATCGGTTGACTTTGTTCAAAATAATTTGGTAAAAATATTATCTAATGCTTTATCAAAACCTTTGTTCTGTTTGTTTAAAAGCTTAAGCGGGATATTTTATCTTGTAATTATTAGTCTATCTTGTATCTGTGACACTTTCTTTTATTATTAAAAAAAAAATAGATTTAGAGTCGAAGAAGCGATTTTATAGCGCTTAATTCTTATATATTGTATTTTTTGTAATTACTTAAAACCGTTAAAAATTAAATGAAATAAATACTGTAATATTACACAATTAACATGAAACAATACTATCATTATTAGTATTGAGGATAAAATAGAATGATTCAAAACATGTATTTGTGGCAACTGGTAACTTGTAACAAGTAAAATATTTTAATTTTACGAAGCCAAGAGCATTCTGCAACATACTAACGATGCCACGGGGTAGTAAACAATATGAGTTATTGTATACGTATAACTATTTATATTGTAACGGCGTCCTTTTTACGACTTATTTTATGTTTTTTTTTTTATTTACAGCTAGACAGATAGGCAAATGAATCACCTGTGGTAGCGGTATGTATACCATAGGTATTGCCTTCGTCGATACTCATTGATGTGGTATGTTCTACATTCCTTCCTTAAATTACACTGGCTCACTCATCCTTTGAACTAGAACACATCGACATAGAATATTCACGTTAAGTTGCAGAATAATTAGTTACTGGGGTCGTTTATTATCATCGCCAAACAGAATAAAATCATCCCATATGATAATTGTAACGAATGAGGATATATGAGAATATTATTTCTATAAATTTCCAAGCATGAGTTATAAAATTTACAACAAACAAATGAACCAATATACACATTCAAAGTAAACAGCTCACGAACAGTACGCAAATGACGCATGATTAATATTTTTGATTTTTCTATCGTCGCATCGATTGCACAATCACAAAGATCGTGAAATAGCTCCAAATCTTCCGCTAGAATTATGTTTGTTCGAATCAGATAAAATGACATTGTTTGCTGTAATTATAGTATAGTTTGTCCCGTATCCAGTTTCGTGTTTTAAAATATTTGGAACGAGAACAATTGTTCGGAAATACGATATTTTATTAGCGATTTGTCTGTAACGATGCAATTTGTTAGTGGCCAGGTAATGCTAGGGAGTTTTTTCGGGCGCGTGTGCGCATGCGCCGTGTTTGGAAGCTAAGATATATTTACAGATGGATTGTTGTGTCTTCGATTCGGTTTATTTCGATCTAGATATGAAAATAAAGGCATTTTATATCCTAATATTGTGTTCGCTATAGACATTACATCGATATTAAACTCTTTCAAACATAATCTCATTGTAGGTTTATTTATGTAAAGATTTTAATTGTTTTATCTCTAGGCATATAAATTGGTATATTAAAAACTTAACCAACATAATTCTTTTAATTAAAGATAGGTTATGAGATCCGGTCAAACGATAGCAACGGAATGAAATCGTTGACACCTTACCGAGAGAAGTTTCTAACTTTTTACAGATAATTAAGAATCGTTTAACATAGATTATTTAAATGACGCAGATAACAATATAATTAGATGTTGATTTACACGTGGTGTAGGTGCTGACAATGATTAATTTGTCAGATATAGAGGAAGTAGGTTAAATTTTTATTTTTATTGTTTTGAGTGTACCACGTATAAATATGTATTTATGGGAAGAGCTCTCCAGAGAGGAAAGAATATGTAAGAGAACTATTAATAATTTCACTGATTTCTAGCAGTAGTTTAGTAGTAAGTAAAAAAAAAAAACACTTACGATTGCAGCATATAATTTACCGAATGTATGTATATGAAATTATATTCAATTGTTAAAAAAAAATAGCAACATTTTGTTATATAATATTGTGAAGTTCATTAAACAATTGTATAATATATATGATTAGCAAAACTTTTTAAAATGTTTTATTCGGTTGAATTAGGATTTGCAAGAAGACATTCCTTTCATTATCAAGGTGGTAATAATGCATATTTGAAACTTACATGAAAATCAAAGCATACACGAAAAGCAAATTATAAGTATCGAAACCATTTTAGTTCAAACTAAAAAAGTCGTTGTTATGTCATAATATATTGTTTTACATTTTTATTAAAATAATATTCAATACGTCGAACAAAGTTTCTAAACTGTATGTAATAAAAATATTATCCATTTGTTTCGTAAAAGTTTTCGAACCTAATGGAATAGTAGATACCTCTTTGTAATACGAACATCCTAGACGTGTGGGCAGCTTCATCTCATCATCGTTGTTATTAAATTAGATTGTGACCCCTGCGCCGAGGTTAACTCCCCTAATTGGACCTCTAGCCGGACTGATTGTTACACACAATAAGGGACAGCAATTTACTATTCAAGACTTCAATTTACATCATTCGTATTGAGGTCAGATGATTGTTGGAGTATCTTTTTCATTTTTACCGAGTTTAAATATTTGACGCGAACTTCTATGACTCCTTGTATCGTCATGGTGGCTGAGGAGATAACTGTTCTTTTAGAATCATAAAAAATAGAAGAGTAGAAGAGTGTTTTGGGCTTCATGCTCAATGGATCAAAAGATTTTCAAGTGTTAGAATTTAGACTTTATTTTGTGCCAGCTCTATTGTCATATTAGAAATCTTTTGTGCTTGGTAGATTTGTCCACGTTTTACTTGACAGAAGAGAAATCAATAATTAATTAACAAAATTTTAACAGTTAATTAAAACCGGACATTCACCCCTCCTCACAAAGCACTTCACACTAGCGTCGGCCTAATATATGTGCGTCGGACAGTGACGTGCAACTTGTCGGTCAATATTCATAATTGGGTGATTTTAAACAGCACTCAGAGCGATTAGTTCGCACCAACTCACCCTCTGCTGGCGCAACAGGATTCTTGTTTCCAGGGCTTGTTGACTTCGAATTTAAATTTAATTTTATACTTATTTTTATCATTAAAATGAGTAGCGGTATATGCTTTATATTCCATTTGATTAAAAGAGTTTATTAAATTTGAAATTTTTTTTTTTTTTTATTTTATAAGATTAAGACCCAATTTTATTTTTATCTCTGTTTTAATTTGGAGGGTAAGGAGTGGGAAAATTAATAATAATTGGTTTATTTTATTGTTTTTGTTAAATTTGTGTTGAATTTAGATAAATTCTGAATAGTTGATTCAACAAAATGATTTATAATCGTTAGTTTAAGGAACATCTTACATAACTCGGTGAATGAATGGAATTTTACAGGCACCAGGGACATCAGTGTAATTACAAGTACAAGGGATATTTCTTATTTTCTAAGGATAGCAGTATTTAACAGAATAAGGAGAGACCATACGGTGGCCCATTTGTGAGCCTGCCTACCTGTTATAAATAATATAATTATTTTTTAATTATTTACATTTCTGTTCTTTATTTTTTTAAATGAATGTGTTTGTGTTTTATATATTAATTAAAGGACTATTATGTATTATTATTGAAGTATACAGAAATAAAATGAAGTTTGGTTGTTCAAAGGTTGGGTAGCCCTGGTCCGGCAGCACCCGCATGCTGGATCATAAGCGTTATTATAACTTGTCCACGCCGGTTGCTCTAACTACATTAGTAACCGCACATTGGTCATTCCCCCGCACTACAAACTAAATCATTAACTAAACAACTGTTTCCATGACTTCCTTTCTATCTTTAACTAGTATAGATTAAGAATGCGTACAATATTTTACCTACAGTACAATACAGTATAGTACTATTCTGTTAGAACAACAACAGCTCGACATTCAGCGCAGAAGACGATCGCGGAATGTGAGAAAGTGATACGCAACATTGTCTTTAACTCGCTGTCGCCGTTCCTTGTACCTGTAGTTCCACTGGCTCACTCACTCTTTAACCTGGAACGCTGCAATAATGAGTATTGCTGCTGTCTGCACACCCAGACGAGCTCGCACAAAGTCCTACCACCAAATAAGTAATGTCGAAGAAATATCCTATGGTAGATATCGTTAATATTTTACGTATTTTAGTTCATTTAAATTGTAATAAATAACGAGAACGTCAGCTATTCAAGAAAAAAAAGGGATAGAAAAAATATATGTTTGTATAATTATCACTATTGAGTTCTTAGTCTTGTTTAGTTACTATTTACAGTGTATACTGAGTATTATTACAGAGTGTCTGCTCGTGCATTGCTTTCTGGCGTACCGAGAGATAATGAGATTTAGACGTCCACAATTTATTAGTTTTTATTAATATTTAAAATTCCAAACAATGTTTAATCCTCTTCCTAATTAGTAACTGCTGACTAATGCTAGCTTTGGACTTCGATAAGACAAACCATTACTCTTTATTATATCTTAATAATCTACGTCAATGTTTTTTTAAATAATTACTGTGATAATTTAATTTTAAATTTGATTAAGCGAAAGCTGTTTGATGTGGAGATAAGATAAAAATGTTTATTGCACAAACACCAAAATAAATACAAATATATACCTACTATTTTGAAGTTTTGGTAATTAAATATGACAATTTTTTTATCTATAAAGTAGTTACTTGGATGGCGACATGCGTCACTCCACGGTAAGTGGTCACCATCGTCCATTGACATTAATCATTCCTTACAAGAGCAATGCGTAAGTCTTGGATACCGCGATGTTATATCTCTTACGCCTGTAGTTACACTGGCTCACTCACACTTCAAACAGGATCCCAAAAATAGTAAGTATCACTGTTTGTAGTATTTATGATGAGTTGGTGGTACAAACCCAAAATGACTTGCAAAAAGGCCTATCACCTAATGAGTTATACGTAAATGACCTTCTATATATTAAAGGAGTTTATCATTCAAAACTTTACTGTTTTTAGTCAACTTTAAGAAGAGGATGTCTATATTTGACCAGTGAGTCCATTTTTTAATATTACATTTTATTTTAATAAAAATTGCTGCAATTTATCAAAATTCTAATTATATTTTAACTTAGCCTTTGTTTAATGAATATAATAAAAGTACTAGTAGTAAAATGATTATTTTTTCAATTAATTGATATATTTCTTCGTTCATTTACGAAATCAAGTTTCAATAAAAATATATTTTTTTTTAATTACACTTTTACATAATCTGTGTCAAAATTTAATGTACTACGCATTGAATTTGAAAGTTTGGCAATTTAAGTACTGATATATTATATTAAACAAGTTCGAGATTAAAACATGATTTTCCTTAATTATTCAAATTGAAAAGTTGGGTCAAAAACAATATTTTGTTTTTTTTTTTTAACCTATAGTGTTAACTTTTTAGTGGGAATTCTTATAACATTTGTTGTTAATATAAAGAAGTAATAGGCGAACGTTCGGTTAACCTCCTCGGACCTCCTCTTCAATGGAGGAAAAGATTTGGACTTTAATCCATCACGCTGCTTCAATGCGATGTGGTGGAGAATCATATGGATGTTCGATGTGTCTCTTCACCTCTGAGCATTATAAATATATATTTTTTTGCTTTTTTATAACATTGGTAGACCCAATACTTACGTCGGCAATGAGCCAATCTGGATAACTAAGATGTCACGTCCCTTGAGCCTGTAGTTATATTATTTGAATACATTAATTATAAATAATATTTGGCATAAATGTTTGGCAATGAAATATGTGATGAGGTAGTCATCACATATCTGCAGGCCCTATAATAGAGTAGATAAACTTGAGATAAATATATTTAAGTGAAGATTTAGATTTCCTAGACACCGGGCCATCTGGCTCTCGTTACTTGAATGTTTTTTCACAGCCACAACTAAATTCCATTCTTTCCTTCACGCTTTGAGCTGGACATTGCGCCGGAACGGATTACTTTAACCCAGCTTAATAGACGCTACCCTTTATGCTGTAGCTGTATGGTCCAATGAAGAATTTCATTGGAAGAAGAAGACAAATAACTTGGTTATTAATTTAAAGGTTATTTTGTCATGTTTATGAATCAATCCTTAATTAAAAAATTAGCGTTTAGTAATAATTTACTGCGTACGATGAAATATCTCGATATGTTATTTACGTAACACGTATAATTTTAATAAAGCAGAAAATGTCCCAGATGTTTTACGCCAAATTATTAATATTAATACGGAGTTTTTACATATTATTTTGACGTTCCATTATGTTCTAAATAATAATAAAAAAATATGGTTATATCAAGATAATCTTTTCTGAATATGGTACTTTTTGCTTCATTTTATTCTGTAATGTGATTTGATAGTTAGTGTATAATGACATATTATGTACAGTAGAGCAAGGCAGAGAAGCATAAAGGTAACCCGTGGTAAGTGATCACCTCCAGCCATAGGCACTTGCTTTCTAGGAAATATAAACCGTTTCACACTATCAATGCACAGCTAACTACGAGTTCAATGTTAAGGCCCAAGGTAGGAGTTCAATGTAAAGGCCTTGTACATGTGCCTGGCTCACTCATCTTATATTGGATCACACTTTTTGGCGGTAGAATAATGAGTAATTAGGTTGTATACAGATTTGATTTTGAAAATAATGATAAACCGTTTAGTGGAGGTACAATACTAAACACTGTGATTCATATCTCGCTGCCCGTTGCTTGAAACTTGGACCAAACATAACATAACCCTCCCAAGTTCAAAAGGTCGTTCGTTTCACGTATATAGCTCATATCGTCTGATCTATGGGACGTCAATTAATAACAATCAATTTAAACCACATTACAGATTATATCAATCAACATTAAAACTTAAAATTGATCTAGGAGATTTATTTTGATTAGAAAACATTGATGATTAAAGTTGATTTTTTGTTGTTGTTTCGAAAGTTTTTTTCATTGATATTATTGGATTAAAGCTAAATGAGAGCCAAATTGAGGGTTTTATAGAACAATTAAAATATTTATAATAATTGGATTTATCATTTCTACTTTATCGTCATCCTCAGCTTGCGTTTGTCCACTGCAGGACATAGACGTCTTCCAAAACATGCCAGCGACCTCGACATCACCCGCTATTTTCCGTAGTACCGTATAGTTTTTATTTAATATTTTTTTGTAAATTAAGGAATTTATCAGATTCTTTGAATCTTGATTAGCTAGTGATTGCAAGGTAATCGTAATGTCGGATGATGATATGTACATTCCAGCTAATTTGAAATTATATTGTATGTAATTTGCTTGGGGGTAGGGCTTTGTGCGTGTCCATCTGGGTAAGTACACAAGTAGTAATACTTAGTATTGTTGTATCTCAGTTCTCAAGTTTGGGGGCGCATTGGTAATACCTTGTATTGGTTACATTTTGGTGTGGTTGTATTTTTTTGTTAGCCGAGATGGCCCAGTGGTTAGAACGCGTGCATCTTAACCGATGATTTCGGGTTCAAATCCAGGCAGGCACCACTGAATTTTCATGTGCTTAATTTGTGTTTATAATTCATCTCGTGCTTGGCGGTGAAGGAAAACATCGTGAGGAAACCTGCACGTGTCTAATTTCAACGAAATTCTGCCACATGTGTATTCCGCCAACCCGCATTGGAACAGCGTGGTGGAATATGCTCCAAACCTTCTGCTCAAAGGGAGAGGAGGCCTTTAGCCCAGCAGTGGGAAATTTACAGGCTGCTAATGCTAATGTATTTTTTTACGGCGCCTATGCTAAAGGCACGCCTGCCTATCAGTGCAATAAAAAGAAACCGTACGTCTTGTCATATTCTTCAACTCTTTAACTACTCAACTCGTTAATTTTAAATCATGGAAATGATTCGAAAATTTTAATAACTAATGATACCTGTGTATATCATCTTATATGTTATTTTGTTTTTAATTTTATGTGAAATTCTTAGATATTTTAATTAGCATTTGCCTTTGTATTAGCAGGAAAATAATTTCAGAGTCCCTTTCACGATTACTTTAATTCATTCTTCAATATAGTTAATGCATAGCATGTTAAACGTATGGTGAAGAGTTCAGCAACATTGAGAGCGGTTTCTCATCGCGGATGAATGGTCGTAGATCCTTAATGCAATTAGGATGAAGTTGATATTGTCAGTTAGTCAATTGAGACACAATAGTGCATTGTGAACGTCGGCAGATTGCCCACCAATATGCCCGTATGTCTTCGCACAGCAAAAGTTTTTATTCATTCTAAATGACTCTGTATCTGTACTATGTATTTATCTTTGAAATTAGTTCATTTGTACTAAAATATAAATAATTAACATTTTGTGAGCTCTGTGAATTAAATAAGTGGAGCGAGCATTACTTTTTAATTCGTTTTACTGATTAATGTCCAGCTTGGCGGTGAAGGAAAACATCATGAATGTGTTGAATGAAATTCTGCCGTCTGTATCCATTTACTCGCTTCGGAGCAGAGCGATAAAATAAGTTCTAAGATCAAACCACGGCTTAAATCCTGACAAGAATAAGGTATTTTTTTCATCAATGCATGGAATGTATATTAAAGATGTCAATGTTCCCTTTCAATTATAATATTTATAGGAAAACAATTAGCCAAGACATGTACAATCATGGAGGGTGCGGGCGTTTATGAGTGTAATGGAATAATTTGTATTTATAGTGTCTGTCCTCCCCCTCTCGTTCCCTCCCTCGTCTCCCGCATTCTATCGCTTTACGGGAATCTGGAAACATTGTCTATTATCAACACTATTATTATAAAGCCTCGTCCATATTATGATTTAAATAAGCAAAAGTATCGGTATTATTTTATTACCAAATTTCAAATTCAATGTTAAAATTTTGTTGCTATCGTTTCGATGCGATGACAAACAAACAGACAGAATAACTTTGACATTGATAAATGTCAGTATCTAAAGATAACACTTTTAAGAGAAAATTAAAATATATAAAAACTTTTTGTTTAAAGTATAAAATACTTCCCAAATTTCGCACTAATAGTTAATTCAATACAATGCTGTTAATTTTTTACTGTTTCTTATTGGTTCATTTTTATTAATAAAAAAATATTAACGTGTCTATCTACACCCTTACTCGATAAAATCTATAATTACTGACGCAAAGCTTCGTATTGTATGGAATTGGGACAAATGGAAGCGGGTTTGATTCAAGTTTGGTAACATTTTCTTGTAATTGTGAGAGTGATTTGATACATTATGCGGGATGTTTGTGTTCACTTTACATCATTTTTGTCATTATTTGAATTGTCGTGTTTAGATTACATTAATATATGTACAATTGTCGGTATTTAAATATAGTAGTTAAACTGTGGTAGGATCGAATCTGTTCTTAAACACCTAGAGAAAATATCATATTTTCATCAGTAAATAAAGTATATAAGGATATATGTTTTTTTAGGAAGGTCTTCGTGTCTGTGGACCCATGTCGTGGAAGCCAATGGGATTCTTGAATCAAAATTCTACTCCTTTTGTATTTTTGACCAATTACTTAGATATGTCTGTATCACTATGTAATATGTATATAATTATTTAGATTATATTAAACGTGACAGCAGTATTATCAGGTTCAATATATTCTTAGAAAATTGCACTGTTCCTGTTTTTTGGTATATTTTACATTCAAATGAAATATTCTATATATAATTTTGAGATTTTTTTAAACCGAGATTTTTCTGATACATATATGTTAATAAGTTAATATTTATTTTTTTAGGCAAGTGAATATGAATGTTAAATAAGAGCTTATTTTAAATATCCCATTTGTCTAATTTATTTTCATATTCTTCTTATTTGATTCAAATTAAGCTAAACTATTTAGTTAATCCGGCAAGATCCTTTTTGAATAGTATTTTAGATAATTCGCAACAAATCAGTAAAGAGTGACATGCTTCATACAAACTTACCAGACAGAGTCAAAATGTACAACAACATAGTTAAACTCGTCCGTGGAATAGCCAGAAAAGTCTTAGCTAATTGGTATAATTGTATTAAGTAGGATGTACAGCGCAAGGCGACACCGGAAGACCACCGCCGATGGCCACGTACTTAATGCTTTGAAGTCATTAACTTTGAAACTGGTCTCTTATAAAACTCGTGTTTCTTGAACCTAGAAGTCCTTTATCGAATATGGTGCAAATCATATCAGATTAGGTGATCGAATATGTCAGTCGCGAATTTTTTATCAGAATAATTTTGTACTGTTAATTTAATTGGGGTCAGCTAAAGTTTTTTTAATTTACCGGTCTATATAAGAACTACTTCGTTGTTGTTGTTAGAGAAGTATTTCTTATTAGTAGTTGTGGATTTTGTTGCAGATTGAGACAACCATTGAGCAGTCACGAAGCGACATCGTGGTGAACTTACTTGGTACGAGTCTGACCTCGCCCTCTGACATCTCAGAGAACGTGGTATTCGTTTTGTTTTTTTTAAAGTTGTAGTTTAAAATTTAATTTGTAGTATTAGATAAATTGGAATTCGAATTTAAAAATTATAATGCAAACCAGCAAGCACCAATGATTTTGTATCATATATATACCACGTACTTAGTATTTATAATTCATCCCTTGCTCGACGGCAAAGGAAAAAATCGTGATGGAACATGCATGTGTCTAATTTCAATAAAATTCTGCCAGATGTGTATCCACGAATCTGCATAGTAGTGTCGTGGAAATTCTTCTCAAAGGGAGGCCATAGCCCAGCTGTTGGACATTTACACGCTGTTACTTTGCTTTACTTCATCTTAACCGTCATTACAAACTACATAATTGTATTTCGTTAAATCACAATGATTAATAGGCTCTTACAAGTACTTTTGAATTTTCATTTAAATACATCTATTTTGATAAGTAATGTGCCCATAAGCCCATCAGCAAATAGGTATTCCACGTACCACCCACCAAGCTAGTATTCAGATCTGATAATGACGGATCCACAGTGACCACTTTTATCGTACCGTTCCACATCTTAATAACGTTTACTGCTGAATAAGAATTGAATCATTCGTTTCTTAGGTCGGGCGGTCGCAGTACCGCTAACTGCGCCTGCGCACTGACCGCGTGTAAATGTTTACGCCTCGCGCCTGCTACCACTCACCGTTTTGACAGGTCACACGAACATTCAAACGGACAGAAAGGATTAAGAAAAAATATATTTTTTATGCAAAATTTATATCTATTTCTAAACTAGATAAGGATGAAATTAGTTTGAATGAATATGTGCGTTTGTGTTGCTTTGAGATAATAAAGTTTTACATCGTTAGTAATGACGAACGTAGTAAAATTCGACATGTAATAATTGATTTTCGACCTTATGTTTGAATTTATTAGGTTGAGTTTGAACATAAACTTTGGAAATCATATGTTTTATGTAGTCGAACGCCGGTAATATAAGTGAGGAGCGCGTGATCCAAAGATCAAAGAGGTTTTGATCAATCCGATGCGCTGTCGAGCGAAAACGAATGGTTTTGATCGTTAATTAACGTTTCGAATAAGTTTAAAAAATATTTTTTGATTAATTTATAAGTAATACTTTGGGACTTATGCGATAACGATAAATAGCTGGGCGCAGTTAAATATATAGTGTAGCCTTAATTTCTGTAATTTTTGCCTGGAGAGACTTTTTATATGAACAACTTAAGATATGAACGCCATTGGCCTTTTTTTAATTAATAAATTTTAGTGTATCAAAATGGATGCACTTATAGACAAATTTAATAACATGTTAAAATATGTATTAGTTTTATTTATTAATATATAACTATTAAAAATTGCATTCACTCGAGTCAATTTGGATCGTTTAACGGGTAAATCAAAAGCGATTTAAATCGTCTGAATAGACTTTCAATCAGAATAAAAGTTTGCGTCTTTAAACTTTTGTGATAAAAATTTTAATTTACAATTTATCAACATACATACATAAGGTTTCGTTGGCCAAAAAAAACCCCTTTTTTGGTTTAAAGTTAATCCGAAATTTACACATTCAGAAAAAAATAGTTTTTCTTTACTTATGTTTTTATGAATTTCAATTTTTTTTACAAAATTGTATTTATCTACTAGTGTCAAATCATCTTATCCTTTTAATATTTTTTTTTAAATCATATATGATAAATTAATATCTAAAAGTGAAAATAATAAAGCACCAAGAGGTGGCGCGTGCGCATCTATTGGGCGCTTTGATGTAGCCGCTGTTTACGTGCTTTGCGCGCCTGTGTTTTCTATTAAACAAATCCACTCAGCTGGCCTAAACAGTCAAACATTTTATCCAACATGCCAACTAACCAACTATGGATATTAACAGCTTGGGATTACAAAATGACTTTGTACATTCCGTTTAAATTCACCAGGTTTTTTGACTCTTTGCTATTAATATTATAAAAAAGATTGGAAATTTAATCTGCAAATAAAATAATTATAAGGAATTGAATTATTGTTATACAACATATTATATCATAACAAGGCTCTATGAAGTATTTCACGATATAACTAATCACCGAATATTCATTCGGAAAAATCAAATTACACAGAAGCGCTAGTTTCTTCCAACGTTTGACAATTATTCAAAGATTGGTGGCCAAGATTTGTTGTTACTACATTTGCTCGGTGTGGCCCAATGAGCGATATTGTGTGTAAACATGATGTTTTGGTTTTTACGGTCAAGTGTGGTTCAAGTTATAAGCAAATATATTTCACTTTAAAATAAGTAATTTATCTTTTATGCTGTTATGTAGAAGAAGAATGTAAATTTTTATCACTTGATGTGAGGCAGTTAAGTAAAAATTTCCAAAATTCTTGGTTTAGTTATATCAGATGGTAATCCATACTTGTCATGAAAGACGGCAACGATCATAAGGATCTTAATAATTGCAAAACGTCTTAATATGTCTGTTTAATAATAATTAAGGTTTTGTTTATAAATGGAAAGAAAAACGTGTCCGAAAAGAAGACACAGAGATTGTTAATAGCTCCAATACACATGTAGGTGAGGTGACCCAAAAATCTCTCACTCCATATAAACCTTGCGTCACAAAAAAGAATATTCTGTAAATGACTTATTCATATCAATCACTCAACGTAATATTTTTTTAGATAGGTAACGGTTACGCTTATCGTCCTTCGCGACCAGGTCTCTCCTCCGTCACTTGTGAATTTCGTTACAGTGTTTACCTTGATCGCAGAGCACGAAATAAATTTATAAAAAGGTACTTGCGACAATTCAATGTTCTTTGCTCGGATTTGGATCTGAGGTTTCCAGTTAAAATGGGCAAATTCTATTTAGTCGACCTTCTTGGCTTTTAGTGGTTTTATAACGTATGTTTTTCGCGTTGCGCCTATGGCTTGCTGCGTGTCGGCTCACTCCACTTTGAAGTGCTATCGGGATATTTAGGTAGTGTTTGTTTATTTTCATATTTGCGGTGGCCCCGAACTTATAAACTGGCACTCGCTTTACTTTATAATTCACCGGTTGCTGAGTTTGTTGCTTTTCTCGGAAGATTTACCGAAATGTATTGAGTTATATTAGCCGTAAACTTTTGCATTCGTTAAACGTTTTTATCATGAGTTCGGGATCCAAGCGTTGTAGAGATTCGGTCTGAGATGTTACACATTCGAGTCCGTACCACAGTTATTGTATTCGTGGTATTACAAACATAATAAGTACGGCTAGTAATTTAGAAATTACAGCAACCGACTGTTATATATTTACATACGATACATTCAATCGGATTAATGGATTTCCAATAAATTCTAATGAATTTGGAGTTGTACGGATCAGTATCTATCCATGTGGGTAGCAGCGACCAACTGGTTATTTTACTACCAACTGGTAATTTGAATAGCTTGGTAACGTTGTTTTTGAATTTGAGAGACTCAAATTCAGAAACAACGTTATCACTACAAAGTATTTTAAATTAATTGAAAACAAATAATCACTTAAAGTAGTTCTAAACATTAGTGGTTCATTGCTTTTTTAGAAATCGCATTCTTTATAAAAAGGTTTGCTCATCTATCATTTAGTTTCCTTTTATGGGAACCAAATAAATAAGTTCACGTTGAAGATATTAAGATGTGTAACCATAAAAGTTAGAATTAAAAAAATATAATAGCATTTAGCAAACTTGCGATTATGATAATGGCGACTATTGTGGCTTCTTCGTATAGAAGCCTTACGTGTGCCATATTTGTTTTTAAAGGAAGTCTTGACTGACTCATCAATGGTCAAACTGTAAGCAATATCGTAAGTTTAGTTTCCCTAATTTGCATTTTTGATTCAAACATATTTAATGAAGGTTTTACACGACTAAGGTGAAACAAAAAGATGTGACGAGTTTAGCGGTTTAAGTATGTTTTATTTCGGATTCCCTAAACCAACAAAAGATTCACAGAAAAGGTGTTGCGAGCAGTGTCTTATGGTCACACACAGTTAAATATGCACTGTGTAAAACAAAATAGCAATGTTTTAAAAAAAATCCATTTATAAACTTTTATTTAATATAAAATATTCAGTATATTCAGAGTACTTCAGTATGTAGGAGATTATGTACTCATTTCTACCCAAAGCGTTGCAATGGCTTAAAATCAAAAATACATTTTTCGTGTCAGCCATCGCACATACGGATAAGGTCTGAGTGTTGGTTACTGTCATATCTCTATGTATATATATCGATGTAGGTAAAATGGGTTGTCCAAAGCCGCGCCTCCACTAGACCCTTAATGATATTGCCAGCTAAGATACTGCGGCCAAGTTATCTCAATAAGCCGGATGTCCACGTCACCGTCACTGCAATACATCGATTATCGTAAAAGGGAAATAAAAATAAATAAATAATCGTATTAAGTAGATGTCACGTCACATAAAGATTGATTCTATATAAATTATCCAAGTTACATAATATAAGAAGGCATGTTGAATCTTCCTTTTATATATAACTAGTGGTCAGTCTATGTCGTTTAAAGATAAAGTTAGTGTCAAAAATTATTTTTTAAATTTATTTATTTATTAATGGCATTCGATTTACATTTCTCGGATGAAATACTCAGTGACGATCAGTCGAAGGGCAGAGGAGCGGATGGTAATTTAACGTAAGTTCTCGTCTAGTTATCACAGTCCTATGAGTAGAATGATGAAACGTACAGTTTTGATCGCGAGGGCAGATCAATATTTGAGCTGTTACGATAAAAGCGCTCCAGCGTCCGGTGTTCTTTGATGTGAGGAAACATTCATCATTTTACACAGAAATTCATGTGTATTGACAGATTTACGATACGAACAGAAAGAAATCGTACAACATCGAAATGTTATTTTAATATAAAAACACATGAATCGCTTGTATACAACGTTCGTTTCGTTTGATTCCTAGCTTGACTGTAACGAATAAACTCACTTTTATTGGCGTTTCCTTTACCTTTAAACACTTTACGATATTTTATAATTTTACTTTATTGATTTTAGGCAAATAACCAGGTCCCAGACACCATATATTTCTAAATAAATTTAAAAACGACATCCTATTGATGTCAGTGAGCCAGTGTAATCATATGCAACAAGGGACATAACATCTTAGTTCCCAAGGTTGGTGGCGCATAGGTGATGTAAGGAATGGTTAATATTTCTTACAGCGCCTTTGTCTATGGGCGGTGGTGATCACTTACCATCAGGTGGCCCATATGCTCGTCCGCCAACCAATGCCATAAAAAAATACATAAAAAAGTTCATTACAATAATAGTAATCGACAAAATACCTCGTTGTCTCCTCACAACATATTTTGGAATGGGGTTTCCAAATTGTTTCGCTAAATTAAAAGTAAAAAAAAATGTAATCGTATATGTATTCATTTATAGACTTTATTTTTTATTTATATAAAAGCAATATGGTAATTTTTAATATAACTTTATTTAGTTACGTTTCGACAACAATACTTATATAATGACTTCACTTTGCCCACGTTAGTTAATCGTTTATAATACAAGTTATGTTTTAGAATAAAATTATTCACAGCATTCCCTGTATGAGTGGATGTGATACACGCTCGAAGCGTCCGGAAACCGTTGTTTAGGTGGAGCAGGTGTAATTAAATTATTAAAGGAAGTGATCTCTGTGTTTACTCTCTGACCGTTTGATCTGCCATTCGTTCAAACGAGGCGGTATTTTTACTCCTGAGGTTAGTGGTTCAGGTGGGAGGTAAGATTATGTTATTCTAACATTATGTATACCACACGCAGTGCCCGCGACTTCGTTCATAATCACGTTGGACATCGAGACAGTGGGATATCATAAAACTGAAGACTGAAGACCTTTTCAAAATAAGAAGGTGAAAAGATCAATAAGTCACCTGTTTATTAAACGTCATCACATCCCATAGACAATGTTAGAAATGTTAAGCATTTATTATGAAGTACAATAAATAAGTATCGTCAATGTAAACCAACTCTTATGGAATTAAGATGTTATATTAATCTATAGTGGCTATAATTTAACTCACTCAAGCCTAAATACAGCAATAAAATGTACTGATTGTAGATAATAATCGGCGCCTAGTGCTTTTAACACCTAAACTTAACTATTATTGTAAACAGCTGACACTAAAGTGTTATTGCGCTTTTTAAACGTAAAATGCGTTCAATTACAAATTTATTAATTTGAAAAAAAGGTTTCCCGCTGGATTCAATCACTAAGAAAAATCAAATTAATAATGAATATCAATTTTATTTGTACACATTTCTAATAAGGAACATTTGTAGTTATAACATTTAGCAAAAAACAATACAATATGATTATGACACGCCAAACGGGCAGAAAACTTCATTTGCGGATTTATGACTATACTGTTTGGCCTTATTGGCTTCGAGTATTATTACATAGCAGTAATGTATGTATTACATAACGAGAAATGATTTTCGACAAATCTCTTATAAAGGGCTGGTTTTCAGGGGTTTGAGTTTTTGAAACACACGATGCTATTACAATACTAAGTTTAATTATTTATATATTAAGATATTATTAGTCGATTAGCGTTACAAATAAATATTTTTTAAAGATATTATTTTAAATAATTCGGCATACATTTAAATCAATGGGATAAAGAGACAAGTCAATTTTAATATTATTAGTATTATCACACAACGATGGAGATTGATTAAAATATCTGACTACCCTCGTCATATTTTTATCTCGGTGTTTTTTTTGTAAATCGCGTCTGTAGTTGCGCGCGCGCACCGACGCGGAAATGACAGCCCGACGCGACGGACCTTTTATTGTTGTGATGGGAATTTTTTAGATCAAAATAATAATAAATAACAGATATGATGTCACTCATGTGTAGTGCGTTGAATGTGAGTATAATTTTTTAATAGATAAGAATGAATCGTTTGACTTTTTCCTGTAGAGCTGGTAGACGCAAGTGAAGTATGTCTTCGGTCAGAATGCGACATGAGGTACTACATTGAGAACATTTTTTTAAATTGTAATAAAATAATAGGTACATATTGTCTTCAGTCGATGCTCATTCGTCTCAATTTAAAAATATATCTAAATGTATTTCTAAGTAAGCCGGTGCATAAACAGTCACAAGGGACGTAACATCTCAGCTCCCAAGGTTACATAAAGGTACATTGATGATATAAAGAATGATTAACATTACTGACAGCGCCAATTTCTATGGTGACCGTTTCCATAAAAATAAGAAAAGTGAAAGTGGATAAACCAAACACAATGTTTGCTACAAACGTGGATCAATCTCGATCACAGTCTCTTCAGATTCAAATATTTCCAAATAATTATAAAGAAACAATACCACATTAAAAGTATTCAGATGGCGCGATAACACCGGAAGCAGTCGCATTATTTCAGAACGAATACTTTCTGGATGTGATGGATCGCTTTGCGTTGTTATCAGCCCATACTATTTAATGGTAATTTCGTTTTGCTATTCCAGCTATTTTATAAAACGTCGTGTTGTAAAGTCGTTTGTAAATAAGGGCTTCTTGACAAATTGCTTCCTTTAATTGGATCCATATTCATGTTATTTACTTTGTTAACAAATAAATACCACAATATTGACTCGTAGTTTTGACTTGACTTGTACAAACGCTTCAATAAATACATACATTATTATAAACAATAAGCATTATTTTTAAAGAATACAAAGCATTTTTACTGTTTATATATAAAACAAATTTAAAAATGGATGCACATTTATTCTGTATTTATTTTATAAATTAAGTAATATGATTTAACATTTTAAAAAAAGCTTCTGTTATTTTTTTTATGTTTTAAAAAGGAAAAAACAAATCCATCATTTTGTTTCAATGATTTTCCTGTTCCATTTTTTTTTGTTTTTTTATAAAACATAATTATATTTACAAGTAGAATTTGCTTCAAGGTATAATATGTATCGCCCCGACAACCTTTTTAGTTCTCGGTAGATACTGTACTCCGACCGGTGGTAGCTTTAAGTTTAATTATGCTTATAAAATATAGATACAGTTACTGACCAATGGAATTCCTATTAACGGATTTTTTTATGAATACCATGTATTCGTATAAAAAGTTAATATTTGAACGGTAAATCGATCATAACAGAGGCGATGGTTATCATGACGTATAGACGCCGTGTTCGGCTCTGACAAAACGAATTCATATTACTATTCTGTACAGCTTTCAAGTCATCGATGTGTATAATTGTGTGACAGATAATCGTTTAGCGCGAGTGGTAGCTGCGTCTGCAACGGTGTTTGGAGGTTCTATACTTAAATTTGGAATTATAGACCTGGGTTAGCTATAAAGTGGTGAGCATTTTTATTAAAATAAATTTTCTCCATGTTGATAGTGGATTTGGAATAATAAATAGAATAGAGACTTCTAAGCGGTGGTCAGTACTTACAGTAGGTGAGCTTAAGGTAGAAGTCAACGAGAAATAGTGCCGAGATATGTGTGCGACAATCATCAACGTTATTTATTAGCAGCGAATTGCGATTGGCTTAAAATAATATTTAGATTCAATTGGAGTAAAAAAACTAAATTCGTCTTAATCGTTAAAAATTCCTGAATTCTAGCGTTATTGTTATCACTGAGAGAATAAATGTTTCGCGTCAAAGCTTTCGCGATTGTAGACAGTCGATACGCTCTGTTTAGTAGCGTTCTGTTTAGAACATGACGACATCTAAATGTATATAAAATCAAAAGACAAATTCCCTCAAAAAAAATGTGCTATTTCACTAATCAGAGTATATCCAAGTGGGTACCATCGCGGACGAACTGGAGCCCGTCAGATACAAAAGACGAAAAGTTTCAGCATCTGTTATAAATGTCACTGGCCTAGCACTTCATAAATAAATAAATCCTCCTTCAAAACGTTTTGTTCTACGTCTCGTTACGTTCCTAACATTTTTTAACAAAAGCGGACGTTTCGGTTGCATTGTTTGTGATGTAAAATATGATGTCCACTTGTCAATTTCAAGACGGCAGCCTAAATACGGTGTAAACAATACCATAACTAAACGATTATGATCCTTACTACCTAAGGAATAAAATTTAATTAGTTTTAGTACGTTATAATTATTATAATTTAAGCAGTATTTGTTTTGTTACACAATACAGACTGAGCTACGAGGTTTATTAGGGGATAAGTGTATTAATATAGAACACGTCTCATGGGCAGCATTATACCATTTCACTTCCTAAGCAATTGAAAAATAATGATTAATGAAATTTAATGTGGACAATTTTTGAGCAAAGTTACGGAAAAAAAGAAATGAGCTGATTTCAATTCAATTGCAATGCGTCGAGAAAAACATATATTTAATTTTTTTTAAATTAACTGAAATGTGTAAGTGTATAATGTTTAATGTATTTATTTTAACTCTATTTGTTTATAACCAATGTTAATTTGAAAAAGAAACTTAACTTTGAAAATGTTAAGACTATTTGTTAAGACTATTGACAGTTTACCTTGTTTACGCTTATTTTACATTCAATTTAAATAAACTCTAATTATAGAATTAGCATCTGTTGATTACGAAACAAGTTTTATTTAAATTTGGTTAGAGTAATTCACGAAAAAATATTAGTTTATGCAAAATAAATGTAGCAATCGTGAAACAATGCACTTTTAAAACTAAAACAATGGCCGAGTGACATGACAGCCGTAGCTAACAAATATGGCGGCTAATTTTGACATATGAGCGCGCGTTTTCACGGCGCCACTGTTTCCGAGATTTACTGTTGCTCCAACGTCGTTATTGTCTCTCAATTGTTCGAAACTCGTTCGAAATTCAAAATAAATGAATGCAGCTACTGATTTGAATGTCAATTCCTACTAATACGGTTAAGGTGGTATATTTGTTTCTGCCCAAATAAGAGACAGTTACGTGCTTAGATATAAAGAACTGGTCTTCGCGACCTCTTAAAATGTTTGTCTGAAAATAAGAAAGAGATGGCTATATTGACAGTTAGTGATTTTTGTGTCTATCTCTTTACTCGTTTTGTTGAATGGGAAAAGTTATATTACTAGTTTTTTTGCTAAGAAGAGTCATGATGTTATGTTCTATTAGGTAATACGTAGCTATTGTTAGATGTAAACGACTGCTCTATTTTTAGAAAGTAATTTGTTACCTACTATAAATATCTGCTTTGTATTTTAAACTTTGGAAATAAGTACTATTGTAGAACTACTAGAGTATTCACTTTAGTTTAATTGCTATCTTAATATGTTAATTATTTTACACGAAATGTTAACTACGAAATAAATATTTTTTTAAATTTATTATTAGCTTTTAAATATTTTAGTATTTATATAATTCCTATAATATAAAAAACAATCTGTGAAGTGAAACTTCTTTAAAATCGTTGTGATATGAAACTCAACGATTCTGTAATGGCAAATGCGCCTCGACAAAGAGAAACAACAAAATATATAAATTTTATTTAATTATTAAGCTTCTGCCGTGTGTAAATTGCACACACATACTCACACATACTTTTATTAAAACACAACTCGCGCTTTACCGTTTTTAATCTTTAGTCTAAGGTTTCGTGTCGCACCGGCATAAATCGCGCCACGCGAAATAAAGCGGCGATCACACGCGGCGACTCATTACATCTTGATATACGACCCACATAGTGCGAAACATGTAATCGCTTAGGCATGTGACAAGTACAGCAAATAAATTTAAATTCCGTTTTAAATTATAAAAATACTTTAAAAAGTTTGATACATAACATTTAAAGAAATAAGTTCTTGTTTTAAGAATAAAATTCGTATTTTAAAAATTCACGAGCATGACGCAAATGAAATTGTAATTATGAATAAGAAAGTTTGTTCTTCTTTTTAGGATAGCGGACTAAGACAAAAAAGACTTAAAAACATTTGAAAATCGAGGGGATCTGCTTTTGTGATGATAATCTGTGAAATATACTAAGTGTATACTATTTTAGAAGCTACTGTTAGTATTTTTCGAGCTACTGACGGTGCGTGGGTCACTGTTGACTTCTTGTCTTGATTGTGACTTTTAAAATACCTATTCTGTTGAGGCCTAATAGCGTGTCCTGGAGCAGTTTCATATCTCTTATTTCATTTAAGTTTTTTTCTTTTGTGTAACAAAGAAATGTATTTTTAAAATGCTATATAATTTCGAAACAGCTCTCCTTAAGTTTTTAAAAATTGTTATTGGCTTTGCATAAGAAAAGGAGATAGACAACTGATTAATTATTTATTAAATAATTCAAACAGAACAATTATACGTGGAAAAAATACGTTAAATGTAATTTTAATTCAAAAACATTAACAAATATTATATACAATTTTATAATAAACTTCGTATTGCTTGTATGTGTATAATTACCTTAATTCACATATGTATATATCTGTGCCTGAATTATTAATAACCAGCTATTACTCGCCTCGCTAGGTGCGAAGTAAATTGTAGATTATTTTTTTCTCGAACGAATAAAATAACCCTAACGAGTATTATTCCAGTATGTACATTTACATACCAAGTTTCTATAGAATTCGTACCAATTTGAGTAACATACCGGGTAAATTGGACATGACATTTGATTACTGTTTATTTCATAAGATTTTAATGATACATACATTGTCACATTGTCATGTCACATTTAAGAAGATTCAATTACTACAGTTAACACTAACAGTGGTTTAACTTTATTTTATGGTTGGAAGATACTTAGCGTCATACGTCAAAGCAGTCAAAATAACGTAGGAACATTCGAGACATTTTTAAAATATCGGACTCACTTTTTTTTTAAATAATATACAATTAGAAAATTTCAAAACATACAAGCTCTCACTCAAAGATCAAAAAGTCATAAGAGATGTCGGGTGATGTAACAATGAACTCTCCGTTATAGGTCTAATAAAGACTCATATGGCAAATAATTCTTTACAGGCGTACTTATGGCCTGCTCAGGTCCACCGTACAATTATAATGTCTCTTGGTGTGGCCGTTAGTTCCATTAGCAAACTTTACTTAGCTTACCTTACTTATTACTTATTTATTGCAACTGCATAGACTTAAATTAAGCATAACCTGTAACAGCGTGGATACATGCTCGTTATAGCTGTTGTAATTATTGTACAACTTCAAGATAAATAGAAGCAATGTATAGCCTTGAATTTCAACGCTATTGTGCTGTTAATGTTAGTGTTTCTTGTGTGAAAAATAAAACTAGGTTAACCAGCGTCACGATTACTGCGCTATGTGATTTGGTCGTGCATTTTTTGTAGCGCCGATATTTGTCATATGATGTTCGGACATAAATAAGTAATTAAGTTAACTATCTAGTCATTATTATTAAAATAAATATTATATATTTTTATTGTAACGTTAGTTGTAAATCTTGAGATTCTGGGCACAGACCCCGGGCAGTGCAAAAGTTAACGAGTTTTTCTGTTCCAATGTTTCTGTGGAATGTATCGCTTTGAATTTCTATATTGCAGTATCTACGTGTTCACTATGAATTACGTACACTTATAGAAGACACCTTATTCTATCGCGGTCGTTGCGAATTTTCAACACGATAATTTAGTTCAATCGCTTCGGAATAATAAAATATGACATTATATTTTCTAATTTAATTTTTTATTTAGTTATCCTCTTTGGGCGATGTGAAGGTAGAATTTTGAATCGATTACTAGAATTTATACGAAAAACCTACATCATTTCTATTGGTAATTAAAAGTTTTTTTTTAATGGATTTTTAAGTAAATGTGCTCACATTGTAGTGGAAGCTTGTAGCATTTTTTCCTAATGAATAGGAAAACATTCCTAAATTAGTTATGCTCCTACCGGGGTGTCTGAACATTGCTGATTTTCACGCACTAATGCTTTGATTATTATCTCATTGTTGATTTTGTCTAGCGTACGCCCCATTGTGCGGGCTTCTGGTGGGTCTACTACTGTTTAGTCTGTGGACCATGTGAATAGCTAATATGCGTTGAAATTTACGATTTCGAATGTAAAGTCATCATGTTGGACCATTGTTTCACTTTTAGCTTCGATTCCAATTGTCTGGAATAGAATACTTGAAAAATGCTAAGGATTTTAATTTAACGCACAGTAGTACCTTTATATATTTTTGTTGTGTTTTTTTGTGAAAGGATATTTAATGGCCGAGAAAACAAAAGTGATACGTATATCGTATATGGCAGTCGGATTAAATAAGATTAAATAAATAGGTTACGTTTACACGTTAATATATAATTTAGGCTTTTCGTATGTTAAAAAAATAAAATAAAATAAAGAGCCGAGATGGCCCAGTGGTTAGAACGCGTACATCAGGAGGAAATTTTTAAAGAAAGCTTATTGATTTCAAGAAGGTGTATATCTAATATTTTTTTACAAGCAAAATGAATTGTAACATTATTTGGAAACTCTATAGTTTTTAGGAAGGTGTTCTATCCGATGGTCCATCTCAGCCTTCATTACAGATTACATCAAATTTATTTTATTGTTATTTATGTGTCCATAGACATATAGAGTTGTACATCAGGTCTTTTGATAACTCTATACTAAAAAATGTAAAGTTGAATTTATAATCGTGATGAAGCAATAAGCAAGCAGATATATGGATTTACATTCATACGAATAGTATTATTACGGTTATATATAGTCTGACTGATAATTTCGACTTGAAAGCTGAAATGACAGAGTGCGCTAGAATACGCGAGTCTTAGCCCAAGACACTGGGTTCAAACCTGGCATGCAATATTCACTAAACCGGAATGGAACAGCTAGGTGGATAGTTTCCAAAACTATCCTTTCTCAAACGGAGAGGAGACTTAAATCCATCGTTGTATTTTTTTAGTAATTTGCAGGTTAAGTGGCGGGTTTAATCTTAATGCCTTTGGCTATCGTGACAACCGCTTCTCCTTTAGGCATATTTTTACGCTCAGCTTGCAGATAGAAAGAGGTTTTAGTAATTCTCTAAAAATAGACATTGTTCATAAAAAACACTTATATGTGCAAAGCATATCTCAAACTACGTCGTAAATAAATCAAAAGAACAGCGTTAGATTACTTTCACTAGCTGCTTCTCTCTGAAACTAATTCTTAAAGTTACTTTCTTAAAGTAGTAATCAATTTATTGATTATTAGCTAGTTGACTGAGAAGTTAGTGTGTATATTTATTTGGTCTCTTCTGCAAGAAATTAATTTACCATTTAAAATTGAACATATGACAGATCTTGCCATGATTTTCACTATTCTCTAATCTACGGAACATCGCCGATATAATCTGTACCCTGCTGGCACAAGTAGAAGCCATTAAGCTAAGCATTGAATTAATTATTACTGAGATTTCTTTTGATTTTCTAGAGAATAAAATAAAGTAAAGTATATGTTGTTTGTTATAAAAAAAGAGATCCTAATAAACATTTTAACAGAACGCAAATCAATTTAAGATTGAACATTGTTTTCGATATCGAATAACTAAACAAGATCAAAACAGTGAAGAGGCCCAAAACTCAATTCCAATTACATCTTGCCCTTTGTCCGTCTGATTTATGTCGCCCCCCGCGACTTCTCTAATAACGGCTCAGCCTCGGTTCATGCAATGTTTTGTTACAATACGAACGGTAGTGTTCAGTTTCCGGGGCGAGCTGACTGATATTGTTGTTTTCGTGGAAACATACAACAGAACGAGTGCTCCCACTCCTCCTCTTGTATGTTTCTCTTGCACGTTTTAAGTAAAAGTCTGACATCGACTTTGTTAAATGATGGCATTTCGTACAAAAGGGTTGTTACTGAAACTTGGATACCGATTCTGTATTGTCATATGTAGTTAAGTGTAATCATTGCATTTAAATAGTTATTTTTATTTCATTATACGATTAAGGCGATTTTGGACAATTTTTGAATTTTTAATTTTTGGACGATTCGGTGTTGTTCACAAACGTTCATCTGATTACTGTTTATGTTAAAATGCTAACCATATAGATACTGACATACGTAAGAGAAAACGACTAATGTATCATTAATGGTTCCATTGTCTTTGTTTGGACAAAAATTTAACTGCAAACTAACATTTTTATCGTTTGTTATTTATAATTTAACTATTTACATATTTGATTTAGCAATATAAACATATTGGAGACTTAAAACATTGTAATGTTCGATGACTTGCACAATAGGTCAATAGTTCTATTTACAAAATAATTTAAATCAATCAATAAAATGTGATAAAGGAGTTACTCGTACGAATATATTCATAAGGTATATTATAATATTTCCCTTTGTTACAGTATATCCACTTTAAACAAAAGAATTATGTTGTAAAGCCTGTACTACAATCAAACGTCTTCTATTGTAATAGTTATGCGACGGTAACTTTGTATTTTCCAGCATTAATTATTGTGGAGTTGTCTATGGCTTCTATAGCTCCTTACTGTTGATTAATGGACGGACTCATGAACAGAAGCCAAAATAGTGGACAGAGTCAACATTGTACCCCATTAGATAATTACTTAAAATCTTTGTCGGTGTTTTCACGAATAGACTCACACGGCCCCGCGTGAATAAACTGCCCATTCGATATGCATACGTGCCGACTTTATGAAAAAATTCTCGCCGATAGTTAGCCATCGATCCTAAAGCGAATCACGGACAAAAATAATAAAAACATCACAGTCAAAATATATGTTGGCTTAAATGAAAAAATTGTAAAAGAAATGATGACTTTCTGTCGACTTTGTGACGCGCCGAAGTCCAGGGACCGGTCCGTTCCTCTCATGCGACTTGGAACCTTAAATACAGATTATCAAAATGTAAAATCGTGAAACGTTTTGGTTTTTTACAAGGCATTCGTTCGGGGCGTGGCCCGTCTCGAATGGAAACATTTGCCAATATTATCGTGAAAGGACTGAACAGATGAAATAATTTATTTCCCAATGTCGCTTTGTATCCAAAACTCTGAGCTATTGTCCATTTTTTGTGTCGGCCGCTTTGCTACCCCGTGTGGCTTCGACATCTCTATTTATCCCTTCTGGATAAAGAGTACCGACTCGTCTATCTGTCATTGGATTTTAAACCTTATTGCTCTGGGAAAGGATTCGTATTTAATCTTTGGAGTTGTGTCGTTTCGGTTTCGTAGTGGACTTTGACGTGTTTAGTAGATGTGTGTTGATGACAAAGGCATTAGAGTGTTAGTTAGTGATACCGTGGTTTTGTGCAAGCCGGCACTAACTGTTGACTTTTGATTTACGTTAAATAAATCTTCGGACGTAAGGAGATTATGTAAAATGTTTTCGTTTTTTTACATTGTATATTCGTTTGGCGGAATGGCTTTTGAATTTCATCCATTAAGATCGTTAGGAGAACGTGAAGTTATTTGGAAAACAGAAAATGAATATATGGATTAATACTTATACGCGTATATGAAATCCATTATACAGGTATATAAGTCTTTATTGCTTGACTTCAAAATTACAAAAAGCTATACATGAACGGGTTTATTAAGTTAATTAAAACAATTACTTAAATCATGACCCCTTTCTCATTTTAGGCGTCTTCAATTGTCTATCTCTCGCTATCTTTATCCAGTCTCTTCCTGCTATATTTTTTAAGTGATCTTTAGGCTGAGCTCTTGTTCGTGTACCTATTGGACGTATCCACATTGGTTCAATGCCAAATTTTATTATTCTGTATTTCTCTGTTCCATGATATTGTAAAGCATTTAAAAGCAATTTTAGCATCCTAATATATTAAATATGAATCATAACGCCATCCAGTCCTCGGGGATTTATGTTGTGTCAGTTCAAAAAGAGGCGATAATTTTAAATCCTCATGGGATAAATATTAACATTCTATTGTTTCTTGCTACTGGTTATTCAACAAAAAACGATGACTTTCATAAATATTTTAAAGTTAGTCGAATATTGTAAGGTTAGTTTTGTCTTAATATGACTACTGTTTCAAGTGAATATAATATTTTAGCACTTTTTTTGATAGCTTGTTTTAAATTGTTTTATTTTATTAAAATCAAAATAAACTTTCTTGAAGTATACAACTTTTATAATAGAAGAACAGTATACAAGCGTTATTACAATTTAAAACACTCTAAGATCGTGTAATATTTATACATAAGTAGGTTCTATTAAATATAACGAAAAGAAAACAATTAAATTACATTAACGATCATTAACGATACAATAACATCATCGAATACTAACTTGAAGGTTATTTTACATCTATATAAGTATAAAATAATATACTTCGTCGATTAATGCCTTATACCAAAAACTCGTGTCTGTGGGATTTTTATGGCATCTAATGACTTGCCTCAGGAAGTATGTACTCACTATTCGAAGTCGGAAACTTGGTGTTATATGATTGAGGTACCTTTAATTTTCGTGATAGTTTTTTTTAACAATAAGATTTAAATATGCCGCCACAATATATGTATTTCTTTATTTTTTGTATTTTTTATTTAAATTTAATTTAACAGTGTAACATGACGACTCAAAAGTGCTTTTATGAGCCTACTTGAATAAAGAATATTTTGATTTTAGTTTTGATATAAACAGAAAGAACATATATTAAAATAATATGACATTTTGGAAATATTTAATACATTGCGATATATTTTTTCTTTTTCGTATTACTCATAAAGTGTAGTTAATCAACGTAAAAGTAACGAATTTTAAAAGTAGTTCCAATATGTCATCATGTCGTGACGAATGTCGCTCTTTGTTTAAATGATAAATAAACCATAACAAATCGATATTCAAGCTATAACGATCTCTAAGTAAATTCTTAACCGCAATTGCTTTAAAACAAGCTCCCCACTGTTCTTTACAAAATGATCGCTAGTTATACTTAATCATGTCCTTCACAGAGCCTGAATAGCAGCACTGAGCGACCATTATTCCTCATCATCGCATCTAACGAATTTCAATGGCTACTAATGTAAAACCATCGCTTTACCACACTGTGACCGTGACCAATTCATCTACCACCAAAACGTTAACAACTATCTCATTTATTGTTTTACAGCAGCCATATAACATCGTCGAGTGAAAGGACCCAATGATTTCGAGAATGCACCCGCAATAAAACCATCATGGACCTAGCACAGTGGGCCGTAAAAGCGTCCTGGACAAAAAAAAAGCAATGTGCGTTGAAAAGATTTGGCACGCTCAGCCCGCAGCGGTCGATTCTGGTATTATATAAAGTGATGAATGTGCGGAAGTCGAATCTTAGTCCCTTACAACTTAATAATAACGATAAACACCGGTCCCCTATTTATATGAATGTTTCGCAACATTAACGCGGCCATTTCGCCAAAGCTGCGATACCGTTGTGTAACTGATTTGGATTAAAATGTTTGACAAACTTATTTGCTACGGCGCTGATGGATGCGTCCCGTGTCAACGTATCGCAAACAGATAATCTCTATACCTAATATTTGTTTATTGTCAAATTGATAATTTATATTTTATTTATAAATTTAAAATAAAAAAATAAAGAAAAACTATATTAGGATAAACGCTCGTTGTTTATTAAGGTTAGCAATTATGGCACATAACGTTTAGATTGCCTCTAATAGTATCTTAATCGAGTTTAGTATTCTATTATCAGGCGTTCTCGTCACTACTAATATACATACCTATGTACTTCAGAAATGATGCGAGAAATAGTTTTATAAGTACGCTTTTGCAGTTGACACTTTTAAGCATAAAATGTGTTGCATTTTTCAGGACATAAATGACCACAACAAGTTTTTTAATAATTCGTAGACACACAAAAGGACAGACAAGATAATATTTAAAATACGTCTTATTCGCTATGATTAGAACATGGCAAATAAAAAAAAAACATATTATGAGTATGATTATGACTCCAAATATTGTTAACTATACCTTCGTTCATATGACGGATGTGTTACATAAAAAGCTTTGACGATGTATATTATGTAAAATATATTCATCGAAATTCAATTACAGTTGATTTTTTATTTTGTCCGATGCGACGTTTCGTTATAGTTGCATCTGCCGTGGTCACAACCGGAATAATGTAGCTGTTGTCTCTGGATATGTGACATTCGTTGCGATTGATTTTGCCAATATGATAAAACCGTTTACAAGGTTTTACGTAACGTCTGTCCTTTCAATACGTTCGTACTAATATATTTTGTTTATTATTTAGAAGCAATCCGCCCGCTTTGATTACATTTGACTACTATATTTTTTAAAATAAGTATAAAGTATTTACCTTTTATTACAATTGCATCAAATATCATCTGAATATAACAATGTATTTATTTATTAATATCCGTCTCCAACAGTTATACATATTTTTACTAAATAAAAACATGCCTACAGATTTAAATTATATGTAAGTACTCATAATTATAAAAGAACACAAAATACTTTGAATTACTTTACATTAAAAAATAAAAGAAAGTTAAAAATTGTTTTACAAAAGAACTTACAAATAAAAAAGACAGAAATAAAATATTTTTTTATATCAATACAAATTTTCCGCGCGTTTCGTCGAGAAACGTACGCACAAGAATATGTAACGCAGATGTCATCCGTACATGCGTACATTATTAATAATGGTAACGCCGACGTTTACCACAATAACCACTATTGCAATAACAAACACGTCTATATGATAAATGATAATATTTTATAGCATTCGCCCTCGATGTTTGACGATTATGTCTTTATTTTCGCAAATATCATCTTACACTTACACAAATTTAAGTCTTAAACTCGTGTCTGTAAAGGCTATTTTGTACTGAGTCTATTTCGCAGCCGTTAGTGATTGTACGTGGGGTACAAATCGCATTGATGGAGTTCAATCGTACGTAGCAAATTGTCGATATTTCGTTGAATCATTAGCGGTAGTTTTTTTGTCCAAACGGGCCGGAGTCGGTGCGGTGTGCGATGCCGGCGTTCACAGCTTTTAAAATTTACTCGAGTGTGCACTTAGGTTTTGTGTTAAATGAAATGTATTAGGTATTGTTAAAAGAGATTAAGTCTTACAATATATTGAGGAGCTTTTTTAACGTTTTTATATAATTGTGATAATGTATTTTTAAGAATAAAACTGGTTCTTGTTAGTACAATTTGTTTTATCTTAATATATTTAAATATTTCTTTAAAGTTTGCTTATTAATGCATATGTCCAAATGATGACATGTTGATACTGGTGATAAAGAAGCAGAAAATGAGAAATGGTATTGAATATAACATTTTCAAATCCACCAGTTAATCGTGGTACCACCGCTCACTTATTCTGTGTGAGCCCGTTTAATTACAGATAGGAAGGATATGTTAACACCTTATTTACTTTACAAAATGACATCATTAATATTTCTAGCGTCGTCACTAGAGAGTCAAATTATCAGTATTAATACATAATATTTTACTATGAAAAAAAATATTTTATAAATCTTTATACGATTTTTTTCTATCTGCTTATAATAAAACACATTTTTTTAAATTACCCGACGGATACTTATGATTATTTTATTTATGATATATGTGTACAGAAATATATATTTATAAATGTATTAATAAACCAAATGTTACAAATATAAAATTACACACAACAACATAATAAAAATTTACATTTAAAAACTATACTTATTGTATTCGGAACTGTATATTACTTAGTAACATTTTGAAATTCGAATCTGATCTAGATCAAATGTAAATCTCATATTCCCACATGTCCTGTGAATTGTAAACAAATTACAATTATTTTAAATCGTGCATTATATACCTTATTTATATAAATTTAGAGCTTAAATTCCCTCGTTTAAATTCATATTTTATGGAGTCAAATGAAGTACAAAGCTTATAAACAACATTTATTTCGGAATCCAAAGAGAGTTTTATTTAGTCTGTATTAAGGGTTATATTAGCTTGTTTAAGTTATTTCATAAGTTTGTTTTAAACAATAATGCGTACAATGGGCGAATCTTCAAAGACCGGGCCAATATTGATAGATAATATTGTTTTTTTTTGTTACAAATATTAAAATCACTTCATTGAACATCTGCACTCCTCGACCATGTTATTTAGTTCCATTAAATTAGTTCATATATGTTCTAATTATTTATATATAAGATTTTAAATGAACATGGTTATTTTTATTACTAACAGTATTTAAAATATTTTTATTTGGAGCATGTAAAAATAAAAAACATAGTAAATATCCCGTTTTAAATACTGTTAGTTATTTGTATATATTTTACTAAATGAAAATAAATAGCTGCTAATTAAATAAATGGTACACTATTCATTGCATTTCGAAGAAATGCTTCAATGACAGAAAATAAAAAAACTATATACATATAACATATATAATAATAAATGTATATACTTTTTAATAATTATTATTAAATGTTTAATATGTTTTTTTATTATATTAACTTTTTCGTTCACTTAAGCGCATCCTTTAAAGATCGTTAAGAAAGATTTCAAGTTTCATAGCTGTGTTATTTTAGTACTACCAGCCCACCCTGGAGGCACTCGCTAATCTCAACTAAGACATGGGATTAGACGTATAGCATTCAAAACAGTCGGCAAATCAAAGGAATTTTCTTACGTCTAAATTGTAGCTGATATAAAATGTATAAAATACAATAACATTGCCTGTCCAATAATGCACACAACCAAATTAATTACACTTAAATTAAAGCAAGCGCAGATGACAGAAGTTGTTTTAAGTCAAAAGAGCTAATAAAATAAACCAAATACGTTAAAAGTCGATTTAAACAATATTAACATATTTTTAATGAACTTATCTTAATATGGAGATTTATAATGAGCCTTGTATAATAATTAATTAATATAATAATTGTGATGTTATGTAAGTACCGAACTCGCAATAAATACTTAAATATCTTCTAACTACTGGAAGGCGAATGTTCTCAAATTTGGCATCTAATTTAGAATATAGATAAATCTTACTCACATGGTAAACTTCTTGGTATCTTGTTTTTTTTGCCTGCTTTAATTATTCACAAATAATTATGTATTTGAATTTTAACGATTAAAACCACTTAAATAAACTTGACCATCACTGAAAATAAATAACAAAAATATGTCAATATTTATAAATGGCTATGCCATTAGTATGTGTACAAAGTTGTATAATTTAAGTATCTGTGGCTACTATCTTACGCAACGCATCTGCCACAGACCAGAGACAAAAAACTACCGTCAATTTAAACTAAAACACCAATTATGTAGCACAGATAACGTATAAACATTGAATTTGGGCGAACTATTGGCGCCATCTTCGACTTATCGCTAAAAAATTCGACGCCACCCACCGTTAAGTATAGGTTAAGTTAATCGCTTAAATTATTGGTTCTGTATATATTCCGGGACGATAATATGCGTGTTTAATAAGTTATGAAGGTATATGTTGGGACAAAAACGTCCTTATAATGATAGCTCGAATTCTTTATAGTTTTAAGATATGTCTATATTAAGTTAAAGTAAAATATTTTATTTATAAATTTCATATATATATATATATATCGACATTTAATCAAGTTATTCGTTTTAGATATGGACAACATATTTAAAATGCTTTATCTAGCTATTTATGCATTGATTACTTTGTCACAATAATTCAATATATTATAATTGATGATATTTATATATGAAAACATATACAAAAAGCATATATAAAAAACAATAGATAGATTTTTATGCCACTGGTTTTTATGACCGCGTTTTGACCCCCAAAGTTCAACATTTAAGTCGTAAAAAGCTCTGACACTTAGCAAAATGGCTGATTGGGTTCAAAGACGCCGCCGCGAGATGGGTGGTATTACTAGTATCGCCAATAAATCACCCGTAATTGCACAGATAACACAAGGTTTGTACAAGGAGGTCCGCTTCGACACGTGGTCGACCTGTCAACGAGCAATTTGACCCAGTGTTCTGCTGTCAATGCCTTGTTATAGGCAAAAATAAAATAAAAAGGGCTTCGTATCTGTATATCTTTATCGTATACATATTTAGGCGATCGTTCGCTTGAAACATCTTTTGTAATTTCATTTACTATGTAATATTTTAAAAATCTATATTACCTTATAATTCTTGGAATATCTCTTGGAATTGGATATACGACATAGTTCTTATATATCTGTTTCACAGCCAATATTTCGTAACTAATTAGATTATATTAGTCAGTGATAAAAAGATGAATATTGTTTTAAAATGCCTTTACCCAGTCGACGTTATCTTTAAAAAAAGAAAAACATTTCAATGTAAAATTAAAATGTAAAGGTTTATTTGTTTCTTTTTTGCTTTTACAAGTTATTTTTAAAAACTGTTGAACTGAAACAAACTTATTACCAACAAACATTCGACGAAGACAGAAATAAGAAGAATTTCATGAAAATATTTCCACGAGAATATAAAATTATATTCGTGAAAAAGAAATTCTACCGACGATAAATAACCGTGTGATTATTTCTGAATAATTTGTCATTTTAAGTGTGCAGCGACTTTGATGTGGACCTCCCTTTGGGATGTATCGTGTCTGAGGAATTCCCTCAATGTGTTAATTAGATGGAACATTTCAAACTGTCTTTGATATTTCCTTATTTTTAAGTCAATTATATTGCTAATAGATACAATTCTCTTGCTGATATTTTCAAAAACGCATTAGTATTGTTATATTATTCAATTTATTAGTAAAATTTTAATTTTCTTTACTATACTTTATAGGATTTAATTGAATTGTAACTCACTTATCAATGTTTATTTTTTGTCCTTGAATCTATGTAAACAAATACTTGTAATAAATATGATTTACGAAATAAATATTTGTGATTACCTCATTGATTCGATTTTATACATTTTTGTGTATGTGATGTTATTTAGAAAACCACAGGTGGTCTATGTCTTTCCTTAAATTCCTCACGTTGTCCAGAAAAAATAAACACAAAATTACTAATTGGTGTACGGAACATGCACGGTTAACGCGACAAATGGCAGCGCGTCTCCACCGAACTCGTTAACTTGAAAAATTGACTTCAAAGAATGATGTGTGATAAAAATAAGTATATTTGATAGTTCTCAAAAGACTATTTCAGCTTATGTCTGAAACTTGCTTTTTAGTATAGTAATACATACCTGCGTCAGGAACATTTGGCTGAAAATATAGCGATTTCTCTCCTAGGAGATAACTAGAGTGTAAACCAACTTCTAGGATATGAAAAGTAATATTTAAAGCTTAGCTTGTTTCATAATTAACAATGCTTCTTATAGAATTCGTTATACAAAAAACCGTATATGTATATTTCATATCACACGAAAAATATTAAATAAATTATTCCAATTTAAATTTAGTGAAGATATTTCCACTTATAAAACCATTCGATGTCAATAGCGCGTTAAACTGTTCTTTTACTTTTGATCTTAAAACATGAAAGCAACCTTACAGACCTTTAATCTTCGATAAATACTCTTTAAATAACTTCATAATTATTATTTATGACTACATCTATAGTTCCGATAACACATACTATGACAATTAAGCTACGTAATCTTTATTCCTATTTTTAATAAGAAAATGTATATTTTTTACTTTACTTTATATTTTTTTTACCACTGCCCACAAAATGTTAGAAGCATAAACTACTCCAGACATCGCCAATGCACTGGTGGTGGCCCTTGGACTAACTAATAAGTTATGTTCCTTGATCCTGTGATTACACTGGCTCACTCAACCTTCAAACTAGGAACAGAACAATACTTCTGCAGTTCTGTTTTACATTAACAGCCTGTAAATTTCCCGTTGCTGGGCTAAGGCCTCCTCTCCCTTTGAGGAGAAGGTTTGGAACATATTCCACCACGCTGCTCCAATGCGGCTCCATACACATGTGTCAGGATTTCTTTTCAGAAATTAGACACATGCAGGTTTCCTCACGATGTTTTCCTTCACCGCCGAGCACGAGATGAATTATAAACACAAATTAAGCACATGAAAATTCAGTGGTGCCTGGGTTGGAACCCGAAATCATCGGTTAAGATGCACGCGTTCTAACCACTGGGCCATCTCGGCTCAGTTCTGTTTAGAATGACAACAATGATAATAATATTTGATGCGTGGGTGCTGTCTATCCAGACGGGCTCAAAGAGCTCTACCAAAAAGTTTCAAAGGTTACTCGAATTGCGAAAGGCTTTAAATCGATTAAATGTTGCACCTTGGTACCTAACAGAACAGTAAATAAATGATGATTTGGATTACACATGAAACCAAGGACTACTTTTACCTACTTTAATCGATAGTAGGGCCCGTGTACCAGCACAAATCCTTACAGTATTTATGTATAAAGTGGATTTGCTTGAACGTTTACTTAAAAAAGACAAAGAAATAATTCGGAATGCAATGTAACGTAACATCTCTGTAAACGTCTCAGCTGGCAAAGGCATCATCTAATCTCGAGGAGACGGTTTGCAGGTTTTCATATTGCACAACGATTCGTTTTTGTTGAACACAAGATGTCAACGGTGGGGTCTGAAGATCGTTTTGTAAGAATGTCTGCTTCCATAGCTCAGTATCGACGAAGCGCTAACCGACTCATTAGCGGCTGTCTCTATATTAATCAAACCGATCGTTTGCGTTAATTGAATTTAAACTGTAATTAATTACGTTAGAGTTTAAAATACTACGAGGGGTTTGAAAATATATAGCACGGATAGGTGTTACATATTGCTATCCGTTATAATGACAAGGATATGAATCTGTGTTCTAAGTATACGTTGTTAGTGTTAGATGTTGTGTGGGATATTTAAGTTATGACAGGCATGTAGGATGACAAAAAGGTGTCATTCGTATGTTCCGAGTTAGTGACAGCGCGCGGTGGGCCTCGAGACGGCTGCCGCATAGTTTTCGTGCTTTAAATATATTTATCTTTGTCACAGACCACACATATCTTAATACATCGATCTCGATTATTTAAGATATAATTAATTGATGGTGAAATAAAAAATAAATTAAATTGACCAAAAGCGGCTACGTTAGTCATTCTTGCCAATCGCAGGGGAAACTAGCAAACCACGTAGTAAAAAACTGATTGTTCTTATTGCAATTATGCACGAACGCTGTTATCTAGTCGACTCGGGATTTGAATACCGTTTCTGTCAAAAAAATAAAAAAAATCTCTAAAGAAAGATAAGCATTGTTGAGATATAAAAATGGTGCTAACCATCTTAACCTTAAACCTTCAGTCGTTAGTTTGGGCAATTGAAATTTCACCCAAATAATTTTTTCAATTAAAATACGCGAAAAAGGTACGTTAACAATTTACTCGATATGTTATATATTAACATTCAAAATGTTAAATTTCAATGCGAGTGTACCGGAATTATGCTGATAAAATATTTTTTAACCTTATCGTCAACATCTATATTGCGATTTCAAAGATTGCAGTTGCAATAAAATTTTAACAACGTTTCCAAATTACCGATACCGTATCGCATACATTCAAATTACATTAAAATTATTTCATTACCTTTTTAAAGATTAAAAAGGTAATGAAATAATATTTCAAAGCCTAATCCTTCCAAGCGGTCATATTTAAAAATGCAATCATCTCAATACATACTGTGTTTGGCATTCGATGACAAGTGAAATCTTTTGAAGATGACAGAGATTACATAATTATGAATATCTAGGCGGCGGTGTGGGTGTCCCGTCCCGGACCAATTAGTCCCGGCTTGCATACGCGCCGACAAGGGACGGAAAGGACTGTGGGGTGTGGTGTAAGTGACAGCGATTTGCATGCACCCTTCCTATATGGCATAGCTGCGATGTATAGCGTATGCTTGTTCGTCGCCTTGCTATCTATCAAATCACTTCTCTACAACGTATTGTCTTTGTAGTCACCGTTATGTAATTTTAAATTGAAGTTGTTGCAACCCTGTAGGTTAGATGGCAGCGATACTATGGACATTTAAAAGAAAATTTAAATATCATTACAATTATTCTTCGAATATATTCAAAATTCATTGCGGTGCTGTTTAATCTTGTATAGATTTGAGACGGTTACAAGTTTGAAACAAGTCTTATAACTTGTGGCAGACGCCATCTTTAGAGAGGATAAGGTTTAGCAAACAATATGTTTTCTTGATCACTCACGAGTGAAAACGGACACTGTAATAGACACCGTCCGTCCAAAGCTCGTTCTTACTTTTGATAATGCTTCAAGCTCGCTACAATGCAATCTGTTTGTTGTTATCGTTGTCGCTTCAGAGCTTTCTTTGAAAGTTCCGTGAGCATTTAAAAAGGGAGAACTTTCTTCATTTGTTCGCTTTTTTCATATAGCGTCGTCGTTGTAATGTATGTTTAGTTTCGACATTTATAACCCTGGTGTATGTATTCAGATTTTCCAATGTTACACATTATCCATCAACAACATCAGCAGCAGAGCCAGTACCGCCACACCGTCATCATTAGGGACTCTTCTTAAGTAGTCCTTTACAGCGTTTTTCATTTTATTTCAATTATTCCTATTTATCAGTTTTTCTTAACTATTACACAGAACTTGAAGAAAATAAATATAAAATTATAGGAATATATTTAAACAAGACACACGTATAAACAGCATGTTTTTTTTCCAAATAGAAATTAGGTAACTTGGTGCAAGTCCATCTGAGTAGGTGGCTCACTCATCACCTAAGGTAAGGTACCATGTAACTACACGTACAAGTAAGATTTCAGCTCCTAAGGCTGGTGGCGCATTTTCATACATTTATTTAGTTTATATTTCCTACAGTGTGGTCTATATATGGTCTATATATGGTGGTCATCACTTACGAACAGACGGTTAAGACCTGTCTCTAAAGTTGGCCACTAGATTGACAAGTCAGTAAGGTATAACATTATATGTTTTTAAATATTTTCTCTATCGTTTGATTACCAAATAACATAAGTAACATGAGAAAATGTACCTACAAAGAATTTCAATAAAATCAAATATATTAACATTCATAATAACCTTTATATCTCAAGTATGGGGTTGCGAGGGTGGAGGTAATTGGGATGATCGGCGCGAGGGCGGGCTCAGCTGAACTTTGAGTTTATTAAGACGGGATTAAGTGTGAAATTGGCTATTGAATGGAGAATGGGAGAATTATTTTGCATTAAAGGCAAAATTGTTGACTTGAAGTATGTCGTTTTTTAACATTCTATTAATGGATTATTTATTTTATAATCCTTTAAGTTTTTTTTTACATTTAGCAAAAGAGTGTTTTTAATTTTATTTGGGTACTCAATGAACACATTCTATTGATATGTAATTAACATTACCTACATACACGTGTGCTAACTTAACACGCAGACACTTACTTCATTTAAGCAGTTATTATGTTGTCTAAAATCAAACATAAGCTGCTATTGAAAAGAGACAGGAAGAACAGGTCATTGAAATGAAAGACAATTTTTAACATCCGTCTCACTTACTCACGACCGATGAAATCATTCATCATTTTTCCAAAGTATAGACATTATTAATCTATATTGATTTCAAACAATACAGTGCTTAATTTGACTTTCAATAAAACAGTTTAAAATTTTGTTAGCAGTATTATAACGTATTTCTAATACTAAATGTACCTAATATGGAAAAATTGTCGTAATTTAATTTTGAGATCCTGTTTGTGATGAGTGTGAAACGTGCCGTTGATAACAAATGTTCATTTATACGTCGGCGCGACAAAGGAAGTAGTTAAATAAATGAAATATATATCAATTAGGAGGTATCTGTCACAACTAATACTAAACATGTGTGTCCGTCCGTCTGTACACGTGGTAGCACTTCTGTACCGGCCATGCGGAACACTGTTTAGAGTTCGGTTTTCATGTCACATGACAAAAAGTCGACCTCCGAGGGAAATAAGTTAAGCATTACTCTGGTTTATGGCAGTTTTCACCTTTTGAACAACAAAAAAATGTGTACGCATAACTATTTGCAGACGCATAAATGTTTGACTGTTGGTGGTATATTTGCTGATCAACGCGTGTTAATAATTACAATTTTAAATAAACTTCATAACTTTTTACATAATAAATTGTATAATTCTCTCATTCAAGATTATTATTTTTAAAGTATTCTGATATGTAAGAAAAATTGGGAATACAGACACTGTATACTGCACTACTGCACAAACTATACATACAGTTCCTAGCTTAAATATTTAATTAAAATCTCTTTGAAAATTTGACAAAATTCACATGTGATTGTTGGAGTTGAAATAAAATATAATTCACGCCAATAGTAAATTTAAAGCATGTGAAACCGTGCAGCGCAGCATACATTGAACCTCCAAAACGCGCAAATAATTTATATTCTATGTTTATTTAGTGTAGTACAAAAAAAAAAATTCCTGATTAATACAAAAAAATACGAGTTAAGAACCTAAAACCCGAAAGCAAATTCCATCATCTTTTACCACAGTACAATATCCTATAACACCGTTTAGTTTCGACGCTGGCGTATTCCTTGAGATAAAAGTCCATGCAAGAATACAATGTAGTATTTCAAAGTGACCTCTGTTTCTGTCAATAAAGAAGACTTTTTCATATGATCTTGACAGACACTCGCGATGACACACAGCTGCTCTTCATGATGCCGGAGAGCTCTTGACCTATCTGGTTTGAGAGCTAGGTCTTCCATCTTATGTCTAGCTTTTGATCAAAATTTGAGAATGGTCATTTCCAAATATGCTTTGCGAATAATATACACATGAATAAGAAAACTTCTACAATTGTTCAAGGCCATTTAATTACACAGTTGGAACGCTTACCCTAAGGGAAAATATATAACGGAAAATTCAGGATATGTCACTGTGAGTACCACCTTAACCTGAAGATCGAACTTGTGACTTTCATTGGGACTAAGAAAAAACATCTTAATTTAATAATATGTACGTGATATATAAATAATACAATGACATATAATTCTTAACCACACACATGCTATACGCGTACATACACATGCGCATTCTTCAAGCGATTATAAAGAGTTGGCGCGATTCGCTACGCCGCTCACCAGGTGTGGACGCGTCTTAATTATCTCGTTGCTGTAAATATTTCACTGATATTAGAGTTGCCATTATTTATTTAAGTATCTGGATTTATTTATATAGATGCTTAATATTAATATTTATACAATATTTTTTTTATTTTTGCTTGGTACGGCCTTATCTTGGCAGGTACCACACACTCATTATATATTCTACCACCAAGCAGCAATCCTTAGTATTATTGTGTTTTAGTTTGAAGGATGTGTGAGCCAATGTAACAGGTACAAAATACATAACATCTCAGTTCCTAAAGTTTATGATGCATTGGTTATGTACGGAAATGGTTAAACGGTGTCAATGACCACCAGGAGAACCATTTGCCCGCACGCCTAGTTAAGCTGTAATAAATATAATTTAAGAAAATAGCGTAATTCAAAAGTTTTATATGTGTTTATTTAATATCTACCCAGTCGGTGACGTCATTATATTAATTTGGAATTTGTCCTTTGAATCCTCGTAACTAATGGTAACTCTAATAAAGGTGTGTACAAGATTGCGCTCGAATCAGATGGCAAATAAGTATTCGCTTCTATCGCATTTACAATAAGGTATATATTAGTACAGCAGAGCGAGATATGACGGGCAGTTTCTGGTCGTAAAAGTCGCCGTAGCAAATTGACTTAGATGTAAAATCTGTGAATTGTATTGGCGACAGAGATTATCGAGTAAGTAAAGATGATTAAATAAACAACCAAACGACAATGTACTTCTTTGTCGAGGCGAAGTATTTCTGGGATGAATTGGTCACGCGTCACACCACATTTTGATATGGTCAATGTAAAATGTAGACAAATTCCCAGTTCTCAAGGTGGCGATTAATTAATGATGCTAAAATACTTCTAAGCCTCAGCTTCGGTTGAAGTGTTCTTGATAACTATATCGAATCCGTATTATCACACGTTATCGTTGTAACAGGTGTTGTATGATATGGATCCCAGACGCAACCACTGGTTATTCGAAAGTAAATATTTAAGTTATTAGTTTCACAATATTATTGGGGTTTTTCGATACGACATTCTCAGAAGAAACTCAGAGTTTGAAAGTTGTCAGAACTTATACACCTTTTTTATTGGCTCATTGCTATTATCAGAGTGGGGGACGAGTCAGTGCAATGAGTTCGCGCACACACTTTTGCAATATAAAATATCCCACGCAGCCAAAAAAGACATCATCAACGTTATCGTGTCAACATTACAAACTGTATACGTAATTGTAAATGCCATGAAGCAGGGCACACAAAACATTGTACTGAAAATCACCTAAACATCTAAGTCGAGCTAACAAATATATACAGCCTGTAAATACAATAGTTTTATCCATATTTGATGAACAAATATTCTTTGACGGACGTAGTTACAAAACCTTTAATAAGTCTAACGTGAAATCTTAACTTCTATTATTATACAACAGAACAATAAAGCATATTATTTCTGAATAATTAATAGTATTGCAGGTGAACAATCGCGCTACCGGTGTGAAGTCGACCGAGACTTGTGAAGCCGCCCGCCTTCGTTCGCAATTAGACGTGATTACTCAATTATTCACCGAACGTCGAGGCTTATTAGGATGAATGACGCGGTGTTACGTGTAACAAAGAACACAAGAATTATAGAAGCAAAGACTTCGACGATATTATTAGAAAATTTTATGGGTCTTTAACATAATTAAATTAGAAGTCAATAAGTGAGCGGACATTGAAGAAAAGAATTGATCATTTAAAAACAAAGCTGATATTCAGATTTCTGAATTAGTTTCATGTTTTGTTTCTCTTTCAAAATATAACAATTTAAAGTATATAATACTATGTAGCAACATTCAGTAGTATTTTCTACTAGAAAGTTTCAGAAAGTTATATTAATAAATTTCATATTTTTATCTCATTCAGCATTTTGAGTGTCGCATCTGTTAGTTAGATGTATTACTATTTCTCAAACAGCAGAGAAGACCGGTGAAGCGTCTGTATCGAGTTCAGGCACACAGAGCACCGCTCGCCATTGTCGGTTAGTGTGGACCCGTCATTATTGCCCCCGCCTTGTAATAAACATATCAACTTCACACGTCCCCTCCACACAAAGCGGCCAAAACAAAGCCTTTTGTGCGCTAATAAAGGCAAAATTATCGGCTGCCGCTTCGAGACTTTGACGGAAGCATATTTTGGAACACAAAAGTAGTCAAACGTCATGCATTGTGGGTAATTTTTAGGAGTCATCCTGCCAATTATTTATACTGTTCAAATTAAAACTTTTACGAAGCTCTCAATAATTGAATATATAAGTTTTTTTATAAGCATGTGGACAAATAGATCCAGAAAAAAAGTATTAAAATTATGATCAGTAACAGTGCCTTTCACTAGTTAAGTTTTACACACCCCCTTTGAAAGTTAAGCAAGTATCGATTACTGTTTACGTGTCCTAAAGGATTTACTAAGAAAGTGAAAACAACGATGACAAAGACCACAAAAGGAGTTATTAAGAGCACAATAATAGACGAGTGTGTCAAGCAAATAGAACCGCGGAGATGGGCCACCCACAAACACCTAATTATCGTAAAGACAGATGTCGAAGAAAGTGAACGCGCTGAAAAAATACCAAAGCGAAACATCAAAACTAAGCGCCGACAGATTATTCGATGACAAATTATATACAGCCGAAAATATCATCTAAACTAATATTCGTAGCGGTCATTTTCGTGTGTTGGTCTTTTTTTATTGACAAAGTTACTTTTGCGATCCAAAAAGTCTTCACGAAAAGAAGTAATGGTTTTAAAAGATTTTTCGACCGACAAAGTGAGTTTGTCAAGTGAGTTGTCAACGGACAATACGTCAGAGTACAATGAGTCCTGAGTTATTTATTCATTGAGGATTATCCGCAGGATTTATTTATTTAGATCCTGCAAAAGGACATCGTGTACAAACACAGCCGCGCTGGCAATAATCACTTTATTTTGGGCACTTGGATACTTTAATAGGACGTTCACGGCTGATCTCGTTTTGGTGAAGGTTTTGTCATTGTAGTAACTCAAATTACCAACGCCGTTTGGCTCGTTTTTACCGATCAATGGATATTATTGTAAATAGCACTAAAGATTATAGACCACCATGGAAATCTCGTGTAATGGACGATTTAGAATTGTTATCAATTTCAATGGTACACTTATACGAGAAACCGTTGAAAGAACTAAACACCTAAAATGCTATTGAGAATTTATAACATTATATCTTCAAATGCAATATTCCAAACATTCAAACAATTTTCAACCACAATTAAATATACTTAAAATAATATCAGCAGTGTTTCGTAAGATATACCATCTTGGTATTGAATTTATTATAAATATTTTTCTTATGCCGTCACAGACTACATGTATTTTAAGATCATGATCTATATTTATCTTATTTGACATTATCACAATGCACATTTAGATTAGGAGCAATTAAATTAAAAATAAAATTATTTATTCGAATGTTGACACTTTCTTCAGGGGTCATTGAAGTAAAATCACTTTTGAATATTTTGTCTGTCTTCAAAACTTCATCGAGAATAGTTATTATAATATTATGTGCTAATTCATCATTTTCCGTAAGTGGGATGATGCTTTGCAATGGCATCTATGTAGGCTTTTCTTGAGAAATTCATAGCAGTATCCGGAAATTAGGAAGTTTATAGTGTTTATATTCCAGTCGCTTGGAAAACAAGTTGAATTTTCCGATCCATAGAATTAAGAGGGAGACTAATTAGAAAAACACTTCTGTTTATGCACACACTTTACCTTTAATTTCTTGAGTTGTTGGCTAGTTTTCCTTAAAAATAACCGCTGTAGACTAAATCAGTCAGGAGAAGATTGGACATCAACTTTCATCGACAGTTTGGAGAGGAGAAAGTTTTACACTTTGTATATACGAAGGTGAGTCGGTACATCAAAGTGTTCCTTATGCGATGTCGCGTTCCTCACTTCATATATAAAGACATCTCTTCATAACAAGATACGTTATACGTTTTTTTTTTTAAATATAATGTGAATAATTCTAATAACGCGTTTTTAATTAGATAATTAGTACAATCAATAGCATTCAAGAAGTATTTAAGCCACCATTTTGAACATACATTGATAGATTTAATTACAATCAAAACAATACCTTTGATGAAATAAACAGTAAGGATAATGATTCAAAAACCAATCCTCAGCAAATCGTAATTCCGCAACCAGACAGGCCTCGCCATATCCAACATATCGATTGTAATACAATTACCAAAAATAATATTAATATGTTATCCAAAAAACTCATCGCCTTCGAAACGATTAATCAAAATCGTAAGATGCACAGCAAGCTTTATCCAGATGCATCTTTATAAAACTGTTATTTTATGCGTTTAGTCGAGATTGAAATTAAGATGTTCGGTGTTACATTATGTCACGGTATCGCGGCCGTGTTAGGGCTGACTACTTGAGATAATGGTCGACGAGGAAAGTTGGAATGTAAAACAGATTCAGTATTGAATTGAACAAACTCTTTACCATTCCAGAACGTCATGTGAATTTTCATAATATTTGACCAGAGATTACTTCAATTATTATCTTTATATAGTTTTTAAACGCGAAACTTGGTATCTGGAATGTCCGATGGAATATTGTTTTCGTCATTATCAACAAAAATGTTTTGATTATATGAGTCACTAATACGAAATCTAATCGAAAAAATCATATTTGGTAACACCATTTTATTATTTTGGTACTTCGCTATCAGATCGTTTTAAATTTGACCGCGACTGTAACTTTGATCGAATTTTATTTCGGTAACCTTAGAGAATTATTGGTAAGGAAAAGAGACATAGAAATGGCTAATCAAAAGTTTGACAGCCCTATACATGGTCCATTCGACTAATGCATGCCCATTCCGTCCGATTTATAGATTTAAAAGTCCACGAAATCTCTTCTTGTATTATAAATTTGTATTGCGGGGACTCCTCGTGTTTTGTAACATTTATTATAATGGTTTCGGGTCTCGTTTTATGGGGAGCGAAGATTTCGGTAACAAAATCATGTTATTAGGTGATGTTTCTTCAGACTAAATATTCGTTAAGAGCGAACAGATGATTTGGACACTTAAACATACATAATTTCGGTAGTGTACGATGTACAATAAAACCTATACGAAAACTGGAATAAGGTGGTCTGTCTGTATTTAGGATACATCTGTTTGATTATTTATTTTTCATGTAAAAACATCTCAAATTATTTATTTAAATTTAGTTAGGTTTAGTTTTATAGACATCTATTCTCAAAAAGACATAAGTCGCTTACATGAGAATACACATATATGGTATTATAACATATGCGTTCGTCTTAAATAATAATTATAGCTATATTAATAGCCACCCATTCAACGCATTGTCTTCTTATTGTTATTTTATTTTAATATTACTATTTTTTTAAAGTGCATGTACTTTTATGTAATTAGCCAGTTTGGTCTTAAATGCGTTAAATGAGTTTACATTTTTTATGTAAGCAGGTATTTTATTGTATTTTTTTTACCTTTTTTATATTTACATTTTTTTTATCTTTATGTTCTAGTTTTAGGTAATACAAGAAAGCTAGCTCGTAGTTTTGTGTTTTTATGTTAGAAATAATGATGTTGACAACATTATTCACAACAGAGACTAACGAACTGCGCAGATGTATGTGTCTAGTTCCTCACTCTACACAATGACCACTTTCAAACTCCGAGGAGTTTTCACAGTTTTTTTGACAAAAATCCCCAATGACTTTTTATGGATTCGAGCGTTGAACCCTGGACATATGGATCTACAGCTTTATAAACTAGCAGTCACTAAGCCAACGAGGCCATTTAGGTAAATATATTAAAAACATTATTGATATGTATTATGTATATTGAAATAATATAATTCGAGGGAATAATAAAAAAACTACGTGTTTTACGGCCATGTAAAGTCGCATTCACAGGATATTTTAATGTTGTGGAAAATGCGTTTGGTTTGAAGCTAGCCTTATAAATACATTTCTGAAATAAAGTAGGGACATACTCGTAAATATGATTATAAATATTTATGTGTGTGTATGAAAATAAACACTGTAGGTCGTATCTCAGGTATTCACAAAAACGTCATATTTATATATTTCTGTAATAATCCTGTAATAAATATTGTACACATACGGCTATCAATGTCAAAATATCGTAGTTTAATACTATCAAATAAGGAACAGTGTATTTTGTAGGTTTGGGTAAAAAATTGGCGTGAGGTAGAACAAGGAAGACCTCTTTCAATATCAAAGCATATATATACATAAGATTAGTCATATTTCAGCTTTATATAAGTATATACAAATTAAAATTAAATATAGGTATTGTACACCAATCTGCATGGAATGATGGCAGGATTCTAGCATAATTTCCCTGTTAAATAGTAATTCCAAAAGTACTCTAACTGATTTATTTAAGAGTATCGTTGTAGTTTAATTAACGGCTACCAAACCGGCCGGGTATCAGCTACGAGTAAGAGCTAGTGGGATTTATAAAAACACATCGAAACACAATCTGATAAGTTCGTCTGTCTCGAGGTACGTTTTACTATATATTCTCCATTATTAAACTGCAATTTCAAATATAAATCTAGCTCTTCAACGTGTTATTATAATTAAAATTATCATATCATCTTTATTAAATATCGGATAAGCCGGACCGGCGACAGAACGGGTATTTAAAAGGGCGAGAAAAATAAAATTAAATAGTTGTATCCTCTTACGAACATTTAAAATGCTTTATGTTAATGCGCCTGACCCTTATCAAGAGATAGCCGGCCAATAATTCTGAATGTTATCTGTGGGATGGTGACATATCAAGAGACGGCGCGGTTTGTGTTTTTCCGATTCAATGTTTCAGCTTAAATGATGATTGCTTATTACGTTTTGGGATTTTTATATCGATGTTGTAGCGAGTTGGCTGTGATTCCGATAGAGCAGCAACTGCCTGAAACAGTAGGTGTAGTAAGAGCCGACTAGAGGATCAAATGAATTAAATTCATAAATATTTATTATTGGTTATTTATTCAGACTGTATTTTAGGTAATTTTGTTGACTCCTTCTTAACGTTTTTCTTGAGGGAATTATAAACCCAATATATTTTATATTATTCGGTTATAAAATTGTTATAAAACATTATTTTGATTAATTATCCCTCTGTGTGTATCCGACTTTACAGTTTTAATGAAGTTATCTCGTCGCAGGCGCACGATTTATTCATTGTACCGCTAATGTGTGGGTAAGTTTGTCCGCGCGGAAGTCAAAAATGTACGCACCCTATCTCATTCACTTGACTCTCGATATCCAGCCTTGTTCCATTTATTTAAAGTTGAATTTGGAGTGTGCAGATTCAGTTTTTGTAAAATTTATTGTCATTTCATTGAATAGACGCGCAGAGCGTAAGAAATTAGGTGACATTGATGTGTCTCATTGTTCGAAGGGTGTGTCGGGTGTCACTGCGCATGTTACTAAAGTCCCCGCAAATGAATGCGCCTGCGCACTCTAATGGCAGAAACGTTCATTCTGCATTGAACGTTATTTGTGAATGTTTGAAAATAATATTTGCTCTTTTGTTGTGCAAATCAGATGTTATGAATTTGATGGCGTAAGTGCATTTATTTAAAAGTTCCACAAATATTTTGTAACATTTGAATATGAAACATTTTAAAATTTTCAAATCCAACGAAAATAATCTCATGCGTTGAACAGAAAGGGTTCATTTACAATAAAGGTTCTTCCGACCTGTTTGTTGTAAAAGTAAAAAAGGAAACTTGCTGTATGCAAGATATTGAAAATAAAATCTTCAAAGCAAATCGAAAGAAATTGAGAGAAATAGTAGAGCACGGGTAATAAAGGTAAAATAACCACAATACAAACTGAGAGTTTCTAAGTGATCCTCGTACAGACAGACGAATAGTACATTATAAATTATTTCGTCATCTTATCATATTAATACTAATTACTCACAAATAATTTTCGAAAACATCCAGCCAACGACTGAACGTAGCGCGTAATATAACCCGCCTAATTCTCTCATTCAAAAGAAGAATGTCTTCTACTTCTGCCGTTGTGCAACTCCTACACGATGTTTATTAGTAAGAGGCTTAGATTATATATTTATGAAACAAACATTTTATCACGAGCGAAGGCTTGCGAAAGGTATGGTCATTATCGTTGTTATCGTTTGTCGCTCTACTCTGTTCGATGATGTTTTATCCAATGGACCTTTATTATGTGAAAATTCTAAAAAATATTATTTAGCTTCGACTTTTTTTCTCATTTAATTTTATTTTAATATCTTGATCTTATCTATATTTTACAAAAATAACATTACTTTTTGAATTGCAATTTAGTGGTGACCGCGAAATAAGCACCTCCATGTTCCAGTAATGAAATTACGTGTGAAAATGTTATCAATACGCTACTTTAGGTAACGGACATATATACATTTTTAATACATTTTTGTGGACAGTTATTTTTCCTACGTTTACGTAGTTTAATTTACTACGTATACAATACATACTCGTATGTTTTGTAACGAACATGATGTGAAAGAATTAAAAAATATATAATTCACTTAAAATGATATTTTTATAAAGAAACATGACCCTTATACTTATATTACACACATGAAACTTGATTATCGGTAAAACAGTGGTTTATTTTTTATATTTAAATATCTGAATAAAAATAAAACTTGAAATAAAACCTAACATATAACATATAAAGATTGTATAACGACGAACTACAGAATAAGGTCCAACAAACCGGTCCGGGATGAAAACGTTCGTGATTAGATATTAATTAACACGAGTAATCAAGCGGGTCATACAGATTAAACTCACGTATCCAAATGTTTTTATTTCCCTTTAAAATCGAGTACAGTATCAACTCAGAGAAATAACAGTTTTAATCTATTTATTTTACAAGCTATAAATCTAGCTTTAGAAGGCTCGCTTGGTTACCACTCCAAAACAATATTATTTACGGCTATTTAAACATACTATATATGTATGTGTTATCAGAATCTATGCTAACGCATTTGCAAAGGATTAGTTATCATATAAAGAAATATTCGAAGTCTAAAGATAATTTTCTTATCTAAATGATAAAATAGTCTCTAGTACTATTCGTATAAAATGAGGTACCGTAATCGTTAGTTTTTTTAGAATCCCGATAAATTAAGAGTCGACAACAGGCGCGCTTGTTGTCATATAGTCAAATATACAAAAGGCTAACTCTGTAGATATTTATTAAATTAAAATGTAACTGAGACTATTCTATATACTGCTCTCACAATATAATTTAGTTTTGGATTATTTTTGATAGATGCAAACGTTTTAAGTGTCCTTGCAAGGGGTTTAATAAAGAGGCGTCTAAAATACCGCAAATCCGCTACATTCCCGCCAACAGTTAAACATGTGTGCAAACATAATTCAATCTACGTCGCCTCGGTACAAACTAGCGGGTTTACAAGAAGGGCAATAGGACAATAGAGCTAATTGTAACGCTCCCAGACATGAGCGGCAGCGAGTATTACTTACAAGTTATCCATTCATATATAATTCGATTCCAAAATGTTTACATCATGTAACCCTTAAACATTTTACAATTCTGCTTTATTTTTATCATTATCTCTCTAACGGTCAATTTAATCACGCTCTAAGTGTAGAAGTAGCATGCTGTATGAATAATCTTTTTTCAAATGTAGTTATTAATATAATCAATGTCATCTATTACTTTTTATTTCTAATATCGCGATGGTGCTCTACGATCAATTTCGAATTTGTTCTTCTGGAACAGCTAATACAGAAATTATTAAAAAAAATCTTTACACAATTTAAAAAAATATATGTCAGTAACATCGCTGTATGTATCAAGGTTGTTATATTAGCTGGTTACACTAACTCGCTCCCGCGTCCGCTTGCGCCTCGCATCATCTGTCACTGGATCCGGCTGCTCCCGCGCCGATCAAATAAAACATTTATAAATATTTGGTGGTATTATTCTAGTAGCAACTCTAGCCCCCGAGCGCTATGTGCGCACCCTCTTTTAGCATGGGGCTACAATTTAGATCATATTTTCTTATATAATCAATTATATCTTTTATCGAAATCGTAATAAAAGTACAATACATATTTCTAATATAATTCTGTCGCTGTGTTTCAGCTAAATTACTTCGTTATATGTTTTATTTTTAGATTATCTTAATCACCGAATTGATAATACATAGATTGCACAGCTGTGAACGAAAATAGAATTATCATAGATTAAAATGATTGATAATTAATAAATTTTAATGTTATTTTTTTATATTGTCACCTGATACGACTAACAGCTCTTTATCGCGTGGTAGGATATTGGATTAGTATTAATTGGAATCATAGCAGCTCGTTTACGCATTTTTATTATTTCAGTTATATATATCTATACCATTCACGAGCCCGTCGCTCAAACGTCTCGACTACTCCATTGGTATAGTAACAATTTAACGCTCCAAGATTCAAGATTCCAAGGTGTAATTTCGAAGTTTGAGTTGCGATTATTAAATCTATTTAGTTTTTCTGTCAAGAAGTTTTCAGTTGTAAGTAGCCGGGAGTAAGAAGTAGTTGAGGGAAGTACGTTAAGCTGTTGGTTCTGCGTCTGATTATTTACCGTGTTGTATGATTGTCCTCCTTTCGCACTGTGAGTGGGAGGGCATATGGTGAGTGGGAGGATATGTAGTATACTTGCTCATTTTTTCATCACTGCAACGTTATAATAGCCAAGGAACCCCGGGAGATTCCTTTAAGAAGAACACGATTATCATTATCATTCAACCTCCAAACAACAATATCTTATATGTAAAAAATACAGCTTTGTTGTCGGGTAGAAGTGATATAAGTACACTTAAATACGATATATACCTACTCGTATGATGACTATTAATGTAAATCTTTAAAGACAAAATCAAAGTTCGCCAACATGCGCGTATTCAACAGATTTATTATAAGCCTATAATATTATTGAAAATTATACGCAAAACAGCAAAGATCAATTAGTTTATAATTGTAATATTTCCTGCGATCCCGCTGAGCACAAGATGGCGGACCCTAAGTACGCGCAAAGCGAAAATAACAATTACATTTCACAATGTCCATTGTGTAACGAAATTAAATCTTGCATGCAATATTTTTAACTCAGCTTGACTTTGTTTTGAAAAATATTATTGTTAAAATAGAATACAAAAGAGATGTTATGTTAATTATTTAACGCTTTTTTAATATTTCATAAAGTAATGAATTATAATAAACATTACTATGTAAGTAACTGTTTTGATAAGCTAATCTAAAAGCGTAGAGAAAACAAAGGCATATAATCTTTAATGATGACTTTATATATATGTATGTATATATGTTTAACAATACATACACGTACACATTTATATAAGAGACGGGCTCTCGTTGAACTACCTACTAATCTACTCTATACTAAATCTCTACTCGGATTTACTTAACGTGGATTCAGATGAAAAAAATATAATAAATAGGCCATTAGGCTACAAGAGGAAGCTTTGAGTCACCAATCAAATTCATAATATAATATTTGAATAAAGTATATTTTGATTTTGATAGCCCTATTTTAATTTATGACAATGTAGGACTTTTATCATCATGCAATGATTGTATTGCAACAGACACAGGATAAATCAACATTCGAGACCGTCGTTCGGTTATTTGTATACAAATGACTTTTAAAAATACGAAATGAAAGCGGCTACTCGGTTACTTCGTATTAAACACGAAAAACATTAATATATTTTTAGTTCATTTATTTAGCATCGAACGACAATTTGTGTCTCTCGATAATTAAACCACAGATAAAACTAAGTGAATACGGGTGTAACCAGTTACAGGGTTCTAAATAAGAACGCATTAAGATGTGTCAAAACAAAATGGCGTATCGAAACCCTGTTTCGTGTTTATTCATTAGATACGGTAAATATACTGGTACAACAAATTTTATATCCGTTTCGAAATGTACCCTTTTTTAAATGTAAAAAAGTTGCGCTCGCGCATGGGGAACAAATATGGCGTCCAACAAATCACGTTTGGAAACGGGTGAAATCTATTGTTAATAATGAAATAAAAATAATTCAAAATGTAACCATACGTGGGGTGGCGACCCTTTGCTGTTTCTTTGTGGTGGGAGCCATGTTGGATAACATTGCCAGCGTGACTAACTACCACGTGTATGGAGTTGCTCGAAAATGGCGATGTTTGTACATTTCATAATTTGATAATATCATTCATACTGGGTACCTAAAATATTTTCTCAATAATACAAAACAAATGATACATTTTTCATAAAAAAACCTAAATACTTTCTTGTAAATATGTTCAATATAATTAAATTATAAAGAATATTTAGGAAAAAAGACAAACTGTATCAAATATTATCTCCAGTTTTGAGATTGTAATAAATTAAACAAACGAATTTTGTTCTTCGTTATTTTAGCATTACAATAACGAGAGCAGATCATGGATTTCATAAAAAAAAATTGGACTCATGTGAATTTCCTTAGCCCCAAACCTTTAAAAGTATTAATGATAAAGATTTATAGTCTGTAATGCGTTCGCATCGGCGATGTGTGTCGAATGCGACTTCTCAATTTGCAGTTATTGTTTCGCGCGCTTCCGAACGATACCCGCCCCTCGCTTGCGGAAAATGAACATTATATGTTATTTATTATTATCTGTGATTCTATTTATCTGTCCCTTTTCAATGGTATATGTAATGAATTGTCTGCATAGACATGACACATTCATACTTAAGAATCTTTTCATTGGACGATTTTATAGATATTAAAGATACAATTACTATGTTTTATGAATTTTAGATAAAAATATATTGCAAGCCAAAGCAACGCGTAACAAAGACAATTTCTTTTTTTTATTATCTTACGAGTTACAAAGGTATCCAAATGTTAGAGAGATTGCCGACAAGTTGACGATTTTAAATTCAAACATTATCTGTGCTTTCTGAACCGCCGCTATCTATTGAATGTACTCAAGAGCGCTGGTGTAGGAACATCACTTCACTGCCGGCATTTTAATCGACACAATTACAGATATAACGCCTTTACTGCAAGTGTCACCTTTAAATATCGACGACTGTGGAAATCAGCGGCGGTAGCGGTTAAAAGATTCAAAGTCAATAATCTTTATTCAGTACAGAAGCATTACACTTATTTATTGACTGTCAAAAATATTTAGTACCGGCTCGGAAAGAAAAACATCAGACCTGAGAAAAATCAAAAAACAAAAAAATAACTCAGTGGGGCTGTTTTTTTATATATTTTTTTCAACTATTGTTTTTACACTGGAATTATTCATATTTCATGGAACTATTTGAAATGGTCTGAAGGTTCGATGATCGTATTACGTGTATAATATGCAAAATATGGATATGCTTACAAGCTTAATAATCATAGTAACTTAATGAAAACTTTCTTAAAATTATCTTAAAAACTTTACAGGTACACTTTTGTAATATTAGAGACGTCGAAAATATTTCTAAGAAATAAGTCGAAACGAGAAAAAATATAATATATTATCTACGGTTATATAAGCATAAGATAATTTAATGTATAGAACTGTTCACTCAAGGTGGCGCCTCTCCACGTAAAATTATTATCGGCGTACATTAACAAATATTATTTAATTTGTATATTTTCGTGTCTTCACTGCTAAACTAATCTCACGCACTTTGTAATAACGAGTAACCCTCATACCAATGCCGAAATTTTGCGTTGATGACTATACATTTTATTTTCCAAAAATGTTATCGAAAATTTCCTGTAAAGATGTACTAGGGAACGATATTCTGTATTTTAATTAGGTTACTTTTATTATTAGAACGTTGACAGCACCCGCTTCGTCCGGTGACTTGTGGAGCGACTGTTGTTATCGCGGCGCTTCTATTGGAAAACAAACGTATCGATTTGCATGAATTACATATTAACAGCTCATTAACAAGGCATCGTAAATATTTTGCCGTTGAGAAATCGTGGAGACTTCTGTATCTAACACTGATTGCGACGAATATTTATCTCACTCTCATTACTGAGGTTTGTTACAAACGTTGGAGTCTTTAGAGTTTGTAAGATAATTTGTTTTGTTCATATAAATAACATTAATAATAAAATCGGTTATTATTGAACGTAAAAGCTGAAATGGCTCAAGAACACAATCTTGACCGAAAATCGTGATGCCTAAATTAAACATAAAATTCGATAAACCGCCTTAGATTGTTATTTAGTTGTTATAATAATGTAATTAAAAACACATAATATCAACAATTTTGTTTCTTTACATGATCGAGTTCGTCGTCGAGTTTCGAGTTCGTTCTTACAGAATAAGTCCCCAGTATCTTGTAAAGTAAACTTGTTCATTACAATTTTAATTTAACCGACAACTAGTTTGATTCTTGTTTTGATATGATTCGTTAACCTGACGTTGTTATTTTATAATTCCAATAACAAGTTCTTCTATTAAAATTTATTTTATCGCATGTTTTTTAAATTCAATTGGAGAAGACCGCAATCACTTAAGGTCATAATGACGAATATTTATTGTAACGGAATTTATAATCCTAAGAAAGGTTGTATCGAATTCGTATTTACACAATAATGTACTCAGTATAACAAATAAATATGATAGAGTTGATATAATTAAAATTATAAATACGTTTTTCATACATATTCATTTATTCAGAACATCGAATAGAATTAAAAAATGTTATAATATTATTATAAAACACACGAAGAAATCAATCTAATTGCATTTGTCATTAGACGACATTATGGCATGATAAATAATATATATATTTGTATGTACTTACTTATTGACTAAGGCTTTTCTAAAATCAAAATGGTCCAGTAGCACATGTACATAAATTTAACCTAAGATGGTGCCCAGGTTTGAAGCCCCCTCAGCTTCAAACCTGGGCACCATATCATTTTTATATGCTTAAATAAAAGCATTAAATTTATTAGTACCGAATTTTTTTTCTTACACTTCTAAATTATTCTTCGTATATACGATAAATTTTAAATAAATAAATGTAAAAGACAAAACGAACATAGCTCACTCCGGTTCAAACCGGAACACAACAATGCTGTCTATTGTAACTTGGCAGTAAAATATTAAAAAAATCGAATAACTGTTGTGAAAGGTATATGGAATGCCAATTGAAATATGCATCTAAATTAAATCAAATATATATTATATTTGCGCAATTTGAGTGATAGGATAATCCGAAACAAATCCTTTACGATCCATTACGAGATAATAAACGATATGTTTTGATCTGTCTTTGCCAAGCCACTCGTTATCAACGAAACAGAAAGCACGGTCGTAATGTCGTTATCTCGAGTTGCCAAGGCTGCCCGCAGAAGATTTATGAGTTATTTATATTCTACATAATGTACAAGAAATATAATTACACCAAGGAAGAGTTATACAGCGGTGCACTGAAGATTAGAGCGTAGAGCTGTAGGTGGTTCTGAATTTATTCGCGATCTCGCGGTCGCCGAACATGCTTCTAAATAGCACTGACGTAAGAATATATTAAACTCTATCAATATCGTGATGGAGTTTAAATTTGCATGAACGTAATGTAGCCGAGTGCTCCTCGTGATCGCAAATCGAAATTTCTTTTTGCTTTTGTTTAAACATTTAATGCGTCACTAGTTTTGATTGAACATGTTCTGCTGGTTAGATATTAGATAGTTTAAGTAGTTTAAACATGACTCGCTTAGCCTTATTTCATTTACATCCTTTTTTATATTATATATTTCATTCATAATATTTGATAATGTAAGAATACTCTCTGTATATTTTTAAAAACCAGCTTAACAAGAGAACCTGGGAACCATGGGCCCGTAATTACACTGGCTTACCCACCCTTGAAACCGCACTCAACCACACGTTTATGAGTTAGCGTAAATAGAAGATAGAATCTTAGGATATCATGGCAGAAATCATTCTCAGATCACATCGCCAAATGTTCGTCCGTTACAATAAGTAAATTATTGTATCGAAAGATGTTATCGCGAACACGCCCACATCGAGTGTGAATTTCTTATTATTTGTATCTCGGTGACTTTCGATAAAGTCTTATAGCAACATGTATCGCAACGGATTTGGATAAAATAAGATTAGAAATAGGCGTTTTGCGCTGCAGCCTTCTAGATAAAGATCGGCCTTGGGCCTGGCCATTGTTTACTGTCTAGACTTTGACATTGCTTTCTCGCACTCCTGGAATAAATGTTTTGAAATGTAAATAGTCTGTCTTATCCTATATTATAGTCCCTCGTTACGTCTATGTGTATGTATGTGTCCGCTAACCTCAGAAACTGCCGTGTGGATTGTCATTCACAAAATTAATGAGTGGTGCGGATATACATTTTTTTAAATTATAAAAGTTGGAAGGATTAGCAAATGGGCCATTAATTGATAAGTGATCACCACCTCGAATGGACAGTGATGCTGTAATATACAGTAACAATTCCCTACATCGCTACCAGACTGAAGAACTAAGTAAAGCTAGCCCTTGTGCCTGTAATCAGACTCACCCTTCGAAACGGAACACAACAATACTATGTAGTCTTTGTTGTTTAGTATGTTATGAATATCTTGTAAAAAAACGAATGGTAAATTTCACAGTTCTTATTACGTAACATTTAGAACCTGAGACCGTTTCCCATCAAAGTATAAGGCGGTTAAACATCACGTAATTGGGACGAGGCGATGACTAGCAGATGCATTGTTGCTGCTACCGCTTCGGCTACCAAATTATACTCTGCCTTGTTATTAAACCGACTTCACTCGCTATTATTTTATTGACATTGATATTAATTTGATATAATTTCAATTCTATCTTTATTGTTAGTTGCAATTTAGAATCGAAATTTAAAAATGCTTTAAATACTGTCTGCGTGTGCTCATGATTGTGGGAAATATTCGTAAAACGAAAGAATTTTACCACTAGTGAGTATTATTTTTAAAGTATAAGTTTTTAGGCGCAATGAGAGCAATCCCAAGGTCGAATTTTTATACAACGTTTCTGTATGTAACGTTTTACGCGATAACTTGTTTAAATTTTATTTGTCGATTCTTCGTGTAACTCAGTCGTGGAAAGTTTATTAAAATACTAGCTGTGCCCGCGACTCGAATTTATCAAAAAAGTTATTGTTGTAGCCTATTACTCCTTATTACATCAGCTATCTGCCAGTGAAAGTCCCGTCAAAATCAGTCCAGCCGTTCCAGAGATTAGCCGGAACAAACTGACAGGCTCCAATTTTATTATATGTATATAGATACCTGATTATATCCCCAGGAAAATAGTCAACTGGAGGCATTGTAGGGCACAAGTATTTGAGTAAACAAGTTCACTTAATCTCCTAAAGAGACTAGTGCTGAGTACTTCTGTTTGACGGTAGAATATCTGATGAGTGGGGGGTACCTACCCAGACGGGCTTGCACAAATGGTTGGATATAATATTAAAGGTAACAATGTCCCTCATGATTATCTTGTAAATATGATTTTATTTGCATACACGGCCCTTTTGCGCTTGTTCGTGTATAATACACAATAAAATATTCCTAAACAAATGTAATTTACTTCATGTAAACGAAAAGGCTTTTTGTTTGTTATACACAGAATACAAAAGATTAAACTGCAAGTCATAATACAGAACCATGCGCACACCTACGACCAGAACTACGCTGTGTGAGTCGAGTCACCAAAGGATGAAATCAATCATAAAATAATTGTACCAAATAAAATCAAATTCCGTTATTAAATATACAAGCATTACACTTACTTATTGATTCTCAAATTAAACCGGTTCGGAACAGAAAATATGCTGGTCGGAGAAGAACCGGCGAAGGTAACTCAGCGGGTCTTTTTTTTGACAATATTATTATATACCAATATTTAATATGAAAAGTTATAGCCAGGAGGTGATCGTTTCACTCCCAAGGTTTGCTCTCACCCATGTATGATTGGATTTTAATGTTTCAATCTCCATCGCCTCTTGTTAGCATCAAATGCCATATACATTTATCCGGGTCACGAAAAGTTTTTTTTTTTAAGATGTCTTGGGACGACGATGGAAATATCTATGAAATTTAATTTTTATACTATAGAACTTATAGTTTAAAGATGTACATACTCGTAGGTTACGCAGTGTCATTATATGGTTTTTATTTGAGAATTAGCAAAGTTTTATTTATATTTAAAAATACAATCATTGAAGTAAAATTCCCTGTCTACACTAAAACAAAAAGATTATAGTTGTAATTTAGTTAATTGGTATCTGTATTACCTTTTTTAATCATATATTTGTATATTATGTTACTGTTTGTTTCCCAAATAAAATAAATAAAATAAAAATAAATAAAAAGTAAATGTAAAAGTGTAAATAAATGATTATTAAAATACAGTTAAATGTCAGTTTTCGTAAATAAATACGAAAGAATATGTTTTATAGTTCTGTGTAGCATATATTATATTGATAACTTTGGAATAAGTCACAGGACATGAAATGACTCCTCGGTAAGACTGTTTTAATATCATATTTTATGTATTGAGTATGAAACACATGTCACCTTAATTGTAATCAGCACGGAGGTCTCCTAGCTATGAATTAAATAAGGGAAAATATATGTTCCACTTTATTAACAAAAAGATCATGAAATTTACACTGCGACCTGTTATTAAAAAAAAAACTATTATACCAATATTATATCTACTATATCTATTAATCTCGACGTCACATAAGAACGTGAGTGTGCGCACAGCGCTCGTAGCAGTAAAGAACAAATACAATTAAAGTAATTGCGGCGGCCGACACAAAAGCGATCGGGAAGTGAAACCGAGTAACGACGGACGGTTCACACAATAGCCATTAGCATTTACGTTTTCTCCGTTACATTATGGTTATTTCCATCGAATATATTATTTACATGATTTGTATGAAATAGTTCAATTTTCTTGATTTCGACAATCAACCCACAACCGCACAAGGACGAGCACAACACATACGGATACAAGTAATATACGAGGCAAGGTAGGTAAGGTAATAAAAGGTATATAGAACTCTGGTCCTAATAGAAGACAGCAGGTTCAAATCAGCACTAGTTTGCTCAGACATGTGTTTGTAGTTCTGATCGTCCCTGACAAGTTACATAATTTCAAAGTGAATTTCTTTTGAATCCTGAATTCCTATGAGTATTATTACTTTTAATTAAATTCATGTAAGTTTTTACAACCACTTTTCAAAATCGGTATCAGAACGTAAAAGTTCTCTACCGATAAGAACCGGCAAGAAACTCACTAGGTCTTCTCACATTTGCTATAAAAATTACTTATACTAATATTATAAATGCGAAAGTAACGTAAAGTAAAGAAAAGTCTGTCTGTCTGTTTCTCTTACACTGCCAAACCAGTGAGCCAAATTTGATGATATTTAGTATGAAGCGAGCTCGAATACAACTGAAGACCAACACCTAAAACGTGAGCTAAGCTGCGAGCGACAACTAGTTGCATATGCAAAGAGTAATTCTTTGTATATTGAAATATAATTCTATTAAATTTTTAATTTAATTAGTATACATCTAGAACATTTATAAGATTATCACGAATCGATCTTAAAAACAATCTATCGATAAAATCATTATTGCAAAATCCGATATCGATACGCAAAGCTAGTAACGAATCGACAAATTTTTTTTTTCAAACCGAAGCCGACAACTAATTCTCTTAATCTCTTAAAAATTCTCTTAAAAAAATAGTGTTCTGAATGTCAACTTAAAAACCATTGCTGTATTAATAAAATAAATAATGTTTGCGCAATCAAAAGGTAAATGATAAATTTCATGTTATTACATTAATACTGAATAATAAGGTATTTAATAAGCGATTAGCTCTACAATATCCTGTCTGATAAACAAGCGGATAAACATATTCTCGAATCCAATAGATTTTGATAACTTTTTTAGTTTCACTGATTGGTTTTGTTATTAGTTATTTTTAATGCACCTATCTAGTTCTGGATTTATAACGCGAAGGTTTTATACTTCTTGAAGTGTCAACCGCTATAGCGGCTACGCCATGGGGGGCTGAATTTGACCAGGTACGTTTTAAATAATTGCTCGTCTGCTCTCTAAAAAAATACGGAATTGAACTTACACGTTATCGGTTTGAAATTTTTACTGAAGTTTAAAACTCATCAAGATCACAATGTACTGTTTACGAGCATTTTTTACAAACACTTTTTATATGACTGTATTAATTCTAAAGCTACCACCGGTTAGATTCTAAAGAGAAGACGCGGTTAGAAAATTGTTAGTTACTCTTTTCCGCCATATTAATAGCGTACGCCGATTTTGTCCCAGTGATTATGGCACGATATCTGCACATAACTGTTATGGTCTCATTTTGAAGAGGCCCAGTCATGCTCTTTAATTTTCTGCACATATATGTGCAGAAAACTAAAGAGCATTCTTTTTTGCAATTTACTAAAATGTTACAATTTATCAAAGAATTAATTTTAAAGAGCGGAAAATGTTACTGGCCGGATAGAGAGCAGTATGGCTGTATAGGAAAATAAATTTAAAAACATAATAAAAATTAAAGTAAATTGTTTTTGACTAACTCCAAATGTAACTGAACGAATCTATACTATTTTACATTAAAAATTTCATTTAGATAAGGTTTTATAATTTTGGCGTCTAATGTAGATTAGTTTCTTGCAGTTTACAATGAAATGAAATTAAAATAAAACCTGTCATAGCCTAAATTTTCGAAAATCGAAATTTTATTAGCTTTCAAAATTCCTAAAAAAACCTTTTGAATTTCGAATTTGATTGGAGACCCACTAGTACCAATAAAATTTGTGTCAATAAAATACATTCAAATTTATACTTATCCTGCCTGAATGTGAACAAGTACTAATTCCACACTTTTTTATCTATTCATATTTATTAAATAAATAAAAAATATTTCTTATTTATTCATATTTATTAAACAAATGATTTAAAATTATCAATTGATAAAGCTAAAAATATTTGCGGAAATGTTTAATGAAAATAGTTCCTTGATATTATATGTAAGCGTCGTGTTTATAGTCAGGCCAAGTCCCAAGAAGAACGATCGCTTAAAACAGGAATTAATTATACATGAGCTGAATATTTAAATTACTCGAATTTATATTGTTTCACTAAAATGAACTATTAATAGGAATATTATTCATATTCAAGTTAATAACCGGACATTCTTAAAAAACAAAAAAGTTACGATATAATTTTGACTTCTCCTAGGAACTCCGCTAACACGAACACGCTAGCTGATCGGCTGATTGCAGTTATCACTTGTTTACGAAAAACATATCAAAATACAATAAAACGATGCGTACTATTCGATAAGACCGGGCCTGATGACGACCTTATTCTGCTGATACGATCCTTAATTCCTAAATCATTGACGTAAAGTAAAAATATTCGATAAAAACTTGCACAAGAATTAAATACAGTTACTATGTGTTATTAATATTCATCTAAGTTTTGTAGCATTCGATGGCATTTATTTTCAATATTAGTAGTGTATGTGTATCTGTGTAAAATAGCCTGTTTAAATATTACTTTTATAAAAGGCTAAGACGCAGCAGCTTTAAAAAATTCACGTGATCTTTCTTAAGAAAAATGATGGTGCATATACTAATGTGTCATATCATACGCATGTAATATCTACAATGTATATGTTACTTGTCCAAGTCATGTGATCACGAATACCAAAGGACGTAATGTGAAGTCAATAATTTCGAGTTTATGTTCGAGAATAGAGCTATTATATTATAACGTATTTATAATAGCTCTAATAAGGTTTTTATTTCTAGATCTAGAGTAGAAGACGGTACATGAAATGTCACTAACAAACTACATAGCCTGAAATAGTTTAATAATTTAAACAGCGTCTCACCGCAAGTTGGTTTTGAATAATTTAAGATTAAGATGCGAAGCGAAGTTGAGTTTATTCGTTTTCATTAATCTCTTTTCAGTTACGTTTTCGAGCCGTTCATCCTATTCACTATCTACCTGACAAACTTAAGTTAAATGTACGATTTAACACGAAGTTATAACTCGTAAGAACGAAGTCCTAAACCAAATTAAAACTAACATCATGGCCGAGTTGATCTTCCATCAAATTTGTTCGAATTTACACATAAGCAAATACGTTGCACTCCATTGTCCGTCACAAAGCAAGCAAACTGTAGCATTAGCACTAACAATAGCCATTATCGATGTTTTCAACAAAGCAAAGCCGAAAAATACTAATATAGCAAATATCGTTATAATAAACTGATCGTATTTCGCACTGTGTATGCTGATGCTATCTTTTGTAGGGTGACCAAATAATAGATAATCCCATTGGATCTTTGGGAAGTGACAATGTGCTGCTTTGTTGCTCGCGACATTCCTTCCTGATTGCGGTTGTGTCCGGATACTTTGTTTGTGAGTCTCATGTAACGGTTCTGATTTAGATTTTGTAGAAATTGGATATTCGGCTAATAATGGTTATATTTTTTCATATTAATTTCATTATCTATCTATTTATTACATACTGAGTCATTTTGCTCAAATAAATGCGGAAAAATCATTCGAAGAAATTAGAATCTTTTGGGCACATAATGCGTATCACTAAGAATGATGAACTCCTTCAGCGTATCACACAGGGGAAAGTAACAGTCAGTAGGAGATCGGTCCGTTAAAAGATATAGATATGACTTGAAAAATTACGCCAAGGGTTTGGGAAGTACGACAACTCTATTTAGAACAGCGGTGTCTAAAATTTAAATCGCTCTAATAATTGCCGATCATCGTAAGGAGAAAAATATATATGTTCATTGTATGGAGCTATCCTGGGTACGTTTTGTATCATAGCGTAACCAGACAAAATCACGTTTACATTTTTATATTACTCAATAAAAAACATCAAAATTAAATATTTTTTCATAAACAGAAATTAATATTCAAATTTATTACAAACATAAAAGCTCAGTAAATAAAAACGAATCAAAAGATTTGAATCTTACGAAGAACCTAATTCTAATATACCTTTTAAGCGTCCATTATAATACCGTTTACAATTCATAATAGCATTTAGTCCAATGCTTATCTCACGCCAATAACTCGCACAAGGCGATAGAAATCTCAACAAACAGGCTAGCTCAGTTAAGTTGAGTGAAAAATGATATGTTTGTTGATGCTTATCTGCGCTACCTACTAAACTTGGCTCAAGTTTCAAGCCCATTTGAAAATGAAAGTTTTTGTCATTATGCAATAGTCTCTCATTGTTCGTTTTTGTTGTCACCCTGACAGATAATATTCCTTCGCCTAATATTGTTAATGCCCCTTAATATATTTAACGATAAAATTATAACATAATTACTGTTTCTGGATTGTAAGGCAGTTTTCGTACGTTGCTATGTACTTACTTTACGTCGATGTAGATTAAAAATAATTACTTTTATCTTTAAATTGGATTATGTTTAAACAAACTACTTTGAACGATTATATCTATATTTTTTTTCTATATCTATTATTGACGTACTATTTATTTATTTGTTTCGTACGTGTTTTATTATTATTCTTTTCAACATTCCTTTAGTACATTAGTTGGTCATTAAAAAATATATTTTTTTGTTGCTCAAATTTTGTTCTTAAATCTTTGTTGCACAACTCTCAAAACTAGGACTAGACCTAGTTATTCGAACTGTTTATTGCGTAAGGTCAGCAGAGGAATGTTTTCACAACCATGTATCAATATTCGATATATTTATCTACAAGGCATATTATTCTATCGACGATACAAAAGATAAAAAAATTGGAGTTGTAAATTTAATTTTATATGGTTGTTGTGTGTAATTTAGATTTAGATAACGATTGAGAGAAAGAAAATCTATTGAGTTTCTTGTCGGTTCTTCATTAATTATTTAATTTATAAAAGCAGTGTTATGCGGAATAGATTTGCCTGTTTTTTGTCAATATCTTACAAGCTAAATATTTTAAAAACAAAATTATATATAGATATATGTTCAAAAAATATATATAACATTTTTAATTATATAAATAATACATTTATGTGTGAGCTGTGACAGACAGACCGAAAACACGAGAGTGAATCTATAAGAATCGTGTTGGTTTATCGGATGTGCGAAGTCCTAAAAATGAATATTCCACAAAACACAATGATAATATATAAATTACGTAACTCATTAACCGCACGCTGGCGTCCAATTACCCAACTACTTGTCTCAAAACAATACCTCGTTGATATTATACAAATATTGCTACAATGCAGGCTAGTTGATACACATGTGGCAAATCTTCAACCGACCCATACAGGTTTCACGATGTCTTCAAAATCGAGCACTCACTCGCAACCTTCAATTAAGTTTCACGCCTTTTAACCACTGGGCTATCTCGGCATTTACATATACATATTTACTATCTTATAGTTATCAGAATAGAGAATTATATCGAATTATTTAAGTCGCTTCCATAAAAATAAATACCTACCTGGTTATTTATAAATAGAAAACAACTAGATCGAAAAGTCGTATAAGGCGGTTTGTTCTTTGTCAGAAAAGATATATTTGAGAGCAGTGTGACTCGTAGATAGTGTTACTGTGAAGCGAGGCGTGCGCGGGTGGGGCGAGGCTGTCAGATAATATCGGTACGTGTTGCGTTTTGACACTTGACCTGGGGTGACTCTTACTCTGGAAAACTCAGAACTGAATCTCCGTTTTAATTATATTCATTTCAAATAACAGAACATTTTGATCCAAAAAAGACAGCATGTCTACATGAAATACATACAACCGGCTGCACTGCACTGTTACTGTTTTCAAATATATATTTTATAAGGTTGTATATTTCCAGCAAGGAATAATTGCATTAATGTTAATTCATTTCAAATAAATACACACTTTTATATGAATATTATCAACGTTAAAAAATATAATTTTGTTATCAACTTTAAAACATCCTAGTATTATTTAAAAACTTAAATTCCTAACTGGCAAATTTATTTCCTTCCAATTTGAATATCCTGATTTATAAAAAATCATATTATTCCTACAGCGACCTCCTACTGCTCGCGGCGTTAACCAAAGCCGCCGCGTTTGACCGCAAATAAACAAACAAACACGCAAACCGTACATAGACACCACTGTCGTGTACAACGTATTACTGTCTACGTAAGGCTAGCCGACCATCGGCGCGGATATGATACGGTGGTGCAAGGAGGTCGATGAATGTTTTTGAATAGAATTACACCTATCGATACTCTTCAACCCAATCGTTAGATTTTACAAATTTATTTAAATTTTTCTACTTAAAACTTGTAATCATGGTATATCATATCAATACTTTACAGTGATGTTGATATTTTAATAATTCACTCTCTAACGAAACGTTTTTGGCTTCAATATAGTTAATATGTTTATAATAATTACGGTGGCCCATTACAATTCCAAGTCAAATCGAGGTCAAACTTCATATGAGAATTTTATAGCTAATGATTGCTTTGCGTTGCGTTATATTTCCAGTGGACAATCAGCTTATACTTTGCTAACAGACACTTCACGCGTAACGCTACTATGAATCTGTACAAAATAGATCTCTTATTCGTTAGTAATAAGAGACATAATCGTACCTAATCAAAGTGAGCCGCGCCTGCCAATCTTAGTTAGTGAGTATGCGTGGTGTATTGTGATATTTAGAATATTTTTGATTGAAAATATTCATCATTTTAAAATTTTGGAAATAAACAATTACTTACATTTTATTTTTCATTATTAGCGTACAAGAAAATTACTATTTGTGTCTTAGTATTAGTACGTAATGATGCAATATAACACGAATGCAGTGCTGCGAAAGAGCATGCTACTTAGTAGCAGAGTCTATCAAGAACAGCTATGATGCGCTGATGAGAAGTCTGCTTAAAAGAATGTACTGTTTCCGAAAAAAGTAATTATACAGTTTATTTATTGCTTAGCCATAATATTATAAGCACATCTTTAAAAAATTAAATGATGGCAAATTTTAAGGAAAAACTCGATGAAAGATGGATGAACCACCTGTAATAATTGACTTGAGTTAAATAGGTTCCAAACATAACATAGGAGAGTAGGTATTTTCCCAGAAGTATTACATCAACTAATTGCTACTTTTCTTAACTACCAAATTAAAGATGGTTATGGTATGATTACGAAATATTTAATATGTGGATGTTCGGCCTTCAAAATAATCTATGGTTCTATCACGAAAAACATATTGCTTTAGCGCGAATAAAGGATTACAATAGTTCCATTTTTATCTTACAATATCTTCCACAGACGCCTGTAGCTATCGCTTCAGGAAAACGCGGAAAATGACCAACATCAACAACATTAAACTCGACATTTTTTATATTCAATCATATAGTTAGTGTGATAAAATTAATCTACCTCGTTGACAGTTTTCACGCCTCGTTGAAATGAATATCATTGGAGTTTGAATGGTAGAGATATACATATATAATATATAGATAATAAATGTATGATTTACATTTTATATTTTAATATTCTTTTGTTTTATGCTATTGATGAGACAAATAAAATTAGAGGATTTTTCAAGTAGTTCATGCGTGATTGCAATAGAAAGAGGCTCAGTCGCTGGTGCCTCGACAGTCGCCGATCACGTCGGATGTCCCCTTGGACTATTAGAGTGAAAGAATAAAGAGTACACTTGTATCGGTACACACATGTCTACCGTCCGTACAATATATATATATATCACCTGCGCAGCTCACCGACTTCCTTTGAATTGAACTGCTGTGGCCAAAATAGATCAGACAGAACATCAAAATACTAAATCATTTGTATATAAAAATCGATAAATCATGAAATTAAGATCTGTATCTGTATTTTGCTTATTTGAGATAAAATAATGTGTGTATCTCAATTATCGGTATAAATGGAATATGACATAAACTCTAATCTGAAATATTCCTTAAATGATATTCCATAACACGAACCTTCTAACACATAATTACAAATCCAACAAAATACTCATATTACATGTGTCACCATGTACATGTTCGATATTCACATGTAATTACACACCTCAACGCGTAGGGCTTTGTTCCGTACATCTGTCATTAGAGGATTAATAATTGAAAGGTTGATCGCTTTCGTAACTGATATATATTACGTAAAACGTGAGCTGTGCTGTGACTCCTGACAGGGTTGACAGCAGTTTCAGTGAAGATATTTAAAATATATATATTTTTACTGTTGAAAATATTTTATTATCTATCGGTATTTTTGTACAGTACCTAATTTACATATTATGTACTGTACAAATAGTTTTATTAAAAAAACTGTTTTATTTATTTAATTCCATTTACTTATTTCATATTGTGTAAATTTTATTTTTGGAGTTACTTCTTCCGGCACGGTGAGAGTAATAATTCAACGGGCATTAATGTGCAACGTTAACGTAAGTCTAACGTATGTCTAACAATGCTAAATTAAAAGATTCGGTAGATTTCCTTTAATTTAAATTTTATTTTCAAGCATTCAATATGCTTTTTACCTATTGTTAAGTGATTGTCACCGCCATTTTCACAGTGAACAGAGGAACTGCTAATGCGTTGTCGGCCTTCGGGACATTTTATTATCCACCTCTTGAATAATCCTATACTTTTATTTCAAAAGAACCGAGTTGGAGGAAGTTTGTTCCATAGTTAGCAGATACGTTGCAGAATAACGTAAAGGAATCAACGTAAGGCATAAGGTAACGTAACACTAAAGGAATGGAGGACTCTCTCCAATTATATAAGTAAGTATTTAAATAAACTAAATAAAATGTAATGTTAAAATTACACGTAAAAATATTTTTTGTTGTAATTTATGAAATATTGTGACCAGTGTAAATTATAAATATGTCATTTCCTAACATTTCGAATGAATATTTAAAGACGTCGCCGAGCGTCCGCCCCAGCCCGTGTTGGACAATTCCGGTCTAAATACTAGTAAGGGCGGAGATCGAGAATAATTATGGTAACATATGACAACGATCCACTGTGTATGCGACGTTATTCGTGTAGACGGGTACGGTTTCTTATTTGCCCACTTGGAACTTATCCTATGAATCGATTCGCAGAGTAAAAGATCCGTTATACGTGTCTAATGATCGTTCTTTCCAAATCATAGCACATATAAATCCTTAACCTACACACACACAGAAGTAAAAACTTTTACGCATCAGATACATTGCATCCAAAACGTTACTTGTCAAAATGTTGCACTCAAATAGCTACACTTCAAGTTACCCTTAATAAGGATTTGATAAAAGTCTGTGAATATATATTTTTTTATTGTACTTGTGATTCTTTTGATTTTAATTTTTATCAGCAGCAGTATATAATGAATAATATATTTTTATTTATTTATCATAATCCTTTTGGTTTAAAGTTTTATTCGACTAATGTATGGAACTTTGTAAAGTTTATTTCATTGTATTAACAACTTCAAGTAGTTGAGCTACAAGAGTCACAAACAGCCATAAATAAATAAATAAATAAAAAGTAAAGGGGGTCTATAAATTAAATGTTCCTTAATATTATTTCAACTGTAATTACTGACAATTACGCGTGGTCGATACCAGGCGTGCATAACTGACGAGGCTAATGAAGTAAACTGCGTGACCACAACATTAAAACATTTCTTTTTTCCACTTGATAGGCGGGCGGCGCTGCAGCTGACGTTCTTCTCAACACTCCTGCTACCCTGGTACTTTTATTAATACAATTAAATCTGTTTGTTCGCTATACATTTCTTGTTTTATTTAGAAAAAAAAATGTTTCAAGTGTTAAAATTAAAGTTTCCTTTATGATAAATTAAAACACACACTTACGCAATTTAAATTTATTTTTTATTCATTTATTAAATTTTATTGCTTCTAGTTTTTATATAATATGCTTATGTTGCATATTTATAGACAATCAATAATTTGCAAAATATTATTAGGCAATGTATGTGGCACAAACCCCACCGTTAGTGATGACTCTATTCGTGTAATAAAATTTTCCACTCAGGTATGCAAGCGATTAAACGTCGCTACAAGCGATCGTTTCGTGGCGGCCATCGTTCGGTAATTTGACGGGGGCTTGACAAAACTGTTATTTAGTCTTGTTCCGAACTTACGTATTTAATAGTTAAATGACTCCGGTGTTTTCCGCTAACATTGTACAAGGGATCGAAAATTAATTGCATATTTACTGTCATCGAGGGCAAAAGGACCCAAACTGAAAAACTATCGATAACAATTTGAGTAATAATGCAGAATTTAGAATTTAGTTCTCAATCTCCAAATGAACACTGGTGGTGATCGAAGATCCCAGCCAGCTAATGCTCCATGATTAATCAATAAAACATCTGTAATTCAAAAGTTTATTTTTTCAAGAAAGAATATCTCGATTCATCAACTTACGCTCAATGTCTAAAGTAAATTGATTTCGAAATATTTAAATGTAACTTTATAGTGTTTTATCGGATTCTGTAGTAAATATTATTTATACAATGCTTATAATCGTGAAAGTAACTCTGTCTGTTACCTCTGCACGCTTAAGCCGCTGAACCGATTTTGACCAAATTTGCTATGGAGATAGTTTGAGTCGGTTATTTTTGTGTGGGTGACGGTTTGTGTGCTATAGGTAAATTTTTATAAATTTCGCGCGGGTAAAGCCTCACTTTCATTTAGTTTTTAATAATTCCGTTTATGAAATAGCTAATATTATAAATAGGAAAACGCTTTTGTCGGCTTGGCCTTCTTTAAAGTCACAACAGAGCAAAGTTTATGGGTTCACGACTTGATTATTGCATAGCGATATTCTTAAGAGTCCTTTTAATCCCGGTTAAAATCACGGAACCGAAGTCCTGTTAAAAATGGTCTCAATAATATAAAGCGAATAAATTAGTTTAATAACTTTATAGGAAACCCAATCATTCAGCAAGCAATAACTTACAAACTTAAGTATATACTCATTATATTTAATTTAGTATGGATTTAATGCTCCATTTCAAAGTAACAACTTATTCTCATCTCGTCTCGATACTCGAGGTGTACCCGTGTGTTATCGAGTGCTTGGGGAAAATCTTACGTAAGTGTCAAATTGCAAGTAGCAAGCAGTAGGAGGTGATCTACCTCAATGAACAGTTGAGGAGTGTGATTTTACACTTGAATTGACGGCGAGGGAAGTTTCTGCAGCTCGTTATCCCAGAGGCCTAGAATAATTGTAAAATTAACCTCTTCCTCGGAAGACTTTTACTTACGTTGATTATCGTCCTTTAGATTCAATAGAAATTTTATATTTAATTGTTCTTTACACAATTTATTTTCCATTATTTAATTTACAATATGCGTTATCTAAAATATATGATATTTCACTTGAAACTAACAATAGTAATATTAAAGATCCGATTTACGGTTTAAAGTATTTTTCCGCACATGCAAGCTGGGGCCCGGGGGACGCGGCTCAACTCCACCGCGACACATATGCCTCTTCACACGGTCTTAGCTTAATAATTCATCGATTAACCGCAAACTCACAACTGGGAACTATACTTGTTTGTTTTGTTTTTAGTTTTATCAAATGAGTCGAACATTATTAGTCCCTTGTTCATTAATACACTGAAAGTCCCGCCTATTCTTGCATTAATAATTGTCAAGTTATTATAATAAATGCTTCGTACTACAATTATAAGTTCGTCGAATATTCTAATAAACCCTGTGATTCGAAATGTTTTAGATTAAATAGTGTAGACAGAATAATGTGCAGAAAGTATTGTAAGTTTTTTTAGTGAAGCATTTATTGGTGCGGCTTTCGGGTAACAGTGACTGTTATGCCGTGAACGCAAACGGCATTTATTAAAAAAAAATATATAAAAATAAAATTCCGCAGACATTTTTAGCTTTGCCGTTTCATAAATTCAAATCATTTGTAAAAAATACATTGGTAAGGCGCATTACATAACATAACATAGCATATTATTACAAAATTACTACAAAATTGACATAAAAATGTAGCTCTTATTAGTTATTAATAATATAGGATTATAAAAAATCTACTTCTTATACATTTTTAAAATTATATAAGCTCACATCGTGATGTTATTATAATTAGTTAGTCGGAAAAATATTTTTTATTGTAATGCTTCGAAACTTTAAAGTTATATCGTTTTGTTAGGAAAGTATTATAGACAGAAATTGCATAACAAGACATGGCTAATTCTCATATAAATATATTTTAATTTAACAATATATACACGCAGACGTGACCTCTTACAATAGAAATGTTCTTTTATCAGTCTATTTTTAAATAAACTAATATTAAAACAGTTAAAAACAACATTGAAATACAAGAAAGTCATTACCTAATTCCCAAATAGTACATGAATAGGATTCCAGAATTAATAACATATAAAACGACGTTTAAGGCACGTCTGTTATCACACAGACTATTTTAACGGACGATTTTATTATTGGGAGATAGCAACGGAAGCCGGACCAGCAAGTAGCCGGTTCCGATGGGTATATTTGAATTTGATTTGCATTTTTAAGATAAAATTGGAAACCATTGTGAGACAACACAACGAAGTGATTCGTGTTTAATACGAACGCGGTGTTTTTAGTTTATATTTGTTTATTTCGAAACTGTTTTGTTTAGTTTGTATTATTTATTATTTGTACAATATAGTATATGCCGTCAATATATCGCCATAATATATAATGAAATTCCGTTAATTTTCACTCGTCTACTTTATAAATGAATATAAATAGTAGCCGTCACGAGACGCCCGACATTTGTAAAACATATAAATTGATAGCTATGCATTTATTAATTCAAAATTAATGAAGCAGTAAAATAAATAAAAACAAAATTTAGTACAGGCGACACTCACACAAGTTTAGCTATTTCAAATAATTAGTTATTACAAACGACCTCGTTGATAAATACAAAATTCGAAAAAATAAACAATATATTTGGTTAATTTAATTATTTGTTAAATATAAAACTTTATCAGATAACGAGCAATGTTAGTAGTTTTGTAAAGATTTAGAGACGCACCGCGCCGTGATCATATCGTAGTGTTGAAACAACATTCAAGCCACGATAACTCAGTTTCGATTCTGACCCCCGGGATATTTATCATACCTACTGTTAACCATTGTCACGTTTAATTTTAAATATCAGTAATTCCTTGAGAATTGACACTATTTAAAAATTATACTATCACATAAGACTTCGTAAAATTTACGTTTTAAGGTAAATCATATTAATAATTTTCTTAGTAAGTTACTTTTCTGTGTTTCAAATTTGTTTTTAATGTCAGCCATTGCAAATATATATTTAAAGTCCAATTGAAAAAAACATTACGAATGATATATTCATAATGTAAACAGTATTGAGCCATATAACAGCGGCATAGAGTTCAAAGTTATGTTATCAAACTCGGTTTTTAAGTTTTCCTTATAAACTTTTATTTACACCATCATAAGGCTTTAAATGCAATACATTAGAGTTTATATTAATAATCACATTTTACATATATAAAGTTGTGCCTGAGTGTCAGTTTGTAATCGCGTAGTCCGCGGGGCGCCTTGCAAAGCTCGTTCCACACGTCATCGCGAGGTGCGTATGCGCAGCGGTAGCAATTAACTCGACACAGACGATATATTACATAATTTCAAAAATAAATGAACTATGAATGTACTTATTTAAAATATATTTAAAATACATGTGTTGTTTAGATGTAATGTAAATATGGAATAAAATTATTATGATATGACTCTTGCGTGCCTGTCGTAACAGTTTTTTTGTAAAAGCAAATAAATAATATTCAATAATCAAGATTTTAGAGTATAACTCTGCTGCTGTCCGTGATAAGAAAAATTAAAAAAAAAACATACATTATTATTGGTAATGACAAAGACGGGTACGAATACAAGTTCGCAATTAGTTTAATATGATTCGTTAAAACAGAATAACTTAGAATTGGTTCCATTAACGCTCGACAAATAACTCGAACGAGACATGTTGACGGACAAAGCACAGGAAGTGCTGTGCCGTCTTCCAGGAGGATTAATAATGTCTATACATCTCACTTGTGTATTCGAGTCTCGTCGCTACATATCTAATTGCATCAACAAGACGCGCCATACCGCTTGCTCTAACAAGTCACTCGATTCTCGAACTCACTCACTGACTCAAGGGATGTAACGATTCAAGTCCCATGGGGAGGGATGACCTTACCTCTGTCTATATCTCTACTTGTTTCACGGTTCCCTGCAATCTGTGGGTGTGATTTCGTGCTTGTTTTTCTCTATATCACAGTTAGGCGAACGGGAAATTGAGGCTAAGTGATCACTGCCGCGCATAGACTTCGCCAATGAGCCAAGATATAATCTCCCTTGTGCCTATAGTTACACTGGCTCACTCACCATTTAAACCGCAACACGACAATACTAAGTATTGCTGATTGTCAGTAGATTATCTGATCAGTGAGTGGTATTTACCCAGACGGGCTTGCACAAAGCCCTATCACCAGGCAAATTATTATCAAACGGGTCGTGTTTTTGAGATATATTATTTAGGAAATATATCACTCATATGCAGATCTATATAAAAACATATATAAGATATCTTCTCTTCCGAACAATGAATATACATATAACGTATAACTCATTATAAAGTAAATTTTGATTTTATTAAAAATATTTTAAATATTTTTTAGTAATTCCTGAACAGAAAGCACATTAATTAAATGAAAACTCGTTAAAAACTATTTTGAAACACAATTTTATGATTATTTCTAAGATTGAGAAGATTATACCGAAAATATTACTAATAACTTTTGTTATTGTTTTGTCTGTGAAAGGATTAAAAATGTAAATAAGCACAATGGTATTAAAAGATAAGTATGTAAATAAAACAAATCCTAAATAAGGAAGTTTTTTAATATGTATTTTAAATTTATCTTTATCTGTTGGATTTGGGAAACTGATCCTCTCAAGTGCTTAGCTAACATACTTGCTATTCCTTAAGTGTTTGTTTAATACTTTACCTAGTCGTTTACAAAACAGTAAGACATTGTATATCAAATGAAATGTTATTAGTGTACTAAGTTTTGGATTCGAATCTTGTTGTGACATTTAAATTACTGTTGCGAGTTATATTATATTTTAATATTAGAAAAAAGCATCAGCCCTCTATGATTCCAGTTCTAGAAAATGGTCCTCTTGAGGAGATGCAAAAGACTTTATTCCATCATGTTGCTCTAATGCGTGTTGACGGTGACAATTGAGGCAGATTTTCATAAATCCGAGATTGTTCTTTAACCGACATCAAAAAAAGAAGGAGGTTACCAATTCAGTTGTATATTTTTAAGATTTCTTACAACAGAACTTTGATATTTATGAATCAATATGTTTTTTTTTTGTTTGAGAAGATGTACTACCCTTTTAGACCCGTTCAAATTTGAAAAAAAAAAACTTTATATCTCTTATTTTTTTGTTAAATGTTTATATTATTAAATGTAACAATATAACACATAAGTATTGGATCGAGTTTAAATGGTAGCAGAGTAAAGTTAACATTCTGTGTATCAGTGCGCCCACGCGCGACCCCGCTTCTAATTCAATTTCTCAGCATTGTTGCTCTGCATCAGATAGTGATGTTTGTATACCGACATCATTCTATTTACAGCAAAAAATCTTATAACATCAACTTTATCAAACATATATACTTACGAGAAGTTTTAAAAATCAAAGGATATCGTAGTCAAAACGAAATAATATATATTATATTTAAAAATAATTTTACTGCTTTTTCTTAAAACCATAGATTAAAATCAAACGGTCAAAGTAAAAGAAAATCTAATTATTTAAACATTCAAAGAAAATTAATGTTTATTATGTAACTGTGTTGCAACGTTGAGCCCATCACTAGGACCCAGGGCGTCTGTCAATTATTTAACCTTAGTTTAATTGCGGGTCACAACATCGGAATGGAAGGTGGTCGAGTGTCATATGCATTGTGGCTTGAGTCATCGCGTTTATATAAGGAGCCGTACACATATGTACACATACCTAAATTATTTAACCTAATGGTTGGTGGGTGATTTTATAGATCTACCGCGGAGCAAATATTAACATCATTCATAGAAAATAAAGTAGCGGTCATTACAGTTAGGAAATATATCTTTATTTGTAGAAGTGTAACGAATTATATAAAAATATAATCAGAGTCCAATTTCGGGCAAGCACCACTGAATATCGTGCTTGACAGTGATAGAAAACATCGTAAGGAAACCTGCATATGGCGGATAACATTTTTCTATATGTTTTTAACAATCCGCATTGAAGCAGCGTGATGGTATAAGCTCCAAACCTTCTCAAAAAGGAGTGGAGGCCTTTGCCCAAGTGGAATTTTTACTTTACTTTTTCGTAAATATGTTTAGTCAATATTTAATGTTATTGATATGGTCTCCTTTAGTTGAAGGAGCATATACATTTCACGACATTTTTGCACGATGCTATGTTCCCGTAAATGAGTATGCTTTGTTGGAGATCCTTAAAAATCAATCATATATGTAAATTTGAAAATTAAAGGAACCCTAAAAACAAATAAGTAGTAAGGTCATAGTGTACTGTGTTAAGCGAAATTTGATTAGATAAAACAATAATAATATCTGAGAAATTGACTGAAAAGTCGAAGCATCTTTTATTTCGCAACATCAACCCTCCCAGATCTTTACCGAAATATAAATCGCGACTGTGGCATTCATTACATGATAATAACAACAGAAACACGTAAATCGTATGATTTCATCATCGGCGTGTTAAATATATAATATGAATAATTTTATAACAAAAGAATCTCAAATTAAACATTGTGTATGGCAAAAAAAAACACATGTTATTTAAATTGTGTAAATATTTGCCAAAACAGAACGTTGAATTCATGACCGTTTCGATATAGTGAAATATAGAGATACGATTATCGTGAACATGTTATATTAATATAATATGTATACGTTACTAAATTCACATAATAACAAGCTATGGTTAAACTTTTAGTCACAACCCTATATGTAATAGTTGTTACCGTCAAAACCTAGTCGAATGAATCTTTGTCGATTTGAACGTGAAACTTCTAAATCTACAGTATAAGCCACAGAACAAACGAATTCAATCCCTGTAATATTATTACAGTTAAAGTATTTATTTTATTATAGAGACGTTCAATGATCTTTATAATAATTCTCAAGTGAGGTAATACTTACAAACAACTCTATGACGTATATCCGGCGTTTCGTAAGGACAGTGGAAACTTTTTCGTAAACTAGTCATAGAGATTTAATACTTGTATTGTATTGTATGAGAAATTAGATTATTCAGTACAAAGTATCCGATTTTTTATTAATATTTATTGTTTTCGTATAACATTACAAACTATTCTCTAAATGTAAAAAAAATCGATTAATTTATTTATAAAATGAGATTGCTCGGGAAGTTAATATCACAGGAGCAAACCCGAAGGCCATAATTAGTTACCTCGACACGTGTAAGAGAGACGTTGGAGATGTTTTTGATTGTTTTGCCTGAACGTAGTAACGAGTAGGTATTTGCTTAAACACAATAACAGAACATATGTTCAAATAATATCGCGAATAAATATTGTTTCGAAAATACTTATATAATTAAAAAAAATATTTATAGCCACGTCTGTCGTTTTATATATGCATGTGCCACTTGATGGTAAGAATAAAATGGCGTTACCATTCTATTCTGTGTATGTGCCTATAAACCATCCCCACAAATGTGCCACAAAGTATGGGATTTTATTTGAAGTCCCTTACGATCGTAATTATACTGGCTCACTCACACTTCAACGATAACAAGCAATACATACGAGCTGCTCTAATAATCTGTAGCTATTGTCATAGTATTTTACATACCCACACGAGCGCAATTCTGTTAAATCGGTTAAAAGTCCAATTGACAGGTGACATGTGCGATGTGTCACATTGACGTCACAGATCAGTCGATACGTCACTAGCGCTAGTCGCCGGCGATCACGGACAGTCGTTATCGCCGGTCGCCGTAATCGGATCACGATCAACGCCGTCTTATTCTAAAGCGATCATATTAATAAATAATGGCATTACCATCACGAGGATAAAGGTTTAATGTGTGTGATTGTTATTTAACTATATTGTGTGTTGATACCTTTAAATAAGGGTAACTGTGCTCTCGTATATGTTTGTATGTTTTATATAAGAGCAAGACGGGCAATTGAAAGTTTTATGCGAAAGAGAGTCGCTTTATAACCGAACCACAATAGCCTTTTTGTTTCGCTTAAAAATCGCAATTAGAACATTTACGGTTTTTAATTGTTACGAGACAATAGCATTGTAAGATGCGTTACCCTAATCTTGTGCTAGCAAATCCGTCTTGAAGCTCAAGTTGTAACGTCATCTCAGTTATAATGCTGTCTCACTCACTCACTAAAGTATGAAAAGAGTGAAAATCTTGCTCTCTGCCCTGCCTTTTAATGATTGTTTAAAGTCAATGTTTTATTCACATGTTTGAATAAAGACTTTATATGATACTGTTGTTAGATTGTATAATTAAACATAACAACGTTTTCAGAACGTCTTATATACCTTACCTAAATCAATCTAATATTTATTACATGAAGATAAAACAAACGACATGATATTAAAAATAGAATCAGTATGTAACGATATAGATTATATATACAGTATGAGTAAATTGTATGGAAGATCTCATACTTTTATTACTAAAATTGTTTTTATAAAGTTTTTTATATTCAATCTTTACGATCAGCCGTTGGTTTAAATGTATTCAAATAATTTTCAATTTCGTTTCTATTACTGTCTATTATAAAAACTTGTCAAAAGATCAAAAAGCAATCAAAGCAAAGCAAAGTAAGAAGGTATATTCATTGTCAGTCACCGGTACTTTGTCAGTTCCGTAAAGAGTTAAGGAAAAAGAAAATAGCGTAATAAATACTTAGCAGTTAATAAAAGTTTGTATCTTTTTTTTTTTGCTTAAGCAACCCTTTTATTTATCAATAGTAAGAGCCACGAACTATACTTAAATGTCGCTTAAAACAATAAAGTTCGCTGCTGTGGTAATGCAATGCAAAACTGCTTGAAAAAAGGCAATGCTTATGTAAAAAAGAAACAATACTTGCATAGTTATTACTCAACCTGTATATATTTATTGCTTTATATAATAGTACAGTGGACGGAATTTTTTATTGTTATCAAAATAAATCCAATATCAGTACACTCATCGTTTCCTCCAACACGTAAACATCACGCCGAGACCGCGGCCCAAGGGCGATGTATCGCGAGATAGCGGTACGCAGCGTGCTAATCTTGCGACTAATCTAATCATTTGTAATATAAATTGCACAATTTTCACAAAACACTTCAAAGATTAGTATTATCGTAATATTTTTGGAGATTTCTTTACTTGTTAATTATATCGCACTAGTGGCAAGTAATTATGTCGGGAAAGTTCCGAAATGTAGAGTCGCTACCTAACCCACCTACCTTCCTTTTAATAATAATAAACATTAAACATGGCTCTTGGTTGAACCTCATGTCATGACTATATATCATAACTACATTATTTCGTGCCATAAATTACGTCTGTTTACAATAACGTTGTTATCGCTAACGATTACCATTTAGCACCGAGTACAGGAACGGCAATGAATCAAATTTATCAATTCACTGCTTTATACGAGGCAACGAATGCCATGGTATGTTCGGTTACGCAAGTAACCTCGACGTGTGCAATACTAATTAATACCGAAATACTTAACGAAGTCGTTAATGACGCCATTAATCACATTGCTGCACAATCGCTCGGTAATCGTGCAAATAAAGGACTATTAAAAGATGTAATGCGATAAATAAAACTTTAGCGAGACGGAGTGCAGTTAAAATAAAATCTAAGAGAGTTGAGTCATTGAATGCAACACGACGAGTGAGGCTCGAGCGGGCGCCGGGGCCGGCGGGGACCGAGGGGGCGCACGAGATGGGAGGTACGGCTCTATGTATCGAAAAGCTCGCTTCGTGATTGGTCCCCGGGCGCACCAAAAGCTGTCGGGGCGGAGACGGCCGTGCGCGGTATAAATAGCAACTCCCGCCTCCGCGCCCACCAGTTTACTCGCCGCTCGCAGTGTTAACGCACACGTAGCGCGTTCGCAGTTGCTACTAGTGCTTACAAGTGTTCAACATGGTGAAGTTCGAAGGAGATTTTAGTATAAATGCTATACTAATGAATCATGCGGTGGCCAAGCCGCCACCGTCCCCCACAACATCGTCGACGGCTACACCTTCCGAGGCGGATTTGAGCGACTCGGAGCTCGACGTAACGGGCACCGAACCCGTCGATTGCACGAAACCCAAGGAAGACGAAGAGAAGAAAGACAAAAAACACGAGAAACCGGCGTACAGCTACAACGCTCTCATTATGATGGCGATCCGCAACAGCCCCGAGAAGCGTTTAACGCTGAACGGTATCTATGAATATATCATGACCAACTTCCCGTACTACCGAGAGAACAGACAGGGTTGGCAAAACTCGATCCGCCACAACCTGAGCTTGAACAAGTGTTTCGTGAAAGTGCCGCGCCATTATGACGACCCCGGAAAAGGAAACTACTGGATGTTGGACGCGTCCGCCGAGGATGTGTTCATCGGAGGGACGACAGGCAAGTTGCGTCGGCGATCTGCCCTCAACGGAAGATCACGACTCGCGTGTTTCAAGAGGCCTCTGTTCCCCGGGGCCCCTCTTACCGGCCCGTACCCACCTGCCACGTATTCTCAGCTGGTTGGTCTCTACTCTCAGCTCCTTTACCAGAGATACGCGCCAATGCAAATGAAAACACCTCCTGTTACACCAAGTGCAGTTCATCCAGCGTTCCGGGGAGAAATGGGTTATGGCAGCCTTCCATACTCCCCAGGCATGTACGCCGAGAGATTGCCCAATTCTCCGTTCATGAGCCAGTCGCCGTTATTGCAAAATTCCTTACAAACGTCAGCGATGTTGGCGCAGACGTCGCCGCTGCTCCCACCGTCGCCACCGATGATGGCTCACTCGCCGCCTACATCTGGAGCTTCGAGCCCGGAGCTCCCATCGCCATCTCACCACCCTCTCACGCCACACATCTACAAGCCGGTGACGGTGCTGACGCGGCAGTGACTGAACGGGCTAAGTAATCTCAAAGAGGCTGACACTTGAACAATCTGTGATTTAGGTTTAGTTAGTTACACCAGTGTCTAGATTTATCTCATAATATCTAGTGTAATGTTTTGCAATAATAGACGTTGTTGATACCCGTAGCATTCCGCTATTGTTTGTTGCTGTATATTCTATTGTGAATGTAAATAGTTTCCAAAGTGTATATTTATTGAATTATTAGGTTTAAGGTTCTAGATGTAACGAATAAACAAAATATTTCTCCTTAAAAATCTCTTTCATTACCACATTCTTTACTTTTAAAACAAACTACACCTTCATATACTAGTAAGCTTATTTTGATTTTATTATTTTATAACAGTGTAATATTTATTTCACTGTGACGAAATTGACGCCAGTTTATCGCACGCGCAACATAACGTAGGCCTATACATTCTAACTAGTACAAATTAACGTGAAGAGATCTTTACCACGATTTCCTAAAATAATAATGTGTTTTGAATATTTACATTAAGATTAATTTTATATTTTGTAAGAAAATCAACTGTTCAGACTTTTAAATAAATAAAAGTTAACACATCTTACACAGTAGGTAATATTAAATGAATTCCGGAGCAGCCATTTTCTAAAATAACAAAATTATCAATAACATTGTAGATTTATAACTTGAATTATCGTGCTTTGAAATTCTTAATTTACACACTTTTATAACAATATTTTGTCATATGTTATTAAATTGAGATATATTAAATAATTGATAGTTACTGTTTTATTATAATACATTTAGAAAACATTATATAACGATTTAGAAAAATTTCTTTATTAAAATATTTATCTAAAAATTCTGCCTTGAACATAATTTATCCTAAACTAGCATTAAACATTTTTTTAATTATTTAGGAATTTAATTAAAACTTTTTACAGTGCGTAATTGCTTATCTATGGTCATTTAGTTAAATGTTTTATATATTACATATCAAACACATACTATAATGTTAAATTATTTTTATTATACATAGAAATATTTGCAAATACTGACAACAACTTAATAGTAACTATTTTTAAGTATAAATATAAGTAATTCCATATCCGTATTCATCCATACTCCATTCGAACGATTTAAAAATAAATCAAGCTTATCAGAATCAGGGCTTAAATTGTTTTTTATATCGTCATAAGAAGATTAGTGAAAATAAGCCATTTATTTATTAAACAAATAATAAAGGTACTTTCGGTTCTTGAAATTGTTTTATAACATTGTAAATTAAGCGGATCAGAAAGAGAACGCGCAAATCGACGAATCAACAGCAACGACAGTCGGTAGAATTAACGAAATAATGTCTTCGTTAAAGTATAATAACAATAAATAATTAACAGTATGACAGTCTATGTTATCTTTCATAAATAACAAAACACTTGTCGAGCGATTTATTTGCTATCGCTTGTATTTTTTTAAAAGCAATAAGTAAATCGGAAGATTGTCGTGTCATATTTATTTGTGTACTTTAATTAGTTTTAACTTTTTTGTGACTGTTTAAAAACAATGTAACGAACCGGTGACGTACACAGCATGACGTAAGTAAACATTTATGTATTTAACATACATATAATCGCTAGTCTTTGAAGAGAAAACATCGATTTGTTGGAAATTTCACAAGTTTATATTGGATGTTTATAAAAAACTCGGTTTGAACCCGCTTAAATTATATTACATGAAATTTATTTAAATTTTAGAATGTGTTCTTAACATAATATTACTTTGTTATAGGGCCGTGTTTAAATCAATCTAGGTAGGTATCACCTACTCATCACATATTCTACCGCCAAAAGATAAAACTTAGTCTTGTTGTGTTCCGGTTTGACGGGTGAGTGAGCCAGTGTAACTAGGCAGGCACAAGGTACATAATATAATAATAATAATAATTTATTGGTGCAAAAGTAAATATTACAAAAGAAGCTTATACATATGTATGAGTTTACAAATTTAGCAGACTTTGTCGGAACGCGTAAGTGAAATATTTTTTTACACAACTGGGTTTCCAGGTTACATGTATTTGTGTGAGTTTCTGTATTCCGCCATAACTTTTAAGTTCCTGAACAGATAGCTTAACTGTGCAGGGTATTGTCCAATCCTTAAATCACCCCGCGTGACACCGGTTATAATTTTTTTCAACAAATATATCCTTAATAATTAATATAATTTTTTTTAATTCTCAAGGGAAATCAAATACTAACGCTAACTACGCAGAGTTAGGCGCAGGTCCGACAGTTTTCCGAGGCACGTAACTGCACGGCCTGAAGTCACATATATCCAGATTCCAGGCTGCTACTAAAAATTTCAACAGCAAATCTTAAAAACTATATAGTGGCCCGACTCAGGGTTTGCGCCTTTATTCGCGAGCCACTAAATTTGCTTTTAATAGAGGGTTATTAGTGGAAGTTTATTAAGTACAATATAAATTTTAATATTCTATAGATAAATAATTAAAACTGAGTACATAGAGCGATAATAGAACTCTTTGCGTTTTAGGTGTGCTGTAAATAATGATTATATTGTATATTTTTTTAGGCTATGTGTATCTTCAAGCCGCAAAGTGTATTGAAGCATGCCAATCGGATGTAGGTATAAGTAAAACTCTATGAAGTGATTATAATAAGTGTAACTAACGTGCCAATGATTGTGATCCGCTACTCTCCAACAAAACATTCGATTCACGTCTATTGAAAAGTGCGATGTGTTAAAATTCATCCAAGATCGATTTATCACTTGTGGTCAGAATGTTACAAGCGCACAGCGGAAACTGAAGCGATTAGCGGTTCTAATTGGCAGTCTTAAATATTATGCAATATGAAGAAGTACTTATTTCTTGAAATTTAATAATGATTACTATTACTTATCTGTACAAGATTATCTTTCTTTTTTCGGGGATTTTTTTTCTTCAAACATTAAGTGTTATTTAATTGCTTATATAATAGTTGGGATAAGCGATGTCAGCTGCTTATAAGAACTTTTTAATGACATAAATATTAAACATCAAATTTCTCAAATATTAAACATATTAATAGGAATATATGATACATAATTTTACGGAAATAATGTCTCAATAAAGGTGAAAATCCCATCCAAATATAACGGACACAAATACAATAAAAAATCGACATCGATTCTATAACTCATTTTATTAGAATGCGTGTGGCAGAAGAAACTTGCCGTCGCCTCGCCTAGGTCATTTAGCTACACCCCAAATGGTTTTTTCTTTTATATTCACCAAATATATAGGTGAAATTAAATGAGAGAGTTCTTATAAAACAAATAAATAAACAGAAAATTATAAATTTTGTTCTAATTATTACATTTTTAAATAGATTCAACATAATCGCTTCAACGCCTGACTTACGGCACTCGACTAACTGTTTCGGGTACCACAATACAATCACGCGAACAAACGGACAATCATACCCGGCTGTCAGTACAAGCGATCATTAATCATCCATCATCGCTTCTGAGACATTTTCACATGATTCTAAGAACTTTTAAATTCAAGCCTACATCACTTATGTAAATATAGTTTTTATTCTGAGTAGTTTTCTTGTCAAAGCTTAAATATTCACTAAAGTTGCCCTGGCGATTTTATGTATATTGATATAATATATTCTTTGAAATTATTTGATATCATTTACGTTTAGGACTTGGGCCACGTGGAATGATGGTACAGATGCTAGCAGCATATTCCCGTTGGATCACAATTCTGATTTACTCGTCGAAACAATGAAGCTACGTCGTTTGATAGAAGGGTATTAATTTTGTTCAATTAATTAACAATTGGAAAATTGCTACGAGAAAACATTTGAAACTAAAAATTTCAAATGTTTCTTATCTAAGCTGCGAAACATCCTGATTGACCTGAGTTTATTTTTGTGTAGGATATATCATTTTTGTTAGCAAGTAAATCAGAGTTAGGATACAATAAAAACACAATTTATCATTTCTACGACAAGCTTGCCTAACTGTATTGTACGCCGCACCCCCGAGTGGAACCTTCATCACCTGATCGGCCTCTAGGGACAGTAGTTCATACCGCCGTGAATAATACGAGTTGTTCCGCAACTTTGTTCGTCATAACCTTAAGATAAGCAAAGAATAATATCTTAATTTAGCAACATTACTTCTACACGAATGGATGAATCGTTTTAAATGTATATTATACATCAAATTCGAAACCTATGGCAGATTTTGTTTTATTTTCAATTTCATTGTAAAATGCAAGTCACTCATCCTCATTTGTTGCCAAAATGGTAAAACTTTATTTAAATTAAATTTATAATGTCAAATACGAGTAGTATGCATTAATTCAGTTAGAATTAGAGTTTATCGATAAAAATCACTTTAATAGTTTTGAAGCACCGCTCCCCAACCAGCCAGTAACATCTTTCCGCTCTCTTTTAAAATTAATTTTTTTGTTAAAATGTAACAATTTAGTAAGTTTAGAAAATCGTCTTACGCTATTCATAAAGTAAATACGATAAATACTTTATAAGTTCTACTTTTAAATTGTAATTATACTAGATATGTATAAAATTTTAGTTCATAAAGAATATCCAGAACCAAAAGTTATATTTATATTTTTAAATTAAATTTTTTCTTCAATCATGAACACGCATAATAATATTTCGGTATATTCAAATTGATATAACTAAAATATATGCTTGTTAAATTACATATTTTTAATAAAAATATACTATACTAAATGTACATCCCGCCAGTTAGACGTATAACGAAACCTAACCTAAAACCTAAGCTCGTCGGATCATAAAACTCTATAGAAACTCTATATGTAATATTTAAATATTTTTTTAAGTTGTTTTTAATGTCACTTACTCAAATATTTTCCTACATGTACTAAATACATTTCACGGTGCTTTAACGTTGTTTTGACGATTTCATAAGAGACAGTAACTGATTGTATGTTAATTTCACCTTGATACTGGCACCTTACAATTTTCGGAGTTGTTATTTGAAATCACTAAATAAACCAATTTCAATAGTTGGGTACCGCATTGTACCTTACGCTTTAAACCATTTATTTATGTGAATTTGTTAAATATATTTATTTATGTGAATCACGTGTTTGGCAAAAATCGACTAGTATGTCAACAAGCGCCCGACTTCACTGCCCGCGCACTCCCTTGTGTGTACGTTACGCGTTGCTATCATATTAATATTAATAAAAAAATATTTATATTTTTAATATACTTAAACTATATTTAATTATTTTAACTCCATATTTATAACATAATAAATAAATAACATAATCAGCCTGTAAATTTCCCACTGCTGGGCTAAGGCCTCCTCTCCCGTTGAGGAGAAGGTAAGGAGCATATTCCACCACGCTGCTCCAATGCGGGTTGGTGGAATACACATGTGGCAGAATTTCGTTGAAATTAGACACATGCAGGTTTCCTCACGATGTTTTCCTTCACCGCTGAGCACGAGATGAATTATAAACACAAATTAAGCACATGAAAATTCAGTGGTGCCTGCCTGGGTTTGAACCCGAAATCATCGGTTAAGATGCACGCGTTCTAACCACTGGGCCATCTCGGCTTAACTCCATATTTAATAAGATATTGATTAACAATTTTGATGTTTCACATCGGCACGGCGTCCCGCAACGGTCACATGTTTTTTAAATAATCATCTCAGACTATTTTAGCCTGGTTTCTCGTTTTGATGAAATATCTTTAAATTATTGGAAAATATCAAAGCAAAGAATATCGTCATCAACGGAACCGGTGTCTATACAAACCTAAATACAAAGGTTTCGTAATAAGTAGCTTCAAAAAAATGAATAAAACATCGCTAGTGTTAATTAACAACGTAAAATATAGTTACAAAACAATCAAATGTGTTGTTTAAATTAATTAAAACAGTCTTTAAAATCCTTTATTCGATATTCATTAAAATATTTTATATCTACTTAACGTAATTATGTGTCGACCTCACGAGTAGCAAACTAAAGCTTCCAGATTAAAATTGACATGTTTAATTATTGACCAACATATATTTTATTTTTAAATGACTTATATAGGTAAATACTTAATTAGGTCGCTAATACAGGGAGACAGAGGTAAAAAATATCTCCAAATTAGTTGAATTTAGTAAGGTAGAACTTACCTACTACAGAAATACTAACACAGTATGCAGTATTGAAAAATTGCTTAATTGAATATCTAATTATGTTAAATATATGATTTAGCCAGATTTGTTTAGACAAAGACTTACTACTAACTTGCTATGACTTTGTTTAATTTGGTATATTGCCGTCTTCCATACACATTATCCTTCTAACCCAAAGGTTGTCTGGAAGAAATGGCTTATAAGCCATAAGACCGCCTTTTGCTTGGCCAATTTTCTTTTAAAGAAAATATATTTTGTATCTTTATGTATATTTGGTGTGCAATAAAGAGTTAAATAAATAAATAAATAATATTAAAGGTCCACGTGAGTATAGTTTTTTAGACTTTAGTAATGTTGTCGATAAAATTGACTATGCTGTAGGAAATATTACCGAATTAGTCTTATTACGTCGGAAAAGTTAAATATCAGTAACTTGTAAATTTTCTTACAATGGAACGTCAGGAGTACTGTCCGTAAAGTTCATATCTCGGACTTTTTTATAATTTCATTTTCAATCTTGTCCTGTCTGACCTCAATTGATACTGAATTTAATAGTGTATTAGAAATATCATAACTACAGCAAATTAATCAAAAGTTAAGACATATTTTTAAATACAATTAAATACATTTTAAAGACTTTGAGTTAAATTTAAATAATGATAACATGATGAACCAAACTGATAACTGAAATATTGTAATAATTGATACAATGAGTCTAAATTTAAAAGATGATCACATAAGACTTTATTATACACGTGACGTCCTACTTGAATTATTTCAAATTATATTATAAATCTATATCTAGACCATTATCAGATAAATATAATTAATTGTTACAAATATTTTCAAAAGATTTTCACGTCGAACGAAGATAACTGCTCCAATCAACTATTTTGGGTACATTTTATCAGAGACGATGTTATCACAAATTTTGTAGATTATATTACTACGAGGATAACTAGTAACACAAACATTCGATAACTGCTTAGTGGCACGCCTTCGTAACATGTAAACAATGTAGCTAGTTATTAGATGACATTTTAAATTAATTTACATTTAACAATTCCGATAAATATAACGATTACGTCTTCCTCGCCGACTTCAGCTACCGTTGCCATTGTAAAGAGAGGCTAGCCAAATTCGTGTGATAAATTACAGGGCACAGGGGTGTACGCAAACACAGATTGACTCTCTATCCAACTCTGACTGTGACTCAGACGCAGAACACGATCTATATGCTTTCCGAGGTACCGGAGTGTAAACACTGCCCAATCGTCTAATGAGCCGACATAATGTTTCATAACAGTTCCAAAAATAGACACTACGAATATTAGTAAGATATTATGATTACTATTCACTATAATGAATTTCAGATAACGCGAGAGGTCGCTACATTCTGGACATTACTATACTACAAAGGTAATGATGATGAGGGACCGACGACAAGACGACGGAGTCATGACTGCGAGCTAGTTTTAACGATATGATTATTTGTTTTTACCAAAACAAGTGACAATACGTAACAGAGGCGGTCGACGTATTATTAAACTATTATAGGAAGTAATCACGAGCTATTAAGAGTCGTACGTGACTTCCAGCACGGTGTGATGACACGTAATCAAAACAAATGATTTGGCTCATTGCTGTACCCATTTTAATGCAATTAGCAGCTGATTAATAGGCACGTTTGTAACGAGTTTCTAATTTACTCTATGTCCTAATTACTGCAGGTGTAATATTTATTTTGGATTTATTGAAATAATGTTTTTTTAAACAGTATATTTACTATAAACATATTTATAATAATTTTCCTGTAAGAAGCGATCTCCGAATTACGAAGATACATGACCATATTAGAACGTTTAAAGATAATAATATTATAAAGATTCCCGTTTTAGTGAATCGATCGACTTGATTCATGAGCGAAGAAGCTAATGATATTAATACAAGTCTCGAAGAATTAGATGCAACCCCAAGAAAAAGGCCCCGAACCCTTTGGTGATGGTTTACGGTTTTAAAAAGGAGTAATTTGAAAACGTTAGTAAAGTCAATTCAATCTTGCGGTGAATCATGAGTTGTTCATTAATTGTATGTTGTATTTTTTTATGTTATAGATAGGCGGGCGGGCTAATGGGCCACCTGATAGGAAATGGTCACCACTGCCCATAGTCATTGGCGCGGTAAGAAATATTAATCATTTATTACATCACACTAAAGCACCACCTATCTCGAAAGCTGAGGCGTTATGTCCCTTGTGCATGTAGTTACACTGGCTCACCCTTTAAACCGGAACACAACAGTACCGAGTAATGCTATTTCGCGGTAGAATATGTTTGTGATGAATACCTAGTATCTCCCGAGATGAGCCTGCACAATGCCCTACAACTAAATAAATTGAATTGAATATGTACGTAAATTAAGTTAAATTATGAGAAAAAAGAGCCGAGATGGCCCTGTGGTTAGTACGCGTGCATCTTAACCGATGATTTCGGGTTCAAACCCAGGCAGGCACCACTGAATTTTCATGTGCTTAATTTGTGTTTATAATTCATCTCGTGCTCGGCGGTGAAGGAAAACATCGTGAGGAAACCTGCATGTGTCTAATTTCAACGAAATTCTGCCACATGTGTATTCCACCAACCCGCATTGGAGCAGCGTGGTGGAATATGCTCCATACCTTCTCCTCAACGGGAGAGGAGGCCTTAGCCCAGCAGTGGGAAATTTACAGGCTGATTATTATTTATGTATGTTATGAGAAAAAACCTTAGTAAAATGAACTCTATCCCGCGGTGAGTAGTTCATTAAATGTATGACGTTATATTATGTGATTAATGCGTTTTAAACAAAATTTTTTGCCTTTAGTGTCGGAATTGATTCCTATACTCAACTAAAAATTTAGATTTATTTGAGAATCCATAAGATTTCTACATCTCTTACCAGAGTCTGGTAGAGATTGCTATAAACTATAATACCGCGCTTGCGCACTCATTGCACTATTCCTCTATTTAAAGAATTATATCTAATTATCTAATTTTTCTTGATTGAACTTGCGTGTAATAAAGTTTTCAGTTTAATGTATTCTATTTTATAACGCAAACTTAATGAGACCCACATACTGCAGTAAGTAACAATATTTAAAGTGCGTAGTGAAATACATTCGATTCGAATCGAAACAATTTCTATCGTATTTCTATTTTCAAACGTAAATCATGTGATAATTCAAATGCATAATATATACAGCTACGGTACAATCAGTCGAAGGCACAAAAAAAACTGTACGTCTATGCATTAAAGTAGGCACTATAAAGTTATATCAACTATATTGTTACCATTTAATGAAGTAATTGACGAAGAACTGCTGACAATAATTAACCTTTATTAAACTTGAACTGTCCAGTTTTGCAGAAGCGTTAACCGTACATCTATTGTATTCAAATGCTTTAAAGTATAATAAAAAACAAAATTCTTCGTTTTAAAAGTGTCACAAAAAAGTCGTCGTATTTCAAGTACAGTTATATATTTGTTTGTTTCTCTCTGAAACAACGGAATTTATTCGCCCTAGGAAAACAAATAGTCAAACCTAGATTTTGGTCTATCATCAAAGTCTAGAAATGTTTTCTTGCACTCTAACAGTATTGAATAAAACAGCTAATCTTGCCAACTTGTGTCCCTTCTAACATTGGTTCACTCACACTTCAAACTAGCTGACATTTAATTATAATAAATTATTATAATTTAAAAAAAGAATTTAACAATTTAATTAAAAATGCTTTTCTTCGATAGCAATCACAGTTACCTCGTGTATGATAAGCTAGGTGATGTAAATCGCACGTTACATGAAATTTATAAATTAACAATAAAGTTGAACACAACACATACACATTAACAGCCTGTAAATTTCCCAATGCTGGGCTAAGGCCTCCTCTCCCTTTGAGGAGAAGGTTCGTAGCGTATTCCACCAATGCAGGTTGGTGGATACACATGTGGCAGAATTTCGTTGAAATTAGACACATGCAGGTTTCCTCACGATGTTTTCTTTTACCGCCGAAGATGAATTATAAACACAAATTAAGCACATTAAAGTTCAGTGGTGCTTGCCTGGGCCCACGCATTCTAACCACTGAGCCATCTTGGCAAAAAGTTGAAAGATCTATAAATATTATAATATTCAAATAATATTTTCAGTTGGTCACAATTTATTATGGATTGAAAATAGAATAACATAAACTTTAAATTGAATAGTCTCTTATACTCGTATTGTAAAAATAAGTAATTAATTTAAATTTAAAATATTATGTTAGTAAATAAAAGGCATTGTGTATATATAATACGACACACAGACAACCTCAATTAACGAGGCACAAGAATCGACGTGACGGCCAGGGTATCCACTGCTTTGCAAATAAAATTACACGTGTCAAATTCTTTTGTTTCGCGAATGACTCCAATATTTACAAAGATACACGCGAAATAATTATATTGTATTATTAAAACATTTACACGTGGAAATCCGGGCCTTGAATTATAAACACGTTTTTAACGAGGAAGTCGATGAGTATTTGCGATCACGAAGGTTAATCTTTCTCTGACGGATCTTTTTTTTGTACATTTTGCAAATGCGTGGCAGCCATGAAAACGATATTTTCTCCTTTATCTACACATAATTATACAAAAGAATTAAGAACGGAGAGAGATCAGACGTACGCCGTCTATCGCGTCATCCGGGCTCAGTTACATGCTATCCGGGGCTCTGGAATAAACTTTGTAAGCTTTGGGATAGCAGCAACCCGAAAAATCCAGAGCTATTAGATTAGACTAGGTTTACAAACAGCATGAAGCTGAGTCGCACGGAATCAAAATCCGCTGCTAAATAAAATATAAACGAGATGAGGCTTTTAGCAATTCTTGATCAATATCAATTAGGGTGTGAAATGTTCTTATTTGATAGAAGTGGAGCCAAGAGGTTGTGCCGCAGAGTGATCAGGGAGACACAAACACTACGAGTATAATACGAATAAAACAAGATAATAGACGTTGAAGGCAAGTAGAAGAAGCCACCAGAAGTATTAGAAGTGCGCTGCACGATGGCATTCAAATATTTACTAATTTATTTATAATTGTTTTTTTAATTACGTCTCAGTTATTATAATTGAATCACATTGAATTATACCTACACTCAGATGTCGTTTAAGACAAGTAATTACACTATGTATACAAAATAAACTAATAAATTCATTTTTAGAAATTATTATGTAAATAAAACCACGTGAAATTGTCATGAAAACCGACATAAATCAATTTCTGGGAATTTTTAGCGTTACACCGTAATACAACTCATAAATAATTTCCGAACTCAACGTCTTTGTTAACGAAGTCGTGAAAACATAAGATCATTACTCTGTACAAACGATGGGCCCATCCACAAGGCGCGTTAGTTTAGAGGTCGCAAATCAATGATAAGTAAAACCTTGAATTGTTATTATATAACGCCCGAACGGCAATCATTCGTTTAGTGTTAGTGTTTGTTGCGACAATAGCCGTTGTTGTGGCGTTGCGTCAGCGACTCCTTACACGATTGTTGTCACATACCGTAATATACGCGACACGAGCCCTCAAACTTCTGTTAAATGCGAGTGCTACTATATAACTCGATTTAAACAAAAGTTAACGACAAACTTTGAATCTGGTCTATGTTTGTCCATATGAAGTAGTAATTGTTTATGTGTAAAACGATTTATCTTAAATTTAATTTTTGATATTACATTATACTCTTCATTGTACAGCCATATTTTTGTTTGGATGGAAATTAGAATGCCCATTAAGTAAGCACAAAGAAAAAGAGTTAAAAAGCGTTTTTGATTGGTCCACTTGGCAGATTCTTATGACTGACACGCTGATTTTTCTTCAAATTTAGCACATGAATTCAGTGCTTGCCTGGGGTTTACAATCAGAGCCATCGGTTATGCTTCACGACTTGTCGCCACTGAGCCATCACGGCTCTTTGAATACCAAGCACATACATATATAATAGATATCTCACTTTTTTATCAACATTTTAAACATAAAAATGATGTATAATATTTAAATCACAACAAACAAATAATTTAAAATTTGAGGAGCACTGGCTCACTAGATCGAAGGATGTGGTCCAGGAGAGGCGGCAAACAATTGTTATTCAAGTGAACACATCCTCATCACGGTAATCGTTTGCTTGAGAACGCGTCTTCGGTTCTACTTGCGCTCCGTGTCGCTCGCTTCCTATTTATGAGCTGCTGACCGATAGCCGTGTCTTGTGTAAGTATTTCAATGAGCACATTCGTTTCCAGGACGTCTTGTTCAATGTGGACACTGACATTTTTTCTATATCTTCATCTGCATCAATTTACCCTTATCAGATAACGTTGAATCTGCATTAAAAAAAAAGAGTTATCCAGGCTTTCACCGCCGCCCGATCACCAGACTTAATACATTAAAATACTTTTGTTCCTTGTTTGCCATCACGAGTGTCTAACGAATAACGCTTAAGGAATATTCCCTCTGTCTTCTTATACGACATCCAAGACGCAGTTTGATAAAACTTTTATAAATTTTACTTACTTAATTAAAGTAGAGAACTTAAGTACTAAAGGCAATAAAACAATTCAAATTAGATTATAACTTTTAATATTATCTTATTAAAACGCGTAGGAGGCACCTATAATGATGCTTTTTTATTAAAGGGAGGGGTGCGCTTTCTTTGAATGAATAGATCATAGTATACGTCTTACCTTAAATTGTATTTTATTTTATCCAATCTCAAAAAAGATAATAAATATATATTTCAAAAAAGTTTCATTCTTTAGCGAATTAGTGTTACACACAAATTATATCTTATTGAAATATTAATTCAGTACGATGTAGACGGTCTCATATCAACAACTCCAATGCTATTTTATGTAACCAGTTACAGATGTTGAACGTTTTAATAACAAAGTATATATCATAGAACGTCAGCAACATACAATCACGGTTTGATTTAGCATTAAATCAGCGTTCCCTTGTTTGTATACAAATCCTAATCAAGTAGCATTGAGTTTGAAATGAAACAATTTGAGGCTGAGCCGAGGCTGAGGAGAGGAGAGGGGTCGTGACCGCGCGTGCGGCTACTAATTGCGAAGCTCGAGCGCAACTCATTTTAAGGTTATCTTAGCGCAATTAATTATATATTATCGGGTGCCACGTCGAAGTTAATCTAATTCGAAATATAATTAACTCAAGTACTTTTGAATCGCTATTTTCCTGAAGTAACACGATATTAAAGCTACTACCAGTTCGGGTCTAACTTCTTTACTTACCATCAAGAATGAATAGTTACTTTTATTTACTTAGGAAATCACATCGTCATCTCAACGGCAATAAATTGAAATGTCCTGTATGGAATTCGATCAAATCAAAGTATATCATGTTTACTTCACGCTAGAAAATCATACATAAGATAAGATAATACTCGTTTATAAATTCAAGTTTTTTGAACACATTAAGAATTAAATTTATGGAATATTAAAGTTAAGGAAGGCAGTCTTATATATAATTATTTTGAAAGCGGTATATATTTAATCCTTAATAAAATAATTATTGCAAGCTATTCCGTTTATAAAGTAATATAGTTATGTACGGTCTAAAAGTTTCACTTACTTCAATTATAATTTATTAAAATTATATTTTCTTTATGATGACAAAACTAACTGATGGCGAGTTAACTGTAACACGTGACTGCCGCGGTATTGCCGCGATCCTTGAATCTAAAGGAATGAATATTTTCAAACCTATTTGACATTTTGAATTTTCTTAACCTAGTTTTAGGACATAAGTAATGAGACGAAAGCATTTGTCACAAACGTGTAGAGTAACGCAGAACAAATCTAGTAAAAAATCGCCAGTCTTTCAGTGTCAGTCGGCATAGACGCAAAATAAAAAATGTACAGTGAGTAGTGACTAATGGAATAGCTCACAGCTGAAGTACGGTCAGTTTAATGCTTTGGGAGAGACTTTGTCCAGCAGAGGACGAACCCGGGCTGGTGATCTCGTTGGTGAAAAATCTTAATCCAGTATACGAGTATTATAAATACATTGAAAACTTTATGGGCACTGATGTGCGACTGTGTGAACCTAATGTATACATTCAAAGCCAATAATGGAAGTAGATAGAGATCAAAACAGCCACGTCAAAGGGTGACAGCAATATAACACATTACACAATACAAAGCAATGCTACATTACCACATTAGCACTCGCCCGCGATCCGATGACGCCGTCTAATGTACCAACATTCAGAAATACAACTAAAGAGTTCCTATACAACTCGCATCTGACAAATTTTACAACAACAATACCGCACAGAATGATTTAAGGGTTAAACGGATAGAATTTTACAAATATAATAAAACACTCGAAAAATAAATAAAATATGCGTGTCCGAGCTATTTTATACTATATACCAATGCATTAAGGTGTATATATTTTTTTTGTAAGTCTGTTGTGAGGTAAACAAATCGTTGCATGATAGTAAAGGGCCATAGAAGGCGGCACGTTTGATGGCGTGTCGGATGTCTCAATCGGGAAGGCTTTGCTGCGCCCGCGCCGCCCGCTCCACTCCCACACGCGGACTATTCTTTACAACCTTTGTATTGATAATATTATTGAATATTTTGCAATAGAATTTTTCATAATACCCATATTACGATGATTATGTTTCTTTTAATAAAGGATTGTAAGATTATTATGAAAAAAATATTTTATAAGACAAGGAAGATACTTTGAAATTGATTACATCATATCATATTGTTGTCGTACAAACAAGTCAAGAGAGCACTGCGTTAAATAATATGTGTGTATAATTGTATAATATAAATATTTCCAATTTTCACGCGTGATTATGACGTTATCGGGACACGTTTCGTCCGTTTCGTCTGCGGCGTGACGAACACACAACACATATGCGTCAGCCATGGTTCGTTTTACACGCCCATAGAGAATAATTACTGGCTCTAAATCAAGGATGGCTTGAAAGGGTTGACGATGTGATGACAATAATCGTTCCCTACACCCTAATGAACTAAACTAAACCTTACTCAACTAATTTAGGGTACGAAATTGTGTGCGTATATACCAAGATTTATTACGTTGTTTTAAAAAATATATTAGTTTATTGTCAGTAATACGGATGTTGTGTTACTTCATACAAATACGGGTGATTTTTATTTGTATGTGAACTTTGATTTATTCGTTCTTAAGATTAATATGTACAAACATAAAGGTCTTTTGAATTATATTATAATGTTGTTGAAAAAATGTGTAATTTTGTTTGTAACTAATACCGCGTAAAACTTTATCTTTGAGATCATATTTTTATAAACATTAATTAATCATTCAGGGAATTCGATTATATCTGTTTAATCGGATTAAATAAAATATTCTAGAGAATGACTACTATCTCGACTGTATGTAATTAGATTAACTTCAACATACATGATTAGGTGGGAACCTAGGTAATTCCAAAGCCTAATATCGCCCTTAGTCCAAAACCTTAGGACTGTTATGACTCAAAAATATATTATTTCTGAAGATAATCTCCATGAAATGTTTTCTTTCGACCAAAAAGTTTTTACTGAGGTCTGTTCTCACTGTTACTTACATACGTCAATATCGACGCGTACATCGAGTAAAATTGTATTTGAAGGAAATGTATAGTAAATTCTTGTTAGTTTCAAAACCGACATGAGTCCTTTCGACCCTGAACTACACAAGAGCAATGAGACGTTAAAATAGGCAAGTAATCGCAACCGGCGCGGGCGCACTTAATACCAACTTAACCGTAATCTAATAAAACTTAACCCTTCATCTCCACCACGGGCACTTTGTACCGCAGTAATCCCACTCGACGCGCTCACTAAACCGGAAAACGCAAATTATACAACAAAGAGGTAACACATCTGCGCTCGCGCATCCAGCCTCTGTCCAAGATGGTTATTTTTTTAAAGCGATTTTAAACTTTAATGTTAAGGCTTAAGGCAATGAAAATATATATGTGAGCAGATTTATTATTGATACAAGATATGTTTAATAAATGCAAAGGGAAGCAGTCGTGCGGACAAGCTGACTTGAGTGTCTTAGGGTGACGATGTTTCTTGTCCGTAGTCAGACATTTTTGTTCTTGAACTTCCTACATATTTCCATAATTTAATTGATAGCATAATTTCACACCATTTTTTCTATAAACCGTATCAAAACCGTAAATGATATGATTCAGTCCTCCCGGCTGAAAGTCTCTCTCAATGAACCAAAATTACTTATACCGCTTAGTAAGCGAAGTGATTAAAATAAAGATTCAATAATAAATAAAGATCATTTCCCATTTAATTTGTGAACATGTAACGCGGTCCTATTGTGTTTTTAAGAAATAAAGGCATTTAATTTTCAATAGATAAACGAGGAAAACTTGAGCAGTCGATGTCGAGGATATGCGGAGCTCTGACTCAGCTCGTGACCACGACAGGTGAAACTCTGGCGAAACATCAGGTAAATAATAAGAAAAGGCATGATTGTGGTTTAAACCTAATTGTATGATATAATGTATGAAATGGATATCTTGTATGTCAACAGTTAAAGGTGTACAACATCTTGACCTTTTTAAATTCGTTCCCTTGCCTCAATGAACCACAACGTGTAGACACCGTAACAGTTTGCAAAATGATTCACTCGAAAGCTCACCTCTGACACATTCGGCAACACTTACACGAAAGAAAACCGTATGCCACTAAAACCTTCACGCACTATTTAACAACCCTTTATAGTAGAGAACAGATTAAAAAAGATTTTCTTAAAAGGTTCTAAAGAACACTTCTAATATATCCTCTGTGAATTACAACCTTTTTTTAGTGTTCATCATTTATAAAATATTGTATTAAGAAATGGGATAGATTTATAATAAGTTTTAACATTGTTAAATATTATACTTCGTTTTTTTAATATCCAGGCTTTGTTAAATATAGATTTATTAAATAACGTCGGTTAATTCGCATAAGCGGATGCGTGAAGGGTTCAATATTTGATTTCTACAATAGCTTTTAAAGATGCTTTAGTATTCTTGCTTTAACATGGAGTATGTTGTAACTTATTCAATATATTCTTACAAAAACACTTCTTTTGATACTTTTTTTTGTGTTTAACAGCACATGATTAGACGTGGATTATACGAAGACGGGGTATATATTATATACACAATATAATAAACATAATTGGGACAAGTATTCGTCGAATACGCCATGAAGATTCCTTAATAAACTAAAATTTACGGCTGCAGATGAATACTAGTTTAAATAAAATTAAGCACTATGACATTTATATATAAACAAACAAATATTTTATTTTAACCGCACCATACATAAGTACAAATTAGAGAGGTCAATACATGAATTAATTTTGTAATTTCTACCCACGGTGTTAATTTGCATAAATAATTGGTAGCGCGATACGATCTACATTGAATACTAACACTCCGATCACTTCATACTCGTCGTTACGTACGTCTTCATTATATATTGTTCCGATATATTTAAATGACAAAGATATATTTTAATATTCGTACAAATATATGAGGTGTAATCAAAAATAGCTTAAACAATAAAAAAACAGACTCAAGCGTATTTAATAGGTTCGACACAACGTTAAAAGACATATCTACCGCTAGAGAGCTGATCTATCTCCAACATTATCGAAACGATGACGTCTGTTGTTTGTATATCGATTAATTAATAAATCGAGCCCCGAATCGAGACATCGAGATGCTGCGTCGGAACACGCCGCCTCTCTAATTGAGTCATGCCGCCACAAAAGATATAACTCTACCATCCTAAGTCTACCGTATAATATTGTTAACATCACACAAATATGGTACTTAAGTCTTTGTCAATAAGGGAGTGTTTGAATTTCAACTCGGCCCACGCACAAGATTGTTTAGAAAAAAGATAACGCCGAACACTAAATGCCGGGCATTTTAGCTGTCATATTATTAAAAAATAAATAGTCTAGCCTCAACGCATGGGAATCGATACGTTTTTGATTAATGGAGGCAAAACTCGATTATCTTGTTGGCGATACAGAATTGTGATTGATTGAGTTTTTTTGCGATGGAAACACTATATGTCGCCCGCATAATGGCTAATAGAGGCATTATGAACCACAATGCAACATTAGTGTTTCTTATCAAAAAAAAGGCTTCACCCGTTCCCACCTGTTTTATGTTCACACAGATTTACTTAACATCGGCCTTTTTGACATCATAAACCTCAGTAAGACGATATCGATCTCTACGCGAATTTTTTAATAGATAAAAGACGAGCAGTAACGCTTTGTTCGGCTCTGAACTTACATTACGCCGCTGTTTTCTTCAGAATCCATTTTCGTATTGTGTTTTTATATTTTGCAATGTAATTTTTTTAATACTTTGATAACTTTACGTATGGCGATGACTGATGTTGCCGACTCTTTTATTGTTTTTCTATGCGTTTTCTCACACACTCGTTCGCTATAATATATCGTGTGGAGACGAACCAAAGCCTCATTAAAATCGGACCATCAGAGTATTAATAACTCCATCCATATGATCCATGATCCATGTTCTATATATACTATGTATATAACAAAAAGAAGCCTGTCAAATGTACCGAAGTGGTAAGTGTCACATCAGACAAATCTAGAACATTATTAGTTTCCTTTTGGTAAGAAAAAAATGAAATTCATTTAACCATTCCATAAACACAAATATCTTAAAATAAAAAACAACCTGTGTCGTCCGTCCAATCTCAAAAACAAATGTAAGCTAATACACATCTTAAACTGAGCTGAATGGGCCATTGTGCGGCGCGACAGAACGCGTCGAGTTACGCAGCGCTGCGGGGTTAAGAATTCGCGCTCCGAGGTGCCAAGAGTGTAACCCAACACGGGGTTATTTGCAAGTTGACCTTACGCAGGTCACTTAATGGCACAGCCCCATTATAAAGAGAGTGTGTTTCTAATCATTCAAATCCATTACTATCTATAGCAAAAGATGCAGCGTTTTTCGGATAACTAAGTCGAGAATATTACCCTCCAGGATATTTAAAGTACAGCTTCTTATATGTTAGTCTTGACCTACTGCTTTGAATCTACTTCTCTCACAGACGTTCGATCAGATCAGAGTTGGATCCATTTATTAAAATAAAAAGATACACAGATAGATCTAGTAAGTTCACGCAAAACTAAAGCGAAGCGGTGTACACTAGAGTAAATCTTTATTTCATTAGCGAATTACGTTGCTTTTCCAAGAATATTAATTTATTAGAAACGTCACTACGTATACTACTAATTGGTCTTAAATTTTGCACATACTTCTGGTGCTGGTCATATCCAACACGAGTCCAAAGCTTAGTATCGTTTCAACCAGTATGCTGCGACATAATTGTTATGAATAAAACATTTTTTAAATTAAAAATATGTTTTTCATAATGTTCATAACAAATTCAGATAAATTAAAGCTAACGTAGTTAGTTTAAATTTATCCGTTTCTTTTTACGTTATCTTTGTTTTGAAACGACTAACGTGTCACTTTCATCATTCGTCTGTTAACAACCGATCCGTACGGAACATGGAAACTGTTTTAGCTCGCCTTTGAGAATCAAACCCGCATCCAGCGTGAGTACTACACCTCACTGAGCATCGGTTGACATTCATTTTTTCTTCTTAATGTTTGCCATTATCTTTAACTATATACAAATATAAGTACTTATCTTTAGTTTGAATACATATTATATAATAAGAGCTGAGAAAGCCCAGACGTTAGAAAATGTAAATCTTAATAAATAATTGCAGCAACAAACATGCACCAGTAAAATTTCATGTAGTCAATTTGAGTTATCTCGTACTCCCATATAGGAAACCTGTATGTGTCGAATATAATCTGCTACATGTTTATTTACTGCCCCGCGTTGCAGCAGCTTGGTGGAATAAATTCGAACTTGCTTCCTCCTTAAAAGAAGAGGAGACATTAGCCTAGCAGTGAGACATTTACAGGCTTACCTTACTTTACTGTAATATACAACAATATTAAACTCTCGCTTGTAATGTCAAAAGTCTAAATATGTGAAGCGTAGTCTTTATATTATATACAGTATCTAAACTAAAAAACCTCTCGGATAAGCACCGCATCTTCATAAGTTCTATGTAGATTTATAGGTAGGTATAGCAAAAAATATATAACTCCTCATTTAGTAGGGAATTAGTAATAGGAACTTAATTAAATACTTACCCTAAATATTTCACTTATTCTTACGACATTACGTCTTTCAAACAGTAATCTAGTAAACAGCAATCTCATTAATTTTGTAAAAGTTAAATAAAATATCCAATCAAAATCATCTCAGTAATTTAACTCAACCAATCACCGCGCGTGCGATGGTTATCTAAAAATGATTATTAGATAATTGTTATAGCTAACATCTTAACTGATTTGGTAATCGACTGGCAGCTCAATTGGTAGCCGTATTGGCTGCCCGCGATAAAAATCAGCTTCAAAGAGAATAAACAAATGCTATCCATTAAGATGCTCGTATTGTCTTACAATTAGATTGCAGGACGCCAAGATCGCAGCGAAGAATAATTCACGATTACATCTTAGTAGATAGCCATAGACGTTCGAAAATATCTTAACTTCATAATTATATTTTCTATGTAGTATATTTATGTACCAAATAAGTACCTATGTCTAATGACAGTGGTGACCGCTTACCACGAGGTGGCCCATTTGCAAGACCGCCTACGACATTAAAAAAAAAATATTTCTTTGTAATATATACAGGTGAACAGAAAAATTGCCCTCCGCATCAATTTTATTGAAATATAAGATGTAGGTCAAATGGGCCACTTGATGGTAAGTGGTCACCACTTTAAACATAGAACAGAAATTGGCGTTGTAAGAAATATTAACCATTCCTTAGATCGCCAATGCAGGCAAATAAGGCACCAACCACGGGAGCTAAGATGTTATGTTCCTTGTGGCTGTAGGCTTGCTTGCAGTGTTCCTGCTCATGCGGTAGAATATCTGATGAGTGGGTGGTACTTAGACGGATTTACACAAATCCATACCACCAAGTTATATTAATTATTATGAATATGAAGTAATCGCTGCCAAGCAATGCAAGCCTGTTTTTTTATGGAATAGGTGCCAACTGATGTTAAGGGCACGCCCTTAGACATCTGCAACACAAGGGGGCGTTCAGGTGCGTTACCAGCCTTTAAGGTATTTGTCGGCTCTATTCTTGTAGGTTCCCAAGTCGTTTCGGAAAAACCGCTGGCGAAAGCAGATTTTTTTATGATATAGTTGGCAAAAGAGTAGGACGCTCACCTGATGGTGTTAAGTGACTAACATCGCTCATGGACATCTGTTAAACCGGGGGACTTGTGTACGGTCTTTTCTTGATGGCTCCCAAGTCGTATCAGATCGAAAAAACCGCCGGCGAAAGCTGGTTCCACAGAATGATTATGCAAGGCAGAAAAATCCTTAAATGATTTTTATTGTTGTGGACTTTCGGACATCTAGGCGGTCGGAATGAAACTGAAAATCCGTCCGGGATTAATTCAAACAATTACCGGAACATTCCCCGTGAAAAATACTTTAGCAGATGTAGAGCGATCCACCTTATTTTACAACGTTTTGCGTTTACGTTTGCGTTACTTATTTATTTATTTTATATGTGTGGTCACACTAGAGTTTCTATCTTACATCTTTTCATGTAACCTATTACAATAAATAAATAAAAAATAAAACACTCGAATTACATAACATTGAATAAACATTTTATATTTTCTCTATAACTGTCTAATGCGTTAGAATAATTACGTTTTTTAAATACTCATAATGCGTAATGTGCCGTCACACGAGTATAGATAGTGAAATGAATTAATTACATTACAGATTCCATATTCCTAATCCGGTTATTATCTTTGATTGCGTTCTTGAGTCGAATTAAAGTAATAGATTTTAAAAACGACACTCTTAGTGGGCTGAAAGATTAGCGTTAAATAATTAAGATGTATATATTTTTATCTTGGCCTGTTTAAAAAAATTAAAGCAAATACAAAAAAGAACATTGATAAATAAGGCATATTACTCAATACAAGATTATATTATAGATAAAAAAGCGTGGACTTAGCACTCATTGATGCCTAGGCAGGATATATAAAGTACAGTTAACTTTACTGGCATACTCTGTAATTAAAATGGTGGAAAAGAGTAACTACTGAGCTTCTTGTCGGCCCTTCTCGGTCGAATCTACTCTCCGAACCGTTGGTAGCTTTATATTTAATTCAACACGTAAAAAGTTCTTTTATGAGCCTACTTGAATAAATAAATATTATCAATATGAACATATGCGTAACTTTCTTCTGGTTTCAGGTATTCATAGTATAGTCTAATTACAAGTAACAGCGACGTAATAATTAAAACCTACATTAACAGTAGCCTTGTTCATTACCATGGAGTAGATCAATTGTTCATCATTCTTTACCATCAACCCTATTAAAATAATAATGTGTATTTTGCAAAACAAACAACCTTACCTTAAATAATCCTCCACTACAGCATATAAGGCTCAGTAACTTTGCCAGTACTTATATTCATCAAACAAAAGCTTAAAACTATTTTCATCATAAGCATTTACTTATAATTACTTCAAACCGTCTAAGTTACTTAACTTAAAATCATCCGTGTCCCGTTTAATCTCACACTTTCAACAATTCAACAATAACCAATGGATATTACTTAAAAAACTTTTGTATACTATATTTTAAAATGTAATTTTGAATCTTTTTAAAAAGATTAGCGCAACTTCTTATCCAAGAAACGATATTTAAACACTCGAGTCACAAACAAAAGCCTTAAAAACATATAAAAAACATCCTCTCTAATCTTTGTTAGGTCTGCGGCAGGTACCATTTCAACGATAACCAAATACAATAACTGGCGATTATCTTTCGCTAATCTCTCGATTACTGCCTGGACCTTATCACCGAGTGATAGAGTTAAATATTGAACCGCTGGAGTAAGTCAGGATCGCACGGTCAACGAAATGTTTCGAATAATTAGTTATCATCGATCATCGGAGCTTGGCCACATTAATAAAGATATTAAATGCCTTCGATACCCCATTATCGAACCAAAATTAATTCTATTAACTTAGGATAAAGTTTAATTTCGTTTGCAAGCGATACGGCTGGGCGGCGAGATCAAAGGTAGCGGCGTCTTGATCGCGTAGAGGCAAAACCAATTGTGTGACAGCAATGCTGCGGGGAGGGACGGGGTGAGATCAGAGGACAAAATGAAAAAGACATCAAAATGTTTAGGCATTTTCAGATGGTCGATAATGCGGAATGACGCTTACGCGGTCGGACGTGCGGTGCGTGCCAACTTGCAAAAACCCACAAGAACATACATGAATTATCGATATTATTAAGTCACATTCATAGGTTTTCTAGTTTCAATTTAATGTGTCCCATTACCGTTTGGAATTAATATTTGAAAAAACTAAGTGTTTCTAGGGTATAATAGAAAATCGCATTTCTAAGTTTGGTGGTTTAAATTGCATAAAATATGCTAGGCGGTAAAAGTACCATAATAAGTATATTATATTACCATTACAAACAGACAATAAAAAAAACCTAGATTTAGAATTTAAAAAAAAAACAAATAAATAAATACAATTTACAAAATCTCATAAACTCATAACTATGCTATGCGTGTCAAGAAGCAGCTGTATATTCGCTCCAACGCAGGGTTGGTTTTTATATATTTTATGGTAACTTAGTGTCTAATAGGTGCTACGAAATTAATCCGTAATGTAAAGCTAATTTTAAGTTAAATTACTAACTAGAGTAAAACACAAAAATGGAATTAAATCGCAATGTTTCGAAATACATGTGCACTGCTGCCCGTAGATATTGGCGCCGCACGAAATGTACTTCCTTACATACCCAATGCGCCACCAACCTCGGGGTCAGACGTTATATCCCTTGTGCCTGTAATTACACTGGCTCGCTCACCTTTCTAATCAAAACACCGTACTAAGTATTGTTGTTTGGCAACAGAATATCTGATGACCACCTATCCTATATTCTGGTACCCAGACGGGCTTGCACATAGTCCTACCACCGAATAAATATACGCTAATTTGATGATTGTATCCCTTCAATTCTATAATTATTATTGTCAATGTCGTATAACACTTACTGCTATTTCACAATCGTGTGCTGCCGTGAGTTTCGAGTTTGTTCTTCGAGAAAACTTCTAAATGACAAGTGTCTCACTTCCCCTGTATATCCTACAACATTTGATACTAGTGTACTCGCCTGTATTGGTCTCAATAAAACCCGGCAAATGTCTTTTTCAGTCAACTATAGGTCCATAGCAGAATTTAGCTTTCAGCAAATTCAAGCAATTCCTTAGGGACTTTTCCTTGCGTCCTGTCAATAAAGTCCGGGGCACAGCAGCTCGTGTATCATAGCTAATGAATATAACATTGTTTATTTAGCGACGTGGTTAGTAAATACAGCGTACAGTCAAACAACCACTAATGATACAACGATGACAGCCGAGATTGATCACAGCGCCCAAACGTCACTGTAGACGTATTGAGCCAGGAGTTGGTAAGCTGGACGATGGTTAAGCTATTCAAACAGCGATTCAATTAATTAATCATTTGTTAAGATAAACAATGTTCGGTTTTTAAAAATCGATTACTAGAACTCCATGTTGATTTAAAATGTATTCATTTTAATGAATTTAATAATGATTGTGCTGAAAGTGGTCATCTAGTCAGTATTCTTTTTATTTTAAATTTATTCAATATTCGTTTTTAAAAGTTAAATCACTACATTACATGATGTATAAGATATGCTTTAATTTTTTAATCAGAAACAATTAATAAATAAAAGTTATGGCTTCTCAAATAATATAACATTGTAATTTTGAAATATTATTGCAATATAATTTCTCAAAACAATAATATTATTATTATTTAGAAACTCATCACATCGGTACATAAATTTGAATTACGGAGAAGAGTTTTAAAACTTTTAAAATATTAGTAATAAACTACTTTTAGGAATTAGAGTAACACAAAATAAAACAGAACCTAAACAAATTAACATAACCGCCGTACAATGTTAAATGATCATCTATCTTCATTATCGCGTCGAGTGCGTTAAATTTACTAAATAAATGAAGTTATTTCTATGTAAATGCAGCGTAGGTTGGTCACCCCTGGCCGCGGCGACTCAAAGCCGCTTGAACTGTCAGCATTTTGACATCGTTTGATGATTACCGACAAATAATAACAAAATTATTAAACTTGCACCCGATGATATAATGATCCAATAAGTGCGTGCTCACTGGAGCACGTTGGAACTGTATCACGGGCTCGATCGATTAAGTTGTGATTGCCATAGAAATACTCTACTTATTACTATGATGTCTATTTAGAACAACATATATATTTATAGTATTGAAAAAAAAAGAGTTTTCAATTGTATAATACTTTAATGAAGGTCGAGTGATTGAGTAGGGTTCTAGTTATTACGACCGCATTAAATTGACGCGACATCATTGACATTCGTGAAAAATGACATATAAACGTCGGCGAAATTGTTATAAAAACTTTGTTAGTACATTTAAAGTGTTTATAAGTAGTTGAGTGGAACAGTGTTGATAAATAAAGATATATCAATCATGTACTCGTGTGCCTGTTGAAATCGCACGGGATGTGTAATTTAATTGGAACATATTAAAATAATTGGAACATATATATGTCCCAAAATATACCACAATAGGAGACGTCAGAATATGGTCGATCGTTCGTTTTATGTCTTTGGTGTGATAAAATCAGTTCTTATATACATACAATTTTTATGAGCCCATTTAAAAAAAAACACATTGCTGAAGTTTTAAGTGGTATTTTTCGCCGTAAAAAGTGACAAGGTAACGGCCCGTTAACTCCCCATTTTAAGGGTAAGAAGTATGGATCTTCTACTACCCCGCAACTCGTGATACTCAAATAGTAGCATTTCATTCGACACATGCAGGGTTCCTCGCGATAATTTGCTTGACCACCGTGCCGATTGCTGTGTCATTTGTGGGATAAGTATGCATTTCGTCATCATTCCTAGACCCTAAGACCTGCATCCAATTAATTTATAAGTGTAACCGACCTTGGGATCTTAGTTGTTATGTCCCTTGAGCCTGTAGTTACAATGTCACTTATTCCTGTGAGCTTCTTCAGTTCATCGGTCCGTCTAATTAATTTAAAACAACATTTCTTCGCTGTATAAGATCATTATTTGTTATGAAGTTTTGAGAATAAATTGGTTTATTTGAATTAATGCTGTAATATTGAATGATAGAAAAATGTGCAGTATTTTTAATGTGCTATTAAATACTCTCCGTGAGCTCATCGCTCATCTCTTCTAATGTTTTTGATTGTGATCTGCAAATGGAGAGATAAGCGCTATCTTATCTAAGCTCGAAGTCGTGAATTCCTGCGCCGTGGTGTTGAGTCGTCGGCTCTTGATTGAACGGATCGTGAGTTCATGTGCTGTTTATTGATATAGAGGTCGATAAACTCTGGACATATTTATTTACTTTAATTTATATTTTGATGTTATCATAAAAAATGTTACCAAAATAAAAACTATACAGATATATTAATTTATAAATAACGAATCCAATTAAATCAAATACCATGTATATACTTTATTCAAGTAGGATGCCGCGAACACTTTTGAATCTTCATTTTACAAGATTCAATTCAATCTCCGGATTTTATTAAAGAATTAAATTAATTATGAAAATCTTCTTTAATATATTATTTTTAATTATTGAAAATGAGTAATTGATTTATATAAATAAATATAAATATAAATATTGGTCAACATCACATACGTTACTCTGATCCCAATGTAAGTAGCTAAAGCACTTGTGTTATGGAAATCAGAAATAACGACGGTACCACAAACACCCAGACCCAAGAGAATATAGAAAACTAATGAACTTTTTCTACATCGACTCGGTCGGGAATCGAACCCTGGACCTCGGAGTGGCGTACCCATGAAAACCGGTGTACACACTACTCGACCACGGAGCTCGTTAACTATAAAGATTAAAAAATAAAATAATAAATTTATTACAACAAAGTAGTTTTCGTTGTGTCCATTGTATATACAATATCTTACACTAAACTAAACTAAACAAGAACATTTCATTCAATACTTAAGTATTACTGTGTTCTGGTTTGAAGGCTGAATGAGCCAGTGTAACTACCGGCACAAGATTAACATCTCAGTTACCAAGGTAGGTGGCGTATTGGTGATGTAATGAATAGTCAATATTACTTATGCCTATGGTTAGTGGTGACCACTTACCATCATTGTTCGCCTACTTGTTTTATAAATAGAAACAATAGTTAACTGCACAAGGCGTACGGCTTATATATATATATACTCTCCAAATACACTATCCACTTCAAAATTGCTATTGCAAAATAATACTTTTATTTTACATTTATATATTGTAATTCAACGTAAGATTAGTTTATCAGATTATAACAACTTATTAATATAAAAAGAAAAACGTTCCAAATCTTGAAACCCGAATTACTAACAAAATGATAATGATATCTCCTGCTATAAATATAAAATAACATTTAAATATATATATATTCTGTATATTTGTACACGTTCAGCATCGGTATAATGTTTATTTATAGTTTAATCCCTATTACGTATAGACAATAAAAGTTATATCGAATCAGTTTTAAAACCATCAATCAAAAATTATGTCAAATCTATTCGTGATTATTGTAATCATATTAAGAACATAATTTTGTATTATATTTTATTTTTAATAAATACGTTTCCGGTAATAACATTAATCGAAATGCAAAACAATTTTTTTCTTTATCACGGCAATAAAGTTATCAAACTTACCCCAAATATGAATACAAACAGGGAGTAACGCCTGTCTGTCTGCTAGTGGTCGAATGATCGATGATGTTCACGAATAACGGACAACCGTGGCGCGTTAGGGGGAACATGATACGAACAGACCCATGAACTTCAATATGTTATTGCAATAGCACAGGTGCTTCATATTAAACTATAAAAATAAACACTAATATAATCTAAGTATATTTAAACCACTACAAGTAGGTTAAGTTAGAAAGAGTTTAAACACCATTTGATTTAATTTAAACATCTATAAATTATTTTTATTGATATAAATAAACGTGGCTATATAATTTCATGCCAGTTCTTCTCGCTAGAGCATACGTCATTAGCTTCTCTTTAAAATATAAAATGATGATCTGAAATTCGAGTACTTTGCACTAAGAGACTACTTGAATCGAGTATATTTTGAGATTGATTTTTATGGCAAAGTAAGTTTTATTTTATAGATCATCAAGCAAACCCGTCGGAAAGTATTGTCTACCGTGTCTTTTATACTAAAACGCGATGGATCTCGTTTAAGTTTCGTGTATTTTATTGAGTTAGGTAAGTACAGAAAGAGTCTATATCTGACAGCATTTAAATTATGTTTTATTAGCAAGACTTAAACGCAAACTTCAACAATAGTTATAATGCAGTCTAAATATTGAATAAGTTAGTTTTATAACATGACATTTTCTATAAGACGCTTATTTACTGAATTAGAATTCGGTTAAAAAAAGCTACCAATATTTTGAACTTCACTTTGTTTCTATAAAGATAAGGATTATTCTTTATAAAAACATTTCATTAAAAAAAACTACAAGTTTCTTAAAACGCCCTCACGAGTGTTGGTGAAACTTAAAATAAAACTTACCTTAAAATATTTTTCTTGACATTGTAATAAAACACAGTTATCAAAATAATCAAGATACTATGATGATTTCGATTAGTTGTGACAGTCGTAAAAATAATTTCATTCCGTCATAAAATTAGGGTCACCCCATAAAATTCTAAATAGCTAAGGTCGCTGCACAAAAAACGATGCGATCCCGTAAACTGATAGAGGCGGTTTTATGACTGATAACTGTGACGTATCTTTATTACATCGCCTACATTTACACCTTCTGTTAATTTAGTTCGACCACTTACCTGATACGTTCGTATTGTTCTAATTTATATTTAAAATTAATTGTTATTACGATTTGTTGCTCTATTTTATGGACTCTACTAATAGCTGAAATGTCTTAAGTAAAATATTCTACTTTACATAAGATAATAAAACACAATACATTTGCTTAGGTTTATGAATATTCTTAACATTATTCCTGAACCATTTCTGAACATTTTAAGCAATACTTTAATCAAAAGTTAAGTGACAATAACGATATATATAATGTCACACACATCGCACATATTACGTTATTGTGGAACCTGCACCTCAGCGAATAGTGTGTACTTTGTGTGTTTATCGTGTTTTGTTGATACTGTTCCGCTTTTAAGGGCCGTAGCGTGAGGTCATCAATCTAATAACTATTAAATTGATGTTTAATTACTAAATACCTACATACCTTCTACATATCGCTTTATTTAATGGCATCCTTTTAGGTGAAAGAGATCGCTTTCTTTACGCTAAGATTTCAATTACAAATATATTTTTTAACTCAAACTCAAAATTCTACTCCTTTATTCAATATAGAAGCATTACTTATTTTGTCTAATTAAAAACTACCACCAGAACCGAATCATCAACTATATTTGTGTGTCATTTTAAAATATTAACACATATCAGGGTAAACAAATGTGTTTAATGAAGTTTCTTTATAATTTTAAACGTTCGACACATAACTAATATCTGTAAAGTTTTATTACACAATCGATAGTATTCTGACAAATAAATTAACAATTCGTTGTCCTTAGTTACTAATACTATTATTTTAATTATAAAACAAAATAAAATTATTAAAAGATGCATGTAACATTTAAGCTCATATGCAGTAACAGTTGAACCCAGGTCATGATCAATAAAAAAAAAACAAAGAGCAGAGATAAATGACAATGTTACCAAGTTGCAGATTGCGGTGCGCGGGCGACGCGTGCCGGCCCTCGCCGGCAGGTCTGCTCAACTTGTATGTTTAATTATATTATAAACATCCTAAATACTTCTAATCCAAACATACGACTTTAACATCGTCACAAAGAAGCAAGAGTCAGCTAAAAATGTTATAACGCATCCTTTATCATTTCTTCATCCGACCACAAGACCACGACCTATTTGATGGAACGCTCTTTCGTAGTCTGTTTCTCCCGATCAATATAATTCGAGTATATTTTGGGCAACAGTGAAGAGGCCTATACTGGGTTAAGACATCTCATCTTATTATTAGACTGGTGTAAATAGTGGTCTATAAACAGACCATCTCGCAATTTAAAAATCATCTACCATGATTGTGCCTTTTAAATCAATCAATAAAATATATCTTATACATCTCGCACCTTTAAGTAAGCAGGAAATTAATGAAACGCCTACGCACACTCATGTATCAGTTATTAGTTTTATTCAATTCATAAAAATATTTTAAAATAAATACGAATGAAAATATACCATATCCTTCAAATTCAAAGAAGCTAATTACGAGTATTATGCGAATTTTTTAAATTTAATTCACTCAAATTATAAAATACAAAATCCTGAAAATGTTGTCGATCCGGTCGGCGTCCGCGCAGCAATTGGCTCCAGATTAACCAATCAAGGATGCTTTCTCCGCAGCTGTTGACCCCGATACCCCTGCACTCTGCGTCTTCACTACTCCATATGATACCGTGATTCATGCGAATACGCACTTATTAAAACTAACAAATAACTCATTCAGTAAATTTAACACTTCGAAATGGTTATCATGAGCTTCAATGACGAATATTTATGACTAAGCTATTACTGTATAAAATATATAATTCGTTTTGATCATCGACAGCAGAAGGTACCACTCAAACCAGTGTTTAGGTTCTGGGCTGTTCGCAGTAGATCTAGTTTGATAGATATTTTTTTAGGTTAATTGTCACCACCATATAGATTGGCTCTGTTAGAAATATTAACCATTCCTTACGTCGCCAATGCACCACTATCCTTTGAAAATAAGATGTTATACACCTTGTGCCTCGTAGTAGCTGGCACACTAACCATTCAATCCGGACACATAACAATACTCAGGCGGGGTCGCACAAAGCCGTACTACCAAGTAAAATATGACTATTGTGTGAATTTGCTTTTGCAACGTTGAATTATTCAATAAAAGTAGATCTACGGCCGACCGATTATATATTATCTTTTCAAAAAAACCCAAGAAATTGCATTAGATATAAGTATGTAATACTATCGCATATTATATTTACGCAAAATTTTCCTGCTCGATCGAGAGCTATATATTATTATTGTTCAGTTTTCGAGCAGAGAACAACCGCATTGAGTTTTTGGGGAACATTTTTTTATATAATATAGCTTATTTCGTCTTCGTTACCGAATTATTCCAGCGTTCCCAGTATTTTACGCTACGAATCCTATAACATACAAATGTATATATTGTTTAAATATATATCAATAAATAATAACTTTAGTTCAATATTTTTTAAAGAGCTACACCCCGAAACATTTAATGGTTACTTAAGACGTTTAAAATAGATAACTATATCTATTAGTACTAACTAATCCTTATCAAAGAAAATAAAAGTATCCATTTATAAATAGCAATTTACACCGAGAGGTGAAGTGAAATGAAATACGTCGTCGTAATCACTTCTTACTTTTATAAGAAAACTATTTTATTTATTATTATACTTCTATTTTAAATAAGACGACGATTCAAACTGACGTCACAAGATTTTATACCGAAGTCAAAACTCTTCTTGGTAACTTAATAAAATGTGTACGATCACTTTTCATGGACTTCTTCAGTGGACTGATGACTGTGAAATCTACTTCGACATTGCCTTTGTATAAATGATCCGTCTCCTTGCAGTCGTAATGGTATTTCGAATTTGTTCGATGGGTGTACGGTATAACAGTATTCTTACCGCCAAGACGTTTAGTGGACACGTTGGGCCGGTTACTACTCTCTAGTTTCATCTGTGACTTTATTTGTGTTGCATGATATGGAAAATTTGGCAACGTTTTATTGGCTATTAAATTACTGATGCCCTCGTTATACAAAACTTTTCTCGAGTTTTGGATTTCGCTTTTACTATTACTATTAAAAGGAATGATGGCCATTGGTTCTTTCGTGAGAGTTTTTAAAAGATCTTCGTAGTCACTTCGCTTACGTCTTGCGGTATCTTCTAAGTTAATCGATACCCGATGATTAACTTCTTTGCCAAGTTCTGTTTTCTTTAATATCGGCGCTGGTGTATACGCTTGTGGACTTAGTATTTTTAAAACATCTGTAGCGTCGGAAGTTGATATAGAAACATCTGACGTATTGACCGTCGAAGATAAAGGTGTGCGCACACCACAACCCGAGTCTTTTAAATTTCGCGTCATGGTACTGGTGTCACAAAACCTTACAATGTTTTCCTTGAAACTGTAATTGTTTATATTCATCGTTTGGTGTTCCCAAACGTGTCTTCTATTCATTTGGCATTTATAGCAGTCACAATTAAGTAGACTTTCAGCGGTTTCAGTTTGTGAATCTCCTGAATAATTTTCAATAGACGGACTCCAGTGAAGACCTTGGACGATCGTCGGATACGTGAGAAAATTTTGTTTCCGAACAGGAGTTCGAGCACTCTCATTACTTTTACCTCGGAGATAAGGACCAATTTCACTTGACGATTCATCTGGTTTTCTAAGCAAGTTCATCATGAACCTTGCTCGTGAACTTTCAATTGCCATTCGTTCAACATCATCAGAACTATGAAGAATAGGTCTCCGTGCTCGTCTTCCGTCCTCCCTGCTATAATTCATTCTGATACCGGTCCTGTCAGACTTTTTATTTAAACGAAGAATCTAAATTTGATTGTAAAGAAAGTATAAGTTTATTTGAAAGCCGTTTTTTTGGTGAATTGGGGAATATTGCGTTTACATTTTTTTTTGGTTACTGATCTGTCTTTGTGTCAGTGTTTGACATTTTTAATCTTCTTTATTCATATTATTTATAGACTGTATTATTTCATTGATTAATCAACTTGCTATTTATTATTAAGATCTATTTACACATAGGCAAATAATTTAAAATGCTACCAAATTTTACAACAACAACGCTAACTCTTCTCTCGAGAAAATTCTTCTCCCAAAAAGTTTTCAAGGTGATTTCAACTATAAAACATTGGAACAGAGAATCCTGTCATTTTTTTTATAAATTTACGATTTAATTAAGGAAGTTCATACAATCTTTGCAATTTATTTCTAATATTAAAACAAACATCATTGCAGAAGGATGCAAACAGCTGATGCAGAGGAAGCACCTAGTTGATCGCGAACCACTTCAATTCATAATCTCGTGCCAACAAGGGATTGAGTAATATATTTCCTTACAAACATACATTTGCCACTACTTTGATATAAATATATCTTAGTACTATCATGAAAAGGTCGTATTTGACGGTACCGGTATGTTTGGATGAGAGGTATAATGACCAGCTAAGGAAGATCTGTTGTTATTCTCTGTCATCGTTCGAGTGGGCACTGAGGGGGGATCAGGAGTAATTGGGAAGATGCTTGGTGACGAGGGCCCGTCAAGACGGCAGATGCGTGCAATTGTCCGAGTCAAAGATCAGAGGAAGTGGTGTGCGCAGCTGGACGGCGCGTGCGCTTGCCTGATTACGACGCTTACGATTCACTAATTGTTCATTTGTCATCTTGAGATGACAATTGACCTCGTGCATTCGATCATTGGCGAGTCAATGAAAAAATCGGCTCATAATTGTCATAAAATAAATTATAGCTGCACCACGCACATACACAAGTTGATTTGAGAAAATGATCACAACTCGCCTATTGTGAGCGTATGTACGACGTATTAATATTCCTTCGTAAATATAAGTGAACGCTCGTAAAATACAAATTAACGCGCGGTGGGCCACAATTAAAATTACAGTGTCCCGATCATATCGTCACTATAAATATTTTATCACCCATAAAACAAGGGAATGTGTCCATCCCCGATAGCTCGGGCTCTATCAATTACTGCCGGAGTTACTCTGCCAGTGACATCTTTATAGAAATATATATCATTTATACTTAAAACTTAGTTCTAAATAAAATGGCTTCATTCATATAATATTCATAGTATAGAATAGGATAGGGGCGTGTCTACCCAAAACATACTATTAAAATGTATTTATCAACAGAGAAAAATGCTGCAATATACCGTCGATACGAGTAACAAATATGTATACTTCTGGTTTAAATACTGTTTATACAATTCTGTTTATACATACATTTGTAGAAATATCTACGAGTACTTCTAATATTTTCTAAACCCCCTAAATAAATCGCATTTTGTGTTTTAGAATAAAACAATCCTGAAAATTATTGGTGAAAGTATTTTAAAATTCAATTTATCCGGTTGGAGTTCAAGCCATAGGAAATCGAAGGATAAATATTCCGTAAAAAATCTTTGTTTAACGTAAAACAAACTTAATATTGTGCTCATGTTCTAACCAGTTCTAGGGCCATAAATATTTTATTACGTTTTGAAAAACAATAAAATGCAGCAACAAAGATCTTGTGTAAATAATAATATTATAAAACAGTGGGAAAGCGGTTTTTTTCTTCGACGTGAAGCATTGCCATTAAAAATATTATGGCGACAATCAATTTACAAATGTCGCTGTGGTTTTAAGCGGCATTCATTTTTGACATTTATTTCAAAGAATCCCAAATAAAGTGAGCTTTATTACAGTGGACGAAAGACTAATTTATTATATTTCTGAAAACACTTACCTAAGTGACAGTGACTTAAGAAGAAAGCAAGGAGAACACGAAAAATAATGATTATTTATTTTCTAAAAATTATTGAAATATTTTTTTAGTTAAATTGTATAAATATTTGCAGATATCCTAATGATTGAGAGAAGAGATATTACGTCTGTGGTACACATACTTCTTAAGCGTCACATTCGGAAATATATTTGGTACAACATAAGAAAATCTACGCATCGGTGTGTATAATCATATCAAGCATATAACTTAAATAACTTAGAACTTACTTTAATATTCTACACTCCAAACTAGTGGTAGATCATTATGAAGAGCCTACTTGAATGAAGTATATTTGTACTTTGAACATACGGGTACAACGATAACGGCTAATACATGTCTTTAAGTTTCTAAATAGTCGACTAAAAGTTGATCCACATTGTAATAGTGTCCGCCGCCCGATCTAAGCTTTGTCCGTTCTATGGTTTAGGCACGTATTCGGTTTTAACGACGTCTTACAGACCAACACTACTATATTACGCTTAAAACAAACTGAGAGATAAAGGAATCGTAAACTGCGTCTCGGATCGCGTAAAAGCAATTAAACACTGTGTCGTTAATAATATCACAGGTGGGTTAAGTAATAAAGGTACTTTATGCGTTTTGGTCCGGCTACTACGTCATCGTAGACTCATAGTGTTCATTTCACATCAAGAGAATAGGACAAGACATCGCAAAACAAGGATATACAATATATAAATATCTAGAAATGTCACACTTTCCACAACAAAATAGGTTTAATAATTATTTTTAGTTTAAAATTTATTTTACTTTATACTTATTAATATCAAAAATATTTTTAATATATCTTTAAAATAAATTATTCCTTAGTCATGTTATAAACATTAAAAACATGTAATACTTATGAGTTGTTTTTTACGGAATATTTTAAAAATAATAATGATGAAACATTTCACGCTTGTTTCAATAGTTTTCTATAACTGTAGCCCCATTTGCTAGCGGGGTTAAATTGACCCGATAACATCTCGGTGCTCTCTCGAACAATTGTCAGCGTATTTATTTGTATAATAAAGATATTCTGAACAAATCGTTTAGACAATTTAGTTACGTCTTATATCTAACAACATAGAGGTTATATTCCTCTGTCAAAGAGTAGATTATACGATGTTAGCGTGATAATAGGCGCCCCGTAGAGAGGCGCACAAGTCTTTTGTATAGGTAATTTCATTCCGGCTCACCCCTCTGAGTTAACATGGTACTAGCAGCTCATTAAATACAGTGCGTGTCGGTTTGAAAGTTACTACTTCATAAGCTTATAATGTACTCCACATCGGCCTACTCAGAGGTAGGCTTTGATATTCTTAGCAACTTCGATTAAGTCGTTTATAAGTAGAACAATAGTGTTAGTTCGTATTATTATACAAGTGGACTTTATACTAACTTTACAGAAAAATTCAGGATATTATAAAGTAAAATCTATCTATCTTTAAATATATCATTAAAAATATGTCTTTTTTATGATATAGGTTGGCGGACGAGCAAATGGGCCACCTGATGATTAGTGATCACCACCGCCCATAGACAATGGCGCTTTAAGAAATATTAATCATTCCTTACATCGCCAATGCGCCACCAATCTTGGAAACTAAGATGTTATGTCCCTTGTGCCTGTAGTTACACTGGCTCACTCACACTCGATACAACAATACTGAGTACTGCTGTTTGGCGACAAAATATCTGATGAGTGGGTGGTACCTACCCAAACTTGCACAAAGCCCTACCACCAAGTATATGACACTGTACCATAAAATAATTTACTATTATTCACGGCTGTTATTTTCGTAAAACTATGTTCTGTCTAAAAAAATCTCTCATTAGGGCAGGTGCACACCGCATTGTATTAAAATGTTATATTATTAATGTTCTATTTTGGCAAGCGTAGATTGGGATACCCTTCACATGATGCAGTCCAAGGTACAGCGAGGACGCGATTATATATTTACTCATAGATATGTCATCAGCGACACATATAAAAAATACCTATTTTGGTCGTGAATCCGTGAAGGTATGTACTCTGGAATTCTGGATGTCTTTTAATTTTATGGACAAGTTATTTAAGTTTATGATACTTATTTATATGTCACGCCTAAAATATATAAAAGAGTTAAAGTTAAAATTATAAGATACATTTAATTCATCAAAGGTTTCACTATAAATAAATATCTGCACATACCTCTCGGCCATTATTTCGCTTTGAGCTTATAATTTTAACAGAGGCAGAAGCGTGACCCGGCTCTGCCGGCGGGGGTCCGTCAGGCCCCGCTCATCAATTATATAAACCGACTGCTCGGTGCCTTGGCTGGTGTCATAGCATACGTCAACAGGTGCTCGACGAAGATGTTATTTAATATTAAATGTTTGTAATAAAAACCAATATCAATTCTAAACTTTTAGAAAGATAAATATATAATAATAAAAATTTACAAAATTCATTCATTTGTTAAAGCTTAATTCGCCCTTATTCTTTGAATAATGAAGGCAAATTAAATACTAACCGTAAACGTAGTGTAAACGTTTAGCTGAAGAGTTGTAATAACCACTAACTTGAACACACGAAGCCCACCTAACACCTAACACCTAACACAAATGTTAACAATTATCAGATACGATCCCATTGACACCGTCATTAGTTCTATATTCTACATCATTATTCGCATTTCGTTGTGATTTATGTTCGTCGGCGAATAAAAGGACACGAAGTGGGTATAGATCGTGATTAGATGCTCACAGCTTGATCCCGAACAACAGATTGTTACGTCGACAATTATCTTTGAGAATATAAGTTTGTAATAAAAATAACTTGATAAATTAGCCATATTACTATAGGTGCTTTTTTTTAACAAAATGCGGGGTCGTTAATTGTTTTTGGAATTTAATTGCATTTGTTTTTAATTTATTTACAACTTTAATTAAATAATTGTTTTATTAATATACTATGAAGTTAAATCGAATTTCCATTAAATATATTATTTACAGTGTCTTTCCACGTGTGGAGGAGACCTATTAATGTGGAGACAGAGACAAGCCATCCGTGGCCTAGCTGGATTACCTTTTTAATATCTGTGAGATGTCTGTCAAATCTGCTAGTTTGTATCTAACGTGTATATTATGTTCACGACTCACATGTACAAAAAAAAAAGATAAGTGCCGATAAAAAGACAGGGTAACAGTTATAACATCCATTAAAAAAAATCGTTCACCGCCTACTCCATTGACGAGTTAATAATCCTAAAATACTATGATTGTCACCATGGAAACGTCTCAGTCTTGCGCAATTTATACAACATCATTAATGTATATTTTCTTATTAATCCAATAATCCTGTATTTAATGAGTCTGAGTCACACGCAATTATATCTAAGACTTTATTCTCGTACTACTGGTTAAATATATAGCTCAATTACATAAATAATTTAATTGAGCTTGTTAATGCATCTTTAAGTCATTTTAATATATTCCAATAGCGTATATTATTTTTAAATAATAAAGTTTTTACTCGACAGTCAACATCGATATATTTTAGAAAAATTATTTTTAAAAACACAGAGTAAATAATCAGTATTTGACAATCATTTTAACACTCATGCGTCATTTTTTTCACCAAAAAGATTAATTGTCTATTCCACATTTAAAAAATGTAACGTTAGTTATTGATAAAGATTAGTATGGGGTTTTGTTAAAAACTAAAATATTTATTTAAAAAAATATTAGTTTTTTTTTAAAGTATACATTAGCATATTATATGTGTGCAAATAATATTAAGTATATTGTTGTGAGATGTTTTTTTTCATCCGTGACAGACCTTGACTTTTGATAGAATTACACTAAAAAGTTTTGTATCGATTTTTTTTAAATAATAAACAAAGTAATCACTGGCCGGACTAATAATATTTATACAAAAGTGACTGGTCGTCATTTTTCGTTCAACTCTTTGAGTGCCATAAATAGACCGAGAGGCTGTAAATTATATTTTACAATTGTTTATATTTGAGTTTATTATAAACAAAGGAACTAAGAGGTGTTAGAACTTTTTGTTTGTTTTTAACAACGCGTTTTGTGGCTGAGATCACGGCTTATAGTGTAGGAGCTAACTTCGCAAATTGTAAAGTTCAGGTTTACACACGAACGTGATACATCCAAAATGAATCCGAAATGAATAAATCATTTTATAAGGAAAAAGTAATGCTTTCTCTAAAATGAAACATATATTTTTTAAAGGAAAGTTTCAACTATAGTTTTGAAATAAAAAAAAAAGATTTCCCCTTTTCTCACATAAAATGATATATACCTATCTCACCTTTAGATATTTATTATATAGTGGACGCTATTTTGAGCAATTATAAGATTACGTATTCCCTCGTGTCTGAGAACTTTAAAATACATTGCTTGACAAAATAACTTATAGTATATAAACATCTATACAACGATCCCCAACCTGCTCCTACGCTAAAATTCAAATAATCAACAATTACAATTTACGGCTCAACAAAAATTTCGAAAATATATGAACTCTATTCAGTCGTCATATGGGTATAATAAATATCCTGTGTTCGCCCAATTTTTACAGTCGCTGTAAATTATCAGAATAGTACCCGAATGGTCAACATTATACAAAAGAAAGTCGATACAATACGAGGCTTAATTTGTTTTGGTTGTACGGTATTGTTGTATTGTTGTATTTTCATTGTTTTGATACGACGCTGTGTCTTGATCCACGGGGGATGGAAGTAGAAATTTGTGACAAGTGATTTCTTAAAATTTAAAAGAAACTTGGCAGGTTTTGTGCGAGCTCCTTAAATTATTCAGAACTTTAGTTACATTACCAATTTTATTTCATGTGGCTCAGTGGATGAGATACGTGAACCCTAAGTGAACATCGCAGGTTCATATACCGTCAAGACCCACTGAGCCTTAACGTGCTTAAAACATGTGATTGATAAATCTTACAATAATCTCTAGACTAAACAATCTACGTATAACATAATAATAAGAATTTATTTATTTAAGCGTAATATTGAACAAAAACAAGATGTGGACGATAATAACTGCGATATAAAACTGTGGTGCAGCGAACCAAAATATCTCTTAGAGGATTTCTGTTTACAAAAAACGCAACTTTAAAAAGTTGTATATTTGTAATAAAGATAAAATTTAATATTTTAAACGTGAGATTATGTTTTAGAGTGATTCATTAAAGGAATCAATTTGGTTTTACGACTTGACAGGACATTAAAAATTTAACGGCGACATTGGAATAAGAGATGTACTATCTCTATGGGTTTCAATCAGACGTAATAAGTATATTAGGTCATTAAATCTCAGGAATACATTTGCCTAAAAAAGGAAAATTTAAGAATCATTGCATATTGTACAAATGGAAGATGAAAGATCGATCCTGGAAACTAGTCTCCTTGCCACAATAATATACCACATCGACGACGACGATTACTTGTCGATTTATCGAGACCAAATCGTTATTTATAAATGTCATATGTTATATGTTAATAATATCGATGACTATTTATAATGACTAATAACAAAAAACTGTGTAACTGAGAGGTACAATTTTGGTACAATTCGTAACAAGGCCAATAAGTAAGTATTTACAAACGAGCGAAAGATTATGTGTTTTACAAATGTCTAAAATCAAATTCTCGTAAGTAGTTACGTTTTAAATTCTGAAATAAACACTGATTCATCACCATTTATGTAATTTTACTCACTTTTGTCTAACTTACTACAATTTTAAAGCAATCCATCAATTTGCGCCATTTTCTAAGTCAACTTTCGTATTCCACGAATACGAAGAACGAAGGTCTACAGACATTCAGCCATCATATCCCTCTGTGTAGGTGTTGTTCTAACTTATAAACAGGCATTAGGTCTCCATTCACAGCCACTGTGCGGACAATGTGGCCGCAGGGTACAATGCACTTAAAATAATGAGGGACACTGGCCTTTTTACAGGGTGTTTTAATAAATATTCTATCTTTTTGTTAGACCTTTCGTGAATAGAATCAGCTACCTCTATAATATAACCACTCCATATAAATGACGCATGACATATTTACCTGATTAAGCTATTACTTTTAAATTATTACAATGTTGTTTATTCAATTATGCTTTGCAATAATTTAATGGAATACATAAATCAGTCAATCAATTAATGTTTTATAAATAATGACTAAGTTCCTATTAGCCGCCTGCATAAATTAACCTTTACCATATATTATTGCAAAGTAAACATGATGCGAGTATAAAGCACCCTATATAACAGGTTCTACAGAAGATAACGGAAACATTCCAAGGTCGACGCCTAAACCGCGCAGTAGCTCCCACCGCGAGTGATTGATGGACAAACTTACTACTTAAACATGAACCTTTACAAAAATCACAAGCCAGCGGGGCACTAAGACAATGCGTTCAACGCGCGACAAAACGAACGCAGCGCCGCGCCACTGCGTCAACAATACGATACTTCAAGGAACTAAGCATTACTCAGTACACTCTGGGCTCTATTTGTACGCATCTTTCATTAAAACGAAAGAGATAGATATATATATGAAGTGGTAGCTTATATTTCTGTCCTTTTCCTGTTTTTATATTTAACTGCGACAGATCGTCAAATCCTTGTTATATTACGACGTTTCGAGCTCAAACAGGCTTGTTGTTACAATCCTCATAATGGCTTGAGTAATTTATGTCACGCCTACGCAACTATAATAATAAAAACTTTAAAATAAAAACGTATTAGCATTCAGGCTCCTAATTACATCGGGAGTTGTCTACTTCAAGATGATGCATGAATGTCGCGATTTGATAGATTGTGACATCTAACGTACATACATTACTTTTAATGATCATTATTAATAAAATATCATTTAATTGACGTTAGTTTGCTAATAAAGAACGTGCTAATCGTAATATTATCAAATTCATTCTAATCAATGTCAATGTTTTATAGATATTTACTTTAAAAAAATTATTATTTTGTTATATTTAATTCTAAATCAACGATTAGGCATATCTTTTCTTAATAAAAACGTCATATAACAAATATATATGTATAAAGGTCGTATGTTAGTGATGCGAAGAAACGCAGTCTCAGCGACACAAAACATGTATGTGACAGGAAGAATGATTGCAGCACTCTATCAACGCATCTGACAACAGGCTTGAATTCCTTCGATTTGTCCTGTCATTGTGTGCCGTAAAACTCGGACACAAAGCGGGAGAAGCGTGTAATGTCGCTCATAAAACAATAAACCACCCACGGCTGGCACAGCACTAACACACCATTGTTCGGTCCAATAAATCCTTAAAAAAAAGTAAGCGTATGTCACAAAAGCGCGCCAATTCAGTCAGTTCAATATAATCACTCACTCAAAAAATTGAGCTAAATACTCTATTAATATAATATTTATTGTCCTTGTTTGTTTATGTGCATAATTGACTCGACGTATTGACATGTTGATTTATTAAACTGCATCGGACCGAGATCGGCCCGTATACGGTTTATTTATTTAATTGCGAAACGGCTATAACGAATGTCATTCTGACATCTGACAATCAAATAATAATGATGTCCTCATTTTGAAGAATTATCTGAGTTTAATCGAATATATTTATGCAAATACGTTAAACTAAATATATTATTTGTCAAATGTACGCTCGATCAATTTCATTATTAATAAAAAAGCCGTGCTAGATGACGATGTTATTAAAGTATTAAATATCGTTGGTCGGAGGTTTTCTCTTTGTGAATATCGATAAAAATCGCCGTAGCGAGTGACTAATGAACCGATAATCATCGGAGATGCCCGCTAAAGACTTAAACAACACTAACGCACAATAATTTTGATGTATGGAGGCAGATAAATCTATTAGGAGTTGACATCTCCATCGACGCGGGCGCGGACGCGGCACAGGCGTATTATTATTATTTTAATGTTATTATTCAAATTATTATAATCTCGGCGTCCATATTTATAGCATTCGTATAATCCTTTTTGATACGCCGCTTAAGGATTGTAAGGAACGTCGCACACTTGTGATATATTGAGTATTATGCCATGTACCTACTCTCTATGTATGAGGTTTTGTGACCTAAATAATCACATAACTTTCTTACATCAAACTAGAAGAAAATATTTTTGACACGCAGCTAGGTAAAAAGCAACCTACTAACTACAGATATTTTCATAAAAACCAATTAAAGTAAATTCTACTTACATTTTTAAAATCGAACATAAATATATAATAACAACGGAAGTCGCCATACATATACGTCATTAGAAATCTATTTAATATTTAACACGTAACGCAACGAAGTTCTTATTAATGTACTTGAAAATCTTAGTATGCGATGGCCCTTCAGAGTTGTAAACTCATTGTAATATACGCGCAGGGATATATCGGAGACAATTTATTTAGAAATACCACTGCCCTTCCTCATCTCAGCGTTAGTTTTAACAAATTCAACTCTATGTATAACGATTAAGGTCCAAAGTTCTATAATAACAAAGCGTATCGAAAAAACAAATCCGTATGATTTTATACCCTATATTAAATCATATAGGGTTAGTTTTAATATTATATAAGATAAGTTAGATTCGCTGGTGTATAAAATGCGTGCAGGGCGCTGATTGCAATACGAATAAATAAGTCCCCATGTGGAGGTGCCGCGCTAATTTACTTGTCACGCCGCCCGCCTGTTTATTTTTAAACAGAACTCAGCATTTTTTAAGTTTACGATAGTCAGAAAATTCCCTGTCACATTTCGAACATGCTAATTTAGCACGTGTCAGATGTGATTTATCTTTTAGAGGTATTTTTTCTCGTTGATTGTTTGAACAGAGACAAAACGTCGGGGCAATCTTCCCCGATAGGTCACTTAAATTTGTTTAGAATTAAATTTTTAATTGTTGCTTTTTTGTTTCATTTTATTTTACATGGATTAATACAAATTATAAAAAACGAAACGAAACGGGAATGGCCAGGAATGGTGAACCATTTTCAGTTGCAGAATAGAACCTTAAAGCAAAGAAGTAGCGTCTCTTCATAACATTATATCTAATATCTTCGAAAATTACTGTCTAATATCTTCGAAAATTCGGATATGAGTTTAATAAAAGAAAAGACATTTTAGATTATCCGCTAATCGACACACACAACCAATGAATTCCGAAATACTTTCACTATACAAACGAGTACCTACCGGCTAATGCCTGAAAAACGTTTTCTTTTAATGAGAAGAAATAGCAGATGAATCCTGCTTTAAGTAACGTTAGTAACGGGATGCAATTAATTTTATGTCGAAAACTTGTTACATCTGCCCTCGCAACGATCAGAATACACAAGATAAATACAAGATTTAAAATCATAAATGACCCAGTCTCATGTAAGGTGGCCTTCTGATAGGACCTTTGGGATTTGACTGCAAAACATATAATGGGCTCAAATTGTCTTCTACCATGAGTTCGGAAAGGAAATCATTTTGGTTTAGGATTTATACTATTTACTAAAGTGAGAGCATTGTGTCTATAAGAGTCTATGATTAAGTACGTTTTGAACAAAATAAGTTAGTTAATAAGTCCTATTTTTTATTTCTTAAGTCCTATTACAAATTTCGTCCAAAGCTAAAATTTAAATGATTTTTAACTACACGCTATATAAGAAATACTACTAATACTTATAGAATGTAGATCAACACGACACTGGCATTTTTTTTTAAATTAGTACCGTATATCATTATGGAAAACAATTCAATATTATTTACACTTGACAAAACAAATTTAAAACGAAAGATTAATTTCGGTAAAACGCTCTGATGCCATTAGACAAAAGGTAACAATAGAGCGAGACGGACATATCGTTCGAACCCAAGTGACATGGCCTCGAAATGAAACGAAGGCTGTAGAGGAAGTAGCAATCTGAGCCTGTTTTTCCGCACCTGAATGGCAGATCAAACGCGCCGAAGCCACGCCCCTTACATCCAAACCCTTTTGATTTGAATTTTGGTAAATATAATATACCCATAATAGACTCACGTTATCACTTCCATAGCGTTGAATTAATAATATTGAGATGACGTTTGCGGCCACACATCCATATATGTAACACGTGTTTGTTTTTATTCTTTTCCTGCAACGAGTTATCAGATCAACTGGATTTCCACAAAATATTGTTTTTTAATTCCAATAAAAAAATATTTAAAATAACATTTTATACTCAATTAAGTTTAAGTGACAAATATTGTAATGAGTAACCTCTACGATTGTCTACTTTGAGTTTCAGTTTGAGTTTCATGTAGAGAGTGTTTTGACTATTTCTAGTATAAAATAAATTTTCTTGAACAATGCAATCTTTGTGTTCAAGAGCTTACTTAGCCTTAAATATAGAAATTATGCTTTAACTCTTGTTAGATTTTAATTATTTACGAACTACATTTAAAACAAAGGATTGAATATTAAATTTACGTATCATTACAAAATATAACTACATAGTTATTTTAATTAATCTTATGATAAACAAACAAACACATAAGGGGCGGTAATGTTGTGATTGTTTTAAAAGTAACTACTTTATGATACGCAATGGTTAACATTAAAACAATTTAAAACATATTATTTAAACTGTTGCCGTGCGGTATTGATTGTGCAATCCTTCTTATTTATATATCTATAAAAATCCCTGATTTTTACACTTATCACTAATGGTTGAGACCATTGAAATTTGTACCGTTATATTCAGCGTGCTTCAGAGAAGGTTACTGGCTAAACATAATCGTACAATATGAATGATGCGTGGCGGGTGTGCTTATATTTAAATATACATAGTGACATTTTTAGTATCAGTTTGTTGGAACTCATGAAATATATTAGAACTCTTTCTTTATTTTAACTATATAAATGTACTCAATTTCTTTCGAGGTCAAAAACACTTTATCATAATAATGGAAGGTCTTATTAATTAAATAAACTCACACACGCTTAAAATCTTTATAATTTGATTATGTTTGAGCTTCGCAAATATGGCCACATTTTTAACATTTGGTAAAAGGCACCTCTCGAGCCACCTTTGCAGGAATACTAGCAGTTTTCCGCTTCTTTATTTTTTTTTAATAAAATTTAATCAATTGTTTTCAAATAAACTTAACAATAAAGTATTTTTGAATCATTATTTTTAAACTCTACCACCATTTCGGAAAGAATTTAAAAAAATAATAATTTACTTTTAAACCTTTAGCTGGAAGAAACGACAAGAAACTCGCAGAGTTGCTCTTTTCAAATAAGCAATGCTGTTATTCATTTTGATTCTTCGATCAGTCGTGTGATGGAATTTTATTAGACGTACGTACGTACAGTACATTTTTTGTTATCTTAATATACTTAGTATCTAAAATCAATGATATTTAAACAAATTTTAGCCGTTAGTGCCTTAAGCCACGTTAATAATGCGAGCGTGAATGAGGTTGTTATCGTTTTAAAACTCAATTTGTGAAAATAGTTAATTGTCTTCTCTGAGTACAGCTGTTAGCCCTCCACTAAAGGGTGTCTGCATGAAATTACTCGATTTAGCGATAAGACGGCCTCTTGTAAATATGTTTGTAACATTAATTTTATAGATGTAAGTATGTTGCTTTATTTATTGTTGAATAACAAAGTATGTTTGTTTTTATATATCACTCGATATATTAATTATTCACTGTCCACGTGACTAGTGACGTTAAATATACAATATTATTACATATAAGAGTTTTTAATAATCATAAATTTGTAATAAAGTTTCCGACTCCAGAAAGTCAATAAATTTTTCCTTTGATAAAAAAGATATTCGATTCTATCATAAAATACTGCATATAATTACTAGAAAACGAAATATTTACTGAATATTATTCCGTAAAAGATATAGATGATAAATAATATTTTCTAGTGGTAGAATCGTAGAAGATATTTAAATGTAATTGTAAACCATTTAATTATGATTAGTATTGTGAACACATGATCAAAGAAAAACAGTACCTACAGTTTTTAACCACTAGAATCTATGCTCCGATCCTGTGTTAACGGTAAATTAAATTTGTCTCGTAAAATAATGTTTCCCATGTGCTCGTAAGATTTGAAAGCTTACTCGACAAAAGAATTTAAAAAATTACATTTCTTTTTGTTCACTTATAAATATAATAACACTTGACCAATGAAAAGTACTTGTCGAGACCTAAATGCAACTCTTCGATTGGTCAACGGGGGCCGGTGTAACGTGCTCTCCGAAGCACGGAGGGTGGAAATGTCGAATACAGTACGTATGGCCTCACCGCAGCTGTCATTCGATATCCATCGCCAGAGTAAAGCCACATTGACCTCAATGTAAAAGTATTTGCGAAGTCAGTTTCCTATCTCAGCTTTCAGACACATACGAGTAGATTGATCGCATATCGTTCATGTTTGCTACAATGAAAACCACATTATTCGGTGTTGCTGTAATACCTCGGTACACCGACAGACACGGGCTCAAATACAACTTAAATGTCATAGGAACATCACACATTAAACCATATTTTTATATCATAATACGTAAGTAGTTTTAATATAATAACAGTTAAAAATAGTTTCGTTTGCAGTTGTAGTAGTTTATTTCGTAATTTTTAAAGGCATTAAAAAGTTCAAATTATTGTATATATATATATATATATTTATTTAGGGCAAATAATGTTGTAGTATAATTTTATAAATAAAAAAAATATTATGTTTTTTAGCCTGTAAGTGTGTACACAATGTATGTTTTATTTTATCTCAGTATGTTCTCATTACACCTTAACTCTGTAATTTTTTAGCTTAGGAAATGTTACAAATTACCGCCGTAAAATAATCAGAATACGACTCTTCGTATTAAAATCAAAAGATTATTAATAATCCCACAACATATAATAGGTAGCTAACTACTTATATACATAAAACTCTCGCCAAATAATTCCACGGCGGAGAGCGGCGTGCTTACCTTGAGAAAAAAGCTCAATAAGTCCTAAATAAAGTCGGGATTCAACCCGTCGTATCGAGTTCCATGCACCTCGTCTTCCCACCTCCACTGAGTCACCTGATACCCACCATTGTACCTATTATTTGGGCAACACTAATTGTGCGTCGGCACTTGGTTTGTATTTGGTAATGAATGAGCTCGGTATGCGAAGGAAGAATGCGCCCTTTTGTACGAGAAAGGGCAAAGCTTTCGTTGAATATTTATTTATGTTTATTTAGTGCCAATTGAGTGTCCGATCATATAATAAGGTATTCCTTTCTATAAAATCAAACCCCGCAGGTATTTTTACAAACGCTGGCCAATAAATATACATCTTATGCTAAAATAACATTAGTTAATAAATCATAATATTCCGGCTAACAATGTATAAAGGTGATAAAAAAGCGAAACAAGTTGAATTGAATTTTAATTTTCAAACAAGACTTCATAATGTAACTATTCATAATTTAATTAATTAAAAAGATGAACTTGTTAATATCGTGACAATTCTTACATGTGTGTGTGTGTTTTTAATGAAGGAAATTAGGAGAATTATCGCACAGCGAAATGATAACACATATCTTTTTATTATTTCAAATTCGCACATGGAAAATAGACCACCTGATGGTAAGTAAGATGGTATATTCTCTGTACCTGTAGTTACACTGGGTCACTCACCCTTTAAACCGGATCAATTGTATTATAAAACTAAATAGAAATACTATGTTATTAGTAGGCATAGACTATATAATTCTTATTTAGCCTTAGAATGTACGATGAGTGAGTACCCAGACGGGCTTGCACAAAGCCCGATTGGAAAATTTAATATTCTATCTACGTGTAAATGGAGCGAAATTAACATATTATCATTAAACAATTAATATAGTCAATTTAAATTGTCAATGTTATAAGCTAAATATAACCGACAACATAAATATTTCCAAAACATTTAAAACAACATCTCGGTTTACGCGTCACTGACACACGTATCAATTCTGCTTTTTTACACTAACGAGAATCAAACCCATAACAGTTGTACAAATAGGCATATCGCGTTACATCGACCACGTACCGTACGGACTTAAATGAAACATTTCGAGAGATTAAAAAAACATGTAATTATTTCATTTATTTTAAAACGTCACTAATTGAAATAACAGTTTATTTACAAATAACTTATTATGTAAAGAGCGCGATATTTACATATATCATAAATATATTATATACTATATTATAAAGCTTTAAAGCTTGCAAAACTAATAATAGCCTGGTATGAACATTAGGAAAAAATTTAAATCATACTTTCTAAGTCAATTATAACTGATTTAAAAAGTATTAATTATAAAAAATATTAATTATAAATGTATTATTTATTAAAAAGTATTGAAAATGTTTAATTAATGTTAATGTTCTGTAGATAGATTTTGTTAGCGTTTATTACAAACCTAAATTTAGGTTTTCTAACGCTAGCAAAAATATAATAATTTTATAATTAATTTCATTTCGTTTGTAATTTCTAATAAAAAATAAATGTGCTATAAGCTTCACACTTCGGTGTAAGTTAGCACACATTTGTATCAAAATCAAAATATACTTTATTCGAGTAAGCTTTTACAAGCTCTTTTGTATCGTCATTTAACAAACTATATTAAGTGAAGCTACCTACGGTTCGGATACAATTATATGTGTACGTATGTATGTTCATTTTGTAAGTAGAAGTTATCTACTATGCTTTCAATTATCACATTATTACGCCATAACATACAACAACCAATTATATGTTATCTGAACCTTATGCTTTACATTACGTTAAGAGACTGTTAGTTTTCGTACTCATTTGCAATATATTTGAAAACATAAAAACTAGTTTACACAGTTTCCGTTACATTTACGTCACGTGACGTGAACAGTTCAAATGTTTCTTTTCGTTTTTAAAAAAAACACGAAGACAAAACACAGTACATACAGATCAGTGCGATGTAGAGCCGTATAAAGTTACGCTGTCGAGACGGCGTCTACGAAGAGATATCCGTAATGGAAATTACAGCTTAATTGTGTTTTCACTTTTACAAAACTATCCCAGCTTTTATATGTTATCTTATTGCCTTACAAACAACTTCTATAATATTGCCCATTTTGACAAAACGTATTGGTAGCACAAGTATAAATTTGAATGTCATGACATTGTTATCACCAAAAGTGGAAGATTTACCCACGTACTGAATTTAAAGTAAAAAAAAAACATGTTCTATTAAATTAAAATGTCAAGTTTAAGCAATATCTGTGGAGTGATTTCCGGTGTTTGCAATTCTGTAATCATTTTCACAAGTCTTTGTCTGTCATTTATGCGCTAAATTAGGGAGTGTTGTAACGTAACGCTTGTAAAATTCAAACGTTAAATTTGACTACAATTATTCTTTCTGTCTTGACTCCTGAAAAATTTACTACTCAATCGACTATTGAACGATATAAATTATTGTCGTTTTAGTGAAAAATAATTCCTATAACTTAAAGTTTCGAAACGGTATTTTTCCAAATTTCTAATACAAAAAACAACTAAAGGACAGGTCCGCTTCCCGAGAGAACAGCCACTTGACAGTTCCACGGATTCCCACGACCCAGGGATTGATTTACAGAACCACCTTGGAGGTGTCCATGCGGAATGATCGGATCGACTCGATGACATCTTATTGTGAACATTTCAAAGCACAGCTATAGGTGTGCAAATGGACGTAAGGTGCTAATTTTATTGTTGTAGTTCGAATGGATTTTTGTACAGAGACCACTTCACATTTCTTTTGAATGGCTACAAGTTATTTAAATATGATTATTATTTCAAGTATTTATCCCAAGGTTGACTAGAGATTTGGTGGGAAGAGCTTAGTTTTTTTTTTATGTTACAGATAGGCGAACGGGTAAATGGGCCATCTGATGGTAAGTGCCGCTGCCCATAGACATCGGCGCTGTAAGAAATATTAATCATTCCTAACATCGCCAATGAGCCGTCAAACTTGGGAACTTAAGATGGTATGTCCCTTGTAACTGTACATAGCCAGTGTGGCTCACTCACCTTTCAAACCGGAACAAGGCAATACTAAGCCTTTTTTCTTTGACGGTATATCTGATGAGTGGGTTCTGCCTACCAAGACTAACTTGCATAAAGCCAACCATGTAAATACCGAGTAAGTACATAACATATTCTATCGCAAAACAGTAATTCTTATTTGTGTTCCAGTTTTAAAGGGAAGTGAACCAAAACAATTCCAGGTACAGAGGGCGTAATTTCTGTATTCCTAAGGGTATTGACGATGTAAAGAACGGTTATTATTTTTAGTGCAAATGTCTATGGGTCTTATTATTTAGCCCTACCTATTATAAAAAAAAATAAAAAGACTAAGAATTGCAATCGAGATTAATATGATAAGGATAAGAAACATACCTAGGTGAAAAAATAGTAATGAACCTTAGTTTTAAACACTACATTGACATCTAATAAAATTGATAACATCGCCTATGTACTCGTATATTACTTAAATAAAAAAAAGATTTAAATGGTGAGTAATTATAGGAAAATCTTGAATATTTAATGTTAAGTTAAATATATTATTAATAGTTTTTTTTAATTACTGAACATATCGGAATGAAACTATGACCAAACAACGTGGTCCATAGACTCGAGAATTCCATTAATCCCTCCTTTTTATTTAATACCAATATTACGCGACCGGGTAACAGATATTATTCATTTTAAAACAAAAGAAATTAAACTAATGTCATTAAAAAAAAGTATTGCGCAAATAATTGAAACATTATTTTTTTAAAAAATAGCGACATCTATTGTCTGATAGATTAGTACGTTATAATTATTGGCACTGCGACGCCATCTTTCGTTGAATAGGACAACATTTCAGAATACAATGTTTCTATGTTAGTTTCATACTTTTCACCTAGATGTCACTTTTACATAAATAACACAAATTATTATGCATTGTTTCTATAAAAATAAATAATAACTTTTTAAATATATATATTCATATTATAAATGTGAAAATGACACTGTTTGTCTGTTGCTCTTTCACGATTGCGAATTTAATGAAATTTGGTATGAAGCAAGCTTGAACACCAACGAAGGATATTGGCTACTTTTTTACGCCAAACGCCTGACGACGAACCCCTACAACGCGCGAGAAACCGGGGACGACAACTAGTATTTAATATTATACGGAATGATCCAGTAGACGGGACACGTGGGTCTCAAGATTGCGAATTTTATTCGAATAGTCACAGAAGTGTATCCGTGTACTTCATTTATATGTATAATTCAACCAGCCTATTGCTTTGACGTAATCTAGCTACAATCAGAAACGTTTTACTTTAAAGCATACCCTGTAATATCCAGCCCCTAACGACTACCTCAGACCTCTCTTCCGCTTTCTACTCCTGACTCGTGAAAGCTCGAACTCACTACCGCACTAGCTAGTCCATTTTTATTTTCAAGATAATATTGAAGCAGCAAATCAGAAATAAATAATGTAGACTGTATAGAAATTTTGTAAACATGTAATTAAATACATAGTTTTAGATATCAGATTTTTTAGTTTGTTCAATATCATAATTATACTTTATTTTGTATGATGTTCTATCTATATTAACTGATCAAACATTTGATCACCTGATTATCCTCGATGGTTCAATGGCTCATCAGCTGTCCTGCGAAGAATAACACTTACTTATCTTAGTTTAAATTTAGACATGTATAAAAAAAGTATTAAATATATTTTATTAATAACTATCAACAATGATGGAAGAAATCATTATGGTTCCATTTTAATTAGGAAACCTGGGTAACACGGTATGGTAACACTGTCAAAATTTTAATTAAATTAATTGTATCACAAAACATCTAAATATCATCAGTCGCTTGCATTCAAGGAAAATAAAATAATTCATTTATTGTATATTTCGCAGAGGAATGAACATGTACACATAAAGTACAATCTTAAAAAACAGTAAATGTATTTATTACACAAAAATTTAATACAAAGTAAACAATAGAGTGCAGTATAGTTACTCTAAATTAAAATCTTAACTAACACATAACAAAGTCATAGTCATGGAAAACAAAGATACATCCCATTAAATTATATTTCATAAATGGCACTTTATAATACAAATTTGATACACAAATTTTATTCGTGTCACATTCAGCATGTAGTATACATTCATATCGTCCTCTAAATACAATAAATTAACAGAGCGGCTAGTACCTAGTAACACATTTCTGCCACCGAGTCCACGTAGCACTCGTCAATTGCCAGACACCAGACGGAGCACCTTGCAATCTCAAGCAAGCTTACTTTAATTTAAATACAATATTAACATCTCTTGTCTGTGTTATTACATATGCCACTGCAAATATTTTATTTATTTGACAAATGCAGTACTCACAAATATTGCAAATATGCAAATTTATTATCTATGTCTAATAAAAAAATTATCATTATCTATGTAAAATGTGCATTAATGGGGGCACTTTGAGGGCATCTCAACTGCCAAGGGATCAAATATTTATTAAGACGAGTGGCACACGCCAAAAACAGCTACTAGATGAAAATTCCAATATTGATATACTTGCTCAAAGCTATTAAGTTATTTATTATGTTGGTTAAATGCTAACAGAAGAATTTCCGTTGTTTTAAAGGCTCACTGTCACTGTCACTGTCTGAGAAGCAAGCCGCGAAACCACTTCTATCTCTTAAGGAGTCCCTCCGCAATGATAAGCTAGTTTTGTCCATTAATTTTTTTACACGCCCAATACGTCTCGGTGTTGATGACTGTAAAGCTGAACCATGTGCATTGTCTTCATTTTTTTTATCACTTTTGTCACTGACCGAGTCTTTACACAATTCTTGTCCACTTTTGTCCCTACACCTCCTGTTGCGGAGACATCTCACCGAGGAATTGTTCACATTCTTAATCCTTTTAGTGGGAGTAGCCATGTTTAACGCGACACTTGAACTAACTGGTTCACTTGAATCGTTTAACTGTAGCATAGAGCAGCCAGACTCTTCAAGACCCAATGGTCGTCCTATTTTCCTTCCACTCCTTGTCCTAGACGTAATTCTATCCTGAGAATTTTCTTTCTTATTAGAATTATGTAATCTATTACTTCTGCGACCGTTAAGCCTAGTTCCTAGAGAGTTTAGTGTGGTGCTGTTTATCTTAGTGCAGTTTTGTTCCGAGTCTCCTGTCAAATTATTCCTCTGTCGCCGAGGGTACCTAGATGTGCCACTACTTTTAGACTGAAACGAGACATTAAGGTTATTCTTACCCCCTTGCTTATCACTTTTGTTGTTAGATGCACTTCCCTTAGTGTCCATGAACTTTAAGAGTGAAGTACTCTTATTTACTTTGCTAGATTTGTCATTATTTTTCACAGATACAAGATTTATCACATTCTGTGATGAATCTGTGCTACAATTCTGAACTGTTGTGTCAGGGAGCTGTGTGTTCATAGATTTATTTACACACACTAACATCTTTTCACTCTCAGAAGTTACATTTGGTTTTGCATCCTTTATAAGGTTTCTACTATTTCTGCTTCTTAGCTTCCTTGGTGTTTTCGAGGAGTGAATCTTAGTAGATCTAATATAATTAGCAGTAAAACCAGACACATCACTCAAATCTTCAAACTGGCCATTAAGTCCAGCTGCACTTTTGTCTTTATCTGTTGCTAGTTTGCCTTTATTTTCTGTTTGTTCAACACAATGTGATGCCTGCAATTCTCCTTTCTCACTTTGTTCCTGTTTTTCTTCTTTTACACCATTATTAGCATTTGAATTGAAAATTTCAAATGAATTATTATGATTCTGTTGAGCCTTTCTGAGGCTTCTTCTCAAGTTAGTGGCTTTAGGTGTTGAAGTTACGGGTTTATTTTTCTTTTGTGACGTAGTTTGACAATTTCTTTGCAATTTCATTCTTTTAGTTGTGTTCTGTTGTGGTGAATTTTTAATATTAAAATCGATATTTGAAGCAATTGCCTCTGATTTACAACTACTTGGTGCAGTCTTTTGTTTTTCACATTTGGGTGTTTCAAAGTACACATGTTGTTGCTTTTCCGTGGACACTGAATCATCATCCAGTAATTTTAATTTTCTCTTCTTTGTTTTCGGTGAAGGCACCTCCTCACAAGCACTCTGAACACTTTCAGGTTTTGTTTTGGAACAGTGAGGTTGATCAATTTGTTTCTTGACAACATTATCATAGTTATATAGGCAAGGAGCTCGTTTTGTGTAGACCCAATAAGATATCTCATCCATATTGTTCATAAAGGGATGGTCTGCTGGCTGAACGTTGGCGGTGGAAAGGGGTTGCTCTGGCGGGCAATACGGCACCAGATTGACGCGCATTGAGTGTGAATGATTCGCGTCAGACAGTGAAGGGGCGATCGCCAGCTGCAAGATGTTCTCTTGATCAATTCGGCACTTTCGCTTGACTCCACGGCCGCAAATCGCTGCCGGTAATGTACGCTGTCGCCCATTTTCATCACATTCCATGCACCTGAAAATGTAAACATTCATTTTTAATAAAAAACAGCTTATATTTAATATATTTTTGGTTCATTATTATTGTTAGGTAATTATTTACGCAAATAATGGTTTAGTGAAATGTAACTTCAAAATCTGTCAACCTAATGCAACATTATGACGCCGTATCGATGCGAAATGGAAACGATATCAAATTTAATATGTTTACTTACTGTTAATACAACTGGCCGACAAAATATATATTTTATCCTTTTCTCACGTCACCACAAGATAGGAAAATTATATTTTGAGTAAGTCAACGTACGTTTTTTAAACGATTGAACTAAAAGTAAATGGGTCAGGTAGAAGTCTCTATAAGTATCTATTTACTTGAAACCTTTTAATGAAAAACATTCACGTCAATCTAAAACACCAAACTCTTTAAAAAAACCTTTTAATCATTAGAAATTATCTAATATTTCACAAGAAATAAAAATAAAAAAAGAAACATTATTACAGCATTAATTCGCAGCAAAGCAAGATTCACAATTTCACAGATTACCACATACTTTTGTAAAAATGTTTTGTTCCTGCAGATAAAAACATAACAAAAAAAACAGTTGTTTTAGACATCATTGATATGAAAAAACTATTATATCTTTTAATTGTGTAAAATATTTTTTAATACAGTGCATTACATTTATTTGAACTTCGTTTTTAAAAATATTTTATTTATAATTTTAATGTAACAATATGCAAACATAGTAAAAATGAGATGTTATCTGTTTTATTTTAAGTCTGTATCAGTGTCACTGTCATTTAAACGAAATTTGCGGGTAAAATTCGTTTAAGATCGGATTTCATACTGTGATGTTGCTTTAGTTAAGAAAAATGAACGACGTTCAAAATATTATTGACCGTCAACTTGGGATTTGTAAGTTCAGCATGTAATTAATGTTTACATTATTCATTTTTTGTAACTATTTTATTGACTATCTAAATAAAGAGTGCGCGCGTTTTTTCTAGATTCTCGCTTCAACTATGACAATGTTTTAAAGAGGCTGTCGGTACAAAACGAGGAATCATTTTACGGGCTACAAACCGCCAGCTCGGCAGCGAACTTTGACCAAGATCCTCCGATTTTTGCATGTCGTTTTTCTGAAGCTCCAGGTTACGAACACATCCTTGCACTCGCTAACGAGGATGGCCGCGTTGCTATTCAGGTAAAGATAACAAATTAATCATTCAAAAGCCATTTAATGGCTTACAAATTTTGTAAGATACTTACTGTGTGTATATAGAAGGTCTTACTCTGAGTAAAGTATTTTAGTAATATACTTTTAGCTAAGGTATTACACTTAATTGAAAACTAATTGAAACATTGAAGGAGTTAAGATGTGAAATTTCTTGGAAATATTGGGCACAGACTAACAAAGACAAATCCTTTTAACATCTATAATAATAGTTAGGACATGACATTTACTTGTGGGAAAATTACTTTACAATATGAATGATTAGGTGTTAGTAGGTTAATGTTGAACTACCACATCTTAATTAAAAATAAGACTAATTTAAACTTTTAGTTTAATTACAAATATTTCAATTTCTACTGGTAAGTCTGTGCAGGTCTCTCTCACCAATGATTTCCTCATCAGTTATATTGCTGAGTTTCTATGTTAAGGTCGTGTGAGCATCTGCAATCCAAGACACAGGGTACTACATAGTTATGTATCCTGTGTCTTGGATTGCAGATGCTCAAAATTACATCACATATATTTAGAGATACAGGGTCTCTTTGTGTATTGCAAACCCAAAATATATTAATACATATTATTAAACAATGTTTTAATTACCCTTTCTAGGACACCAGATCACAGAAAACTGCAAGCACATTGGAAGGCTTCCAGTGCCACAACAATGCCGTCTTTGACCTGGCATGGATGCCACAGAACATGAAGTTTGTCACCGTGTCAGGTGAGTCATGTTGTATCAAGCGATCCACATAGATCTGTTTAAAACTGGAATGCTGTTTTGTTCAAACTCAATGTTTAAGAGGTATCACTCAGGATAAATCAATAAATTGCAAACTTAAATACTCATATAATTTTTATATAGATAAATCGTATTGAATATAGAACAACAGAAACGTAAACACAAAACGTGACCGAAATAAAAGCGGGCCCACCCCGGCAGGCGACCACACGGCGTGCCTGTGGGACGTGGCGGAGGCGGCGCCGCGCCGCGTGCTGGTGTTCTCCAACCACACGCGCTCCGTGAAGACGGCGGCCTTCCGGCCCACGGAGCCCAGCGTGTTCGCCACGGGCGCGCGCGACGGCCGCGTGCTGGTGTGGGACGCGCGCGCCGCCGCGCCCGCGCTCGTGCTGCGCCCCGACGTGTGCCTGGCGGGCTGCCACGCCTTCGCGCCGCGCGCCTCGCCCCGCGCGCGCCGCCCCCGCGCCGACCCGCGCCGCGCGCTCAGCATCACGGGCCTGGCCTTCCGCGACGACCTCACGCTCGTGTCGTGCGGCGAGTGCGACGGCAACATCAAGGTGTGGGACATGCGTAAGAACTACGGCGTCTACAAGCGCGAGCCGCTGCCGAAGCACTCGATCCCCTACTGCGGCAGCTCCGCGAGGAACGGCTACACGAACCTGATCATCGACGACGCCCGCGTGCGCCTCTACGCGAGCTGCATGGACGACGTCATCTACTGCTTCAACGTGTCGACGTTCGGCTCGCTGCCCGAGCAGCGGTACGTCGGCCACGAGAACAGTACGTTCTACATCAAGACCGGCCTCAGCCCCGACGGCGCGTACCTCGTCAGCGGCAGCAGCGACAAGAACGCGTACGTGTGGAACGTCAAGTACTCGCAGCCGGTGGTGCGGCTGAGCGGGCACCGCGCCGAGGTGACGTGCGCCGCGTGGTGCCAGCGCGGCGACACCAAGATCGTGACGTGCAGCGACGACGCGCGGCACAAGATCTGGCGCGTGGGGCCGGAGGCGCCCGCCGACGAGGCGGCCGGCCGCGCCGAGCTCACCCCGCGCGCCGACGGCGGCCCGCAGTGGGGCGCGCGGGACCGCACGCCGCACGCGCTGCGCCGGCGCGGGGCCTCGCCCGCCTCGCCCGCGCCGCCCGCGCCGCCCGCCAAGCGCGCGCGCGCCGGGCCCAAGCGCTGCCTGCACGAGCTGCTGGGCGCGCGCGACGCCGACGCGGCCGACGCGGCCGACGCGGCCGACGCCAAGCGCCCGCGCCTCGCCCTGCCCGCCCTGCCCGCCCTGCCCGCCGGGCCCGAGGGGGCCGCGCGCAAGCGGCCGGCCGCGCCGGAGCCGGAGCCGGCGCCGGCCAAGCGGCGCCGCTCGGAGCCGGAGCGCGACGCCGACGACTGGCCGTACTTCGCGGCGAAGGCGGGCACGTCGTTCGTGACGCCACCGCGGAGCTACGAGAGGAAGGGCGGCAAGGTGCTGTCCCCGCGGAGCCCCCCCTCGCCGCGCCCGCCGGCCCGCTCGCCCGACGGGGACTCCCGCGGGGCGGTCAAGATCATCACCTTCACGACGCCGACCAAGAATTTGCCCAATTTCGTTTTGAACGGGGAGGCGCCCCACCTGAGGCTGATGTCGCCCGTTAAGAAGAAGCCGGAGACGACCGACTGGCTCACGCTCATGGTCCGCGAGAGGAGAGGCAAGACTTCGGAAAGCAACGAGAGGCTGAACGTCGCGGCTCCGTCCAGTCCGAAGGAAAATGTACCCGCGCGTAGGAACTCGGTCACAGACAGAATTACGAAATCCAATAATAAAAATAGAACTTTACTCAAATATTTCAGTGTCGCCAAAAAGGAAAAATAATAACCAGTGCGAGTGGGTTCCCGACACGCTGCCGCGGTCCGACACGCCGTTCCTCTGCATGTTACGATTGTGGAAAACTAGCTCTTAGATATGACACATCACTGTGACGCTACTCTGATATTTGACATATTTTTTATTTTTGCGACTGCTCTGCCTCAGAGATCATACGAAGAGTTGAGATGTCAACCTCGTCTTGAGCATAACAAGCGCTCGGGTGAAGCACCTAGGGATTGCAATCCGGCGTAATTTTCGGTCCGGCCGGATTCGACCGGATTCCCATCGAACGGGCCGGATCGGTTCAGATAAATACGATTTGATAAATCTGTCTAATGAGTGGCACAATTACCACAATAATGAGTTTGTATTATAATTTAAAAAATTTAGTTTCAACAACTTATGGTAAAAAAAATTAATTAGGTTTTTAGCGGTAATCCAAAGTAAGGCGTTATTCTTTACCTGTTTCGTCTGCCACACACGTTTGCAGTGACATATCGTGTTTAGCAGACAATCTTTTGGAAAGCTTTACCACTTTTCGCACTTATTCAAGAAACTCATTGTATCTAAGAATTACTTCTGCCTTAGAAAGATAAGGATGACGAGGGTCAGTTATTGTAACTGTAACTCCTTCTACGTCCTTGTTCATCATCATTCGTTGTGTCTTCGTCATCCGTATCCGATGCCAGGCGGTCATCTGCCTTCTCTTCATTATTTTTATATAAAATACCGACCATAGCTAATCATAGCTAATGTGCGAAGCACAGCCGTTCATAACAATTCATAAGCTTACCTACTTTGACCATGACTTGCTCATGCCAATAATATCAGTTCAGTTTCAAAACCGAAGTTTTTTAAGCAGTGCTGATAGTATGTTCTGCAGAACATTAACAATGTTAATTTAATCAAGCCTAGATTAAAGAGTTTTTAGCAATAAAGCGCATTTAAAGTGTCTACTCATGCAACAGTTCTATCATTTTTCCAAAATTGCTAGCACCGGATCCGGTATATTGGTACCGGATCCGGTAGACGTATAATGATGCCGGATCCGCCGGATTACCGGATCCGTTTTTCCGGATTGCAATCCCTAGAAAAACCTTTTATTAAATAAAAATGAAGCGGCCCCTCGGCCGCCGCGGCCCCCAGAGCGCGGCGCCGGTCGAGTTGGGACGGGCCGCCCATTGAGTTCTTAGATTGTCTGTGATTTTGCAAATGTGTTTTAAAAAGTCATCTAGCAATCGAATCTTAGCTATTTCTAGGTTGTTCTAGTATACAAGTCTCGGGGCGAAATGAAACGATGTACAAGTCATGTAAACAAAATAATTATAATCGATCCCCTCGTGGGTCTCGCGCGCCTCTCAGACTGCAGATACCGAAGGCCTCGGTACCGAGCACCAGTCGGACAGATGTTATTTGTTTTTTTTCTGTCGAGAGAAGTTCAATAGCAGCCCAGAGTCAAAGTTGCCAGTGTGCCCGCTCCCGTGCTTCGGATAGCACGTCCAGCCGTTGCTCCATCGCCTGGACTGCGGTCGTGTCTGGTCGTATCCCGTCGGATGCGAGAGTGGAGGGAAAGCACTGGGGTGAGCGAGTGTTTTCGCGAACACCTGCACCCACATACCTATTGGTTGAACCTCGGGAGGGCCTCGTGCTACAAAATTAATGCTTTTATTTCTTTTGTGTGCTTTAAACATATGTATGTAAGAATTAACTCGTTTATTTTTAAAACCTTGTCAAATGTCACTTGTCATTTCAATACATATGACTGTTCGAAATGTAATGATAGATCTTTTAGGTACACTATAAACAATTGTATGTAAGTTTTAAAGTATGATTCCTCAAGTGCTACATGCATAGACTGATATGTTATTTAAAATTGTATATGTAGACTTGTAAAAAACATTGAATGTGTAATGTTTTATCTCGCCACGCTCGTCGTAGCAGTAAGTTAATTAGTCATTTAATTATTTTCTCTGTCATAAGATCGTGTTTATTGTTAGCATATTGTGATATACTACCTTTTTAAGTAAAGGGACATGAACTTTTTGAAATCTTTTATTTCCATCGAACACAGGGTAATAAAACAACGATTAAGATGTGCCATTGCTCACTCTTTATTACGCTTGTTAATTCAGTATATAAAAACATAATATAAATTATCTTGTAAATATCACCACTGATTGTTGCAACAGACAGACTGCGAGCGAGCGCTCCGCCGCGGAACACGTCCGGAGGGAACATTTGAATTTCTCGAAATCTAGTTCCAATTTACAAGCGAAACTCCGTAAAAATCGTTTAATTTCTCCTCTTCAAAAAATATTTGAGAAAGTTATTATTCGCAAAAATAAACTCGACGCCTCCGCGACGTGTTCGGCGGCGGAGCGGCGCGCCCGACGGATGCGAGGACGCGCCGCCCGGCCGGCGAGCCGTGCCGGCTGCCGGGCGGCGCAGTCCCGGGTCGGGGACGACATGGACGAGTCAGTAACGAAACTTTAGCAGAAATTAAAATAACAGTAAGAATTGTTAACAGAAGAGCGGGCGCCGGGCGCCTCCGCCTTACAATTTGTTATACCTACTACATCTAGGACTGCACTTAAACCCTACGTAACTTAACACTATGTACATACGATCTTTATCCAAGCGATTTTTAAAAAAAGTCTTAGTACTTTTATCGTATTAATTTGAAAATTTGTTAAATGTCTTTATCGTTAAATTCACTGTATCCACTCGCACCACATTTTTATTATATTTTTTTTTCATTTTCGTTTATAACACAACAAGAGTAACAGAATTAGCCCAGCTAAATAAACTACTAACATAAGTTACAACTAGGTACAACCGATGTATCGTACGAGCCGAGCGCGCCGAGCGCGCCGAGGCGGTGACGTCACGTCCGCCGGCGACGTATCGCACGCAAGGCGGCGCTTCGAGTTCGTATCAATTGACATTTTTAAAATGATAAAAATATTTTGATAATCTATTAAGGAATCACGTGCGGCTCGACCGATAGTCGGGTGGAGTGATTCTCTCGGACTGGGTCGAGCCGCTCAGTCGCAATTCGAGATCAAAAGCCGAGGCGATTCTAGTGATACCTCACCTCTTATAATCCGTTTCACGCGATGCGGGTCTCGCCTGCCACGATTATACGTAGTGACATTCCACGCGCACAGAATTACGAAGTAGAGCCTAAGTAACGTACACGTTAAATATTTAAATTTATACGCGTATCTAACGCCGCGCGTCTACACTAGAAACATTTTATATTCTCACGAGTAATATCGACCGACTGGTAGAAAACGATTCCCATCGAAGAAACCCGCACCTCGTGAAAGCCTAAAACTTTGTCACATCGACAAATACGGCAACATCGGACCGCCACGGCGACAGTTAAATGATAATCCGTGTGTAACTAACGATGGCCTCAATTTAATACAATTGGACTCGCGTGCGCCGCGATCCCGTCGCACGAGGCCGCACGAGGCCGCACGAGGCCGCACGAGGCCGCACGAGGCCGCACGAGAGGTCTCTAAACGTAGCGTCCGACTACTGATACAAACATCCGAAACCGATCAAGAGTGGCAATAATTTAAACACAGTATTCAAAACGAGTAAATATTTCCAAAAACTACATTGGGTCGGCAACGCGGGGCGGCCGCGCTTCGATACAATAGTATTAGTAAGTTTGTACTTTGATCATTATTTGAGTGCAACGTAAGGAACTCCAACACCGGAGCGTCGTTGCGCTCGGCCGACTCCGATCCGGATCCGGCGAGTCCGACGTCCGTCCGGCCCCGCAGCTCGGGGGCGGGCCGCGACGGAGATGGGTATCGGAATCGTTTTCTTATTGCGCTAAGTGGGTAGTGGTAGTGTAGAGTAAATACGGTCAGCGATGCTCGGCTTCAGCGGACGCGGCGCGCGGGGCGGGGGCGGGGCCACTCTCCTCCTGCGCAGCACACACACACATTACGTCAACCCGGAGCACTGGACCTGCGTTGTGAATTAATCAATCAGTTTCATGTTTTATATACCATGGCGACTTATCGTCAGGCGCCTGACTTCATGTTAGTAATTATTAATTAAATAAAAAAAAAAACTAAGCCAGTCATGGCTCCGTTTTGGGGCCACAAAAAATATGTTTTTGATCGAAGGTAATCAGTCGGATTCGGACAGAATGTAAGTATCATATCAATAAATCGGTAGGCATTCTGACCCGCGGCTCGTGTTCAGGGCGGCCGCCATCACCAGCAGAACACGGACAGCTCCCCGCCGTGCGCGCCGCCCACCGCGCGCCACGACCGCACGCCGCCGCCGCCCACCTTCAGCTGCAAAGCGAAGCGGGACGTCTGTACTACATGGACCGCGGATACATGTATTCTAAATAAAGACACTGAAAACACACTGAATGCCGACACCCAGCGTCAACACAAAAAATGGATTACACTCGGTTACACTTTTGTGGTTTCCGAATCTCGATGCGTAGCAGACGGATTATTATATATTAAATAATTTAAAGTTATCGTGAGAGTGGCGATGCGGCGAGGACCAGTTTCCATTACCATAGCGAGCCCCGGAGCTCGGCGCGATTAATGTTCCTAATTATATCCATCATACGATCGTGAATATAATTAATTATATTGGCATCGAGCACGATCGACGGGTCGTTTAGAGGATACAAAAAATTAATCAATAAAATAAAACAATAACGTAGACACGATAGTAAGGTGCCAATTAAAGAGTACGATTATGGCGAAAGACGTAACGTGCTGTACGTGTGTGTAGTGGTGGCACAACACGCTGAGAATATTAAGTAGCGTCGGATACGCACACATCGCAGGCCAATGCTGAATGTGTTGGATGCAATTAGCGGTGGCGATGGGGATGGCGATGATGCAACATTCGTTCACTGTAGCGACCATGATTCCTTTTCTGTCAGCAACCGACATCTGACATGAATAAAATGTATCGAATAGTGTCTCAGCATAACTATAGCTTCACATGCTCGTGTTACACTGACGCTCCAGTCGCGTATCGAACTCGCCGTAGAACGATCTAGATGTACTTCAACAAACGAGTCACCGTAAACTCGCTGGAAATCTTACGATCGGCATTTTCCGCAAGTCAATTACCGTATAAAAACTTGGACCGTATGCGGGTAGAAAAACAGATTCAATATCAATTATGCATCGAAAACGCTCATGTCCATACCGGGCGAGATAAAAAGTGCGTTTTCATTCCACGTCGGGCTATGTAGGGGGAGGCGGTCTGCGCGCGCAAGGCCCGCCGCCATTGACGAGCGCTCAATGGCGCGGCGCGTCGCCCCATTGAGACTCACTCCAGGGCTGACCCGAGGACGTGACTGATATATTTAATAGTGTATTTTCTGTATACTTGGGAGAATTCAGGACTCTCAGTCTATGAAGTTGAATGGATTCTTACCGTTTATTTACTTGTAAGAATGTTAAATTTGTTCGGCTATTAATATGTTTTTAGCAGACTTCAAAAAGGAGGTTCTCAATTCGCCTGTATTTGTTTTTTTCAAAAGACGATTGTTCTATTGTACTCTGGTTTACGTATGTGATTCAGATTAATAAAACAATTTGTTACTATTTACGCTCATTCAAGCTATATATTAATATATATAAATTATAACCAGACTTATCAGTAATATACGGAAGTGGGATTGGTGGTGATCGCAACACTTGTTGAATGGAACCGCTGCGCCGCAACGGATACGAATTTCGTTAATCGATGACAAATATTCATGACTATCATTAATTTTGTTTAATTCTCAACTATCATATAGTTAGCATCCACGCCGAATCGATGTCAGGCGTCTGTTCTCTGTCTAATCTCCCGACCGTATGCAGCGAAGCTTGCGAAAGTAGACACAAGTTAGCATAGAAGTGTTGAATGTAGTTATTCCGAGTAGCCCTGTAGCAATTTAGCAATTTTCTGCGTGAACGTGGAGGTACGACTATCGCATACTTCGTGTCTACTTCATTTTATTAATATCAGTATTCGCGATTTCTGATAACACAGGGTTTGAATATGTATGAGAGTCTGATACCGAGTTAAAATACTTGCAATGTTTATTAATTATATTAAAATAATAAAATTGTATATTACACGAGCTTCGCTTTTGCCAATGCATTGCTTTTTAAATAAAGTTCTTTGCGCCGTTACTACTCTGACTTACTCGTTATTAAATTTGAAACAAAGCGTTTTAACTTCGGGGTAAGTAGTGGTTAGTGGAGGCCGGTAAATACCCAGCCGTACACTCAGACCTGACCGCAGTTAGTGTACTACCCACCACTAATTATACTTCCGACAGCCAGACTATATTAATATTTCTTGTACATTACGTAGCGAGGAGGCTGGGAATACATCGTAATTTAATAATCTCTACGTGTTAATCAGTTAATTATTGCAGAGTAAAACGAGCGATCATTACAAATTTATTTATGAATATCAGAATGTTATCAATTAAAGTACGCTCATACGTGAACTTTTAATTCGGTGTTTTAAAAGATAAATTAAATATAAAGCCGGTTCGGAATGTACCGACATAGATTCCCTGGAGACGTACTGCCATTAAACTAATAAAATTAGTATCGTTTTCGTATCGTATCAATCGTTTTATTTTCTTATTAGTAACATTAGTCACACCGGTTCAGCTAATTTTTAAAGCCTTCCGTTGCACAACTCGCTGGCCACGCCAATGCTCCTGCACTATTTACATGAGATAATGAGATTGAGATGTTTTTGAGTGAACCCGCCCGAGGCCACCGCTCGCCGCGGTCAGAGACCCCGAGATAAGAGCCGATAGCGCCGTGAAAACTCTACGGCTACGCTTTTTGATTTGGATAATAAAAATATATAATAGATATATCTATGTCCCTGAATACATTCCTATCTTACTCCCCACGAATACCAATAATAATAATAATAACCTGTTCCCCAGTAAGTACTAGTCTCGACTTAATACGATTAAAATTAGTCCTTAATATCACAACGGGACAGTTTTTCTAAAAATGAGGTTTTTCAAATATGATGTAAGACAGGATTTATTTTTCCCCCAGATTATATCGGAATTGCGATTCAACTGTGACATGCTGCCAGCGTTCTCGCCACCATTCCACGTGATTTTTATGTGTTTAGTATTTATTTTTAATTTACATCTATATATAATTAAATAAATATAATATAAATAAATATTGGACAACATCACATACATTACTCTGATCCCAATGTAAGTAGCTAAAGCACTTGTGTTATGGAAAATCAGAAGTAACGACGGTACCACAAATACCCAGACCCAAGACAACATAGAAAACTAATGAACTTTTTGTACATCGACTCGGCTGGGAATCGAACCCGAGATCTCGGAGTAGCGTACCCATGAAAACCAGTGTACACACTACTCGACCACGGAGGTCGTCAATTAAGGCCTTAATGTAAATAATTGTTATGTAAATACATATTCAATCGGTATCGACCAGAAGGATCTGTCCGCCTAATCCGCTCTAGGTACATCTCTTTTTATTCGTTTGCTCAAACATTTTGTAATATGTCCATAACTAAACTATTGGGCGAATTTGCAAAGTATAATTGTTTTCTTTTTTAATACCGAAACCGATTTGAGAACGATTACTTATCTTTGACTAACTTGTTTATGTAAAATCGTAGTTTATCTTTGCATATTTTCCAAACATCAAATTGTAGCTTATCTATAAAAGGCAGATATAATATGACATCGCAAACATTACTTGTAGATACTCCTCGTCTCGTATGGCTTTGTCAGCGTTCGCTTTACGCCCAGCCGAGAATTTTCTCTCGCACTATGTTGATAATGATGACATAATAAGCTGAATCACAAAAAATATATACATTAATATGTTATTTAATATATTTGAAGTAACCATCGCGTAGGAAAGCAGTTTCTACGAGAAGAAACCCTATATATATACAAAACAGTGTCGATTGTAGTATTTAAGTAAATATAATCATAGGAATTAACATATTTTTGCTTATTCATAAAATATGAGCAGACGAACAAATGGGCCTCGTGTAGTGTAAACTTCGGCCACACTCGTAGACACAGCCGATAGCGGGGCAGGCGAATCATTAACTCATTATGTCAAGTCCAGCCATGAGATGAATTATTACACACGAAAGCCGAGTGGTGCTTGCCACGTAAAAATTCACGATTTTGCCACCGGACCACCTCGGCTCAGTGATACCAAATACGTTTAATTTTTCTCGATCAAGGCTATCAACTTGAAGAATGTTTAGGTATAAGAAATGCCAAACAATGTATTTTTCTTATTTCTCATGTTATCATTAGTATGTCATCTTAGCTCGCAATATATCAACTCATCGGTAGCTCTATACATATTAATCTTATATTCTTATAATGCAATTATATCAATCTTGTAAAGATTGATATAATTGCATTTTATAAATAAATTAATGTTATTAAATCAAATCGTTTTTAAATAATACCACAAGGAAACAATGATTGTTGCGAAGTATATACGTGCAATTAACAAGTTTTCGCGTTTAGGGCGCAATTATTCTTATAAATGCAAATTGCAACTATCAAAGAGCAATTACCCGATGCATTTTTAAGTTACATCAATCTGATCATTATTGCCCTTAAAGCTGAGTATACATTGAGCGAGATAATACTTACTTAAAATTCATAATTTTTATTTAAAATTAAAACATTTTTGATTTTGGTTTGCAGACTTATCTATGGACATTTTGAAGATTTGTATCTCTTCGTAATCTTTCGTAGTTTTTAATGTTTTCTTCGCTAAAAATACCCGGTGCGATAATGTTATTTTATTCATTATGTTGACATAATAGGCTTTATCTTGCAAAAAAAATTGCGCTTGCAGTGCAATATAAGTGCACGTGATAGAAGTGAAACTTTATAATATATAGAACTATTTCTCTCTGCATCACATCATTACTCGATGAATTACCGAAACGAATAAGAAGTTTCGCTTCAAAAATATACAACGTTGAAATATACAATGTAGCCTATGTCTTTATATGGTTCACACAGCGTACAGTACGTTTAATCTAAATACATACAAATCTAGCTATGACTTTGGAATATTGTAATGGGTATTGGTCTAACATTGGCTCCAATTATATTGTACACAATTTCGAAACTCAACAGTCTAAATAAACTTTCCGTTCTCATGTTTTGGGCAATATGAATAGTACCATGTACCACGTTGGTGGGAATGAATTTGTAGTCAATAGTTTTAGATGAACGCGATTGAGAAACAGTTACTGTAAGCTGCCGGTCTACTATTATATGGGGACGTTCGACATAAATAATGAAATAACAAAAGGATGTAAAATTATAGTGGATTAAGGAGTTAAGTAGAGTCGTTTTATTATAAATAGAAATATATTATTATATTTAATTGTCCTAATCTGAGAATTCACGAATCCCACTTGATGTAATCTTCACAGATTATTTCAAAGCTTTTGGTAAGGTTGATTACAATTTTGTTTCGTAAGTTATCGAAGCTTGGCATTTCGGGGAAACCTGTTACCGGGAAACATGTATGTATTTTCAGACATATTTAAGAAATCGTTCCACTATAATAGTTGCTAATAGTTTTACTCCTCTGCTTTTGTTATTAAATCTAGAGTATCTCGGGGGTCTCATAAGGACCAATTAGATATTAACAATTATAACAAGCAACTAGATGTACGACTTCTACAGAATGATTTGAACCGTCTAGGTGAGCAGTGTAAAACAAATTAGATGTCACAAAACAATGTTAATATATCGAATTCACAAAGAACAATTTACCTATGAACACTCAATGAGTAAACATTAAAAGATCGCCGGCCGTGAAATTTGTTTAGGACGAATATAGGAGCAACGAAAAACTGCTTCAAGATATCAGGCCTTGTAACCAGAAATTGCAAAGATTTCCGCGATCCTCCTACAATTTGTAAAACTCTGGTCAGCTCTCTTTAATTTAGAACCAACGTAATAACATTGAAAGGATTCAAAAATATTTTATGCCCCTTTAGTAATTTGACAAAACAAATTAATAAAACGTGTACCGAGCTACAATGATCCAGGGAAACATTATATTGTATAAACAACGCTTCGGAGCTCGCTGGACATGTCATGTTTACGTGGAATAAATGCTAGAATTGACTGTCCATCTTTGTCAACATAAAAATCTATGTCCCAACAGGGATACGTCGTTGTGATGTGCAGATCTTATTTTACACTTATAAGTCAAACTTAGATCTTCATTCTCCGATAAATATAATATTGAGACAAATTTATTATTAAGTAAATTTGCAAATATATTGTAATATATTGACATTAAATTATTCGAGAGGTTCTTATTCTTGTGCTTGTAACTTGTACTAAGCCGTTGTATTATTGAATTGTTTATTAATTTGTATTTCTATTGTTAGTTCTTCTAACAGCTAGTACTAACTGTGAGTGCCTTATGTATAATATTTAAATTTATTTGTGTGTCAGATTTGGACCGCTCTTAGCATTTTTTTATTTTGCTTACAATATCTCACGTCTGTGATCATGAAAAAGAAATAAACTTAATTGATTATAGTAACGCTTAATGTAAACTCGTTTACCTTATACTCGGTACACATGTAATGAAACTAGCAGAACAGAGTAAATACTAAGTTTCCTGTTGGTTCTTTTTGGCAATGTCCACAGTTCCGACCAGTGGTGGCGTTAAATTTGAACGAATCTTGTAAAATTACTATTCAAAAGTCCTCGTAAGGCTTAAACGAATAAAGTACATTTTGCTTTTGATAGGTAGGTAATAGGTAATGTTTTACCGTACCAGTCTTTACTCTTTAAGTCTGATCGAATTAGTTAGTTTAGCGATTGTGTAAAACAGAATTGACATAATTTAAGACTTCCGAAATTAAATGGGTTATATGCAACCGAGACAAACATTAGCGTAATACGACATAGCAAAATATTAGACGTCGGTTTTGTAAACAGTGTAACTATTTCCTAAGCCACCAGACGCAGAGTCGGGTTGCGCGGAACATTATTGATATTATCCTGTTTCCTGCATTAGCGGCTCTACAAATCTGATATGCAAGCAATTATATTTGAAATAACGACTAATTTCTCTATATTTATCGTTATTTGACTCGATATACATTTGGTTGTCTATATAACTAAAAAGTATTGCAAGTATCAAGATTATATCGTGCGTTAATTAAGCAATTTTGCTTATATTGTTAAGTAACAAACATCTTTAACACAACATACTATGTATAAAATGTTTATTTTCTTGTTATGATAATTAAAAAATATATATTAATAAGCCGTAATAGTTATATAAGTCGAAATATTTATATGTTTATATACCTATATATTTTGAATAAGTTCGTGATTTCACAGTGTGTTCACTGCCTGCCTGCCTGCCTGCCTGTCTGCTCAGTCCGCGGTGCTCAAGGGTTACGAAAATCGAGTTCCGCCATCTATACCGATTAGAGGACAATTGACTGAGCGAGGTTTAACCATTTTATGATTAAACCTTTCAGTGTAAGAATTAAACTTTGAAAACAACGACGGTTTCACATTTAATACCTCTTTGTTGTGTTGTATCTCGATAACTATACAAAAGAACTCAAATAATAAATTTTTAAATTGGGATTTATACGCGCCGTGCGTCCTGTGTACCTACACACACTGGTACTCCCTGCAGAAGCCAATGTCGGCAGGCGTGGGAACACGTTGCATATGCTAGCTCATTATGCGGCATCATGCACTGCACTTGTATAGGCCCGACGTCCGCCCTCCGCCCTCCCCGTACACCCATAACACAGACGTGAATCGGGAATTTATTATACGCTTATTTTTGTATTTAATTAGTAATAAATATTACGATATGACCGAAAAAATATTTCAATTCGTGACAACGGGAGGTTTACCATTTAAGTATGTATATCCAGTTTAGTTTAGTTTAAAAAAAAAATGACGGATAAACATCAGCATTAAAAATAATAAAAACTACTGTAATTATTTTGAATACTGATATCCATAATTAAGTTTGAAATACTTAATCTGTTGGTGGTATTTAGGCACTTGCAGGTACTGTCAGTAAAATAAATTGATAACATTTTATTTAAACTTTGAAAATGAATAGTCATTTAAATTTTATTGGCAAAAACAATAAATAAAATCTGTGCGTGAATCGTACTCGTATTAATCATGCCAACGCCACACGTGTTCGATCGCAATCGGAGGATTCCAAGGCTGCATAATGTGTTTGAATTATCTCTCATAATGAATCGGCTCAAGAGTCAAAAGTTACCTCCGCCTCGCGGGCGCCGGCTATATTTCTATATTTATCAGGGTAAAACGGTCTCCGGTGCCATTTGGGATCTCACTAACGATAATCTATAATATCCATATCCATCGTGTTCGATGATCGCTTTTAGTCCAAATCTCTACTGCAGGAGCTGCACCATACCTGCTGCATCTTATCGAAGTCTAGCGCGGGGCGGTGCCGGCGCGGCGGCGGCAGCGGCAGGCGGCGCCGGCGCGGCGACACGGGCGCGCGGCCGACGCACGCGCAGCCGTCGCCCGCCACGCTCGCGCCGCCCACTGCGCGCCTCGGCTTCAGCGCCTCCAGCGGCGGCGACGTGCGGAACCGCACTGGGGTCTCCACCTGCAATATTGATTACCCCATTCGTTGTGACCGCATGACACGGTACATGACAGTGGCAGCCCGTAAGTGTCCCACTGAGTGTGCCGGGCGAAGACATCGTCTAATCGATTCCAAGTGCATATTGGAAATAAGTCGCCATGGTTATGGTTTTTTTTTTATCAGACACACAGTTGTATGAGAGCGTCGAAACAGAGCGCCAATGTGCTTATGATCTCATATGTCTACGGGGAGTGCACGGTTAGTCCATGCGATGAAGTAATGGAAGTTAGATGGCGAACCTTTGTGTCGTCGTCGTCCGAGGAAGGCGCCCTCGCAGCGAGCTCGTCGTCGAGGTAGGGTTCCGCCGGCCAGCGACGCTTCTCTGGTGCTGTGCGTGCCGGTGATGAGGCGCCCCTCCGCCGGCCTTCACCTCTCGCCGCCACAGTGGACGAACCCGCAGGGCTTCCATTGATGACCTGCACCAGTCTCCTGTCACTTCCTATTCGTGCCTCGGTCGTGCTTACTGAGTGTCGTACGCCAGCGAGATTATGCGATCATCTGACGCTTTAAGTACTTGCTCGTGTCAGAAACGAGTCATCGGGTGGATCAGCGTTTGCATTGGAATGTAATGAAATATTAAGCCATGCAATTAAAGTAATGAAATAAAGACGGGTTCGCTAGGTTCGGTCGGGCGCGAACATTTGAGGGTTATTTAAATGCAAGACTGGGCACACGAGAACGAATAATCTAGAGAGCAGACCCAAGCGAAGCTCTCGTAACGGGATGCGGTCCGACAACAAAAAATGGTCCCTCGAGTCGATGCAATGCCGTCGTGAATGAAGGAGAGTTGTTTCGCTAGCTAGGGGGACGCGGGTCGGAGGGTGGGGGAGGGGGATGGGGAGGGGGCACGACAGAAAGGAAAGAAAAGCGCGGTAGTTAAAGGCGGGCGCTCGGCCCGCGACGTCTTCGCTGAATATTTCAGCATGTAATTGCAGAACTCGCAATTCTCGTCCATCAAAGCGTCGCGTCATTACACGGTTGAATTAATGGCCGGAGTCGTCCCCCTCCACGCCACACACCCTCCCACGAAGAAAAAAAACAGCTGGCAATGGCTGGCGAAAACGCCGGCCTAATGCTGCGGCGGCCGCTCATTTATTATGGATGCGAAAGTCCATGCGAAAAAAACCGCACAGCCTTTGCAGCGAGTCGCTCTCTCAGCCGAGGGCTGGATGGGGTTTAATGGAATCGCATAAATTACTAGGCGATTATGGGCGCGCTTAACTGCTGATAAAGCTGATCAAACCTTTTTCGATCTCGTGTTTTAACGGTTATGATGACGTTTAGTAGCTATCGCGCCCCTTTACTGGCGTGTCATAAGCGTTTTATGGATCACGAGTATTTCCTTTTAGAGTTTCTAAAGTATCTATCGATAAACGACGCCGAGATAAATATATCATTATGTTATTGTTATTGTTATAACAGCGAACGTTAAGCACGGCGTCTACGCGCCGTATAAGCCGTAGTATATATTTACCAATCGTGTATTGACGCAGTGAAATTAAGAGCGAGTCGAGTAAAACTTCAGTAATTTGCAGCAGAGTCGCTCCGCTCGTACGCTATAGATCAGGGGATAGCTGTAGGCGGCGAAGCGTCGCGACGCGGCGCGTCTCGGCCGCCCGAATATCACGGTTCAGTGGAACACAAAGAGATCATCCGACTACACTAATCTCGCTGCAAATTTTAGTTAGCTAAAAATTACCCGTGCCTATATACGTTGCCGGCTTAAATTGAATGAGTTTGAGAGCTCTTTGATGCGCTAAATAAAATGACTAACGTTAAATTGGTGGAATAGACGAGATGAACTCAGCATTCGTTTCTGTCAACGGTAACATCGGTCACTGTTATTATTTGTACAGGTTGTTTATGTTACATTAAAAAACTAATTTCCATTATTTGTATCGATAGAAAGATTTAGATTAAAATCATATAACAAAAAAATAGAATATACAAACAAGTACAAGTTAAGGCGAGATTTACATAAATATAGTAAAAAGCCATTGGTACACATGAAGCGCCGCGAGATGCCTCCGAAAGGATGGGGAACGCAGCTGAGGCACAGCGAGACCGAGTGCCGCATTACATCACACGATCCACTACTTTCATAAGGAACCTATTGTCCGTTTACTCCTTACAATTAAAACATGGCACAAACAAAAGAATTTCTAATTTCCAGCCAAGCGCAAGATAAACAAATGCTATGTAGGAGGCAGACGAAAAAGGGAAAACCTTCACTGTTTTGTCTCATTCCAACAAAACGAATGAAATAGCTCGGAATGAAGATGAAGAACGGTAAAGCAAGGAAGCCCGCTATTTGAAGTATACATCTGTATCGCTTGATACCAGCAGAGAGGAAAACGTTTTGAGGCCGGCTCAATATTACTTAGATCTGTGCCTAACAACTCAGCATTAAAACAGCGCTTTATTTATATCCATCTAGTATTCAGACTAATCTTGTATTAGTAGTAAGGTTGCAAATTGTTAAAGATCTTCACCAACGATGCAATTTTTATGTTAGTCGATTTTGTAAAACTCCTGATATAGCCTCAACAGTCACAGAGCCGTGTGCTATCAAGCTGTTTGATAACATCGAACAATATTACTAACACAGAGGCCAAGGTCATTTTTTTTAGTTTGCTTGTTTTTGTTCATTAGTGCTGTTTCTCTAGAACCAGTTTTTCGCCGAGATTTATTAATCAAGGTTATATTTTACGAAAGTACTAATACTATCTATCTTATTTCGATCTCTGTACGCATAATAACTACTCGGGTCGACATTTTGTATATTATGTTACTCATCTTAAAGAAGAAATAATATAATTCTTTAAACGGGAAGAATTTACGGGCGGTGTAGGCGGTGTAGGCGGTGTACCGGCCAACGTAGACACACACAGGCGCACAAGTGCCTAGAGTAACTGTCAGACAGGTACAAAGCGACGCGCGACGTCTCGTTGCGTGCGCGGCAGCTCTCTTGAAATGTAGTAACAATGGGTAGGAAGACGCTCACACCCACCCACACACGCACAGCACGACAGACGTTACTCCTGCGACTTAGTGTAAGGCGTTATACCTATTTAAGTATTTTACTAAGTACTTCGTGATCACAAAAACTAACGCACATACAAAAGTATACAAAAACGTATTACATTCATACAATATTATTAGTCAAACATTATATACGAATTCGTTACATAAATTGTAGGCCCTATCGCCACTGCATGTACATATTTGAGAAAAAGTAGGACTCCCATAACGGCGTGATTACATTTGAACTTACTCGTATCAGTCCTTTGGAGCGGGGACGACATCAGCCTAAAGCGACCGAAACGTTGCCTTACATTCTGCTAGGCGGTCCACTCACCGCTGAGCTACTGACTCTTAAAATGCATTTTATATAAATTAGAATCTACTGAGTTTCTTGTCTGTGTTCAGTATACATAACGAACATGTGTTAGCTTCATATTTAATTCAAACGATAATCTTGTTAAGCGTACAATACATTCTGATTTTATTTGATTATTTTGTACTTAATATTATAGTTAACTATTAATAAGTAACACTGTTTAATACGCTAAGGTTACTGTTTGTCACAGGTGCACTCAAAATTGATATACACAAAAATTAACTACTCTCTATGCGAGTGTGACCATTGCGATACCGAGACATGACAGAAGTGCGCAGTACACGCGGTCAAAGCCTAAAGCCTACAGGGCCTATTAGAGCCTATTGAGAATTTCACGCGGGTCACGTGACAGAGTTAGACTCATTACACCCTCATCATTCATTCATTACTCATTCGTTTGCCATCCCCTGCCATCGTATCCCATTTATTCGAGGTCAGTGCAGTGTTTTTGCCTCCATTCATGTTTTCTATCTAGTCCTCGGTTATTTCTTTACTGATACTCGTGAAGCTATTCACCTCATGTCACAAATACCTATCATCACTTAGATCGCCAATGAACCACTCGAATCCACCAACCTTGGGAACCAAGATGTTTGTTCCTCGTAGCTGTAGATACATTGGCTCACTTGCCCTTCAAACCGTTAACACAAAGTTTTGCTGTTTGGCGGTATTACACAGGAGGTGGGCTAGCACAAAACGCTACTATAAAGTATAGCATGTAGATTTGCGGTTGTATTATGATATTCATCCCTCAAAGTGAAAGTATTTATAGATGAGGAAACGTTCATCGAAAATAATAGTTCCATTCGTTAATTGACAAACTCGATTTACACCTCGGACCTCGGGTCAAACGGGCGTATTTGTTTCAACGATGCGAGTCATGTTTTGTGGGCTACAGCGTTGTCTTAAATTTACGAATAAAATAATTTTAAAGATAAAACATAATTGATTTTATTTCTTACAGGGGACCGAGAATGCTTGAGCCGATAGTACTATACTTTATGCACAGAAATAACCAATAAATGAATGGAACATATGTTTGTATATCTGTTAATTTTTCAAAACTAATAATTTAGTAACCAGTAAGGTAGCTGCTTAGTACGGCTTCATAATTGCATCAAAAGTAAATGAATTCAAACGAAAACTATTTCTATTTCGTAACAAAAACTATTTGTACACCGTCGCCCGTCGTGGGGAGTCGCAGTTCAAGAAATAGCTGCTCAGTCGTCAGCGTGTGAACAGTTCATACGTATAAGGTTTTTGTTCGTCTACTAATTTTTGCTACCCGCAGCCGGAGGGCGTTCACCTCTCGTGATATTTTAATCTCTTTACGTAACATGGGTAAACATTTTTTGTTCTCAAATTGTTCGGCAACTTAATACTAATTACGTTCCTTAATTTTTTTCTATTTTCAGTACTTTCTGATAATTTTTTGTTAAGACACTTATTATGTAATTCAATTTCTATTTTATAACGGAATAGTATTCAAATTGTAACGATGTAATTTATTTGATAGGGTTTTTGCAAGCCCGCCTGGGTCAGTAGGATCCTTCAGATATTCCACCACACAACAACACTATTGGTGTATTCCGGTTTGCAAAATGATTAGAGAGAGAGCCTGTCAGCCACTGAGTAACTACAGGCACAAGGGACATAACATCTTAACTCCCTAAGTTGGTGGCTCATTGGAGATTTAAGGAATGGTTAATATCTTTTACAGCCCCAATGTCTATGGGAGGTGGTGGGCACTTACTATGAGGAGGCCCATTAGCCCATCCGCCTACAATATAAAAAAGATAATAGTTTTAATTTATTCGTGCATTGCACATTATTTGGTCTCTGGTTAACTGAACACAAGGTTTATGGTTAATTGAGACGGTGAAAAGGAAGTTACTAATTACTTGAACAAAGCTTTCAACATCTTTTTAAAATCTGTAAACGTTTCCTTAAATTAAAAGAAGACTATTAACTTAATTGCACCATCTATTAATTTGTTCATAACATATGGTCACGTTGCAAGAATCAGTCAAAGCACGGGGATGTTTCCTAACATGGTTTCCAGGGGGTTGATTACAGTGCACCCCTTCGAATTGACTCTGTCGTTCAGGAAGTGTATAGTACGGATGCCAAGTCTCCGCATAATAGTTCCCTTGACGTGGAAAGGGGTGGGTCGGAGGAAGGGGAAGGGGCGGGGAGAGGAAGAGGCGACGGTGTAATTTAGTTGCGGTGTGTCGTTGAGAATTAATGCGCCGTGTGACTCGTGAGGAATCGGCCAGTTGTCAGCGTGAGATATAACCAACTTAGCTCCGTCGGTCCGCAATTCTGTTCCGATGACAGATATGCATATTTTAAAGATTTTGCTATGAATCGTCGCTGAAGGTACTAGAAGGGAGGTGCCGCTTGCACCCCCCTAGTACCTTCATGGTAATCGGACCAAAATGTGAATAATCAATAGAGTACACGAATATTAGCATCTCTACGAGTTAAAAGTTTCAGTATCAATGTTGGTAAACAATCGTTTCTCCGATTAGAAACATGAAATATTCAACGCTTTGATCTTCGCACAGCGGGCCTCGCCTTATCATCAGTAAAGCGATTCCACGAACTTTACGAATTTAATGTCGTAGTAGAACATGCGTGAATTTATTCTGGTACGAGGACCGTCGGTCGGTCTGTCTGCAAAAGTGGTGAGCATAACAAGCGCGGCGCGGGTGGTCGGCGAGTCGGCCAATTACCGCATCAGCTATTCTCTGTCGGCAACAATTGTCTTGCCGGCGGTGCAACCCCTCCTATGTATATCGATCATATTGACAAGCCCCGCGACACGACCGATACAGCGCGCAACACTACGGGTAGTCTTAACGGGATTAATTATTGCATCGTATGGGGCTAATTATATTATCTGTGACAATGAGTATGTTTAATTAAATTAATACACGATAACTCTATGCACGAATATGTTCCGTGTTTCATACCGAAATACGATGTACGTCCTTTTCATATTCAGTCATATTACTTCGTTTGTGCGTCGAAGTATTTTATATGCATATCTCAGGTCACAAATATTACATGGAAAAAACAAACCAATGGAAAGCCGAGTGGAGTGGAGTTGTGTGTGTGGCAATCTTCCTTATTTATTCAACACACGTTGCATACAAGTTAAGAGGATATTCAAAGATAATTTTGTTTACATAATAATGTCCTTAATTCAGCTAATAACAAATGTCTATTTACAAGAACTTCATGGCATCAATTTCAAAATTACGTAATACATAATTGTTCGGATATTTCAGAAACGATCAGTTTTGCTTACGGATGGCAGATTCGTCGAGGAGACAAAATTCAGAAGTGCAATAATATTGTATTAAAACCTATAGTAACTTTCGAAGTCGGTTTTATGTGACGTTTAGAAACTATTCCATCGGATCGTTACTCGTGCTAAAACGATTGATTACTTATATACAATAACGATTCGTTAAATATGGGAACCGAGCATAAAACAATTTCTTTTGTTAATAATTTAAATATTAAATTAACAAGAAGCATATTTGTACATGCAAAAAAGTCTGGTGGACATAAACAAAAATATACTGATGAGATTGTAATAATTTGCTTAGAACAGATATTTTTAGCAGGCGAAGGATCGTTAGGGCCTTATGATAGTTGATAGTTCATCTGTAAAAGTATGCCTTTATAGTTTTATCGATTTACAGCTCTGTACGAATAATTTTATTTTAATACGCCATATTGAGCCGAGATGGCCCAGTGGTTAGAACACGTGCATCTTAACCGATGATTTCGAGTTCAAACCCAGGCAAGCACCACTGAATTTTCATGTGCTTAATTTGTGTTTATAATTCATCTCACGCTCGGCGGTGAAGGAAAACATCGTGAGGAAACCTGCATGTGTCTAATTTCAACGAAATTCTGCCACATGTGTATTCCACCAATCCGCATTGGAGCAGCGTGGTGGAATATGCTCCATACCTTCTCCTAAAATGGAGAGGAGGCCTTAACCCAGCAGTGGGAAATTTACAGGCTGCTTATGTTATGTTATGTATGTTTATATTGACCGGGACGCCGGCGACACGCTATAAACTTATTACTATTAACTAAATTTTCTAATCGTAGATGTGTTGTAAGGTGTTGCTACACTACAGGCGCAGGTAACGTTCGGACGTGAGATATAGCGAAAACGGAGCCGTCCTTATCGAGGCACGCGTAAATTAATTACAACCGTAAATAATGTATTAGTAAGTGTTACTGAAATAATATGCTGTCGTACACATTTGCTGCAACGTTCGTAACCCGGAGGACTTCGCTTTTCTGGCGCCAGTGCAACTAAGATATTGTCACTATATCACAAACGAATCAATGATGAAATGTAATCATTGCCGTTCAGCCGTTTTCCTGATCTACTAACGCGACGTCAGCGGTTCGGTCAAACTCGGATCGGATTATAATCGGGATCGTATATAACCATTATAAGTCAGTCGAATTGACTCCAGGAGACAAAATAACAACACTGTACGACTGTAAGATCATTCTGTGAGTATTTAAATAATGTGGAATTGAATTACTAGAACAATAGCACAAAATGTTGGACACAACAACGCAAGGCAAACCGTCTGCGACGTTTTCAGTAACTGAGGCCGTGATTTAGCAATTACACACAAATAAGAGCGTAAACATACAAATGATTATATTTGGAATATTTGGTAATCACCTCTAGTTCTTCCTCCGAAGAATGGTGATCGTATAGCTGGTCGGGCTCCGGTGCAGCGAGCGGTCGTGGCGGAACAGGCGCGCAGGCGCATGCTTCACCACCCATACCTAACAAAAAAACACCATATTTAAGTTGAACAATAATTATTTCATAAAAAAAAACGACTTTATAAATATACCTGCATGTGAGTACTTTTCTATTATTTTTACATCCAAAATAAATATATCCTTCTAAACGATTTAGAAAACATAGTTTTCCAATCTTCGTAATCAACTTTTTCTTTTAATGGATTTTGACCCCAAAAATATTTAATAATATTTATTATTATTAATCATAGAACATTAAAAGCAATTTAATATCGAGGGAGAAATCGAATAACGAACAATCAACAAGTAAATAATATTATTATTCCACAAGAGTGGAAAATTAGAGGATACGGATATGGATTTTTCTTATTTACCCTCCTGTACTTAATTCAATAAAAAAAAAACATTCGATTCGGTTCACAAGCGGTATAACTCCCGAGGAAGACACAGAAATAAGGAAAACCACTTTCGAAATCTAATAATAATATACTCAGTTTAATTTAATTCAATTCCATTCACTTTGACAACGTTAGGGTTGACGATTTAACTATTATATTACTTAGTATATTATTGCGAGCCGCGCTTTTCAAATGCACAGCGTTTGGTCACCATTCCCTTATTATGTTACGTCACACTGATTACTCGATAAACCACCACAAACGACTCACCCGCGTCGTACCTATCGCTTACATTCAGGCCAGTGACTGCGGAATCCCCATCTAAAAGGTTTTATTAAGGCACCCGATAGTAAGCAGCCTATGTCAGCCATCGTCTGTGACCCAAAAACGCATGACAATGTAAGAAAAGTACGAAATTAGCGATGCAGTGTACTAACAGGCAGGAATAGGGGAGTGGGTGGGAGAGGTGTCTCTCGGGGCGGAGGGGGTGGACTTGAACTTGTGTCGGCTGGAGCCCGCAGACAAACCGGCGCGGCGCGCGGCGCGGGCCTCTAACACCTTGCTAACCGACATCCCGCCATGACGCAACGTGTAACTTTAGATAATTCGTCTCGAGTTTAGCGGGAAGTATTCTGGTCAGAGTAGCGCTTCAGGCGTACAAGACATGTAAGACAAAATACAAAAATTGGCTTTACCGTAGAAACGGTGCCATAGCAACGAGTGGAACGATGTACCCGTTCACAACATACAAGACTGTAGTCGAAGTTGCCTATCAGGGCTCGAAATTACAGCACGAACTCAGTCTGGTATTAGAAAATCCAAAATGGCATTAGAAAATAATTATTCAATTTTTTTAAATTATAATTTCATTTTGTAACGACGTTGTTCTTATATTAAACATATCACATGATTACTGATTATGTATACTAAAGTGTTTGGACTTCAGGTTATTTGCAACACTCTTGTGAAGTTTTAAAGACGAAATCGATCAGCGGTTTAGGAGTAATGCGCAGACAAGACCATTATTTTCAAAATTGTATTTACTATCAATATCGATAGGCATCGATTTTGGGTATATATGGTTAATTGGTTATCCATGTATAAATTGTAGCATGACGGCAGTTTTAAACGACATAAAGCGAATATTTAAAATACAAATCTCAAAAACGTAAAATTTCGTATTTCATAATACGCTAACGAATAAAATGCATCCTTTTAAACTATCACATTATCTTAATTCGAGTGAATTTATGAAATGCCGGCTCGGTACCTTAATTTGTAAAAAGCAGGTCAACTTCAATTTAAAGGGTTCTATCATAGCGAGCGAACCTTTTAATTCTGCGCTGTTATTAAGTGAGATTATCATTATTGCGAAAATTCCCTTCTTGGCACGAAATTCTATTTTAAAACGGTCGTGATTCATAAGTTGAAAAGTTTTTAGGTAGCGCTAAGAACACCATCCATCGTGAACGTAATAAAGATAAGTAATTGACTTCCAGACTACAAGCATTCAGTGATATATTTAAGCTGATCTGGACGGCGGCCTCGCGAAACTGAGGGCTTGTCGATTACACGCGTGACGCGAGTCATGTTATATGAAATAACAAAGCTATGCACAAAATAAAACACCGAGTATTATATAATTAATTTTAGGATTGCTTTCAAAATTATTATGATATATTAAAACTGATTTTTTTTGCTAAGTTCTCAAAATATTGATATGATCTACTCTACTGTTTTAACTGAATTGGACTAAAAGAGCCGAGGCCACGCAGTCATTACAACGGGTGAATTTTGACATATAATCGCGGGTTCAGTACCACTGGATTTCATTTACATAATTTGTGTTTACAATTATTGTTATAATAAATTCCAATGCATTGGAGACAAACATGCTTTTAAATTAGTTAAGGGTAACTTTATCTGATTCTGAGTCTTGCCACATTCCATCCACAAGTGATATAGATCTTCAAAACTTTTACACTTATCACAATTAGGAGAATCAAATTTTTTTCATAAACCTAATACGATGAGCTGTAGAAATATATAACTTATTTATTTTGAATCTGGCAAACCAAGGTAAGTGATATTTATGTATTAAATGATTAAACTTAACAAGATAAAAAAATAAACGTTAACGCTTAAACACTATAAAATAAATTAACTAAATAAAATATAAAATAAAATAAAAACTGATATAATTATTCATTTTAATACTTCAAACAAGTTTAATAAAAACAATAATTAACCTAATATTATAACTACACTTTGCAAAACCGGAACGAAATTCATGAATAATTTTACCATTACAACGTTTTTCATTTATTTTAATAACTATCATGTTACGTTACGTTCGCATATTGTAATGTAGTAAAAAAAAAACGAAAACATTTATTGAAACGCCCTGTCAATAAAAAGTCAAAAATATTTTTTTAATATGCGGAATGGCAAAAGATAGACCAAGGTGATAAAATTCAAGGTTTTTGAATTGATTTAAAATGAAAATAAAGTTTTGGAACTGAAATATGATTTATAATAAAAAGGCGCAGGTGCTTTCAAAAATATTTTAACATCGACTCGATATTTCCAAATAATTAACGATTAAATATTAATTAAAAAAATAATTTAAAATAATTCGTTACATCCATATAGGTACTCGGTGGTAGGTGGTGGTACAGGACTTCGTGCAAGACCGTCTGAGTAGGTACCACCCACTCATGAGATGTTCTACTGCCAAGCAGCACAGCTTAGTGTTATTGTGTTCCGGTTTGAAGGGTGAGTGAGTTAGTGGAACTACATGCACAAGGGAGACAACCGCTTAGATTCCAAGGTTGGCGGCGCATTGATGTAAGGAATGGTTAATATTTCTTACTGCGCTAACGACTCGGTGGCGGTCACCACTTACCACCGGGTGGCCTATTTGCCCGTCCGCTTACCTATTACATAAAAAGGTCAAGCTAAAAGCGTGTTAAAATAACGAGTTACCCGCCGATATTAATGAGGGTATAATATAATAAATATTATAAATAGTTTATATTTTTGGAATATTGCAATGTAAAACATAAATAAAATGGATGCCCTCCAAGTCACCTCCCCACGGTAAAAGTAGCCACGACGCGCCGCCCTCGTCTCGTCAAACAAATTAAAGGAAAGGGATCGAACCGCAAGTCGCTAATCGGAGAGTTAAAAATAACTTAAAAAATCGTTAGAGTCAGATTATTTCCATCGCGGTGAGCTGGACACTTTTAAATTTCAAACAGGCGGCCATTAAGCAGTCTATAGCAGAGACGGTGTTACTTCCAATAACTTTTTATTGAGAATTAAAATGTACTTAGGACTAATATTGTTTATATGGATCGTGTCCTTGTGCGGCGTAGGACTGCTCTCAGTTACATAAATATCGCAACGTAATTCACGCAATCAATGAAGGATCCCAGCCTCCACAAAAACCGGCCACTATCGGCTAAATAGCGAATATTGAATCAGCGCGCACTAAGGCAGCAATAAATCACTTCGCTCAATGCTCTCCGTTTCTGACGCTACATTATTCTGTCCTGGCGTTTCGCTTGCTGTTGTTTTCAGCGGTCTTATTTCCTCGCTTATTGGACGATTCAATAATTTACCTTTATATCATTCAAAACGAACACTATACTTATTAAACGATTACGTGTTACTCAAATGTAATTAAAGATCCCATTCAATATCAGTCTAACCGAAAAGGATTTTTATCGATTATAAAGCAAGTTTAGTTGTGAAAATGTGCGTTTAGGTCACTCACAGTAAATAGCCTCGAAGTTTCACCGACTCGTCAAAAAGAGAAAAAGTTAGATAGACTGGTCTTTGGATAGAAAATGCATCTAAAAATTGTATCATAGAACTAGATTAAAACAGGAAAGCACAAAACCGACTCGACTGCGAGTGAAACCGGGCTGAACGAGAGAGCTACATTACAAATATGTCTATATTGGGATCGGACGATATTCTCCCCGTATATAGGAACCTTAACGGCGAACATTGCATTTGTGCGCCCATAGCACCAAACAAAAAGTCAATTGAGCATCCAAGTGTCAAATTAGACTCAGACAAGAAGTTTTTTAAAGATATATCGAAAGTCAAAGTATGTCCTATAACAGTGTTCCTTGTGAATAATTGAAAGGTCTGTATTCTCGCTTGACGTACTGTTCGCGCTCAGATCTTATCTCGTGGCCGCAAATGACGGAAACCGAAACGCTCTTTATGTGGACGGAATAGGGGTGTTTATGGTGTAGAAGTATTTCAGTAGGTGTTATCATGGTGCAGCGGAGATCAAGATTCATTGCGTCGTTGACGGGAGCGAGTCACGAAACATCGAACCACCGTGCGGTAGCCATGCGTCTGCGGTTTCACGGACATGTTTATGGACCTTTATGTGGGTTTCCGGTCTCTTGTGTTTGCTTGCAATGATTTAATGTTATTAATGCGTCTGCGGGATATCTGGTTATTTGATTTAAAAGTGTGTTTTTTCGACTTTGATGCAACAAAAATGTAAATGTAAGTTTCTACCTAACAAGAACGAGATGGAGGCCATGGCCTCGTTAGCACATTTACGTAATGTAAATAAATAGAGTTAGTTCAATCAGATTACTATTCTCATAAATATTTAAACGTCAGGTACCTAACTTATTTACATTACTCGTATCCGGTGCGACCAAATACATATGTACCGACATATTATGTGAAGCCCTTTATTTGTAAGAAAGGCTTGTCTATGATTGCGGGGTAATTTACATTGAAGTAATTTTACAAGTCAATTTTTTTGTCAGAGAGACTTCATTCATCATTTTTATAGGTTGCTTTCCTTTCAGAATACAAATGACTTGTGGTACTATTAAATAAATGCTATCCCATATTTATTTAATGCCTCACCTGTGTGTAGATGGGAACCGAAGGATACGGACAGATTTTAACAATTATAATAGAAGGCGTATGCAGGAACCATGAAATCGGTGCTTTTACTAAAAGTAAGTTGTTAAACGATGTGAAGATAAATATTTATGGTTCATGCAAGTCCAACATACTCATAGCTGGTGGGCACCGCAATGCAAATGTGGGCACAGCGTCGACTTGACTGCTCGACGTGACCGGGCGCGGGGAGGGCGCGGCGGCAGTGCGTGGGCCGAGTGCCGAGTGCTACACACACAGACAACGCACTCTGAACAGTAACACACCCAATCTACTCAAACTCAAGGTCAGCGGCCGAGCTCCTGACTTCCCTGAAAACTTCTCGTCTTCATAGCACAACTTCCCAAACGCCTCTATCAAAACAATTGAACGCGATTGTGTTTGTATTCAATTTCATCTTCCACTCCCATGTAAGGGAGAGATTAACATAATATAGTTTACTAATTAATTTGTCTAAAAATAATATCGCTTCAGATTCAGATAATTCGAGTAAATTGAAGTTTGAAAGAAGTAAATTTGAGTTGTATTATATAGAAATGTTGCATTTTAACATTGACGTTAGAGCTAGTTACAGCTACGGCTAGTTCAGAGACAGGTGGAAGATGTTTGAATGAACACAAATCGCTGCGAAGACGCGGACCTGTGTTCTTGTCCGTTTTTGTGATCTCGTTACAGATAAATGTGGCGCTTTACCCAAGGACACTATTATAATGTTCAACATAAACACTTACTATACACGGACGAATACGAGACACAAGATAGTGACTTGTAAAGAAATAACTAAAGTTTAAATATGATCAAAAATGATTGCTCCATCTGGCGCAGTTTGGAGATTTATGAGGCGAGACATAGCAAAGTTCATAATCGAAATAGCACCGATGCAGCGCTCGGAATGGTACCGGGAGCTATGCTAATAATTGCCAATAAGCATGCCAACGGTTATAACTTCACCACTGCCGGCACAAGTTTCTCTTTGAGCAAGTTTTCAAGGTTACCCTAGATGCAGACCACTTAGACCCATCCTCTACGTGCAGATACATATCCATATATGCCAAAATATTAAAGATGCATAGGCGATATTACAATAGAGACGGCCAAACTCCCATCAGCTCGTAATCACGATTGTATGCGTGTGTTCATTGCGAGCACCACACACATTACCGGATGGATTTAATGCAACTTTAATATGGTCATTCTCGATCGTAGCTAAGTGTTAAACTTAGGAGCTCTCATGAATTGTAAAATGAAAGGATTGATCTAGGTATCTACGCTGCGGGTATAAATAAATAATAAACGTAATTCATTATTCGGATATTTTCGACGCATCTCGATAGACGGTTCTTGATACATGATTAAGATCCCACTTGTTATTATGTCATTGTTTATTTTTGGATTATACTTATTGATTAAATATAGTTTCAACCACATATATTTTAAGATACTGTAAATAAATTGTTTGTTCGCATATTTTTTCCGAATTGTTTGATCTTTTATCATTATTCATTACCATTGGTTGACGACTTAAGATATTAAGAATTAAAAAAACATCTCAGACGTATTTAATAAAATAACATAAAATTAAAATGAAGGAAAAAATTATGCATTGCTCGTTTCAAATCTATTCTAATAATTAATAAGACTCAAGACTCACAGGGCTACGGTTTCACCTGAATTAAAACTTTCTAATCTTTCCTAAATTAGAATCTTAATCATGTACAAAGGTTAGTCAGTGCCCTGTAACAGGTATGCAAAATATTAACCGGCCAATGGTACGTGATCGTTGTTGAAATTCAAAGCGCTGCATAAGTTGCAAGACCTGCGACGTAAACGGTGGTCTTAGAGGTCATATCGCAATGATGCTTCCCATCACACACGCCGCAGTAACCATGTCACACTTCGAATCAATCTTAGATTACGTTCAGGAGGTCGATCGCTGGCTCATTTACAGATTTGGTACCAAATAAAAGAAGTAATAAGTTACCGTCATCGTTATTTATATTTAAACCAGTATTAGCGCTCGTCGGAAATAAATCACGCGACAGGTATTCCACTGCGCGAAACTGATACGAAACATTTGCGATCAATGTGTTGTAAATAAATACCTTAAAATTAATGCGTTTGAATATGTTGCAACACTAAGCTCTATTTGAATTTACGGCGAATACTCTTATGTTATAACCTACCTAAAGTCACTTGAAGTTTACGAATACGAATGCTGACACGAATCTCATTTGTTTTATACAGTAATAGTACGAAATTTTGTGTTAATTCTCAATTAACTTAAGTCCTAACAGCTCCCTCCTCCAGTCCAAGTACCTCCCAGGGTAGCAACAATACTGGCTGCATAAATTGTAATTATTATTACCTTCTCTAATTATTTTATGTCGATACTCCTAAATTACGCTCCTAGCTACCTTTACGGAAATTTACTGAAAAACTTTTGTGATAATAAAAAAAAATTAAAATGACCTAACGCTTTGTTCCTCAGTTAAGATTTATACTAAGTTGCATAAAATCACGACGTTATCATTTTTAATTTTCAACTAGACTCTTAAAGATCTACTTTACGTATACGAGAGCGCGCAGACGAGGGTGCTGGGTGGCTGCGGCCACCCCGGGATACAATTAATTAATTTTATATAAATTTCACTTCAGTGAGCGTTTATAATAATTTAACAAAATATGTTTTACCTTTTATATAAAAAAAAGATTCTGATAAAAAACTAGCTACGCCCATTTTATCGATCAAAATATACTTTATTCAAGTAGGCTTTTACAAGCACTTTTGGGGCGCCACTTTACAAACGATCTTAAGTAAGGCTACCACCGGTTCGGAATGGAGATTCTATCGAGAAGAAACTCAGTAGTTACCTTTTTCAACATTTAAAATACAAAACGTAAATATAAAACGTTTAGTTCCTGTCCTTGATTTCTATACAGGACTCAATCATTTAAATGTGTACAATTAAATTTTAAAGTTAAGTTTAAATTGTAAAAGTCTACTTGACGTATATACATATATGTATATATTTTGATTTTGATTAAACCTATCTCGTGCACAGTATGTCTCAAAGTGAATCATTCGTTGCTTTCCGTATACAGTAGTTATTGATATACGCTAATGGAACTTTTCCCGGTTTTCACCTCTCAATACATTCCGAAGCCTGTATAAAATTGTTTGCTGAGACAACAATAAGCGTTGATAATTAAGAACCTGCTTCGGAGATTGTGTGGCTGCGTCGCTGACGCGCATTGTATCGGCTTTGGAAAGGTGTTAACAACAGGCGCTGTTTGCGCACGAAGGCCCGAGAACATTAAGAGCTGTACGAGTAAGGAGATCATACCACCGAACGTTTGTAAATTCCTTTTACGACACTCATTCGTGTGAGGTTTGTTTTGAGCCTCACTTCCAACGTTTCCTGAGCCTAGTGATCGTTTATTTACGGATAATGTTTTCCCATGATGGGCAGTTCATTTTAATACGTACGATAATAAGCGAGTGCCGGTAGACTGGTGGGCGCATGTATAATTGCGGCATAACGTTGAGCTCGCCTTGGCTTCGGCTGAGCAAGGCCAAGGTTGTTCAAGCGTACCACGCCCCCCGTCCCGGTGCCTGCCCCGCACCGCACACCTCACGCGCCCCGTGCTGCATGCGCACGCGATTTTTTGCGCAGTGATGTAATCAGAAATTCGGCGCGCGCACAACATGGCCGCCGGCCGTCACGCACAGATGAATAAATATTTTTTACCATTATTTTTTGTACTGCAGCATTCTAATAATCAAAAAAATATGAACAACCATAGTCATTATCACGGATTAAGAGCCTTCTGTTCGATAACATCAGGTCAATAAAATCAACAATTTATCAGGTAATTGTGAAACGAACTTAACACGTGTGTCAAATAAACGTGGCGTTTATTTTGATGTTTCGTCAAAATAGTTTTTACTTAATTTTTATATAAAAAAAAACAATCAATTATTATTCCTAATTCGACAAGTTGGGCGGTCTATGAGAATTTTTTTTTCCGTTGTCGATCCAGGTATTTAAGCTAATATTTTACATTGTGAGTACAAAGAGAAGAGTCGGTCCGATGGCCAGATCCACCGCAGTCGAGACTCGAAGCGCGGCCGCAGACCGCAGCCGGCCACTTCCCAAGCGAACATTACACGAACAATTAAATTGGAATGTCGCTCGACATACAAGTTCCAATACAACAATGTATATTATTTCTTGCCGATATTACTCAACTTGTAATGACATTCCTTTTTTATTACGATTTAAAAAATGCCGTCGATGACTTTATTTAGGACTGTATGGTCAATTGTTTCACATCTGACTATCGAATCTGTCATCGTTTGGCGACGCGATCCGCCCTGCTACTATTTCTGTATGAATGGCACCACTACAAGCATCCGCGAACACACGACGGGCACACATCCTGGACATCGTGCCAAAAAATCCTGTGTAGAGGTATTCGTGGTGCCAAAAGGAATATTTTATTGTGAACTGTTAAATAAACATCAAAACCATCGAATTAAAACTGGGAATATATGTGAAAAACTTTAATGTTTAGTAAATAAATTATTTGGAATCTTAAGCCTAACAATTTATTTTTAACGCTCCTGGGTTTAAAACAAATGGCTACGTGGAAAGGAAATGAGTGCAATTTGGAATGATAAACTAACATCAAGGAAGCAGCTTAGTATCTTAGATTTACGTCTCGAACAAAAACGTTTCGACAAACAGATGCGTCTTAAACGATATCCACGCCCACATCTCCCAGCTCCCACGCGAGCTCGCGGTTCCGTATACGTGCCGTACTACGTGCGCATCTACGTTACACTATGTAGTAGCTGTAGTAGCCAGCTAGCCAACTTGCCAACTTGCCAATCGGCCAACGTTCGCCGAACGCTGCCAAAAACAACAATTGCAATATTGGGGACAGAATTATCTTCTTAACACATAAGATGGGAAACCTTAAGAATATGTTGCAACGACGAGTAGTATGGACGTACGAATCATCGCACAAGTTATATCTATCGCATTTTAAATGCCAAATGTATTTTGGCTGACAATTAATGGGTCCATTAACTACTGAGTTTCTTGCCGGTTCTTCTCGGTAGAATCTACATTCCGAACCGGTGGTAGCTTTAGTTTAAATAGTTTGTTAAATGACGATTCAAAAGTGCTTGTAAAAGCCTACTTGAATAAAGTATATTTTGATTTGTTTCGTTTCTCAATGAAAAATCTAAACTTACTGATGTCGGTGACGTCATTCCATTTCATGATGACGTCAGCACAGTATTCACCTGAAAGCAAAAAGGTTTGATAAACTGCACATCCAACTAACTTTAATGATGAGTGTTATTCCCATCAGCATATTTTGATAAATTAAGTACATTACTTGCAGTAATAGTTTTTCTATAATATTGGTCATTTTCGATCTCGGCGACCATTCTCAAGGCGATTACGCAGGACATAAGTACACATGTTCGCAAATACAAGTGCACGATGCCTTTACTCGTATATGCGATGAGTGAGTGGAAAAGACCGGAGTAAGTTTCGGCGCTGGACCAACGGCTTTGTGCATTATATGCCGTAGTTGGCTACTCTCCTTTGAGACTGGCTGCCGTGGTCGGAACGGGTCAGAAGGCATCATCACCAACCTAATCCTATCCGTATAGATCTATTCCCTCACGAAGGCGCGCCCCTCTGTGTTAAATTATTATCGGCGTGCATTAGTATCAGACAGTGACGCTCATTCTTACAAGATGTCTTAGTTCGCGTGAGAAGACTAAGAGTAAAGATAAAAAAAGTACAAATACAATTTTATTTGTTGAGTTTATTTTATTAAAACACCGATAATTTAACGTGGAAGGGCGCGCCCTCGTGAGGGAATACATCTGGAACCCCGAAGTGTTTCACCATCGTATAACATAGAACTTCTAGGTTTTTATAATCTGGAAGTTTTAAGTAAGGTTTCTATGATCATGTGATCAGGTGTTCCTACACTTGTTTATATTTTTAAGGGAAACAGAAATATAGTAAAAATTTAAACCTAGACCTGTTTTATGATGAACGCTTTTGTAACAAAAGTTAAAGTGACATTAGATTTGCAATTCGTTCGGTAATGTTTAGTCGGGATATTTTTAAGCTTAAGTATCAATGTACAGCATTTTTTAAAAAAGGTTGGTGAGGCAAGTTGGTCATCTGATGTTAAGCAGTGAGTTCCAGCTATAGACATTGGCGCAATAACAAAATGTTAACCATTTACTTGCATCGCCAATGCGCCAGCTACAATGGGAGCTAAGATGGATTCCATGTTCCTGTAGATACATAGGCTCACTAAATCTTCAAACCGGAACACAACAATATTGAACACATAAGTATTGCTGTTTGGCGGTAGAATATCAGATAAGTGAGTGGTACCTACTACCCAATGGAGCTTGCACGAAGCCCTAATTAGCTAAATTACATGCGCACTCAAGAACTTTTTAGCTACAATTAACAAAGCACACACCCCGATTTGATAAAAACATAATAATTGAGCTAAATTCACTCTTATTACAAACATGTATTTGGTGGTACCAAAGCGGTAGTAGTATTTGTCATTAAATGTTTTTATATCAACATAATATCCGAATTGTTTGATATATTTTGCGTTTGAGGAAGGTAAGGGTTATCACTTCACAGTAATTTCATTCAGTATTCAAACGAGTATCAAACTAAATTGTTAAGCTTTATGAACTGTTTCTAATTGTATAAAATATTTTAGGATGACGGTGTATGCGAATTGTATTCGCACTAAAACGAAGCGCGTCGCTGGAATAACATAATCGATTGCTAAAGATTCGAGCAGATACGGGTGGCCCTACATCGTTTAGCTCGTCTACTTTATCAGTATATATTGTTATTCTAATTTCGGGTAATTCATGACGAATTGTTTTCAATTGTCTTATCCTTGTCACTCTTATCACGATAGTCGTGTTACGATACAGGTGATTAACATTTGGCTGAATGTTTGAAAGCAGATAGAATTACAGGCGCCTGATGCTTGTGAAGCGACGGACTAAGCGCTCAATTTTCTGAAATATCTGAAATGTACTTCACAATAATTATGAAAAACTCTATTCCCATTATGTGTCAGGTTGAACAATAACGAAAGAAAATTTAAAACAGGCCGGAATCGAGACGTAAGATCTTTTCTATAACACGACTCTTCCATTACGATATTAACACATAACGTTGTTCTCGTGAGAGTTTGAATATTGACAATGGCTTCTTTAATCGTAATGAGATGTTATTGAAAAGAATTGGAACTGAAAAAGTGTTATACGTTGAACGCAGTGGTCGGTATGTTAACTGTCGATGCACACGCAAATACACGACACACCCCCCTCGGCCCGCTCCCGTCGACCCCCTCGCCGCTCCTCACGCAGCGGCCGTGATGACTTCAATTAAGCATAGCGCCGCGAGTCGCGACTCTCAATACCTTTAAAAATTGTAATTCGTGACCTACTTATATACGACTATTCGCTATCTCGCTGATAACGTAAGGACCCTGTAAATGTGTTCTTCATCGGGTTTTAGAAGCGAGTCAAATAGAAACGTCCCCTTTTATTAAATCTAGTTATTAGAGATTAGGCGATGTGAAAGGTGGCAATAATTACGCAGTAAATAAGGTTGAGGCGAGAAGAGGCGATACGGGCGTCGGCCTAGTTTCTACTGAATGAATTATTCTAATTGGCACGGGAGAGAGGAGAGGGGGGCGAGACGGCCCTCTGGTTGAGACTTCTGTTCAGTTGGTTGTTGCCTCTTATCAAATCGATGATAACTAATAAGGTCACTTAAAAATTCTCAATAAAATTGATCAAATTGTCGGTATCTTGTGCGGCAGCTCCTGTCGCCTGTTGACTTAAAACCGACAAAAAATCGCATTAAGACGAACGTTTTCTGTAATTCGAAACGAAACGTATCTAATGTAACTTATAATTTAAATAAAATTATTAGATGGTAATTGAAACTTTGTTTATACCGACACAATCTCTTCGAGTACATGGGCTATAGGCACGGATAGTAAAATTATAATAATAGAATAATAAATATTAAAGGTGTTTGTGTTTGTTCGCGGTGGCTCGACACGCGACGCGCCTCGCAACGTGCCGCACTATCTCGCTATCGTAGTGATTGTATTGTTATCGCTCCGTGAACTATAACAGTTTCAATTCAAAGGTTGTTGCCATCTGCTCTTGCTGCGTTCAGCTTGCGTCGGGCGACGCCGACGTGCGATACCGATACGGCGGCCGTTAATATTATTAAAGCTGGCTTCAAAATCGATGTCGAGAGGAATTCATTTATTTCAAGTTTCAGGAAAAGATATAGTACAATATTATATATGGGCTATAAAAAACATTCTCCTATATATTTATAATATCGACAGAGAGCGCACAGCACGCAAATAAACAATCAATTATACTGAACATCACAAGTGTAATCTCTATCGATTACTAATAAATAAATGACAAACGTGCGTAGATATGAATATGAATATTTATTAGTCTTATATAGTTTTTCTTTAATATACAAACTAAATATATATTGAACTATAACTATTCAATATATATAAACTATATATCTTTATGTCCTATATATTAATTCAAAATAATTGAATTATGAAATAGCTTGAATAACTGTACGATTATAACTGATTATTTTTGTCAAATACAAATCGATAAATTAAAAACAAATTCTAATTGTCGGTATTTAGATAAGTATGTTGCGGAAGTTCGAGTTTGATTTTGATAATTCTGTTAGATTTCGAGAGCAGTAGGGAGCGAGCCGGCAACGTGCGGGCGTCAGCGGCGCGGGGGGGGCGGCGTGCGGTAACCTTCGCGACCCGCTTTCGGCGAGGGTGAACGCCCGCGCTCCTCGCCCTCGCCTAGACTAGCTCTGAGCTATGGCCTATGCCTAGCTTATGAGCTGGCCTCGCGTAATCGTCTCGAACTGACGGTGCTCATGTTTATGTTTACTTTTAGATTATTTTAATAGAACAGTCATCAGATCGCCAACGGAACTGACGATATATTGCTCTGTTAAATGATCGTGACAGACATCCACAATCTGACTTGGAGCCCGTCAGTCCGTGCGCATAATGCTTTACTTCCTGACACTAACAACGCTAAACTACATTCTAAGAGCTTGAGACGTTCGTTCAACAGTTCATTATAATTATATAGACATTTGCGAAATATTGCAGCAAAACTTATTTTTGAATTGACTGGACTATATTGAACAGAGAAAACTGATTTGAGTTGTTTTCTAACGAAGACCCTGGCTTAACTTTTATGATAAATACGTGATTTTTTTTAAATAAAATTAGTTATTATAAACTAAAGTCATTTCAAGGTTTTAGCCAATGAAAACTTTCGCAATGAAATAATGACGGAATTCGAAAGCTGCTAAATATGTACTTTATGACATAGATACCGCCAGTCAACTGTCTTGTTCACGTTTTTGTGCGTAACATGAATATTGTAAAACTTCACTTTGTACAAAACCTTTCAAAGCCGTACATGACGGCTGACGTCACGCCGCGGCCGACGCCGCAGTCCGCGGAGCGTCAACGACTTATCGAAACATGCAAATCGATCGAGAATTCGAGATAAATCATATTCCCCGGGGGACGCTAAACGCGTGCTGTAGCTATCGTGATGCAATTTAAACTATTGGAGGTAAGTCGTGACGGAGAAATTGTCGACAATCTCCCTGGGGAGATCGTAGCGAATATGTCGTGGCATTCGATTACGTCGCCATTTTCAATTCATTCGTTCATGACACATGTTGCGGCTCGCTTCGACGAAATTGTATTATTCCGAAAAACATGTTCGTTTAAAAAATATTAGCGTTTAAAAAAATGTACTGGTACTTGCAATAAAGTTGGCCGTAAATCGTCATTAATCCATCATTAATTGTATTAAAAAATAAATGATAGTAATGACTACACTCAGCATTAATTTAATGTAATTATACCACATATAATTTATATGTAATTTACTTGGTTGTAGGACTTTGAGCAGCCCGTCTGGGTAGGCTCCTCATAGATATTCTACCGTCAAGCAGCAATAATTTTAGTGTTGTTGTGTTCCGGTTTGAAGGATGTGAGCCACAAGGGACAAAACATCTTCGTTTTTAAGGTTGGTTGCGCATTGGCGGTTTAAGGAATGGTTTCAATTTCTGACGGCGCTAATGTCTATGGGCGGCCCAGCCCCGTTCTACTTCATAAAAAAAGCAAAATGTTTTTTTTTCTCCCAAAAAGTTTAGTAAGAATTTTTAATATTTATGTGATTGTTTATTACATAAATTTTTTATTATATATGAGCCGAGATGGCCCAGTGGTTAGAACGCGTGCATCTTAACCGATGATTTCGGGTTCAAACCCAGGCAGGCACCACTGAATTTTCATGTGCTTAATTTGTGTTTATAATTCATCTCGTGCTCGGCGGTGAAGGAAAACATCGTGAGGATGTGTCTAATTTCAACGAAATTCTGCCACATGTGTATTCCACCAACCCGCATTGGAGCAGCGTGGTGGAATATGCTCCATACCTTCTCCTCAAACGGGAGAGGAGGCCTTAGCCCAGCAGTGGGAAATTTACAGGCTGATTATGTTATTATGTTATGTTTATGTTTATTATTAGATTTTAATGATACACGTTTAAATGTAAGTGACTTTGCATTTATATTTGTATTTTTTTAGTCCCTTTACGTGTAATTGTGAAATGTTAAGTTGTTTAAGAAAACATTATTTAAAAAGAATACACTTAATATACAACACAATACAACTTAAGTGTCATTTCGAAATCAATAAAGATTATGAGACTCTTGAAAATAAATATTATTAAATTTAATGTTAAGCTTAAAAATTAGCCTATCTTTTAATTCCTATCGAACTGTTATCAAGTGCTTATGCGTTCATTGGTACATTTGTAGTCATTTAAATTCACATACATACAGGAAACTAGATATAATTAATTATTCAGTCGCCGAATATTTAATAACTTTCATAATCTATTTTCATTGTTATATTGTGTCAGCCGTGCGCAAACGACAGTTCAAATTACTCGAGCCGGTCTACTGTCGGGTAGTCTACAGGCAATAACTTTGACGGGGCTTAAAATTGAAATATCAATAATATCGTTGGTTTAACAATAGCCGATTATCTATGGCACACTTTGACACTTTGCGGTATTAGGCAAGACGTAGATAACGATGTGGGTCAATAACCTCGCGATCAGAATGCGATAACCAGCTGTTATGCTTTTTTTGTCGTTTTTCTGTACGTTAAGAGTCGTCAAAAATATAAACCGTTGGCATACTGACCTTAACAACTTCGAAAAAAATGTGCTACTGTGAGATATTTTTTAGAAAATATTTAAGAAATAATAAATTCCACAACAATAAACAATAAAACAAATTCTTGACGAACCAAACATATAAATTTACATAAAATTGTTATAGAAGAATGCTAGCTCTGCTAAGTCAGTGCGCGAGGGAGCAATATTTTCTCACTATCTATGGTCTCTAAAAATATTTTGATATCACGTACAGAAGGTTACGTTATATTTAAAATATATAATTCAGAAACTCTAACTAGCCACTAATTATATCACGAAATAAATAAATAAAACATAATTTTTTTTCGAAAAAAAATATCTGGCTTAATACAGTTGATGTAAATAAAAAAAACCCGCTGAGTTTCTTTCGCCCGGTCATTTCGGGTTGGAGGTGTCAAAAATCAAATGAAGTTTAATATTTGTAAACTGATAAGAGATTTTGAATTTAAATTTGAGGAAGATGGTTTTGTATAATTTTAAAACCAAAATTAGAATTTAATATTTTTGTATTCCTGGATTCAAACAAAACCGGATTGGTCAATTACGTATAGTTGAATCATACGTAGAACGCAAAATAGTACTATAATGAGCAAGATAATGACAGCGTGGCACACAGTGATCGATCAGTTGATCAGAACGAGCGACACGACTTAGCGGTTAGACTGCGCGAGCGCAGGACTCGTAAAAACGACGCTGAAATAAAACAGGCTCCGTCGACCGGTCGGACGCGCCCGCTCTCGTGACATAAGTTATAACAGCAAACGAGAAATGTTGACGGAAATCACGTAGCCATTGTCAGCGATGCTGCTCTTTTTTACTACACACATATCTCCTTAATTCAACGTCGCAAGAACTTTTGCAACAGGCTTTAATGTAGAACGTGAATGGGCCTAAGGGCTCCTGGAAATTGTCCGCAATGGAATTGATGAACGTCTCGAATCTTTATTTAACTTATAAATATATAAATGATTCAAACGTGAAGTCACCGGTTTTTTTAAAATGAATAATAAGATTTAAAATAAAAACTCACCCAAATCGATTTAATTTTCACGCAATGTGGTTATCAGTTAGGTTTGATTACAATTCAGTCGAGCCAGCTGACTAATGCGAGGGAGGAGGGGGAGGCAACTGATACACCAGCGCTATTGGTTGCGGGATCGTAATCTTGCACGAATGAGCTGCGCATGCGGCTCTATTTTGCCATATACGCCGGCCACGTTTTACAATATTTTCTTACATTATTTTTAGGTTAAAAATTATCAACTACTAAGTTAGAAATGTAATAATTGCCAGGATAACTATTAAATAGCTACAAATATACGAACGAATTGCTCAACATATATTTTATAAGCACCAAAATGTATATTTTTTTTCAAACGTAAGTACTAGAATTATTAAAAAAGCAACGCAGAATGATCATTACGCAGTTAATCTGCGAAAATACATATCAAGTAAAAATCAAGTACACACTTGTGAAATCAGTGGAGCGACGACAATCAAACTAGTCGTTTAGCGGAATGCGTAGCCAACGTTAAAATAAACACCACGTGCGGACACTGTTACGGGCGTGCTTGCAGATTTTACCAACCTCGTTCGATTACAAACTAAATTTATCTCAAGACTTTTGCAACACAAACATTCAAAATTATCTTTTTACGCGTAATAAACGCGTGGGAGCGCTACCTTAACAACAGAAATATGTCAAATTGAGGTGTTTTAATGCGTGGTGTTGACGTTCGTTACAAAACATAATTCCCGGATACCTCACGTCTGTGTAATCATTGTTACTACTGGATAGTAAGCCGATAAGTTTTTGCGGCGGACGTTCAGAGAAACGCGAGCATGTGTCTCTTTCTGGCTAATCTTCGGCCGGTGTATTCGAGTGCAGGAGTGGTTTTTGCGGCGACCGTCGCCTGTCGCGCCATGTTGGGAAGCGAGGGCAGGGGGCCCATTCACTGTGCAATTGCCAATTGATGGGATGAAATGCAATTCACAGACGCTAGGGCTGTCTAAACCCAATCGGACAAAAATTGTTTTTATCATATGCTGTTAAATAAAAACACAATAACGAAATATCCTCCTGCAGAATACGAATATCTCTCAAACGATAAATAAGCGATACACATTAACGAGGAATTTATTAGAATCGAGTAGACAGCCTTTATCTGCTAGCCTCGCTCGTGTGCTTCGGGGAATCGGCTCTAATTAATTTATCCACTTTTGGCAAGATGTTTAATTCATGTCACCTGCGTTGGACGACGTCGTCGAACAGTCATTGTTGTATTTATTTTTACTAAGTCTTGGTGTCTTTAAAATATTCAAATCTTAAAATGTGGCGAGAAAATAAATGAACAGAATCATTTGATGGAAATGGAACCTAATTGTGATTGCAAACGTAATTAAAGGAGTCACTTATTTCAATCGGGTAAATCTCATTCAACTTTTGCATATTTATATATCCGCAATGAATTTCATTTGAATATTAGCGATTAATTCCTACAAAATATATTACCCAATCGCATAGTGCATGTAAAAGGAAATTTAAGAAAATATTATACAATATTGTAAATAAGTAAGTATTTTAACACAGATTTGAATCTCTCGATGAGACCATCTTGCTTAAGTAAAGAGATAGTAAAAATATACTTTGTTACACAATATTCAAGGCTGACATTGTGGAAGGACAAAAGTCAATTTACGCTGTATATCGTGTTTTATAGGACTCGTAACTCGTAACTGATCGCGAAACTAAATTCCATTTAAGTTAAGTTGTTCTTTAACGTTGGGTTTACCGTTCGCTGTTACGGTGAAATAGATTACACGAAATCAAAGTTTACTTCAATACGCTTATAAAAAGGAGAAAGTAAAACACAAACTACCAAGTAAGAGATGGGCCGAGTGTGTATCGAACCGAATATGTAATTCGGCCGAACATTCGGTGAAAATAATTTGGTTCAATTTAGCCGCGCTTTCTCTTGAGCACAGGGTGATTTACAAGTAAACCTTAACTTACAATGTGATAAAACTTTAATTATCTTCTTCTCCGATGTATGATATCATATAAAGGGTTATTTAAAAAAATAATAACCATCTAGATACTGATCGTAGTGCTCAAATGTAACAACTTTTCGTACGGGGGCAATATTGAAATATCAAAAAATATATACTCTAACAGCTGATCTGTTATTCAGTATAGGCTATTAATTTTTTTATTGTTTGTATTGTTATTAATATTATTCAAATAATATTCTTTTTTCAAAGTATATTATATCGGAGAAGAATTTAAATTTTTATCACATTGCACGTTAAGCTTTACTTGTTTCGACTAAAAAATAAATAACCATGAGTAATTTTAATTTTTCAGTTTTGATAGATAGTATGTCGATAAAAAGACGAAGTTCGGTTCTCAAATCTGAATGTATAACGAATTTCAGCCCATCTATACTGTTTTATTATTCACTAAATTTTATATTTAATATTTTTATTGAAAAATCTACCACCGGTAAGATAAAATAACATTTAGTAGTTAGACTAAAATGCTATTTTTATTATATATATTTTCCTATTTACGTATCCTAGTTCCTTTTTCTGATAGGATGAAACGTCACAATTCACGAAAATCCGACACGACCGGAGAGATCAGGCACGGGACCAACAGCATCGTGTGCTTTTCGAAGCACGGTAATGTAAGTAGAACCATTTCCTAACAAGATGCTGCTGGGACCCTTCATATTCGAATATGCTAGTGAAAGCAACAGTATTTTTTTATGTAATAGGTAGGTGGACCAGCATATGGGACACCTGATGTTTAGTGGTCACCACCGCCCATAGACATTGGAGCTGTTAGGAATATTAACCATCCCACACTTCGCCAATGCGTCACCAACCTTGGGAACTAAGATGTTACGTCCCTTGTGCCTGTAGTTACACTGGTGCACTCACCCTTCAAACCGGAACACAAGAACACCAAGTATTGTTGCTTGGCGGCAGAACATCTGAGTGGGTGGTACCTACGAAAGGATTGGTAACGTAAATCTGAGAGAGTAGGAATACAAACTTGAGCAACTTATATTCACAACTGCAAAGATTACACACCACAAAACATAAAAAAAACAACCGTGTAATATAAAAGAAACGCGTCATTTTCTTTATTGCTACTTTTTCAATGAACCTCGTACCTCGTGAAATAGCGACAATAGAATTGTATTAGTCACCAGCGCATTACACTAACGAACCTAAGCTTTAAACTACAGGAATACGAAGTAAAACTCCGTGTTTCAATAAATCATGACTTGTATAATTATAATGTGCTCCTTTGTAATACAGTCGAGCGATAACATGTCAACTAGAATGAATGCTTTTTTTATTCGTATTCGTTAATATAACGGTTCGAAGGACAGGACTCGGCATGTCTCGACCTGCTTTGCAACAGATGATGCAATCAAAACGTTCAATTAATTCAATACATTTATAGCGTAGTCCTATTCGGCGGTAGCAAATATCTATAAAATCATCTTTATAATTTCTCCTACATGTGTAATGTTATAAATTAAATATTTCTCTATCTGAGCTAAACTTAACATTTCTTCGAGATCGAGAGATTGACGTCAATTTGACAAAAATAGCCTCGTGTGTGTGTATTTTATATGAACTGACAAACTCGTAGTATTTGCCTACTCTTGTTAACCGAAGCATTACTTTGAAACATTTGTAATCGGAGTAATTACTCTTTAATATTTAGTAACTTTGTTGTTTTGATATTTGACGAGAACTATGTATCAATCCACCTCGTATTAGTAAAACCATCCTAAGTGGGAACAATTTTCGAGCAGTTAAGTGTTTACACTTGCATTCAAACAAATTAAAATGCACATATTGTTTAGTGTTGGTTGTGTACGATACGTTTAATATTGAAACAGGAAAACGATAAAGAGTACGATATTGAAAGATTGCCAATTTTATTATAAATTAATTATGACATTAAACGTCAACGTAAGTATACAATTTTTATATATTTTTATTTCTCAATGAATCAAAAAATGAACTCTTGCTGTAAGATATATTTACAATGAATGTAAAACTATTTTAAATTATTAATAATTCCATAAAATTTTGTTTAAACGTCAAATGACAATAATCCCTGTTAGTGTGAGTTCTACCAGCTCTAAGTACAAGTAATTAATCGTAATAATCTTATACATAATTAAAGATGACAAGTACTTTTTAACTGCAGCGACTCCCTACAATTTTAGCTTTAGGTAAATTGAAATCTAAGGCGGTAAGGAGTTTACGTCGCGTATATTAATGATAGAAAATTAATATTTGTTGAAGCTTTGTGCGCGGCGCCGGCGTCTGGTCTCGTACCATGATGGAAGATATCGCCTTTGTACGACTGGCGACGTTATTCATGGCACAACTACTTTACAGCGTGTCAAATATTGTCTTTAGTTTGTGTGACAGCCGGGCCTCGCACTACGGCGCGGCGCCGCCATTCCTCCACAGTCCACACCTCTGATGGATTCACAATGCTTTTTATAAACGAAACATATATATAACGGTATTTTAGCAATTTCAATTCACGTCTAGTAAATATTTTAACGGACAGGTTGGCACAACAAAGCCACCTGATTTGAAGCAACGAAACTTATAAAATAGAGAAAATGTTGCTCCAGTGTTGATAAGCCAATACAACAATTTCCCCCATTACGAGTAAAGTGCTATACTACTATGTATGGCAACTGTGTAATAATCACTATTTGCATTTGTCGAGGTCCAAATGATCTTTAATGCACGTAGCGCTGACAATAACCGCCTGTTATGTGTCAAACCACATCGATCACACGAACACTTCCTGACGTGACCAGCCTCGCCCGCTAAGATGTTGGCTGATTCAAGATAATAAGTTATTCGTGATATTCGTGAACATCTAACGATAATGGTCGTAGCAGAAAGTCAAATTTAACTCTTTAGTTTAATCACTTCCCGCTACTTTACGCTGAATTGTATATTCGTTTCATTTTCATATATATATACCGATCGAGTATGATTTGGGAATAACACATATATTCGTAAGCGTGCTTAATATGATATACGAATGTATCTTTAATTAATTCATACTGAAAGTTTTGTATAACATAATAATAACTTATTCGTAAAGTATTGAGCTCACTCCTTGTCCGTGTTATTATCACGATTTTATTACAAATGTGAAGATTTAAGACGATTTATATAGAGTTCGATATCATTCGTGGAAAATTTTAGTCATCGAAGCGTAGTGCATGAAATGTCCCTTAGAATACATCGTGTCATAAGCGCATGAGTAAGCTTGCCAGTTGCGCCTGCGCCGCAGACAGCGCGACGACACCTATTGATAAGTACATGTTACATGGCTTTCTTGAACAATCAATAGTCGTCGATACTCGAATAATGCGGTATACTGACTATGTGGCGTCGGCGGCCGTCGCCGCGGCCACATATGACCGTGGCGCGCCGCGTAGGTAGTGAGATTCGAGAACACCGGCCGTGCATGATTTAACCTAGACCTTGACTTTAGTTTGACTTTGATGATAATGTAATCGCTTCGAGAGTGAGACCGCGTGGAAATTACATTTTTACAATGAAATGTTATTTACACGACCTGTATGTTTACGATTGAAGAGAGAAATACATTCGTTACTTTCAGATTGCATTTATATCGCCTCGTACTTAACTATTGCCTACCGTTGGTTACTTTTAATAGTTACATGATTTTGTTTGATTGAAAATATTTGTCAACGTGTGGACGTAAACGTAATAACCGGAGGATTGATATTGTATTCCACATTCGACGATGCCTACGAAAAGTGCTACTGTTCTGTAAGACTTATTATTGGAAAGCCCGTTGTTCTCAAATCGACGTAATAAGGTATTTTTTTCACATGTGTGTCCTTGGAATGTTATAATTAATATCGTTAATCTCGCATATCACTTCTCATTTAAAGATTGTGTTCTGCATTTAATTTTTTTACGATATACGACGAGTTTTTTTTTTAAGGAATAGCTCTAAATTCGTCGAATCGATAATAGCTCTGATGCTTGATAAAACATAGTGAGACAAACTACTGAACGTTTTATTTATATAAGTACTTAGTAAAACGTAAATGATAATAAATGCAATTTGTATCATAAGTCACAAATAAAACGGAAAAACGTCACCGTAACGACAACGGCGCTGCCTTGATATGCTTGTGTCTACATAACATTTGAAATCATATGTATATGCTAACGTGATACATGAGTAGCGTGTAATATTGATTGTGTCAATTCCAAAGTATTAAAGCACTAAGATTTGTTGGAACGGCGTTTTTAGATAACGGCTACGTGTATATTATATTGATTTTGCCAACGACGTCGCAATCGAAGTTACAGATGGGTTTTAAGAAAGGTGTCTGAATCTGAAATGTGTGGGTAAACAGATAAGCTAGAAGCATCATCCGTCTCGCGCTGCGGCTCGGTTGCCGACTGCCATGCCGAGCACAACCACACGTTTGAAACAGTATAACAGACATGCGTCGACGACTCTAGAAATCTCCTTCTGCATGCTAATTCGCAAATTAACGACCATTGAAGCGAGTACATAAGCCTTACATAAGACGCAAGATTATAAAACGTATTTATTACAATGATTACGTCACTTTCAGTCGAGCTTTTTGTGTATTTTCTTAAATAAATAATAAAATACACAATAGTTGTCTAATGTATTTGCACAGGTGTGTCAGAGCTCGGTGCGGCTCTCGGTGTCGAGACTCGAGCCAAACCTCTATCGATTCTCTTCAAAACGGACTGTTTGCATAGAAAAGTTGTCAATCACTCTTACCGATGAGCGATAACATGTCCGTGTCTAAGGTTTTCATGACGATTGTGCGACGAGAGTAACGTGGAAAACACGACCTTGAACACATCAATAGGGAAACATTATGAGTTGCTATCTATTGGATTTAATTTGAACTCTCAATATTACTTTATGAATAAGAAAGGCGGAAGGGATTATTTAATATCAAATACATATATTACGTATGAAATGAATATCGAACAAATAGCGCGTCCATGGGTTACTATATGTTGCTCCGTGGAAATGTCAATATCACATGCTGATATATTTTTCAAATATTTTTTTAAGGTCTTTATTTAGGCTTCGTGTTTCGCGTCCAATGTACACGGCGCGGCGCCGCAGCCGCACCGACGCCGCGCCGCGCTGAAATTCCATAATAAACAAATAAAAACCGAGTACGTGTCGCGTTCGGGTTTCATCGATACTGCTGTTACTTCAGTGTACCACTACTTGTGGTACACTGAAGCTCGAGCAGCGGTTTGAGGTGACGTTTACATTATTTTATACTCAATCGTCTCTATTCTTAACCCTCCGTGATATCTTAATTATTTAATAATAGAGTGTACTTGCCACCCCCCCCCCCGCCGATTGGAACAAGATTTTCGTTACATTGCTATTTAAATAATAATAATTAACACTGTCAGTTTAATGGTAACCTCGAGATGTCACTGGGTAATGGTGTACAGAACATTGTACAAGATTCATTATTATTTTATTGCTTGTTAAGTACAGGGGGCGACATAGTACTGGCTATATTGCTCTATTGCATCCCGGGTTCGCTATTCATTGCGTGGCTCTCGGTTCACATGGCGCGGCGCGGCGGTGCGGCTGCGGTGGCATGTACACGTAGCGTTAGCGTGTAACGTATGGCTCGCAGCTGTCTGCGAACTCGAGACCATGGTAGCTATTGATCTCTATCATATACAATTTAAATATGAGAAGCTGCAACAACTTGAAATTTCACTATGACACATTCAATGACAATCAAATTAAAAAATCCATTTTCGTATTGGATATTAAAAATTCAAGTAAATAAAAACTTTTATGCTGAATAGCGTGTACTTAAATTGAAAAAAAGAAAACCTAGTTCAAGCAAAATATAATCCGCTTTCTTGCTCAAATATCTTGTTGAAAATTAAAAAATATTTGAGGAGGAAGTCGTTTGAGTAATTGTATCATCCTTTCTCACGCAACACGTATCAGATATCACGAGATATATTTAAAGGACATAAACGAAGCTCTGGAGAAGTCGCAGAACGTTACTGGTGTGTTGTGATTTATCTGTAGCATCTGCTTGTAAGACACGGGACGCTTTTATACACACTAAAGTATCGAAGCGTAAAAGAAAAGCTCGTAATCGCATTGCTTCATACGTCAGTCAAAGAATTCAACAAGTCTATACATCGGATACCTTCGGAGTATGTATTCAGTACAGGCACTCGACGAAGGTACACATGTAGAAAGGTGCATATGATACATCTTTGATGTTTAATCACGTTTATAGCTTATATCATTATAACAAAGGAAAATATATGATAGTATAAATAAATCACTTAGTAATTTAGGTTTTAGCGCCAATACATTCAAAATGTAACCTCGGAGTACGATACGAACATAGTATCTTTAAATACCGTAAAGTTCCTGCAGTAATGACTTATAAGTTTTAGTCGTGTCGCCTCGTTGAGGCGTGGATGAAGTCGAAGTTCGACTTAATTTGAATTCGTATCTCCTAAACCTTGCAGAAATCCTCGGTTGATGTTTATAAATCATGTGCAAATAAAAAAACCGAGACACGACTCTCGATTTTAAACTGCTCGATAGGAATGCCATAGTTTATTACGTATCAAGTATCGAACTGAAATGGGCCACCTGACAGTAAGTGGCCATCGTCACTAAGAAGTGTAAATTATTCCTCACAGCATCAATGGGAAGTGTACCATGGGCGATACTCGACGCGATATAACCGTGTTGAACGATGTCAGTCTCTCCTCTGGATAACCTCGGCTATGTATTACATATTAAGTATAATTTAATTGTTATCAATGAAAACATGTCACGATTGATATAAAAAACTATTACATATCAATGCAAATCACGGACTCTTTTAATAAATCACTTAAAAAAAATTGTTAATTTCCCCATAGCTTTTCAGTTTTATCACTCGATTATTTAAACGCGTAATTATTGCGTTAACATTGCTATAAATAACCATATTAACGAAGCCGACGGCCGAAGTAAATGTTATGAATATAACAATTAAGTAGTATAAAATAGTAAAATTCTGTGTGTAAATCTTCTTGATCTATAGGCCAGGCCAGTTGTAATCTCTGTAAGAGTAGGGAATATGTTACACGACAATAATATAAACACGCAGATTAACTATATATATGCCTATGTGAATTTAACTCACTAAATGTAATGGTTGGGCCATTGTGTTCTTCAAAATTCAGTAATAGCAGGTCAAAATTGTGGTCACCCGAGCAAGCGGGTTCCAACCCTCAATCATCGACTAACATTGAAGAGTGCAGAACACCTAATAAAATATAAAATGTATACATTCAATGAACCGAAAACTCGCAAAAATACCGAAATGTATTTATTTATTTACAAGGTACATATAATATAATAAAATATACCTATACTTTATCGCACGCCTATACATCACACCTATAGCACTTTTAACAAATAGGTACTGAGGTGTAAATTGTTCGCGTCGCCAAATAAATTGATCTACTCATTACATCACGTTCAAATTTCACTTCAGCTCGATAATTTCGTCGCTAATGAGACGAGATTTGCGCAAACGAAAATCAATATAGGTAAGTAGCGATTTATTTTCAATGTAAAAAATAAAAATATATTTTCACAAGTACGAGCAACTCAATAAAAATAGATATATACATACATTGTTATAGTCGTTTTATATATATTTTTATATCGTTTTATCGTAAACGAATGAATGAATTATTAACATAAATAAACAATTTATTGAAATTCGTAGAGAATTTCTAGCATTTAATTTTAATTCACCACATAAAAAGGTAAAATTGAATGCGATTAAATATTAAATGCGCCAATTTCCGGTTACGAGCTGTCGAAAATTTAAATCAATTATGCCATAGAATACCTATTATATGTTTCATACTTAGATATTTATTTTGTATAAGTTCAAGGTCGCGCGTCAAGGTCATACTAGAGAAAACAAAGAACTAGTTCAATATAAATTACCGAATTAAATCATGTACGATCATATTATACTAAATTTAGCTTTCTGTTGTTAGTTAATTGTAGAAAATCGTATAAACACGACACACTCAGGCCAATTTAAGCGTCGGCTGCCTATGAGTTTGTAGTCCGCTCACTAAACCAGTATGCTAATAAGAATCCAATAATAATGTCAGTAACAATTGTAAACTATGCAACCTTGTTTTGTTAATTTTTTTTATTTTGCATAATTTTATTTATTTACAACGCTCGCCGAGCTAGTCGAACAGGTCACGCGCGATAAGGGTGCGCTAGTATTCATAGAAAGCAATATTGTATGAATATTAATTTCGCGGGGATAACTTGAACAAATCTACAATCGACAGTGGCCAGTGACAGTTGTCACTAGCCTGCCAGCATACGAGTCGGACAGGCGAGAAGAGTTGGGACTCACCGGTGTCGGCACGCTCTGCCTCGTCGTCCGACTCGGTGCCGGAGTCCCGCTCCTCCACCTGCGAATGAAAACAATTCCTCAAACACTAGATCAATCGCTCGGTCGGCCATCACAAACACCGCCACCGAAACGCCGCTTTTTAAGACTTTTCGTACCGAGTATCCATTACTTTCTTTCACCGGTAGGTTCCGACATTAATAAAGTATGAGATCGTAGTGCATTTAGACTAAACGAGAACGTGTCGCGCGGTGTAGAAGCCGGCGATCGTTCCGCTCCTTTGTTCTCGCGAGCGAGGCGGCCATTTTCTGGTGGCGGTGTGACCTTCACGGCGCAAAGCCGGCTGGGACGTGCCGACACCCACCTTCTCGGAAACGTTCTCCTCATTCAACGAATGCGTTCGTAGCTTATGAGTCAGGAATTTGAGCATTATTGAGCCTCGGCTCGCCCTGATCGTCCTCCACGGCACTCACTCGCGCTGCGACCCCGGCGGCCGCTCACCGGTCTCGCGATACAATTTCGACACGAACTGTTGCGATCTAGACGCCGTCACGCCTATGGCGAACGTTCCAAAAACATTTTAAACCTCAATAACATATCCGCATATCACAGCCACAGCGAACACCCGACCGCCTTCCTCGAACGCCGGACTACTACTAGTTTAGTTAGAGTAGCCTTGCGTACGACGCAGTCAGCTGAAGTGGGTACGGCTCATTAATACCGAAAGGGCCTAAGATCGAACGCGTTAAATACTGTTGTCTCGGATAATATTTGTCACGGGGGATGTGTAAATTAGCCCGAGTAGTTTTTTAAAACACTTCTTATGTCAAAAACTAACTCAAATATTGCGTAAATCGTTTTCAAGTGCCACTCGAAATGATCTCGCCCGGCAACCCATTGATGACAAAGAACCGGAACACGCAGAGATCGGACGCGATTGGACAAAACATTACAGAATAGGATCGAAATTTAATGCAATATCTGTCGTCCCTCTCTGACTACTCGAGGCGGGAGGCTCGTCTCGAACAGTCGGCGGAGCGTTGTAGCGGAGAGAGAGATAGCGATAGCGACACAGGTTCACGTTATATAACACCGACTTGATAATATAGTGCTGATAAAAAGTTGCGGATGTGAGAAGTGTATGGATATGCCGATAACTCGTGTCTTAGTTTTTTATTTTTACTTTGATGTAACAAAATTAACAAACTTAGTGACTAATACATTATTTAAAACAGTTTTACCATAAACTGAAAAATATAATATGATAATAAAACGTCGAACATTTGTAAAGAAATCGTTGGATTTCAATATTGCTATTGGTATTTTAATAATTTTACGTTAATGTAGAATGTGTATATTATTATTTTATACGTCTGGCTTATCTATAAGAATCTTTTTAGACTACATTTACATCAGTTGGCATAATGAATAGCGGCCATATCTGTTCCCTACCTGCGTGCGTGTTCCGAGTGTAGCCGAGCAATCCGTCTCTCTCGCACACAACGCTCGAGCTGGCGTTAGGCGGCAAATTTAAATAATGTATCAGACATTCGTTCAAGGGAAGGCAATAAGTACAACTTGAAATTTTTGAAATATATTTAATAACAAACGTATATCGCAACAATAATTGATATTTGAGACATGTTAAGCCGTTGTGACGCCGGCACACGTTTCTGTTCACATTTTAGGGTCGTAATGTTTTTTTTTGTTAAAGCTACAAGTTTTAACTTTTTACAGTCTCCATAGCGTTGATCAATTCATTTGACATTTTAAATAGAAGCTCTATCACAGTCTTAAATCCCGTATCTCGACAAAATATTAATTATTATAGTAATATACAATAAACAAAATTATAACATGATTAGCATAATCACAACAAAAATGACTCCAGAATTTCATTAGAAAATGCAAAAACCTATAATATCGCTAAGATTAGTGTAGTTTCATAGAGGTTTAATTCAATTTTATTAATTTGAGGTATATTATGAGTAATTGTACATAATTTATATAAAACTTTAGTTACTTTGCATACCGACAAAAAACACATTGAAAACTGCGAAATATTGCACACTGGATACTGTCCAATTGTTGTATCAATAAAGAAATTTGATTTGGTCCTGAAAATATTACGATGGACGTTTTGATTTTTACAAGGTTTGGGATTTAGCTTCTAATTGAACTGAGTAAGTATACAAAAATAATCCCGTAATTTTAGACAAGTTGAAACTGATTCCTATTCAAAGACTTCCATGAAAGTCAGGTGTGTACTGTTTATCGATTAGCCTACATTATACTTATAAAATATATTATCATTTTACAAAAATAGACTATAATTGCTGTGATGTTAAAACTTTGGCTTAAAGTAATTCATACAAACAAACAAGTGTTAGTTTATTTACAAATACAGTCAACGATTATATAATTACTATATAGTATTCTCTACATCAAATGAGATTTTAAACCACTTTAAGTTTAGAGATTAATGTTGTAGCAGTGAATTAAAAAATCGAGGAATTCCCGATCAAACATTCAATCTTCAATTAGGCTCCGATTATAATATATTTATGTCCTACAACTCCGATCACTTCTTCTAAGTTATAGTTAATGACAAAAACTTTAAGCGTTCGAACGTTTAAGTTTACTGTTTCATTTTGTTCAAAGTATTTTATACACATTAAGAAAATACGTTCACACTTCACAAATTGAAATAAGACGTTATTTTCGCTCGTCAATTAACTATCGCGAGAATATGAATAAAATCTTACGATATAATAATTTACTTAGATCCAAAACGTTTCGCAATCGCCGCGCCGCGAGCTGGAGATAACTCCCGTGTAAACAAATTCGTTGTTGACCCTGTACTTATCGCGACGCGATAAATTCGTTAAATGCATAAAAAATATTTAATGTATTATATTTCAGTTCAGTTTTTATTCGTTACTCAGCTCGCCCCGCTGATCTACGTCGTTTCATATTAAGAAAAAATATTTTTATATAAAAATATAACGATATAAAAATGGAAGACACATTCGTTTCCCGCCTTAACCGGCACACTTAATTAGTTCCTTAATTGTGTGACGTATCATTTTCAAAGTGCTCATCTCACTGAAGCGTTGAGGTTTGCCTGGTTTTACTTTTGCAGAATAAAAACTAAGGAAGGATTAAAGTCCCTTTTTATATTTATACGTACTGATACGTTACGTACCTTCGCGCCTCAATACCATATGACTGTTTTCCGGTCTGTAGAAAGTCATAATATGATACATTACGCGAGTATCGAAGTATTTAATCTTATTTTGAAAATTTAATAAACGGCTTATAGAGATGCAATACATTTTTACGGGTATATAAAAGCAGTGCCCCTAATGTCTATAATTGTATTGCAACTGTTTTAATATACACAAAGATACGGTCTCGCACCGCAAAAATCTCCTCATTCGGGCGCCATTTTTTTAATCAGTTAGAAATTGGGATAAAATTTAAATTAAAATAAACTTGATTTTATTTATTTATCACACTCGAAGCTGGCTCGGGAGAGTAGAGAAAATCAATCAAGCTTTGGCCAATACAACCGCACACGAAAAGCAAACTATTTAAAAGACAAAAAAAAATATATTTGAAATATTAAAAGGTTCGGCCGGTAGCAATTATAGCTTTTTGAAATCCCACTCGGCGTAGGGCATTGCGCAAAAGCATTACATGCCCTACCGTCGAACGGCAGTCTCTGTTCACATACGTAGTAGTTAGGCGGCACTGCTACAATAAATAAAATATGATCACCGTACTTTTCTCTCTCCTTGTATGAAATGGAACGAACAATTGTTTTCAGAAGAATAAATAGCACGTCTAATGTTTGCCAAAGTCTCCTCAGCCGTTCAATTCACGGACGGCGCTTTGAATCTGCGGCGAGTAAACACTAAACGGCCCGCACTGATCGTTCCTAACATTCGCAGCAACGAGAAGCGGCCGCCTGATATAAAGGCGCCGCTCGAAGACGTCTGTCCGCGCTCTCGCATTGCGCGCCCGCGTGCGCCGCGACGGGACAGCGCGGCGGACGTATCGCGAAGTGTTATCGTGCCATATGAGGGGTAACAGAACGACTTAACCGCTTAATCTATAAAATTTACACAAACATGCACCCCAAAAATATTATCATCAGAGTCCGACTATTTAATTACACGTGGCTTAAGGCACTATCGATAAAATGCGTATTCCACGGGGCGAACAGGAACACGCCGGTCGGCACACCGACCGAGCCAAACGTTGGATTTATAGGAGGCGGTTCTTCTACTTCGCGTTAAGTATGTACGTATTATGTCACGAAAGCCGTAATGTGGTTACGGGTGTGTCATACAGAAGGGGAGCGGCTACCGCTGCTGTCGTCTGGAATCAGAGCGACTCAAATGGTCAGACGCGTGCGTTTCGAAAACTAAAACCAAAATAACAATAACAGAACCGACACACGACTCGTCTACGAACTAAAGCTGCCATTGCATACGTGAAAGATATATACATACTCAGTATCATACAAGAATTTCCACGACACGTCGGCACTTCCTTTGAACTATTACTGAGCGAACTCGTATTCCTTCAAAAATAACGACATCGTCACAGCCCGGCCGGCGCCGCAATTTCAATTGAGGTCTCAAGTCAGAAGACAGGTAACAGGTTCCATGTGTCGACAGCTCCTCTGGACTGAGTACTATGTGTGTATCGTATCGGTCATAATATGATATAATCGCAAGATAATCGTAATATTGACGTATTATTATATTATATGTTTAAAATGTAAACAAAACGTCATACTTAGTAAAAAATAAAAGCTAACCTAACCTCAGCTTTACGTTTCATCGAGTCGGTGGACCCGACCCCGAGGCCCGTGCGGGTGTTGTTCGTCGCCAACATTCCCTGTCCAACCAGTTATTCAGTTTGACAGTTGCATTAGAACGTAACTGTTGCGGTTTGCCTTACGAGTTAACTTTAAAATGGATGATATAAAAATTTAAAGCTGCCTAATCGTATTTGTCTTATGTACTGACTTTTTTTACCGTAAATGTATTCGTCGTTTTTCCAAACGCGATAATTATCACGCGCCATACAGTTACAGACTACCTACGCACGTATTCGCTGCAAATGAATGAATCAAAAATAATAGTTTTATAAGTAGGTGGATGATTATATCTTCAGATTTTTTTACATCTACTCAAATATTAATAAAATAAATAAATTAATGAAGTCATATAAAGTTAACATGGCGACAATTGTTTTTTGTTTTTTTATTTAATAAACACAATAAATAGAAACCGTCGACAAAAAATTAAATTTATACAAACAATACTTTTTTTATTCAACGGCAAAAATTAATAATCGATAATAAATATCAGTTAACCGAGAATAACTGGTTGGGCAGGGTATGACAGTTTACGTACATATTAAACATGACAAAAAATAAAAAATGTGTAAAAAATAGTAAAAATCGATAGTCTGTTCAAAATCATTCATTCATTGAATCATTAATTCAATAATTTACCCTGACTACTGAACCTCTCGTCGTGTAAACTCGAGGTCAAAGTTGTTTATTTACGTTTTGCCTACTGCGGTCGGAGCGGAGCTGTCGAACCTGCGCACCGCAGAAATCTAATATTATTATGAAGACGGCCATTTTCCAGATTATCGAAATTACGTTAAGACATTGACAAAAGTTGGTTATTCAAGTATATTTTGGATTACGTATGTCCATGTATATATTTCTCTACGAACAGTCACCTGGACTCAACTTGTGGGATCGAGGTTTCTGTTCAGCGCACTTATGTCCAAACGACTCACCGACGATCGTAATGTAACTACCGAATTACACGCGTATAAGCATTCCTAAAATGGATTCGGCGGCTATAATGTTTGTCCGGCACAAACATACCGCAAAAGATAAAATAAGACGAAGCAAAAACGAAGCGACAAACTAAATCAAATGTATCAAAGTATGTAAACAGCAATTTACGGGCTGCTACTCTGTATGTTTATTGCGTCGATACGTATTATATCATCAGCCGGAGAGCGGAGGCCATTATTATTATTTTATAAGTACGATTCATATAAGCACCGCGCCCTCTCAAAACTTTGACGACTAATTTTATTGGTATTTTGGTGTCATGAGTTAGATATGAGTTACATATTCTACTTCACCTTTGCGTCAAATTCAAGGAAAAACATATGAGAACCGAGAGGAGTCAGTCAATTAATGACTAACATTACTGTTACTGAAATTTTAAAATGAGTTGATTTTACCGAGACCGTCGGTCCCGTCATAGGTCACGTCGCTAAAGGAAATCGAAATACAATTTCGACGAGGGCAGAACGGAACAACAGTGTCGCGAGGAGGTTGACGCTCAGCAGACTTGGAACAGCTCCGACACGTAGTCCGGGTGCTCGCGCACGAAGCGCAGCAGCTCGTCCGCCGCCGCCGCCAGCTCCGCCAGCGCCTCCGCGCCCCCCGCGCCCGCCGCGCCCGCCGCGCCCGCGCCGCTCACGTCGCGCAGCAGCAGCTCGGCGCCGGCCGGCAGCACGTAGCGCCGCAGCCGCGTCAGGTGCGGCAGCACGTCGGCCTCCAGCCCCGCCACCCTGCAACCGGCGCGCCGTGAGTCTCGCCGGAAGCGCGGGGGCGGCCCGCGGGAGAGGCGACACTCACTCGACCACGAAGTACTTCCGGTAGGGCAGGCCCGCGTGGCCCGTCTCGGCCAGGCGGCGCAGCGCCAGCGCCAGCAGCCCGTCGGCCGAGTGCGGCGCGGCGTGGCGGGCGCGGCCCGGCGCGGCGGCGGCGGCGGCGGCGGCCGGCGACTGCAGCAGCACGACGCGCGCGCCGTCGGCCGCCAGCTGGCGCTGCAGCCAGTCGGCGGGCGCGCGGGCGGCGGCGCGCACGGCGTCGGGCTCGTACAGGTCCACCACGGCGCAGCCCGCCTCGCGCAGCAGGCGCCGCAGCGCGCCCGCCACGCGCGCCAGCGCCGCGCAGTCGCGCGCGTACAGCAGCAGCACGCGCGCGCGCTCGTCCGCCTCGTTGTTGTTGATGGGCTTCGTCGCCTCCGCCTCCGGCCTGCGAGCGGGACGAGCGACGTGAGCGTCTCGCTCGCGACCCGCCGGCCGGCCCCGGGGCGACCGACCGGCGACCCGCCCGGGTGCGCCGTACCTGTCGAGCCAGTGGTGCAGCACGCGCAGCCGGAGCGCGGCGGCCAGGCGGGCGCGGTGCGCGCGCAGCAGCAGCGCCAGCGCGAGCGCCGCCAGCGCGGCCCCGGCGCACAGCCCCCACAGCGTGGCGCGCGACGCGTCGGCCGGCAGCGGCGGCTGGCGCAGGTGGCACACGCGCGAGTCGGCGCTGGCCTGCGGGCGGAACAGCGCCAGCGCCGCCGTCCAGGGCGCCCGCTGCTGCAGGCGCACGCTGTAGCAGCCGGGCGGCGCCCGCAGCGCGCAGCGCACCTCGGTGCGGCCGGCGCCGCGCGTGCTGCAGTTGCCGCCGATGTCGCGGCACCACTGCGGGGCGCGATCGGCATCGTTAGCTGACTACGTTTTATTCTATTTTAGGTAAAAACCGCCTTGGGCACGACATGTGCGATAGGAACTTGATTGACCGCGAGACGAACGTAAAATGTAATGCCGGATATAAGATACGGATAAAAGGGAATCTCTGATGGAAAGCGATGACATCACAGCGACCCAGTACCGTAACGCCCATTATGTACAACGAAGCTTGAAAAGATTCACACGCTGGTCGTGTTTATTTAAAACGTAGTAGCCTGACCGCTAATACTGATGCATACATATTCGAGGAAAATCATAGAGATCAAGTTTGGAGTAGCGCCTTGACAGCGCGAGGAAAGGCCAAACGAGCCTGATAGAGATACAGTCTACGTGACGTAAGCAAATCGTTTATTTCTTTTATTTTTAATCCAGCAAAAATAATTATACCATAATAAAATTTGATTACACCGAAAGCAGAGACCGCTGATAGTGATAAGCTTTTCTTTGAAAGTGAATGCCTCTATTTATATTTCCTCAAAACCTGTTGTATTCGTAATAGCAGTTAATTTGTTATGCGTCAATTAATGTAATGTATGTATCTGACATATAAACAAATACTAAGTCCAGAATACAGTCTGTCAGTACAGCAGTGAGACGAGTGATTTCATGAGGTCATTCAATTAACTTGTAACTGAAGTGAATATTATCAAACTAAAAAAAATACACATTAGATTGTAGATTTCCACTAACAATATTACAACATGAACAGTTTTGTCAAAACATTTAAAACAGGTTTTGTATTTTATTATACCTTTATAAAAATACTTTGAAATTAGTAATTGTCGAGTAAAATGCCAGTTTCAGTTTACACTGAGTGTATGTAAATAAACTATTAATAAATTATACCTGTAACATTTTATGACAGGTTTTTATAATGCTCGTTTGCATTAATTTAATCAATCGGCTGCTTATGAAATATCAAGAAACGTGATTGCTGTGTGACAACATTACGACTACTAGAATACTACTTATTTAGATGACTTTCTTATCATTTGTCGCTTTAATTAAAATTTTATAGCCTTATGAATGTTACTGTGTCAACGCATATCTCCTTAGTAAGTAATGTATTTTGTAAAAGCATACTCTTACCCATATGCATAGAAATGGTCTGCCTTGCTTTTATTAAAAATTGCCATGTAAATGATTAATTTTTAGATTTTATAATTTTAGATATATCATTGGTAATATAATTTGATAGGCTATAATATACTTGGATCAGAGAAATAGTATACTTTTTGTATCAGACTAGCAGGATATTAAATGAAAAGGGTATTTAGTGACATATTTTGTTCACCTGGAAGTCTTCTGTACAAAGCTCCATTGTGTAATCAGCGGCCGGCACATAGCCCAGATACCAGTGCACAATGAGCTCCTCGCTGGAAATTGGAAATAAATATTTAGTGTCATCAGCAAACTTCTTAAGCATAAAGATATTTAGAAAAAAAAACTTCAAAAATTACAAATATTTTGTATAAGAATTATAAATATCAACCAAGTAAATTTATTTTATTCATGAGAAAAAGAGTATTTAGGGAGCTTTATGCCATTACTCCTCATAAGAGCTGTTATTCTTTGGAGTGTCTAATTGAGTTTAATAGTGACAATACATGTATTTTGTTTTGATTTACTTTCTATACTTACTCTTTACTCAATGCCCTAACCAGAGCTATGCTCTCAGTGAAATGTTCTTTCGGATATGGGTTAAAAACATAGTGTAAGGAATCATGAGGGCTGGAGCTCTTGGTCCCTCGGTGGAGCACCGTCTTGATGTGATAGCATGTGCCATTGAATATTAAATCCAAGTATGTGGAGAAACATATCTGAAATATTTAAATGAAATGTTAATATATGAAATTTAAGACTCCAGGATAGAAAGTATATAGAAAATTACTTTTAATATTTCAATCTGACTCTATCAGATTATTTACCATTAGTGATGGACTCCCCTTTGAAGGTTTTACTAAATAAATATTTTCAGCTTAAATATTACTAATCCAAATATACAGTAAGTTCTATATGCTATGTATTAAGTTGATCTGTATGAAACCATCAATGTTTTGAACGGAATGGAGTCACTGACAGATCTAACGTCCATGCAATGAAAGTTGAACTAGTCAGATAATGCATAGTGAAATCTGTCGTTTTATCTTGTTAAGTTTACAAATACATTTTAATTGGTTGGTTGAATATGGTTATCCTTAATGTGCCGTTTAAAAAAAAATAGGAAGACTTGACTTTAAATTATAATATTATTTATATGCATAATCTCGTATCCAGCACTAAGTTGTATGTCAAATGATTTTTTTGTACAAATAAAGATACTGAGGAAAATATGGGCACTTACATTAGTACAATTTAAATTAAGATGAACTCTCTCACTAAAACGAGAGTGTACTGCTCCAGGTGGGATGTCAACACTGTATTTCACGCAACGACTGGGCGGCCGAGTATCATCGTATCGCATGACTAGCTCCCAGGTGGTAACATTTTTATCAGCCACCGTACACCACTCGACCCTGTATCGTCCCTCGACATCGTCGTTCATAGCTTCGAAAGTTAAGCCGCTTTGTAAATTATCGCTACACTTGGCATTGTATTCAGCCTTGGTTAAATAACAGAGAAGTAAAAACAAAAACAACTTTTTCTTCATGTTTATTGCTATCGATCACGGCATAACGAAATCACTTATATAGTTTATAAAACATAGTATATGACGAGCAGGCAATGTGTAAAATTTATAAAACAACTGGTCAGAGGGTTATCGATGCGAAAAAGTAACTGGAAATTCTAGTCGTAGATAAAAAACATTTTTCAGTGGCGTCACTGATGTTATAAACAGTTATACTGCTACTGCTAGAGAGACCCCAGCTCCATGACCCCCACGCTATTCCAGCTTTACATGTTAATTGTATCTTTTATATCCTGAAGAAGCGGACTAGGACCTTAAAATATATTTGTTTATTCGTCCGTTTCAACTAAATTTGTACTTGTGACCTTTTGATTAAATTTATTACTATTAACAAGGCATAGGTAAGCTGAAGGCGTACCATAAAGTACAGAATTACAGATAACAGACTAATTTGACATTGACAGTTCTATCACAGGTTATAGTTGAAGAATTAAATTTTATGCATGGCAATAATTATGTTACTGTAGTATTAAAATATTTTTCATTTCCAGGGTTTAATTTTGTAAGAAAATGGTTGATCAAGTAACTTCTTAACTGGCTTAATTATTTAATTTGTTCCTACTAGTTTTCGAACAGAAGTTTTGATGATATATATAACCAACAACGCTAGGCGCTGACTAGCTCTACCTCCGCTGACCCTGGCCGTCCTCGCTCGTCATCGCTGGTACACTTTCGCAGTTTTCAGTTTTCGAGTTCTCAGCCCGGATCGCCTGCATGTCCTACCAGTTATTAATTTTTTGACAATTTTCCTAGAATGTAACTGGTGCGGATTGCGATAAAATTAACTTTTAAATATGTAAACTGTTTTAGACATAGGCTAATCATTAAGGAAAAATATGTTACATCTACTCAAATATTAATAAAATACAAAAATAGGATACCAAAATACATATTGATGGTTTGTAATATATATTATAATGTAAATAAAATGGTTCTAAATTATGGATTGTGTCATTTATTTTAAAGTAGAGGTATGCTTTGTCTTAGCAACAAATTTCTTATCCTGGTGTTTGTATAATAAATAAAAATAAAACAATTTGAGTAATAACTTTTATTTTGAAATAAGGATATTTTAACATCACGTTATATGCTAAGCCGAGCCGAGTCGGTCAAATCGAGCCCAGCCAAAGCTATGTCTCGACAGCTATTGCTGGAACTGCCAGCCAAGCCCGCCTATGACTATTAGTGACGTCATAGCCGATTATACAGTGAGAGGAATTAAATACCAGAACCATTTTTTTCGGAACGTCATTCGCTAGTTTATACAAGAGAGACTGTTGCCGATGGTACTGTAGTAACAAAAAAGAAAAGAGAGCTGTCGCGATAGCAACGGGGCGAAAAGAATATAACAGAGTTATAACAATATATATATATATATATAACATAGTAGTTGTTATTGCCTTTCGTTTCAATATTATAAAAAATAATAATACATACATAATTTTACATTAATAAAATTTAAATTCAAAGACAATCGATGAAGTAGATGATGATTTCGTCATGGTGAATTATCCTTAAGACTTACCTAGTTAGTCATTACTGTTCAGTGCTGTTTTTCAAAAATGTTTCAGCCTCCGCAACGAGGTATGCTCTAGTGTTGCTGTCGGCGCTTCATGTTCACGAGAAGCTTGTGAATCATAGGGAACATTACCACGTTATAGTTGTCCAGAGCTTTAGTGGTAGTGGCATAGTGGTCCTATAAACACACACACACGCAATATAAACTCCACTTCAAAATCTAGGGCTGTAAAAGTAGACTGCGCTATGCATAGGGTTGCCAGATAGAAACTTATCAAATCCGGGACAATTCTAGGACAACGGTGTCGGGTCGTGGCCATAGTAAAAAGTATATTGTTTTTTTTATTTTTAAAGGATTTATATTGATATTTGAAAAGGAAAATGCCATTTATTCTCAAATATATACATTTATTAGATAGGTATCTACGTACATAGTAGGTAATTAACGCCAGTTACAATTTTAAGACGCAGTTTAGACTTAAAACTTATTTTTATTATTACAAAACTAGTAGGTTTTCAGAATTCGGGACAATAAGGACTAATTACTGGACACGGGACAAGACGCAAAATTCCGGGACAATCCCGGATGTCCCGGGCATCTGGCAAGCCTAGCTATGCAGGTCTCAAGTGCTGGCTGTAAACCTCAGTGGCATTTACAAAAATTGATTATTATTGAATAAAACATAATATCTAAAATTGGGCTTTCATGGTTCATTTGCCTTACTCATCCGTTTTTCTCGATGTAATGACTGGACTAGATTAAAAAAACATTATAAAAAATTCTATGGCTGCGATATGGTTCGCTACTCTCGCACGCGATTGACCTGATTTCCGTACCAGTACTTCCAGATATTAATGAGTTCTGATGGTAATTTAACCCTTAATCAGGCATAGTACGATTAATCAACCACGTAGGTAATTGGAGTTCTATAGTGATCTTTGTCTTTTTTTTAATTCTTAAAACCTTTATTTGATTACCAATATTCGTATCTTTCGTATGAAGCTAAAAATTTTCTACTAAACAATTAGTTTTGGGAAAAATCATGATTTAAAGAAAGTGGTCATTATGTGCCCTATACCGTCTGGCGGTAGTGTGATATGCGTTTTTGTAACAAAAATAACATTCTACGTTTTTTTAACCAAACTAACATTCTTCTAGTAGCGTAAAAAAAAAATGTTATTAACAATAATCATTGCCGGTTATCAGTAAAGAGATCTGAGTTCTAACTATGCAGTTCCTAATTAAAATAGGGATAATGGAAACAAATTATAAAACGACAGAGAACTCCTTAACAGGCATAGTGCATAATACGACCACTTTTTTTGTCTTAAATTTAATATTTTTTAAGAAACAGATTTTAGGTATACATTGTACAGGTAAAAATTAAGAACACACCATATTTAAAAAAATATTTTAATGCCAGTGCACATGGGGCCTGATTAAGGGTTATTGTCTTCTAGTTTTTTCCAAAGAATGTCTAAGGAAACCTGGTCAAAAGCCTTTGAAAGGTTGAGGAAAAGTGGATACAAGTTTTCAGTTTGCAACCTTTATAGCTCGAAAGCGGATCTTCTTCATGAATGTAACATACCAGTTCTGAATGGAGACAATATATAATTACTTAGGCCTGAAATGTCAGCAGGCTTATTTTTAAGAAAGGGTATCACTACTGTTTTTACCATCTTTTCAGACCTTCGATGCCAGGTGATTTGCTTCTAGTGATGACGATAATCAAACTGACATCCTTAGCAGTACATCTGATACCCAGGTTTTGTCCAGGCTGAGCATCTAGCATTCTATTTCAAATGTTTGTTAACTGTTCTAGATTATTCAATGAATATTGTTATGAACTTTGTTCTACATATTGATCTTGATTTGAAATAGTTAAACAAATGTTAATGTTAAGTTTACAAAACTGAAATTGTTACAATATCACAACAAAATAAAAATCATTATTTATTCAGTACCTTTATTGCAACACTTTCACCAGCCGTTTATCACTCCTTCTGGTACTATATGCCAATGAGATTATATGGATATAATATAAGATGGTGCTACTATCTCAAGGAAAACATCAATACTTTCAAGCTACATAAAATTTTTCATTTGTTCAGTTGTTTTAAAATGTTTTTGTTTGTTAGGGTTTTGACAGTAATTAATGCACACTAAAACAAAGAACATTTTATTTTTAATTATAAATTTAACCTACACTTAAATTAGGTACTTATTTTGCTTAATCTGACACTCACCAAATTGTTTTCAAATATAATAAATACAAAGGTTTGAACTTATACTCATCATAAATTAACAGTTATATTCCAATTTGTTGAGCTAAAACTGCATACATAGCTAAAGCAGTGAGGCCAATTGCAGTGGCGTGTACTGTACGAAGACCTAATAAAGCCCAAGCACTGAGAGAAAAAATACTGGCAATGGCTTCTTCTATTAGACTTTTGTAAGGAGATATAGCTAAAAGTGTAACAACTATGGGAAAATGTTTTCTAGACAGGTCACTGCGGGTCCAGAGCCAAACAAGAGCAGCAGTAGAGGCATGCTGTAACAATGCTACGTTGGACTCAGCACATGAACGCACATATCGCCAGTCAAACTCGGAACCTCTTGCACCAACCCAGAGGAGAATACTGCGGGTCACTAGCACCTGTCAAAATAAAATTTCTGACTTTAAAATCTACTTTATATTGTACAAATATACTAAGAATCTTTGAAAACTTGAATTTGCCAATTTACTTTGTGAAGTAGTATTTTAAACAACTTATTTGATTAAATACAATATTTTTTGTTACTCCTACTTATGCACATCTTAATTAAGAGTACTATAATTTATTAGACCTTATTAAATCAGACTTGGTTTACTTACCTCAGCACTGGCCCAACCTATCGCTGCTGTCAAGATCTTTGCATGTCCTTTCCCCGGTATTGAATTTAGAGCAAAATATAAGCCAAGAAGATCAGCAAGATCAACTGTAGCTTTCAGAATTTCCTGTAAGTAAGAACAAATTGTTTATGTAGATAAAGTTATGTCAACTTTTTTTCTCAATATATTTTACTTTGAAATAATTTATTTCAAAAAGACATTGAAGCAATTAAATACTTTATTGTTGAAAATATCCTAAATAACCTTAAGAAAATAACCTTGTTTTTGTATAATAATGTATTGCTTTTACTGATTGTAATGGGTTAATGCTGCTGAATAAATAAATATAAATAAGCTTAAACGTTCATCCTAAGAATACTTACAAGAAATATATCATATTCACCGCCTTGAATGTTATCGGAATCGGGAAAAAAAGTTGCTAAGAGCAACATTTTACAAAGCTGTGTCAAAATATATAGTCCTCCAGCATACACGCATTTCGAAAATGTTGCATATTCAGATCTGGAAGAAATAAAATTATATCTAACATTGACAGAAAACTTTAATACTTTTAACCTAATTAGATAAATACACTTACATTCCCGAAAATTTATAAGCCATATGATATGGAGCGTAAACTAACGCTAAACAATTCCCGAAGTGATATAAAGTCATTTTGACTTTAAGTTTAATTGTAAATATGGTTTATAATATTTTTTTAATAGAAGGAACCGTAAAAATTAACTTCGAAATACTCCGTTTTTCGAGAGTTGAGTGACTTGTCAAAATAATGTCAAATGTAAGTGACAACTGACAAGAGTCTCGTGAAGGTAATAAAAATCACAGATACCGAATTTTCTTCATTAGATCATTAATTAATTCAGGAAAAGTAATTATACTAACACATAACTTATACCTGTTACTTTGAAGAGAAAACATGAGAGAACAATAGTACAAAAATCAGTGTAAGTGATCAGTGATATTTTTTTCATTTTTACACTACGTTTTACGTAGTGAGATGGCATGTATTAATTTATTTAATAGTTTAGCACAAACATTTTTATCAAGTTAATAAGTGTGCATTTTCTAATTGTTGATTATTAACATTCGATATGTTATGAAGATTTTTAAACAGTAACTGACAGCTATGTGGCGTATGTAAAATGGAACATATTTACTTTCGGCGGGGTTTTAATTCAAAGTGTATGAAAATAAGAACTAATTTTTTTCTTGAATGTTTAATGTTATATTAACTCAACTCTATTAAGAGTATTTGGAGATTTTAGAGAACTATTAATGGATATGAAAAATGTTTGTATAAGCATAATTTAAGTAGGAACAAACCTATAAACTAAAAGTGAGTAATTTAAATGAATGTATAATAATTTTTTATGTTTTAATAATAAACGAGTAAAAAAAACCCTAGTTTTAATTTATTACAGAAAAATAATATGATAGCAAAAAAATCTCTGCTTGGGTATTGGAGTGGCAGAAAGGGATGAAAGGTAAGGGGACACTAAAAAAAGGGTAACGTTTTCAACCCTTTCGTTTTTTAGCACACGCGCAAAGGGGTTCGGATATTTTTATCCAATCACAGAGAAGAGTTTATCAAATTCAGATTTTATTCGTCCGTAGAATAGTTTGGTCTCCGCTCGGTGAGAGCTCGGGCAACAGTTCTCCGCAGTACCCCTTTGTCGTTTACTGGATCAAGCTGTTTCTTGTATATGCATAATCATATTTATGCATCAGGTACTAATTTATTTAGTTACAACAAGTTTAGAAATAATATTTAATATTAAATTAATATTAATTGTTTCATAGTTTCAAAACTTCTCTAGGGGGAAAGTGAAATATGAAGGAAATGGATGTTTTTTCTGAAAATATATCACCTGGTGAGTCTTTTTCAAGTAAATATTTAATTATCTTGTTAAGATTGCAAGAAAATGAGCAAACAAATTAAGAGAAAATTATTTAATTACAATATATTTGAAAGCAAGTTAACAGTTAAAATATTTTCTACTAATGATTCTAAACTATGTACTATTAATGGAATCTTATAAGAGTATCTTATTGCAACAATATTTTATATGTGGTAGAAAGATATATACATTTATTTTCAAATTAGGGATTTTGTTTAAATATTAATATATTATTTATTTAAAACGGTATATTTTAATATTGAATATTTTATTATTACTTATTACTTATATCAAATTTTATAATATACTAATACTATACTTTTATTAGAAATTTGATTTTTTTTTTCCAACAATTTTGATCATAATGAGGTATTTTGAAATAATTTTAATTTAGAACTTTGTGTCAGTAGATATTTAATTTGGAATTAATGTTTTAACTAAAAATTAAAAGCATTTTTTGCTATAATTTTTTAACAAATGCTCTATAAAAATATTGTATGTATGTCTGAAATATCTAAAAATTTAATCAAAGTTATATATTAGCTTTGATAGATACGAAAAATTAAAAAGTACATTTGGCCAGTGTAACAATGGCCATAACATAAGGGTAAATAACATCTTAGTTCCCTAGGTTGGTGGCGCATTTTCGATGTAAGGAATGTTTAATGTGGGTTGTCATTACCGTCAACTGGCACATTTGCTCGACCGCCGACGCATTTTAAGAAAATATACTCGAGTCCTTCAATGTCCTCATTATTGAATACTGAAAGAAAGACTACCTATGTAACACTCAATAACGATAGAATAAGTAAATCTCGCTTTCTTAAAAAAAAGTATCTCGTGAGTCGAATAAAAGTTTAAGTTGATCAATGTGTAAAGTAATTCGTGCATAAAGGTTATTGCACATTTAAAACGAACATATTCTTATAGGTTATAGCGCTTAATTTGCTACATAAAGAGAGTCGGATATAAAATGCGAACCTTCAGCACAGTTCACTCACGTTATCCCTCCATTACAGCATTGTCCTCTGACAATGGAGATAGAGTATAAAGAATCGCAGCCATTAGGTAAATTTCCTTATTCATTTTTTTGCGTGACACCCTCGGCGCGTAAAAAGCGGGGAAGCGGTTATTTATCATGTGGAGATGTGAAGTGGAGCTGGAGCTCGAGATCTCAATCTAGCGATGGCGTGAAAGTTTTTGTTACCGGACTTAATCCGCACTTAACGTACCTACTCGACTTTTCATTTCAAGTGTTTTGTTTTTTCAGGTTGGTTCGTTTCAAATTCATTAGGCAAATAATAGCATAAAATATTTACTTAGATACTTCTTGTTTCGTATAATATAATGTCAGTCGTTATATTTACAAGCTTGTTTTAACAACGTAACGAATGTATTAACAAGTTATGTATTGATGATTGTATATTATCTAAGGTATTAATGTACCCGAAGAGCCTGAAATTAAACTTAGGCTCGTAAGGCTCGTAATAAGACCACGGATTGAAAAGTCACTCTAGCCACCTCCAAGCTACATCATCAAATTGGCTCGAAGCTACTAAATGACTCAAATTATATATTATATTTGCAAAGAGTGCAGCTTCGAATAAAATCTTTCTTTTGGAAATAAATGTTTGGTGTAGCGTTGTGAACACAATTTGGTGACATTGAAAATAAATAAACAGTAAGAACAAAAACATTCATATATTGAGTCTATATTGCACCTATATAAGCTACAAGATAAGAATAGCCATCATTACTATGAAGTTATAGAAAAATTATTTCAATTTGGGGAGTGAGTGGACGTCGGATGCATTATTCAGCTCACGCACGCTGCAGGCGAGTGTGGCAGGCAGATAAGCGCGTATTGAGCCGAGAATACCGAAAGTCCGAGTTCGCCGGGGGGCCTTATCGGAAACGGCTTACGGTGACCCCATGCAAACTCCCTAATGCGACATTCCTCACCGGCCCTAGCCGCGTCGGAGCTCCCTCCGTCGATCGATCTCAATGCAAAATTACTGCTCGCCGCTGGGGATGCTAGTTTTGTTCTTACTAATAATTTTATTTTATTACCGTATCGGGTTTTTGTCATCGAGAAAAGATTTCGTATAAGTATCTTCATTATTTATATATGAATAAATACTCTGATAAGTACTAAATGTCGTGTATAATGTTACTTGTGATAAGTCACATAAGAAACAGGATTTTTATTCGATTCGTTTCCTGTTAAAGACTACGACGTATCTAAGCATATCTATTATTGGTAGGTAAACAATAAAATCGCTTTCTGTTTCTGTTTGTATCTCTACATTCTTCTGAACTACTACTAGAAAGAGCGATAAACGATGAAGCTCTGTATATGTAATTGGTACAAACTAGCTGAACTATGACGGAGTTTTGACAAAAAAATAGTTCTTGTACGCTTACGGCAGTTTAATCTCAGGATATATCAAAACAATTTACTATCTTTTAAGGTAAATTCATAATCATTATTTTTATATATTTCAAATGAATTAAAAGCCATACACGGTTTGCGAAGACATTTCTTTCTCATTTAGATAAAGATGTAAGTTACCTTGGGCATTTAAGATATTATATTAAAATTATATTTTCATTGTACAATTAGAATGAATACTTCATATCATTGATTTCAAATTATGTACAGGCAAGTACTATGAACGGTTGGTCAAATAATTGGCTGTATCATAAAAATTTTAACATTTAAAATTTCCCCGAATCCTTAAGCCGTGGACGAATTTTGATATATTTTTCACAATAAAATTGCAACTCGAACCAATTTTGATCTATATTTCTCATTTGTGCCCTATTTTTATAGATTATGCTTTAATAAAAAATATGATGAATATAATTTCTTCGTTTAGGATTGACAATGTTGGTTTATTTAAACATAGCCTGCCCAAGCAAGGGCAGGATTCATTCTTTATGCATAGGCTATCGTCGAGCGTATCATAGAATTTTTTGGTGGCTGATCAAAAAGTCCAATTCAGTTTTATATGCCACTGAATATTGAGACGGGTCGCCGTATAATTCGCAATATTTTGCAAAGAGAACAGCATCGAAGACAAAAAATCGTGTTTGGTCTGTAATGAAAAATAGTCTAATTTAACGAAGACCTTTGTAACTATTTCGTTCCAATATCGAGGATTGTATAAGTCAAGCTTTGCTTAAAATGTAAGTAACTAAAGTAAGGAACTGTACGGCTATACGTTTGCCTCATAAATATTAAAGACAGTTCATGTCGGAAGGATTTTCAATTCGACCTCGACGGATCCCCTTAGATTTTAGGCTTTCTCTGTTCGCGGATTAGAGAGATGTGATGTACGGCCGCGGGTGGCAGTAAATCAAATTTTGATTGCTATTTTCTTTGTGGAAAGTCGGAATTCTCCTCTGGGACACAGCGGACGCGTCGAGTAACATGGGTTAACCGATCCCTAGGCGATTCGCCGTCGCTGTCTTCTTATGCGAATTGTTCTGTTTTCCAATTCTTATTTTCGGTCAAATTTTGGAAGGAAAGCTGTTTTGATTCCCCTTGGCATGGTTTAATAATGTATATATTATATTTGAAAAAAAACCTAATCCTGCTTTTTTCTTGGATCTGTGTTATAAAGAAAGAATAGTTTTATATATCGTTACTTATTTGTCATTATTTACTTTTATATTGCCTATTCTAAAAATATAATTCTATATTCCGTTTTCAATAAATCTTATACGTATTTTTGAGTCGTTGGATGTTTAGAGAAGTTTGTTATGAGGTAGTAAGGATGATCTTGCAATCTTATGAACACATGAATATACCAAATAATCAAATGGTAAAAGATATAAAAATAAATTGTATCGTTGAAATAGCTCACAGTAATAATAGCTTTCACGACGATCGGGGTTCGAAATTGATACAAATTTAAGTTTACTTTAGGCCATTGAAATCGAATTTGCTTGGATAAGTTAATTTCAGTGAAATAACTTGGGAGGATGGAAACCGCTCGTGTGATCCAATTGCGGCCACTCGCGGGCCCGGATCAAATTCAGCCGCCCTTTAAATATTTGAACTGATGTTACTACAGGGAATGAAGTAAATGGATACTCATAAAAACTGATAAGTTTATTTCCCGTTTTCGAATTCTTATGTGAAATTGTTTTAGGTACGAGTTACAATTTGAATCGGTTTGGTTAGACATTGAATTCAGGTAACATATTATTTAGTCATAAAAATGTGATAAATATATATTCTTATGAAAATATGAATTTATGATTGGTCTTCAATATAAATTGCAATGGCCGTAAGTTTTATTTGTATAAGTTTAAAAGAAACAAGGGTAAGTAAATTGAATAGCACATCGATGGTACTGAAGGCCGCACGGTCGTTACCTAGAGTCGGGTCCACGACGTACGGCGACGGGTGACGCGGGGTGGGGCCCACCTTTAGATAAAAAAGGATCTCGGGGAAATTCTCGACCCATTTTATACTAAATAGGCAGCTAACACGGCCTGAGTGGAGTTTCAATAGATGCTTTCTCGATGGAAGAAGCGACCTGTAAAGAATCGAGTGGAGGGACCCGAAAAAGCCGGGTATATATAGGTACGAGTACGTCCGTCTCGGACGCGTGTCACACGGTTTTTCCTTTTATTTTTTACGCGTGCCCTCCTCGAAGGGATAAAAGGTGGAATTCTTTTTAAATTGGAAATGTTTTCTAAGAGGATTACGATTTGCGGAGGTGCGCTACGATTTGAGCCATTGGATACAAGGGATCGCGTTGCTGAATGGATACTCGTTGTTTACGTTAAACATACTTACAAAATATTATGTTTTTTACGCTATTCAGAATTAATTTCATTTTTAATAATATTAGATGTAGAAACACCGACGACTGCAACAAACTAAATTCTTAAGATAACAACATTTGTATAATACATAGAGATTTCGGTTGGTTACGATTATCCATTTTGTTGAACATCAGATAGCAACCAAGCATGTCTGGAACAATATAGCGATTAAAATTTTTAATAATGTGACCTCTTTTTATGTTTGTGAGTTGATATTATGCTCCTCAAAAAACAATTCAATTAATTGCCAACTCAAATACTAAATAATATAGATGTACTTCAAAAATGTCTTTTCGACAAATTAAAGTTTAAATAGTTTAAGAAACTATTTAAACTTTAATTTTATTATAATATTGAATTAGTAATTGTATTCCAAACTAAGGAGAGTACCATAGCCTTTTAGATCCTTTTGTTAGGCTTATATTTCTTACAGTGCCCATGGGTAACAGTTATCTCTTGCTATCTGTCAGTGGAAGTTAGTGACAAAAATGGATCGTCCGCTCGTTTGCTCATTATTTAAATATAAATAATAATAAAACATACACGTTAGAGAGAATTTGAAAGATATAAATAGGCTGTCAAAGTTCCGCTGGGCGAAGGAAAAGTATTCGGAACTTATTCCATCAAGTAGCTCTACTGCGCGTTGGGTTAGTATACATACGTTAGAATTACTTTCGAAACTTTCAGGTTTCCTATAAATGTTTTCTACATCGTCACATTTTTCACATCAACTATTTCTTCATCGACCACGAGTTGAATAATCATAATCTATACGGCCGGTTCATACCGAAATAAATCGTACAACAAATAAATAAAAATTGAAATCCGATGTATTAATTAAACTTCTAAAGCATTCATAAATCGATACACTCCCACGACGCCTTAATCCGGTTCACAAAAAGCGTTGAAAATGGAGTATTAAGCTAACAATCGAAAATTGGGAATGACCATTACGAACTAAAGGAGAAATAGGCACAAAGCGGTTTGGTACGGCCGACAGAAATAATTGTTGCAACACTTAACGACAGAAACTCTATTGAAGACTGATTTCTATTAGGTCGTAATAAGTACTAAGGTTAGTTGTTATAGTTTGGACATTATAATAAAATTGTGCGAATTCAAGGGTGTTTTGAGCTAGTAAGGGATTTATTTTAAATTTCTATTTCACCCTCTGACCCTGTTGTAGTGCTCAATTTAGGGGAGTGTGTTGTTATAAAAAATATGCTGTTATACATTTTAACACTATTATCTAGTTTTATTTTATTTTATTTAGAACTGAAAATTTCATACTTTTATTTTATAAATATCTTCCTCAAAAAGTGATTGTATATATTTTTTTAGCAAATATTTATATTTTTTATCGCTGAAGTAAAAACTTTATTTATGACCGCTTAAATATAAAATCAGTAGAACAAGGTATACGAACGACGACTTAAACTGTTAGCAACCAATACAATTGAGTTATTAGTGTGTACGTATGTCCGGCGGGTTCACAATACGCTGTACGTCACAGGTGACAGGTGCCAAATTACTAATAAATGCATCGATATGCGAGTCCAATGTACAAAAAAGGCGGAAACGTCGATTAAACTTAATTATACGGATTAGTAGCGACATTTGAGTAACACCATTATTATCATAAAATGAAAACGTACTAATCGTAGCGCATTCGTGAAATTCTTTGAAAATGTTAGGTATAGTGCGAGATCTTGTCGGGATACTTATTGTCAATATGTCACCCGTGAAAGTAAAAGGAGGTTTATGCGATATTTAAGATCATTTTACTATTACGACTACATCCTGGGAACCAATAAACCATTTCTAACGATTCTCCAGCCATTACACGGAATGCTTCTTAACTAGTAATGGTTTTTATGATTTAGAGCATGATCATTGTTTTAATACAAAAAAAAACATACACACAATTTGAAATTAATTATTCAATTCCGAGTTACATCTTTGTATTGTTTTCAAGATTTAAAAAAAAGACTTAAGTTCTTGAAACAGTTGCACATTATAATTTAATGCATCTTAAATACAATTAATTTAATGTAAACTATTATTGAGGTAATTTCTTTGAAGATCGTTGAATAATCCGCATAATTTATCTTTTAAAGGTAATTCAATGAATCAGTAATTCAATGTATATTACGAGGTTTTTGAATAAACATATCAATAAAGAAATGTGGGATGTGCTGTACAGGCGAATAGCGCCCGGCTCGATGCGATTGTCTTTGTGTGAGTCCCAAATGTTTCTCTTGTGATGTCGTGACGGATAGTCACTAAGTAAGTATATAACGAATCAAAGTAATCTTTACATTAAATGTGTATTTTAATGTCATATAATGTCCTAGCGATCGTTTCATTGCGCCGATCCCACGCGATGCAGCAAATAGCATAAAACACTTTACGACAGGCTCGTAAGCATATCGAAGCGTTCGCATTCCGTGCATGGTTTACGGAGAATTATAAAATGCACTTATTGCGCTGCATTATTAAGCGCTGGTCTCGTCGCCTCGCCCGCGTCCGCCGCGCCGCCCTATGGTAATAAAAGAGATACATTATAAATCGTAAGGGAGATATTGTCCGCGGTTATTGCAAGCGAAATGTTCGCGAGGCGTGTCGTAGTTAAATCTTTTATTGTGTTTTCACGACTGCATCTACATCGCTATGTAATAATTTTGCCCGCTACGTTCTTAGCGTGGAAATATGATCGTAATAACTGTAGCCATATTCTAGCAAAAATTGGTTTCATTTACGGAATTAAGGTATTTCTTTGCGTGACGTCGCGAGTATTTGTTCTTTATAAGGTTTTGTCGCATAACTTGTAACGTTTTCTGTTAATTTAAGGCGACATTTAGTGAGCACCAAACGCGCAAGTTGTCATATTTCAATAAAAAAACATATTACCATATAAAGCTTATTTACCACATAAAAATTATATTAATTATTGGATTAAGCTATAGATATTATTTACTAATATCGCGTAGTGTCAAATTAAGTTAAACTATCTTTGTGATTCAAAAATAAGTACACAGAGGTACCTACCTATATTGCGTATATTAACTACAGTTAATAGGTAAAAGTATCATAAATGATTGATAGTTGCAGATGACACTTTGTAAGTCGACGCCGAGGAAAGGGTTGTAGTGCGTTACGGCAGCGCCAGTAAATGATGGATGAGTCCTTTGTTTAGACGCGATAGTGCCATTAACGCATCGACGCCTTCGTGCAAACCTCGCACGGAGCTAATGATAATTGTCGTCTATAGATTGGACAGAATTGTATTTTTAACCTTTAGAAACTTGTATGTTTTGACACGATTTATTATATATTCATTTAAATCTTCAACATCTGGGTCAGACACAATATATCACATATGTTATTTCGTTGAAAAGTAATATCTTTTCGCTATCAGTTTTTAAGAACGATAATTTAAATGATATAGCAATAAACGGAGTCAAAGTCAAACCAAGTGAAACCACAGCGTTTCGATTCACCGATAAGAGCATTGTAGCTTTTATAATAGCCCAAGAATAAGTTGGCTACCGAGTCAGCCGGTCGAAGAACGTGAGTTGCTGGTTATACAATTAATCAAATCCATTACCATAAAGTTGCTTTATGAAATTCAACCCTGAAAGACCCTCGTGATTAATATTTCAGTCGTGACTTGCTGCAACCGATCGACCGGCTGTCTATCGTTTATCCGCTACGTATATTTAGTTTACATTCTATTATGGCTTGTTAATTTTTCATATTTTCAGTCATTGCAGTTAATATATTGCGAAAGTTGTTATTATAAATGAACAATTTTATTTGTCATTTATGTATTTATATTATTGATCAGTGAACCCCATAATAACTATGTAGGGACGAAGTGTATTTAAATGTTAACCCAAATACAAAACATAACTTGCATAATCATACTTGAACTGTTTTATTTATTTATTTAAAATGTAAACCGCCACAAAACAATTACTCTCCGAGACAATGTTTCATTTATTATAACAAGATATAATGTGACAAGAAAAATGCGGAGCGGCAAGAATTATTTCATACTCAGCACGTTTTGTGTAGGCTAAAGTTAAGGTCTGGCGGTACAATCCATTAAGCTGAACACTTGAATTTCAGCGACTCATACAATAAACATCACCGACGAGCCGCACTGTTTTTGTGGGAGACACTAAGATCTTGTATTTTTTACCGAACTTTAGTGCGTTTTTTCTTCGTCCTTGTTATTCTTCCAGAGTTGACTTACAAATACAAAATAAAGTAGTGTCCTCAGGAAAACAAGTATTACTTGCAGAAATGTTTTTAAGTTTATTTTTAATGGTAGGTATTAACAAAAAAAGGATACCTCTTAAAAATAAAAAATAGTATTATTAAATGATAAATATTTAGTCTATTTATATTGGGTGATATTACTTGCATCAATCAAATCTGGCCGTTTTTATTTTTGTAACATACTAGGGCTTCAAATACAAGATAGGTTAAAAATCATACAATTATGTACTTTTGATACAATTAAATCAAATATACTAAAAATAACTTGCGATATACGAAAATATTTTATAAGAAATTTCGTTACAAGCCTTTTTATAAGAGCCCTCTCGACCCATCCTTATTATTCTACGTATAAAGTGGGGAATATTTTAGGCGAGGACGTCGTCAGGGGATTTTTAGCGGCGGTAGAAAAATTGATGCGACTTATCTCGCGCGGGCGCGGGCGTGTTTTAGCCCACGAGATGTTTTATGGATGTCCGACCCACGTACCAGCTTACTATCTCATTTTCACGCAGATACATGTAAACCGCTAGGGGAATGCACGCTTCAAGCACAGCGTACACTACATCAAACATTTACGTAGTCGTACGTATCAATGTATTTCAGAACACCGATTTGTGTTTGTTTTTATAAATAGCAATTTCTTATATTTTAATAAATCATTGTACGACTCCAATAATAAAATGGTAATTTAAATTGAAGAGAAAAGCTAAAACTATCTTATGACGTTTAAACACATAATACTTTTTTACGAAAACAACATCTTCGTCACCGTGAGACATCTTTATACTAAAGAACAGAAAAGTGGGGCGCGTGTAATAACGCCGCCGTCGTTTACGTGTAATGAATGACATTTTATGTCCTCCCTGCAGTTTTATGTGCGGTGCAACCCGCCTTGAATAAGATATTGCAAGGACATGTAACTGTGAATTTGACCTTATCATAACTTTACTTACCTGCCGACGACCTTCGCGCACTGCCTCGTTTCGTATTGTTATCGCGCTCCACACAGAGACCTTTAACTAAATGATCATAACTTGGCGTCTTCAAATTATTCTAAATATTTGAACCCAACTAGCATTTAAATCAATAGATGAGAAGACCGATGAACTTGTTTAACATTCCACCTTCTTTTGGCAAAATTATTGATTTATTTACACATTAACTTAATAATGCTCGTGCTTTAACAATATCTTGTGAAAAAATAAAATACTGCCTTTTTTGGAATAAATAGTATACAATTGTGCCTCCTTTAAGTGTCGTCATAGATCGATGAATAAGTAATTGACTATTGACTTAAAGTATAGTGTACGTCCTGTCGAGTGGGGAGAATATGTATGTTGTAAAGTTATGATTTGAAAGTTAGTACCATGTTTAACCCGTAGAAGGTTTCACTTATTATTTTATTTTATAATTTGACGACGTTTTACTAATGGAAAATGTTTTGAATTTTCATTAACGGCACTCTTGATGTTATTTTTAAAGTTCTTGTCATGAAACTTTTCTAAGTTTTACCAATCAATTCCCTCGAGACCGTGTTCGTTGTACGCGAAGAGATTAAAAATTTTCTTATTTTTATTTCATTAGCGATATTCGCTGGCTCTTCTTTTCTGAACAATTCTAACTATTTAGGTTTGTAATCTGTGTTCTATTATGATTCTTAAAGCTTACTTTATAAAGTTGTTTATTCGATTCCGTCTTTTTGGGACTCTCGAATAAAAATTTCCAATATTCAACACAACCTTTTAAGCATTCAATTAAGTATACGATAAGTTGAACAGAATCTGTGCGCATCAAGATACAAGTACTCTTGAAATAAATGGAAATTTTAGAGGGAGCACAGATGACTTTTTGTGAAAATCTCATAAGTCCCAAATCAAATTTATAAGGTATATCCTAAATCTAACTCAAATAAAATTCAGAACAACGGAATAAAACTATAATTGAGTATTCAAATATGTTTTGCTACAGTTGTGACAAAACATATTTGATTAATCAACTTGTGTGTGTTGAATACATTTGTGTCTATTTTAGAGTACCTACACTCAGTCTGTACAAAGTGTTTTAATTATGTGAAGATACCCATCTCCATAATCTCAGTGAGGTAATTTGAATGTAAGCGTTTGTCACAGAACATCCGTGATAGAGTTTGCGATGCATAGCGTCGGCATGCTTTGTGCCGACCGCAGAATCTGCGCCGTCTCAGTCTTCAAACCTATGAATGTATAATGATCTGCGCCTTGCCAGGGCTTAGCGCAGCTCCATCCCGACGCAGCAAAAATGGAACGTTCATTGTGTTTGACAAACAAATCGAATATTAAGTTTTTATATTTTAGATTGTGCTTTCATACATATACAATATTTATAAAGTTATAAGTACAACATTTATTTTGTGATATATTTGACTTACAAAATGTTCTTCTAATATACTAGTACAATAAAACATTTACAGTTACACTAAAGAGTTCTTATAAAAAAACGCGTAGAAAACTAAGTAAGGCGTGTAATATAAGGTATATATTCGAGGTACATCATTTATTATCACTAGTTAGTGATCTTAAGCTGTTCCTGCTTCGGGCAAAATATGTTGTTTAAACGTTTGTTAGCAAACGTATAAACCACAAATAATTTGACATTTAAAAAAATAAATTAAAGATAATAATTAATTGTTGATTAATTATGCACTTATAGTATTTACAAAAATTTCGCGTAGATTTGTGCACCCCTGGCCCTTTGCGGCGCCGACGTCAACTGTCATCCATCAGTCTGCGACAACGCGCATGCGCATACCGCGCACACCACTGAGCGCGCAGACACACACTACCGCGTCATTACTATACGCAAATTCAAATTTAACGGTATCGGAGTGGAATGCAACAAAACAATTCGCATTCCGTCGGACCAGGACGAACTTATAGTGACGAGCGGTGATGAGAAGGACGACTTCGAGAGATTTGAATGGAATGAGACCTGTATCCGAGATGACTGTCATTATTATTTTAGCGATAACGAGGATGCCATTGTGATGTTGTTTCAAAGTTTTAGGCAATTATTTGATATTGTGATAAAATGATTTCTCTTTCTTGCGTGAAATTCGTGCTAATTTATCAACAAAATACAGCCTAAGTTTATTCGTTTTTTTTATTTATTTATATTATTTTGTAAAGTAGGTATATGTTAACATACTTCATTGTATTCTTTTTATAAAACTATATAATTTCCTTCGGTAAATGAATTTTAAATAAAACGATATTTTACTCTGTAACTTAAAATAACGTGAATATTTGACCTTTAACAAAGTCTATAAATTATGAGTAAAAAAATAACATAAGATCGCACGGTGCGTCGGTTTTCGTCGATGACTTGATAATTATAGTGATACTGTTAATGCCTTCATTATTTAAGCAATTAAGCTTCTAGACTTATCCGCGTTAAGATCTTTATACGAGTACGTATACTTATATATGCATGATTTTGCGTACATTCATATCGCTACTGTCAGTGCAAAAGGTCGTATGTGAATATTAAGTTGAGTCGTGGGTTAGTGTTTTTATTTATAAATTTACTAATTTCTGCGAGAAATATGAATATAATATCAATAAGCATGCAACATATCAGTTTCAATCAGCTTTTATACTCTGCAAAGTAGACATCATTTTAATAACAACTATTACAAGTTTAAGATATGTCAATTAGTTCGTTTGTCTATTTAGGACTAGACATTTAATATGGCCAATAAATTAAATATGGCGTAATAAAGACTCATACAAATACTCGCAATTGTCTGATACGACTGGGATGTCCATCTATCGAAATGTTTTTCATGTTCGTACTACAAAGTTATACATTTTGATATCTAGCGATTTTAAAGCATTCCTGTCTAATGCAAATAGAACTGTAGGTAAACACATGATATGGTGTAAGAGCACTTTAGTCCTTTTTGTGTGTCAGTTCCTTTTAACAACAAGAATGTCACAAAAACATAATTAGTCCTTATAAATGTACAAGCAATTGGCGGCTTATATAAAATAAAAACAAACAGAAAGCACCGCATTAATATAAACTTCTCCAAACATGCATCAATAGTAAACTTATAAAATTTCTTCACAGTTGCGCGCTAGGGAGATATTCAGCTCGACGGTATTTGCTTTAATGTTCCCGATCAACCGTACACATAATTATGCTTACTCATAAAGTAAATTTTTTATTGTTTATGGAAGTGTTTAATTTATGTTTAACGCTATATAATGGGAGCTTACGGCGTTTCATTGTATGCATTGCATGTTTACTTTTAACCGATGTGCATGTCACTTATATTTCGTGGACATTCTTTTTTTAAAATATAAGAATGAGAAGGTTTTAGTAAATATACTAACGTAACGCAAGGAGTGGTCGTTTTAATTTCGTAGTATATATTGTCATCATTTTGATTTATGTTGATCGTTCATTATAAATACATAACGCTGAAAACTTTATCTAATAAGTAGATATGTCTTTAAGTCTGTGTATATTCGTTATTAGTGGAAATGAGATGATTTTGTATTTTTTTAATATATCGTAATATAATTGATCAGTGGTAGCGTTTGTACAAACCCGGCTGGTCAAGTACCATGCACTCGTCACATATTCTGTCGCCACACCAGTCGTACTTAGTGATGGTGTGTTCCGATTTGAAAGAGGACTAGAATATATTAGTTCTCGTGGTTGGCGGCCTATTGGCGATGTAAGGAATGGTTAATATTTGTGCGATTGTGACCACCTACCATCAGGTGGCCCATTTTCCCTTTAACCTATCTATTTTATATTGAAATCTTGAAAAAAAAAACAGTGTACTTAATTATTTGTGCCGCAAATAAATAAATATTAGCAAGGCACACATTCTGAAAGACGAAGGAACAGCTTAACATTCAAAAGATATGATTATCTCGCAACACAGATGTGCAAAATCAGGAATTGATTCACAATAACCATATTAGCTTCACATGTGCTTCCCACGTAACGCATAGGTAACTCCTTAAAATAGCTAATTATTAAATTTTTATTACTTTTCACATCAGTTTTTGTATGTACAATTTTATATAACTTTACGATAATTGAAAAGTGATAAAAGTTTTGAAGTCGTAATGAATTTTATAAATATAAAATTTATAAGTACTAACATTTTAATTGCAAATGTATCCTCGATGTAAAATACCGCGTTTCGGGACACGCTTGCCCTTTACGTGTCAATAAAAGGCAGAGATGACTTTTACGTCTATTTTTTGCTAAATTCTCATTAACTTTCTACTTTCCCTTCATTAATGTTAAATTATACACAATTAAACTTTTTCTGCAAAAAATCGTTATTTAAACATTTAAAACGTCTCAATTAAGCTCTTGTTTTGTACCTACTTTAGAATATTTTTATCTTAGCCAACACTTGTAGCTTTTATTAATAGAGTCCTTGCATCGCTGTTATATAAAGTGTATGAACGTGTGGAGACATCTCGTTGTGTTGCAGGTTATTTTGATTTTTAGCGGTTTTAATAACATTCGCGGGTCGTCTGAACATGAACCTTACAAGCCATTTCTATTACGCTCGATATTCTGAATTTTAAAATATCGATCTTTGTGTACATCTGCATATTACCATACTTATCTATTTATTTCATATTTGACTTTCGAAAAACTTGTCATTTGGCACATGTACGAAGAACCGATACCAATGCAACACAATTATAATTTTTTTTGTCAAAGATAGAATTAGAATAAAAGCGTAACTCAATGTCAGTTTCAGTCTGGTGATTAAATGTAATAAAAACATTTAATTTTTGTGAAATAAATTAATAAATTGAATGCTGGCAAGAATGAACAATCTCAAAGAAATTATTTTAAAAATGCCTATAATATTTAAAAAAGTTTTTGCAACCATATGCACATACATGCAACATAGACTATGTTTCAGTGTTTTAATTTATATCAAAATATCAAAATAGTAACCCGTGAATATTGAACTATTTATGAGAATACAAAAGTAATAAATATAAAATGATGATTCAAAAGTGCGCACAAAAACCTAATCGAATAAAGATTATTTTAGTTTTGGTTTTAAGACTTCAATAACAATGAAAATATGAAGTGATCAACATCTTAAAATAGTATATTGTTAAAACTAAATATTTAACGAAGCTATATTAGAAAAAAAAATTATAAGAAGCTTTAATTATAAGAGAAAGCAGACGGACCCTACCGACAGAACTATTTATATTCTAGTCATGTTTCGTCAAGAATGTAGCAAATTGTAGAGTTGTATTGTGCGATGCGTGTGCAGCGTCGTAGGGCGGCGGCCGGGGAGACGCAGGGCTCCCTCGGCCATTGTGAGCGACCCTCACGCGACACTCGCAGTACCTGTATCGAGTGGCTCGAATATGTTTCTATATATAATTGATGTTTTATAGACTGATTTTTATAACTCGTAACTCATTAATCATTTCGCTATTCAAAGTCAATTTAAGTTCAATTTTCTTACTCTTAATTTGAGAATGTCTTAGAAAAATGAACTTGTCTTAGAAAAACGTATTAAACATTTTATATAATATACGTGTATATAATTTTACAGGTTTATTTTAAGTTGAGAGAATAAATGCTTTTAAAGTTGAAAGGAGTTGAATTCAGACGAGGAAATTTCTACAATTATTATTTCATTGATCATTCATTATTTCTTGTGGAAATAAATGTCAAGCCCGATGAATTGTCGTTAAAAGTCTTCTCGTTGTATTAAGTTACTAATCAATATCAGAAAGTTAAAAGTTCTTGGCCTACAGTATCCAGTATTTGCTTTTAAAGTTTATCTCCACCCCCCGTTCCTGCCCATCCTGGAGCTCTGTCCGTTACAATTTAATTACCAAATGGCGCGTTTTTTCGTGATCCTTCGACCATAAGAAGACGACTGATAACGACGGTCCCTTTTGTCAACTTTTTATTCCACGCGGGTACATCTTATACTCGACTTTAGTTCTGTTTGTCAGAATATTCTTAAGAATGAACTATGCCAAATAATTTTTACACGCACCTTAGGCAAGTTATTATAATATATCTCCTTAAGTATCTATCATCAGATAATACATTTCAAGCATCGTTAGTTGCACGGAGTATTCAATTTACAATGTGAAAGTTTAATTTCATGTAACTTATAAACGAACCTCTCAGATTATAAGCTCGAATCTGTTTTATTCGTTCACAAATATTCATTATTTTACAATACTAGGTTGTTTATTAACATGGTAACGAATGTGCTGACATTGCCTGAACAATAGAATCCAATTCATGGGGCTTCGAAATGTCAACGATATGTCAACATTGGCGTTTCCATATATAGCAGTAGGTCCCTACTGGTATAATGCTACCTACTAATTTAGCGTATACAACAAAATTAAGTTAATATTCCGACAAACACCTAGGTAAGTATCAACAACAAATGTACATAGTTCCGATTCAATTCAATGAACGATGCGTGAATGCATTGCTATCAATAATAATAATTATTAAATCAATTTTGTGATTGTTATGAACTACCTGCGACGTTTCCTCACATGGTTTTTATATTAAATAATCGTTTTCGGAAATAATTATCGTATTTAATACTATAAATTATTAGGTATTTAATCGAGGCGAAATTGCTATAAATAGAATGAAAATGTTATGAATACGCAGTTATTAATTGTCGCTTCAAAAATATTGATGGCCAAAGTCAGGTTGTATATGTTAACAGTAAACAATTATTATGCAATTTTTTCATGATAATATACGACGTGAGAAGCGTGTGTTCTGCTGCACATTGTGATTTTCTTAATTGATGCTTTTTATAGCCACTCGTTCCATTAGCTTTTCGCCGAGCGATAATTTCTTCAATAGACAATGTTTTTGTAGTTTACTTACCCAAAGTAGTGAGCCAAAACAAAGCGTTTTCTGTAAATAAATTGTTGAACACATCCCCTTTAATCGATTCGTGTATACTTCTTTCTCGGCATAAATAATTTAGCTCAAAAGTAATAATTTGTAGAGCTAATCGCTGTAAAGCAGTTTTTAAATTAAATATTGATGAGCCAGTCAGTGCTTCACCGATTAAGACATTATCGATTCTATCAATATTCAGGGCCAGCCGTGCTTATGTTGTTTAAATTTTAAAACGTTATCTTTACTGTTTTTAAATTTATTCCTGTTCATTTAAGTTAAGTTAATTTTGCTTCGTTGTGTTTATTTGTAATTGCGCAAATGTGCACGTTTATGAGATCTACCCGAGTATCTATGAAAATCTATTTGGCCTTGTAAAACGTTGACTAGATTCGACTTCGTTCCTGTTTTCCTAAGCATGAATATTAGAGGTACTCTCAGTGTTCTTGTAAAATTTGGCGACTGCCTTGTCGTACGTTAACAAGGAGCAGTCTCGACATATTTTCTCGTAGCGAAACATCGAGTCAAGACTGTGTAGTTAGGTCGATGAGATCGCTAACTAGGAGGACAAACGCACCCTCGTTATTTTAAACAATTCGATAATGACGGCCTTGCTCGCTCCGCTACACTGATTGTACTACAAAGGGACTGCTCCCCTAATGAGGTTTTCCTCTACAATCTCTAAAATAAAGCTTTTCGAACGGTTTGCCGCCGGCGAGACTTTACATAGTTTACTAAAGTATATAGTGTGTTCTTTATTTATTTTTTTATATTTTGATGACTAGACTCCGTTCGATTTGAGTCATCTCGACAAAACGAACTCAAGGAAACATACTGAAGAATTCTTTAATTTGTTGTTAAATTGTGATGAATGACTTCGGAACATGTGGTTTTTTTCTGTTCTAATGAATCCAGTATCAGGTATACAGTAAAATCAAAAAGTAAATGAAAATAAATCAACCCTTCATTTAAATATGGGTATATATAAACATACGCGTTGCTTAACAATATATCAGCGAATCAAAGAACGTCCTTGCAAAGTGACACTTTAAAAAACCTCCGGCAGTTCGCATTGCGCAGGACCGTAGGCAAATCAGCGACCAATAGCGGCTCTCGCAGCCGCATATGTAAATGTTCTATATTCAAATCAGTTTAAAATTACACCGCGCATGCACGCGTCGTCGTTTTTTATTGGCGCTTTGCATTTTAAGGGTTCTCTACAATAGGATGCCAGCGCGTGGCGCCTTTAGGGTTGTATCAGATCGGGGTCTATCAACCCTTCTGCAACCCTTTTTTAAGTTGCAGCTGGTTTTTTAGTTACGTTTAGTAAAGAGCACGCGTCGGGACGTTTTGACGTGTTTATCGCTTCGACACATTTTTTAAACGTACAAAATAAATTATAAGAAAGTATTTGTTAAGTATGAGCGCGGCACGCCTGGCGCTATTGGGAGAGCTGGGTGTCGTTGCTGTTGATATTAAACAGTAATTTTGTTAAGAGGAACGCGTGCCTCATTTGTTAGAAGCGATTATATGTACGTTTGCAATTCAACTAATTCCCTGCTCGTCGCGCTGTGACTGGTGACAAGATCAACACCAGCACGCGTGCACACTATAAGGTGTGGTGTTAGGGTGGTTATACACCTTCATTTATTGCCTAATTATATTCAATTGTGTTTATTTTTCCTTTTTTATAGATAATACTCGTCAATTGAACTCGAGAAAAGGGCACTGAACTACTTTGTCTCAGCCTATTTTTATACAAAATAAAAGAAAAAGATACTGGCGTGTTAAAACAAAGTGTTACAGGTTTTGTTGGTGTTTGTTATAATTATTGTTAGATAATACCAAAGATCCGATTATTTAATACATTTTAATATTTGATTCATTTAAAAACTGTGTTAATGATATAGCTGGTCCGCTAAGAACATTCGATAGCGTCATGTCACGTGTGTAGTCAGCTTAAGGTCATGTCCAACAGTGGCGGTGGTGCGACGGTGGTGGGTGTGGCGAGAGCAAACATCGCGGCTGTTTGCGCAATCAGCTAATGTGTGCTCGCGCGGGATCGGGTTGCAGTCGCGAGGTAGTGGCCGCTTGGAGGTTTGTCTTGTTTTCTTTATCTAGTTATACTTTTATCCTAATCGTTAGTTTTTTACGTTCTCTAAACTAAACTTAAGTTTCTACCAAATAATTGTGTCACCTACGAAAATATTTCTCGTATCTGTCATGTCTTAATGTTAGACTTTGTTAGAACTGCCTGTTACTAGAGTAAAATAAAAAGAGTGAATAAGCTAAGTTATAAACAAACCGCGTTAGCCTAGTATAGTAGACAGAAAAGGTGAATCTTAATCGCGGGCCGTTGATTGAAATTCGGGCATACCTCACTGAGTTTTGATATGCAGAATTTATGTTCATAACACATTTCAAAATATATAAACCAATCAAGTTATTCCATTTAAATATTTGTGTAAATATTACCAATGATCATCACGTCGGAAATGATATTTGCCCCGCAGTGGTTATCAATAATGTGTCTGTCCATCGGTGTTATTAAACACCGCTAATGTACTCGTAGGAAATGAAATATCCGGGACAAACATTTGGTCTTCTACTTGCTACTACTACTGTAAATGTTGGCAGTAGGCTTCAAGCGAATGCTATCGAGCACCGCAATATTTTCTATGGAATGTTTTAACAATTAGTTGATTCAATAATATACAAGTTGACTTAACTTGTATATTATTGAATCATCTTACCGCCGCTCCGGAATCCACTGTTTAGAATTAAATAAGTATATCAGACACATATGGTTCATTAATTATTTTATCCTATATCATGTTGCTTCTAATATAAAAAAGTAGAATTTTGACAAATATATCGTAGTGTAATCGAAAAAATAATATCGTACCTGATAATTGTGTAGCATTTGATACTGTATTACATTTCCCGACGCATTGTTTTGATACGAATCTATGAAGTGAACTAAACAAGCAAGACAACACGCAGAATTCCCGGCCGCTTTTTACGAAACCGGCACACAACGCAAATACGATCCGCAAAAAGTTTTTTGTCGTATTGACTTTCACTTAGTCCTGTTCAAACGTTTTCCCTGATCAGTTTCCAGTTACACTTACATAAATCATGCTGTACTACATCATCGCGAGCAGAACGTTACTTATATATATATATATATATACCATGAAGGTTTACTATATTGTAACATTCAAAGTATGCAATAGTATTACAGTCATCGTTGTTTCGTATATTATTCTCGAGTAGAGCAGAAGGGTGTGTGGGGAACAGTTAGGAGGAGGCAACCCTTTCCCTCCGAGGGGTCCACGGCCATCCATCACCGACGACGAGCGAAATGTATTTTAATCCACTGCCCCGCGCCGGAGCGCTTCATGAAACGTGAAAAATGATCCCGAACGCACACATGCTCGTAGTATTCGCACGTGAAAGTTAACTACTCTCTTGTCTGTGTGCTGCAAAGATTGGATTGGGAAGTTTCAGTCGTTTCCATTGTCGCTAAGCACGACGAAACGAACATTACGCAGCCAGCTATCGGTAATAAATGACCTCTAACGACCTCTCGCCACTTATTGCCTTCCTATTAGAACAGTTGGAATGTTAAGACCTCAAGTGACGCTCCGAGTATGTGCAGTCGACGCTGCGCGTCTCATTTCCATTACCGTAATACCAAAAGGCCATTTTACCTAACAATTCTGGAATTGCATTATACATATACTTGGTTATACTTTTTTTTACTTAAGAAGAGTTATTTGGTACACAAATTTTACTTTTACGTTTTTGAAGTTAATTTGCAAGCACTTTTATAGGATATCTTTATATTATTAATATTTTATCGCTTTCGCTTAAACTTTGAAAGCCTCGCAATAAACTCTGTTACGCTGCCAAGTTTGTTTAACAGTGTTCAAGTTTTATAGTCTGAAGCGGTCTCAGGAGGCGCTGAGATTTCCGGCCATTTCGCTCGACGCTCGACGCCGTTCGTTCCCATTAATCATACACAAATTGTTGCGTCGCATCACTTGCCCCTCCCTGGTCCCGGCGGGTCCCCTTTGAGAAGATATGTAAGCTTCGATTGAGCCAGTCATCTCAGCCTTTTGGAAAAATTCACCGGAAAATATTCCATTGAATGCTTTCAGCTGCTAAATATGACACGACTTAATGACAGAGATTCGAGTGAGCGATGATGTCGGGACAGTTTGTTTTTATATCGTAAGCAAAATCAATATACATATATAAAATGGTATGCTATACCTATATAGATGAGTAATATTTACATTTTCTGAATATATTAAGGAATATCTACTTAGCATTTTATGTCTTAATAGAGATAGGGGCAGCCCGTGACCCCATCGTGGGTCGTCACAGCGTAATAATAATATTGAATGTTTTATTGGAGCTGCGCCGGTGATATCTGCCCGTATTACTAAAACATCTGTCCCGGAAAATTTACTCTCGAGCCGTTTATCGTGTGCTCGAGGGTAGATAGAGAAAAAACTGCAATAACGCGGTGTCATAACAAAGACGCCGCCACCGGCCGATAATACTATGATTAATACCCGGCGTTATCTTGAGAGTGCAGACCTCGCCCGCCCTAAGGAAACCGCACCAATCTTCGTTGCTAGAACATCTTAAAACCGTCTCATTTTTGATCAATTTTAGACTCTGTACAATGAAGTATAAGGTTGAAATTGAAATGTAGTGGTATCCTGTTTAAGGTATTCTCCAGACCCAACATAAGAGTTACGGATTTCGCATAATGCATATTATATTCTTGCGGGGGAGGCTCGGAGGGTCGGCGAGTAGTTGGAGCGGGGTTGGTGGAGGGTAAGGCGGGGGAAGGGGAGGTGGTCCGCGTGACCGCACGTCTTTTGCACGCGACAAGCTCTCGACATTTTTTTATTATTATTGCGCTTCGATGGAATTTATTTCGCCAAGGGTCGGTAATAGAATAGCGGACACGGTTGTTTGGCTCAAACTGCGTTTTTGAATATGATTTTTAAATCACATAATGGAGTGTGGTGAGCCTTTCGAGAGTTATTTTAAGGGACGCGCGCACAGGGAGGGTGGAAATAAAAACTCGAGGATAATTTTTCAGGTTGTTGGATTATAATAGCAATTGTAATTAGTTTCACGGTACATTTGGCGGGGATTAAAGAGACGATTAGTGGAGCAATAAACAATGTTAATGGCAGGCTTCAGCGTCAGGTGCTGGCGAATATTGGCCGGCGGATCGCGACCGGCAGACAAACGGGGAATGGGGAGTGTGTATTAAGATGCAACAATCCTTGCATTGCTGGTTTATTTCATAGTCATAACGATATATTTGATTGTATGACTATACAAGTTAAGGTATTTCTATCGTGACAAAGTCCTTAAAATATTTCGATTATCTAATCGTTACTATATTATATAATATAAATAAAAATACAAAATCCTGGATTGACCTGATCAACCATCTTATTAAAGCAACTACACCATGAAATCCTTTTTACGGCATCTCAATTTGTCCCGAGAAGACGTATACAGGATCATAAAAATATGACGCGTGAAGGCTTGTATACTTACTCGATCTTATTTAAAAATATTGACAAGAGTAAATATACTCAATTATTTCGTACAATAGCAAGTAGTAATAGTATTGTTCGTTATTAATCTTCAATGGAATAAATGCAATAAAGATTTAATAGATAAATATAATTTACTAGATTGAGATGTTTTGTCTTATCTGTTCTCAGATGCGGAGCGGTCTCGAAGTATGTGACGATGACCACGAGCGCGACCATCGTGAGATGACAAAGATGACAGATCAATACGAATACGTTGGTAATAATTATGATTTAAATTAAGGCTACGTATTTAATATTCATTGAATTTATTGAAAAAACATTTTGTTTTGTAAATATTTAACTAATTTTTAAATTGTTTATATTTGTCCGCTAATACAGCTTCGTTTATCAGGTACGTGTGATGACGAGCATTTTTGTATCGTCTTCTGTACATTGAGCTCTTCTCATATTCTGTTTTCCTGGTACCGTCGTTGTCTGTACGAGCTTTAGGATGTTGTTCCACCTAGAATGTCTTCAGGCAGATCTGTGCTTTGCTATATTTTATTTAATTAGGTAATTGTAACACTACAGTTACTTGTAATATTATATAATGGTTAAATAATTAATAGAGAAATGATTACTAATACGCTAGTTTGTTAATGTTAATGTACTATGGTACACCACGAATGTAAAACTCAGAGATTTTAGGAATTAAAGTGCTGCCATCACGATTGAAAAAGACAATAAAATAAAATATAATGTATTAATAAGCTTATGATGCCGTGTTGCATAGTATGAATGTCGGGTTATTTTCTTAACGAAGCGTTGAAATGTGACCTAAATCCTTTAAGGATCGGACAATCAGTCAGACCCGGAAGTCCCAGCTCTAGCTATAGTGGTAATGGATCGTACATATTTCTGCAATTGATTAGGCGGGGGCGGTTGCCATGGCGACGGACTGCACTGCCCCCCCGCGCCGCGTCCTCCCCTCCCTCTCTCCCGACACGAGTCATTGTACAGCATCCAAGAGCGCTCATATTGCAATCCCCTTTATGAGACATCTTTCATTATTGTCTATGTGTAATAATTATCACCGAGAGTTAGACTGTTCGATACATTCTTTCCTCTCTCAAAGTAAATTTAACAAAATATTAAACTGAAACACACTAGGTATCGTTTTTCGTAAAATATAATAAATTATAATATTGTATGCAAATGCAGTATTAAAGGTTATTCTTTATAATCTGACATTAATTTAAAGTTTATCCTAAACTCGTTGCGAGGTGACTATGATTGTGATTACATTTACCTCCGAATCATGGTTTCGTCTCGGGTCCCGTTGTTCGGCCGTCGAGTGGAAGTCGTAGTCAGTTGTTATTTCGCACAGAATGCAATAAAGTTTCTGTAATGTGTCGCGCGTTATTGGGCCGTTTCTCGACGCAATATCGCACCTGCTATTGGTACATTTAATCACGTCGCCGATTGTCTTCTAAAATAGGAGGCAGGAAGCCATCGAGTTTCAAGTTAATTTCCTCGGCGGGGCTAATCCGCGCGCCTAATTATTGCAGCCGCCCCACTCGCCCACCGTCTTCCTTGGGGGGTGAATTGATTCCTTATAAAGAGGTTCGGGTACGTGATTAACTCTTATAATCAGCACTTTTAAAAAGTATATCTTTCTACGCTACCCGTGAATAGTGGGATTTATTCTTCATAGTGAATTTTGTATGAGGCGTTTCATATAATACGGAGGATACGATTATAGGAATATTCGAGCTGCTGATAATTCAATTTGAAGTATTAAATCTTCGATCCAGTTGAGGCCTTTCGTTAGTAGGGGAGTCTGGTACTATTCTGGTACTAAAGGTAATTAAATTATGTTTTATTATTTACCGAATAATTATTTACACGAAGACCGGACCTACGGTAACTAGGAGAGAAGTATCACGGGAGGGTAATTACGAGCGTCGAGGATGCGAGGGGGGGCGAGGGGGGCGAGAGGGGCGAGGGAGGTGCGGCCGCATTCATTTGGTAGCTGTAACTCTTTTGTATGAATTTAATTAGATTCCTTGTAGAATAGATCTTGACTTTCCTTTGGTTTTGCTTAAATCGTTCAAACTCTGATTTATTTTTTTGCATTTCCCACGTGCTTGTAACTTTCTACTATTGTGGTCGACGTAAGCGTTACCTGTTAGAATAATATAATTTGGCATGTTGCAACAACCATTACTTTTAATTCGAGCCACAATTTGTCAATGTAAGTATAATTTGTCATTTATATAGAATGTTTCTTACCTAAACCTGCCGCACATAGAGGAGTCACACACAGCTTCAATTATCTCTCCCTCTAATGAAGGGAACGCATCAGCTTATGCAAATACAGTATTCGGCGCGTGCAGATGTGGGGGCGAGGCGCGCGGGAGGCGGGGGGTGGGGGGCTGGGGGGGTGTAGGGCGCGAGGGTGCAGCATCGATCGGCATGCATAATGAATGTCTCCCCACGTACACTATGTTTGTTTTGCGCACTCTACCACTTGGATGCTTTCGATTTAGATATACAAACTAGGAAAATAAATTGTATTTTCATATCTCATATCGATTGTAGGCAACTTAAAAGGAAACTTCAACGGAAACTCTATTCAGCTGTAACATCGATATCGCGCTACCGCGATACTTTTGTCCTTAAGTTAAAGTTAACGCATACACTGCGACTGTGGTGTCACATACGTTGCTATGCTGCTCGTACGGACTGAGGTAGTAACTATAGTGTGAAACCTTATAACTTTAATTTGATCATTAAATAGCGTAAGATGGGTCGTTAGGTGTGTCATAAGCGATGGCAATAAATACTTGTAGAGTGTTTTAGAGCGGCACATCCGCCGCCCCCCCCCCCCCCCGCGCCGCGCGCCGCCCGCGGGCGATGCGCTTCTTCATTAAGGGTTTAATGACGAGTCGATATTGCATTGTCTCAAGTCAGAGACAGTTTCAAGTTATTCTTTGTAAATAGTATTCAGTACGATATGAGGTGATGGAACTTCTTTTTAATTTTACGAGTAATCTTTAAATTTGTACGGTTATTGTCAAAATTTAATTAAAACTGAACACTATACATTAAATAATAAAAAAGTTTGTAAATAGCCTGGCCTTTGTAGTGAACATGTGACATTTTCTATGTAAAAATGTTTACGGTCGGTGATATATTTCAATAAGAATTATCCCCGAACTCGTTATGTTTACTGATTGAGACACAAATTACAAGAGGACCATACACTTTATAAACAAAGGTGATCGTTTTCTATTTCATCTAGTTCTCTATAGAGAACGCGATGTTAATACAGATACCTAATTCGAATTCAATAAGTTCATCATCTCCCTCCATATGTTCATCGATTTGCTGATTTGGAGATCAGAGCTTAACACGTGAACATTGTAGTGGAGCCGCCTGCAGTGCGGCCGAGCCTTTGTGCGAGGCGGGCGAACAAAGCCCTTGCGATCTGAAGCGAAATAAGGATCGTGAGACATTTATGACATCCAACCGCCTTCAGCTGAACGACGCTATAGTATTACCTGCTCGTTACACACACCGCGTGTTACTATATAAATATATATCGTGTTTACAATTGAGATGACTAATTAATTTTAAGCCGGTACCGCCCCGGCGGTACATATGTGATTAACGGGTGGTACGGCACTTATTCAAGAAATAAACTATACACGTACGCCGGCACAAGGGCGAGTGCATCGCATGATCAGAATCCCAGAACAGGTTCACTTTTACCCAAAATCAAAATATAAAACATTCAAGTAGGCTCCTACTATTTACTTTTGAATATTCTATTTTACAAGATTTATATTAAATTTAAAGTTGCCATCGGCTCGGAACGTTGATTCTACTCTACTCCGGTAACAAACTCAGTAAGCAATCACTATTTTAACCGTCAGTAGGGACTTCAAGTAACTTGCAATTAATTTTAGTCTTATCTTGCAAGACATCGTAACGTCCTAGTGATATCGTGTCCTCTATCGACCACTAGCAATCGCCAGGTCAAGATGTGGCTTTAACATTCAGCAACATCGCCGTAATGACGTGATTAAATGCGGAACCTCAACAACGCAACGTCTAAAACATCAGAACGTATCGCAGCCGCGTTCGTCGACAAAGCGGCCGCTGTTATTGCGGCTCGCGGGGCGGGCGCCGGGCCCGCCGGGCCCGCCGGGGCCGCATTCCGCCCGGCCAATATTATACGCTCCTAGTTAGCGCGCACTGATATTAAGAATTCCTCAATGTACAGAGCGCTTTTGATTTGGGCTTGTAAGGTTTTCGTTGAGTTTTCTCTCTTTTGTTTGCGTGGTTAAAAATTTACTTAGATTTTATAGACGAGGAGAAAGTGGAGACCGAGCCAGAGGACGAGTCGAGGCTTATGTCGATAAAATGGAAAATAATTACGAAACCAAGCTCGGTAGTCGAAGTGAGCCGCGGGCCGCAAGCGCTCCTTTGTTTATGTATATCTATTAGGTGCCCTCGTCTCATAAACATTAGTTATAACGCGTGTACCTTCGTGGAGTCGGTTGTAAGAATGATAAATATCTAAAATTCTAAAGAGCGAATCTCTCAAGTATTTATTGGCAGAAGGAGGCTCTGTGAAATCTAATCTGTGCTCCGAGATTGGAGCGCGGCACAAAGTTGGTAATTGAAAAATCTTTGCAGTCGCCGGTCCGCCTCGAATTAAACTCGCTACAATCCTACATATTACTTTACAATACCGCCCCGTCCCCCTCCCCCTCCACACCCTCACATGCGACACACATGCACGTTCCGTACAATACGACAAAAGACTTGATAAATGTCCACACGCTTGAGTTAATTTTTGGATGTTTTGTAATACTTATGTGACGGTAATTGTCTCGTTAAGCTCGATAGATTTTCGTAACAACCGCGAGGACCTTATAGGCGACGACCAGGTTCGATTGCTCGCGCGTATGTTGAATATAAAAATTGAGATATTTATTGATGTACCACCGCGCGGGTACAGGTTGTCATGCTGCTGGCTTACTTTAAACAATACCGATAAATGAGGTTCAAATACCGTTAGAGCTTCTGTGTCAGGCCAATGAATGTTTCGTTCATTTAATAAAATCAACGGCTGACTAAAGTAGCAAATTTTAAAAGTATTCTCATGTCTGGATTCTTCTGTATTTATAAAAAGATCGCAGTGATGTAGTATTTATTGTAGTGGCCCTCATTACGCTCGGCGAGATTCCACTCTTTATTTATGAAATAAAAATGAAAACATTTCTGCGGAGCGCTGACGAATGGCCTCCCCCTCGCCCTCCCCCTGACTCTCCCGAAGGGGGTATCTCGGCGACATTATATAATTCACCCACCTTCCACTGTAGGCGTAGCGCTTGTGGCCTTTAAAATGACCATTCGGATTCCATACATTATAAAAAAGTATTAATGAAGACATTATTTATACCGACGTTGTATGTAAAGAATACATAAACGAACGAACATTGTAAACATTTTAAGGATTCGTATCATTATCAAACAACTCACAAGTTAAATAAATAAATAAAATATTCAAGTCGACCGCAGCGTTCCGGCAACCGCTACATTGCAAATTCCCCCAACAATCCCTGTAATGTAAAATCATAAACACAAACGAATTCAGTCGAGATAAATGTATTCATTCGCACAAATGTAGTGGATGTAAAATGTTCAAAACTACGATTCCATTTGCGTGTGTCGGGTGCGTTTTATTGCTTCTCTCATGAATACATCGCCGGCGCCCTCGGCGCCCTCCGCGCGCTCCGACTGCGGCGGAGAATATACGCTCGTAAGCTGTGTATGTGCGAAACGTCTATTCCCTTGAATATTTTAAAAATACACTTGGTTTATACGGCAATCGCTGATCGGGTTTTTAAAGATTTTGTCTCTTTATTTTGAATATCGATGGAAGGGAAGTTTGTTATTATAGATTACTTTAAATATAATTTAACAGTTGCTTTTAAAAATTGTAAGGATATCAATGTAATTGATTCATAAAAACGAGGACTTATACAATATAAATGCATACAATATCTGCACTATATCCTAAAACCGCATTAAAGAATCCGAGCCCAGTCGCGAGTCACTCCCCCTGCAGTATTTTCGATTACGTTGTAAACAACTTACGACATTCCTGAGCAAGTGTTTAAAATTGGGTCCTCAAAGGCGCGGTGCAGCGACGGGGCGCCCGGGGCGAAAGGGCAAAGTAATTGGTCTCGAGAGCGGGCGAAGCCCTACGACATATTGCAAACATATTCTCCGCTTGAAATTTATTGTAAATCGCGGCGGGCGGGGATTTGAATTCGGGCGGCGCCCCCACGAGCCTCCGCGTGTCAATAAACCGAATGGACTTTGGAAATTCGCTACATTCGCTCCGTGTTTGCGTTTGCTGCCTTCGCTTTTTTCTCCGAGAAAAGATCGTCCCCCGGCCCCTCCCCGCCCGAGGCGCTTCCGATTTTATTTATCTAAGGTTTTCCATTCCGTCGTAATTGTGTGAGTTGCGAGCTCGATTGTTGCTAAAGCGAATATTTATTTGGGTTCGAGTTTGCTTTCCATTTCGCCATCCGCCCGCTCTCATCTCTCGCTGCGAGGAGGCGCGGGTCGCCGCAGTCGCCACGCGACTTTTCGGTATTGTGCTACAAATCGAATTTGGAGAGGCTCTGATATAACGATGTTCGAAGAAATGACTCGTCTCCGTCGACTGACACTATCAAAAAATTGATCGTCCCTTTCATAAACAGAACTCTGCGTACATCTGTACGATCACAAAAGCGAGGGAAGCAATCCAATCTACACAAAACATTCGTGTGCGACGAGTGCAATAACAAGCGAGCGACGGGGCCGGCAATCAGCATTAGTCGGAATATATTTGGCGTAAATCTTTCACGGCAGCTTTTATGTATATCGTAAAAAACAGCGAAGTGTCCGAGTGAGCCATAAATACGGCTCGTAAAGCCGCCCCGCGCCGCCGCCGCCCGCGCGCCGCTGCTGCGGAAGTGTCGCGTCACGCGAGTGCTCACCTCGGTTGCGACTTTTCGCATTGTTACTTCGAATTCATAAAATTGAACTTTTCTAAATGATTTCCCTTCGACCTGACTGCGAGTGAACGTACTCTCGCAGTCGATATCGCGCGAGTTTAATGTTAACTTTCCGCCGGCCGGCGCGGGGAGGCCGTTTTGCATGAGCAGCATTATTTAGTAGCTATTTATTGTCTCCGTTATTGGGCCGGGTTGCGAGTGCGCGAGGGGCCGCTTTGTTTCGATTATTGTTTATTTTTTTCGGGACGCCCCGGCGTCGTATTTGTGTTTTCGTTTATTTTCTGATTTCTATTCTATTCGTAAGTTTAAGGCGCTCCGTCATAACTCCTGTCAGCTCCTTGATATTACGTTTAGAGTCTGATCTATGAACTTCTCTAACTAAACTTACAGAAATTTGAATTTGATCACGTTACCTAGACATATATTTAGATGAAAGTTTAAATGTATGTACCTACATAATATATGTTTTGGGTTTCAGATGCCGACGGGGCCGCGGCGCGCTCAGCGGAGGCTCCGGCGCCCTTACGTACTTACGCTCACGCGTTAGGTAATTGGAATACTTTCGTACTGTAATTATGAGCCGCCGAGTCGAATTATGAGATATCGATGGTGTCCCAGAATCATTGCAATAAACTATTGTACAAATGCATTTTGAATACCTATCCATTTCGCCACTACCCGATATGATTACAATATAACCGATGATGACATACAGCGTCACATAGGAGAGCACCGCTCGGAATGAAATTATTCCCCCAGCGTCGCTGCCGAGTCCGCCTCGCTCGGTAGACGCGAAAAATTCATAGTAGCTTGTAGCTCGGTTGAACGCGATTCTCTCTAAGACAAAGTGTGTTATTTCTCGCGGGGTCCGCCCGGAGGGGGCGGCGGGGGGGTTGGAGGTCCCGCGGGCGGCCGGCGGGAGGGGGGCGGAGGGGGTAGTAATATTTTTACGAGCGCGTTTTATTGCCCGCGCGCGATAAATTTGTCATCGGCCGCTTCAGCCGCGCTGGCGTCCGCGCCGGGGCCGGGCCGGGGCCGGCTCCGGGGCCGGCTCCGGATCGCCGGTCGCAGCAACTATCAACGATGCATTCGATTTCATCACAAAAAGTAATAACCCGACCGTAAAACATATTTACATATGTTCGTCCTACTCGGAAATACATCGAGTGCATTCGTCGGCTCGCATGCGTTGGATCGCTGGCAGCCCCGGGTCTCCCGAAACGGGTAATCGGCGCTACTTTGGAGGAATTGGGAAACGATCAAAACAATCGCGGTCGCAGTGCACGACAGCTTTAGGCTTCTTGTAGACTCGCTGCAATGTGCTTGTGAAGTCGATGACAATATATCGTAATCAGGAGCTAATCGTGTAGGAGCTCGCATTATATTCTGCTTCTCCTGATTTTTATTCCGTACAAAACTTAATTTAACTATTGCAATTGAATTCAGAGCTCTGTTTACTAAAATATGACATATATTCCCAATAATATGGATCTATTTGAAAGTAATGGTGACAATCGCCTAGGTAGTCGTGTAGACACGAGGAAGAAAGGTAAACTAAAAAACACCTAGCTTCTGATTTCGCAAAGTTAATACTTCCTCCCGGGAGCACGATATTCGTTTCAATAATTTGAAGTTAGTTAAGTGGGCCTATTCAAAATTTTAAAGCTTTCGTCAAAAAACATTGATAAATGAGGCGCAGTACTCAATACAAGAATAGTTTTAATATGATTAAATAAAAGTGTGGACATACAGTATTCGTTGGTTGTTTTTGCCAGGATTTATATAAACTTAATTGTCCTTTACTGACGTACGCTGTAATCAAAACGATGGCAAGGAGGACCCACTTAGTTTTCTTGCCGGTTCTTCTCGGTAGAATCTACTTTCGGAACCGGTGGAAGCTTTACATTTAATCCGACCCTGTAACGTAACATAACGATTCGAATGTGCTGTTGTGAGCTCACTTGAGTGAAGAGTATTTTGATTTTATAATTTTCTCCTCAAAAGGCTAAGGCTAAGGCTAAGGCTAAGGCTAAGGCAGGGTGCGCGGTGAGAGGTTTACAGGCTATGTAGGATTTAGATAAAATAAAGCGGCGGCGGCGTACGTGAGTGGCCCAGCGCGGCCCGACGTCGGCACCTCGCGCTGCGGTCATCTGCGTTGTGATATTACGAGGGGACTTAAAATGGATTGTTTTAAAATTGTCATCCACCGTATCAGTTGACTCGCATGACTCGCCCTTGTAAGTACTCCCGCCTGTGGGAGTTGGCAGAGTTGGAGTGTCGCCCGATAGGTTCGGTTAGTTATCACGCTCGATCTCCAGAGAGAACGTTACGAACGCAAGGCAGAAACGGGTCGAGGGAATTCCGATTGAGACGACGAGACGCGAAATGGTTCAGGAATATTTCATCGGCATAGTTTTTGCCGTGGACCGGTCGACGTAGTATCGTATGAGTTACGTTCCGGTGCGACCGGTGCCGGTGATCAGGATTGACCGATCAGCTCTGACACGACGTCCGCAAAAACGTCCGGCGGCGTCCCGCGGCGCGGCTCCAGTTAGCTATAAAAATTACATTTAATTCCTTCGTTTAAAGTATTAGCAATGGACGTCGGTCGTTATTAATATTCTACTTTTTGCACGTCGACTTGCCGCCGGGAAAAAGGGGGGACGAAGTGTAAGCCTGAGAAAGTTTCACGAGACTTGAATTTGCTAATCCATTTAAATTTCGAAAACTCATGACTTTAGGAGTATTATAGACAAGGCATACTGTATAATATACAGTCGACGTATCTTTCGAGTACAAAGCGGATAGTGTAGATACAGTTGCCATGAATATTAATTATTTTATAATGGTTACCCACTTCTAAGCGATTATTGTGCGATGGTAATGTCGTTCCGTTCCGTCTCTCCTACCGCAAGAGCGAGAGGTCTCGGTCTCTCTAGAGCCGATTTCCAGTTGTGATAAATTTATGTGTCTTTTTAAACGAAATAACATTACACGGAGAAGTCAAACTGAAAGTTACCTAGCTAGTCATTTAAAAAACCTACGTAAGGTTGTTAAATAAATTCTTCAGAGCTGATACGAACCGGCGGAAGAAGTAGCCGGATTAATGATTTTTGTAAATGTCTTTTCGGCTCAGCGTACTAAAAAGAAAGAGTTACAGATCAGACGCTTAGACTCTTGTGTTTATTATTACTAGTACTTAAAAATATCAATAAATAACAGGATGTAGAATACGAAGACGTATCCACGCAGGCAGGACGTTGCTGCAACTATTCGCTCTTCAGTCCATTATATTGTAACGCCGCCGTTCGCTTCCCACACGCAGCTCTCCGGGCTCAATATTTTGCTAGCGATGTTTGTGTTCACGCTGCTGCTGATACTCCCTTACAGAATATAATATGATGACTTGGTGGTAGCTACCCCAGGCGGGCGTGTACAAAGTCCTACCACCGAGTAGACGTTTGTTCGCCGATAATATGACCACCGAGCTGCTTGCCGATTCTTCTTATCGGAATATACATTCCGAGCCGCTGGTAGCTTTCCGTTCAATATACCTAATACTGTAAAATGACCATTTAGAAGTGCGTGTAAAAAATATTTTTTCTTTATCTACACCTCGAAAAAACAGATACCTAAAAAATTAGAGAGCTGCTAACAAAAATGATTTACAATTGCAATTTATGTTAATTTCATAAAACTCACTAATTAAAGTATTCGTCGTTAGCTGCTCCGACTCTTTCTTTTCGTTGAGTTTATTAATGAGCAAAATTTGGGGAATTTTAATATAGAAGTGAACAGCACCTCGTGCAGGGAACGATGAATTGACTTTGCTACCGAGCTAGCACCGATTCTGAATGAAAATTCTGGAAGAATCGGCTAAAAACTCCGAAGTTCCCTGTGAAACGATCTTATCTTAGCACAGACCCAGAAGACTTAATTCTATTAACGAAAACTTGTTTATTTCGCTAGCTCGAGTATGACGCAATAAGATGAAGCGATTTCCCTTTGATACCCCAATTGTGAGGCTCCTATGCCTCAGATAAATCGCAGAATAGCTCAATACCATTCTGCGATTTCTCCCGCCTGTGCACCCTGTGCGCCTGCGCAGGGCGGTTTCGGTGCCAGTCGTGGAGCGACCCTCAGTCGAACCATATTGTTCACATTGGAAAATAGCATTAATACTGGAATGGCCATAAATGAAGTATCGAGACAGGCCTGCAATTACCATATTCTCTTTTGTTTCCGATTTAAAGCTCGTACGTACTACGAGTACGTTGCTCGTTGCCAGATACCTTTTAAAAATTATGTTAATTATGCTAAGTACGGAGCGACATCATAAATTATAGCACTAATAAAAGCCACTGAAATACCTCATAAGTAATCGGATTTTTTATTATTGTTCTTTAATAGAAGTCGCATCTGATGGTGACGACTTTAGTCGCCAAGTTATTTTACCGTATCACCAGATCTTTCAAATGCGCTTGCAACTTCTGACTCTGACTTTATAGTTCCATTGTCCACGTTCAGTTAAATCGTCGAGGCTCGTTTATTACGCAAATAAAATCGAATCCGTTATTCAAATAGAAGGATTCCACTTAATCACTGCCATCGGTTTGCAAAGAGAATATCTCGACATGAGAACAACCCGCGAAAGTAGCTCAGCGGCGTTTTTTACTCAATTGTGATTACATTACATTAGCATCCTGTAAATTTTCCACTGCTGGACTAAGGCCTCCTCTCCCTTTGAGGAAAAGGTTTGCAGGATATTCCACCACGCTGCTCCAATGCGGGTTGGTGGAATTTCGTTGAAATTAGACACATGTAGTTTTCCTTACGATGTTTTCCTTCACCGCCGAGCACGAGATGAATTATAAGCACAAGTTAAGCACATGAAATTCAGTGGTGCCTGCCTGGGCTTGAACCCGAAATCATCGGTTAAGATGCGCGTGTCAGATTAAGTAAGAAATAAATAAATAATTAGACGATGACAGACAAGGCTTACACTATGTATTGTATGTTTTAATCAATTCTGTAATAATAATAATTTAATTTAAGTTATTTTTTAATTGTTTTGATAACCTTGATATTAAATAAGAGGGTACTTTGACTTTTCTGTTCAATATTGTGAGTCACGTGATTTGTAGTGAGGCTTATATAAGTGATGGAAGCTCCGTACAGAACACTTTACTTTTGACTTTTACTTTTCACTTCGATCTTGGACCAGCAAGGTGCTAACATTTAAGGCACGATATAATTTTGTGATATAACATAATTGTTATTGCTTGTTAAATTATTCATGAATATATGAATTGTGTTTTTGCAATTATCAATATAGAAAGTTAGAATAATTGTATTTAACTAATATGACTGTATTTTTGGATATTGAAAAAGAGTAACTACTGAGTTTCTTGCCGGCTCCTCTCGGTAGGATCTACATTCCGACCCGGTGGTAGCTTTACTTTAAATAGTTTGTTAAATGACGATTCAAAAGTGCTTGTAAAAGCCTACTTGAATAAAGTATATTTTGATTAAGGTAATTGGTTTTATTGTAATTATTAATTGATACAATATTACGTTTACTACAGCTATTATAATGGCTAAATAAATATTTGTGTTTCATATATAATCTTTTATTGTCTTAAAACCTTAAAATATAATAAAGTAATAAAGAAATAGAAATGATCTTAAAATATCCTGACACAATGTATTAAGTCTCTGTAAAAACTCTAACACACGCGGTCTAACCGCTGCGCCATCTCGGCTCAATTGTGATTATTTACGTATATTCAATATCAAAAAGAAATAGCTGATGCCATCGCTTCATACTATTTATTTTTATATTTATGGCTGCCAATCGCAGCGCAGTCGCTAAATTTCAATCTTACATTTTCATACGTAAATACGTTTTAAATATGTTATTAAATTCCTCAAAATTAATGCAAAATAAAGAATTGTAAAGTGTGTTTGGGTCGCGTGACAAACAGAATCAGTGTGAGAGATACATCCAGAGAACTTTATTAATAGTTCTTTTATTTGTATTATTATTTTATATTGTAATGATTTTTTTTTAACCACAATGTCCGAGGTTAAGTTATAATTGGCATATCATATATTTCACAATAACAAAATACTTATTCCGTTGCTTTAAAATAATTTGTGTATTAAATTAGATGATTTAATGAGTAACCCAAAAGTTGTGAGAAAACCTGTAAGTTTCGGACGAATAATCTTCCACATCTTCCAAACCTTCTCCTCAAAAATGAGAGGAAACCTTAGCCTCGCAGACAGCAGCTAGGCGTTGACAGAGTGTAAACGAAGTCACCGCAAACGATAACACATTAAATTCTTATAAATAACCGTTTCATCCGTAGCCATTTCAAACAAATTCACTTGGTGTGCGCGTACTATAAAGTGTTGTTGCGATTCCACCCGCGATACTCAGAGCGTTCGGGAGCCTCAACATCACCTCGAGATGTATAAGCTATACCAATACGCATTCAAGTGATAAATTAATAATATACATTAAACTATCATTTACATTCAAAATATAATCGAGTACAACGTACATACATACACGTAGGGCGTCTATGCCAGTAAATCCGCAAATCGTCTTCTATATTAGACTGGCAAGCAGTATCCTGCGTCAATTTTTAACTAAAAATAAAAGTATCTACGTATGTCCAATATCAAAGTATTATCGACGTTTTCGTGTTCCCACTTTTTACTTCAGACAGACACGTCGGCACTTAAACAGCATGGTGTCGGTTTTTGTCGCTGTTCACACATTTAATATGATTTTTTCTTGTAATTTTCTAACATATCTTCCGGACAGGTGTGTGTAATCGGAACAGCCGCCTTGAATAAGTATTATACATTTGCTTTTAATTTAATAATAAAACTGTTTTAGTCGTGGATTCGTGAAAATTATGATTGGAAGTAAAATAGTGTGGAATCATCAGGTAACTCAGACCTGAAGAGAACCGGCCAAAGAAACACATACAAGTTTTTGAAGGCGATCGTTTAGGGAGCGGTTCTGTCACAAATAAAATTCCTTTTATTTTACAAATACAGGCGCTTTAGGATCTGCGAGCATAACTAGCAATTATTACAAGAAGGCGAGTAAAGCGGCAACAGGCGAACGGTAATAATCGTTTGCACAGAAACGGTTGAGTCCGATGACGAGGAGTTGTGATTGAACGCTCGGCCGCTAAGGATACTCGGTGCACACGAGCGCGGAGCGGCCGACACGCACTCGACTCGAGATTTGCTCCGATGCCAGTTCTCGTAAAGACACACTTTTTTGACATAGGTAGGAGGCACATGTTGCTACGTGGTCACCACGGCATATAGAAAATGGTGCTGGAAGAAATATCAACCATTCCTTACGTCACCAATGCGCCACCAACCTTAGGAACTAAGCTGTTATGTCCCTCGTGCCTGTAGTTGCACTGGCTCTTCAAACCGTAACATAAAAATAATGAGTACTGCTGTTTGGTGGTACAATATCTGATGAGCCATGAACATGAACTGTTCACTAAGCTTTAGCATACGGCGCGGTATCGAGTTTCTTCTAAGGTCGGGAGTCAAATAAAAGATTCGATGTAGTGTATATACATAGGTGTATCCGCTGCGCCTGGCGACGAATATTACTCTAGATCAGACTTAGATGACGTTTCGTGCAATGACGCGCATATGACGAACGAACACAACGACCGAGTCAGCGGGTTACTGTAGTGGGCAGTTAGTGGAACGGATACACACTCGTATGAAAATGATTCGCACCGATAGCATAAAATATACAAATAAATACACTTTCCAAGGTGTTTGTTTACGATAACTTTCACGTATCGCTTGCTTATCGAAAAGTAAACTAAACTATCTTCAGACGCTAACGCCTCGATCGATCGACTTTAACCGACTTGAAAAAAGATAAATGTATTTACGTGAATATTTAAACGTTTTAATTCTAATGGTTTCTTTAAGTTTCTTAATAATAAGTTTAAGTTTCTTCGTATAAGTGCTGAGTCGAGCAGCAAATCATGTCGCTGATTTAAAAGAGCAGTCACTCCTGAAATTTGATATGCTTTCTTTATCTTTTCCTCCAATTCGTCTGGCCTCGGTCGAAAAAACATCCACAGAATATCTGCATGTGTCGCCTGAAATATTGGCACACGAGGTTCCAAACTGGCATACAAAAAAATCTGGCAAACTCCTCTTCTCTAAAGAAGAGCAGTTACTACACAGAGATACGTGTACGGGTGTTCGTCACCTGCCACGTGAATAGGATTGGCACAGTAGAGTTTAGATGAAATATTGTAATATAATTGTCAAGTCAAGCTAGCGCTGCTCATTCAATCATTGACTTCCATATTGCCGGTTCGGCGCGGAGGTTTCAGAAAGAGAAGCCTTCGAATTCGTAGTGATTTCACAGTAACTCTTATTTCCGAAAACCCAAGAGTCGTTGACCCACGATTCGCGATCTTCGGATGTAGACACATTCACAGCACACAGTAGATACAAAGTTCCGTCAGCACTATTATTCGGTTTGCAATGTTCGCAAGAGGTGAGAATCATTACTCGTTGCGGTTACTTTTGAGGAACGCTGATCGTTCAAAAACAGTTCATCGCAACACGAGGGACTGGTCGTCCACAGACGACAAATAAACTAATGTACTCTAGTGTAAATATTATAAAGTGCTCGAAATGAAAAGATTAAAATATGTAAATGAGCTGGTATAATATGTATTTATGACGATGAATATCAAACGACACACGAGACGCGAGCGAGCAGCCGGTTAACGTGATCACGAACATTGCTTTTTGCCCGCCATTGTTCTCCACACCCGACGATTCGGGAACAATGCGAGAAAAACTCGTTCAACATACATTTACATCGTATAATTTGATATAATACCTAATAAATAAGCTAAATTACTACATTCTATAAACGAGAATTTAAAGCGGCCTGGAGTCGCATACGCGACCTATTATTTAAAGCTACTTTTTAAATTATCATGTATTATTCTATTAAGCTGAAGATTGAAGTTCAAGTGTAATTTTTACTAATGAATAAGGAGAAATGTTGAGTTTCGACCGCACGACGCGACACTCGGTGATCACAAATAATATTTTACATACGCATATTCCTTTCGGTTACAGAATATCTTCTAAAAAATCTCCCCCGAGAGACGCAAACCGAGTCCAAAACTCATACGCCGTTAAAAATTTGTAGTTACTCGAAACGGTGCTACGAAACGGTCACGATTAATATAAAATACAGTTAATTTGATAAAATAATGTTAGGCAGCGGTACAAATATTAGTGAAACGATAATGGCTCATGAGTCAGTCACAGCGGACGGAGGGCTCCCGCGAGTCGTGTGTGCTTTTCCTAATTTCCCGCGTCGCGCCGCCGCCGCCGCGCCGCCATGGACCTCAGCCAGGTGAGTGCCCGCTTGCTCCTGCTAGGGCTCCTCTGTGACTCTTCCGCAGCTCCCGTTCTACGAGCCGGCGTAGTGTTTGGGGCCGTGGTGGTGGAACGGATCGTGTCTGATGAGACATCGTTGACGTAGTCGGTATAAATATTATTATAATCTGTTCGTTGAATAATCGACTCCCTGAGTCACGTTTCTCCGGAAAACTTATGAATATTTATTAAATGAAATCGTTGATAACGCTTCGGGCCGCCTCGTCGATTGATAAATAATTTGATTTCATCAGAAATACTTTTTACTTCCATGCAGCCGCCTGAACAAAAATTATAAACGGTTGCATTCATTCATGACATAAATATGTTTTAAACGGTCGTTCGGCAGTTATTTATACAACTAGGTAGTCTTACAAGCGCGCACTGTTTATGCGAGGTAGAGAAACGATATATCTGTATGTAAGTCGGTTTAGTGCTTGAATGTTATGTCTAAGAATATGAGGAGTCCTTTCAAATGTAAAGAATCCGAACAATTTGAACAGCAGAAGAAGAAGAAGAATTGAGATAATTGCGTCTGCGTTTCAATTAGATAATTGTATGTATGCCCATTTTTTTATTTTACCTTCCATTACGGTAAATATAACGTTAGTCAAACTTGTATATATGTATTATTACAAAAAATATATAAAACTTAAAAACTACACGCATTACTAATCTAAATATGTACCTAACGCGTGACAACAATGTAGATAATTTAATGATATAACCAAAAATCGAATACATTAGCATACGTATGTGATTATAGTATTATGTCTCACTACAATTCGCTTTGGAGTAACGCTACTGATATTGAAAATATTCAACGAAAAAAAGAGCTGTCCGATCTATTTACAATCTTGGGGCTCGATACTCCCTTCGGGATGTTTTTGATATAGTAGGTATACAACCTAATGGTGTATATTTACAATAATATGTTGACAATCTTTGTATTACACTGAAAGGGCATAAATAGGGCATAATATCACTCAATACGAAATTATATAAAAGTGTGACTTTCAAAATAAATTTAAAAATATCCTGACTGGACATATTTGAATTTAATCGGAATTGATCGACATAAACTCTAAAATAAAATAAGAATCTTGTTTTCGAATCTATAATCCGAAGAATATTTAACACATATGTACCAACTAAATATTTAATAAAAATAAATAGTTTTTGAAAATTTCTGTACAATAAACACAAACTATCATACAAGGAATACACTTAACTAAATAAAAACAAGAAAAAATGCACACAGGCGGTAAGAGTTATCGATATAACAAGGACACAAAAATATGTAAAAACTAAAACGAGACCTCTTTGGCACACATATTTGATCGAAATGGGTCTGCTGAAGCGCTGGGCTCATTAAAAATGTTACGCGAACGAGACACTGAACATATGAACTTAGACCTAGGTTACTTATTCCCTTACCCAAAGCAGAAATTTAAAAATTAAAGACTACAAAAATCTTTAATTTTTAAATTACTTGCCAACAGCGAAAACAAGATGATAAAGAAAACGCTGTCGATTTTTTTCAATTCTTAAACAATTCAATGCATTCCGTATATTCTCATAACTCGCACTAACGATATAATATGCACCTTTGTTTATATCATTTCGAAATATAATGCTTAACTAATTTTAATATTGAATAATAAAGTAATTAATTTATAACGAGGGGCCGAGAGTTTTTATTAGAGTTGTCATGTTTTACGAGGGCGTGCAAATGAGGCGCGGGACATCTATGCTGATGCTCTCAGACGGTCGCGAGGCGGAGCCCGCGCACACTTGCGGCACATTTGTCTTGAAAATACTTTAGTTGATTTTGTCACTTTATCTGTTTTAATAATTATCATACATATTGGCCGATATGCTTTACGATTACTATAAAATTATAGTAATCGTAATAAGTTGCAAATAATATTAATTAATTACAAACATTAATCTTCAAATGTCTCAATGCCCTTGAATGACACGCTCGGTTATACATAAGTTATATATATTTACTCATACTTATGATTTGACTCCATAAGTAAGCAATTTGATTGAGATTTATAATATTAAGTAGAAGTCTGGGGTCCAAAAACTAGTCTTAAGCCTCTCCTGATAGCACAAAACAAAAAAGGAACTAATAATTTTTTGTAAGGAAAAATGTATATGAATTAAATTATTAAATATTATTCTGTATTTTAAACACAACTTTAATGTTCCTAAAATTTAAATTGATATATTATTTTGTTTTTTTGGGTGTTGAGGACACGTACTGTCACCGATTTTACCACTGAAACCGACTTTGTATATAAGGAATATGTATTGCTCATCGTAAAAGTGAACTGGAAGGTTCTTTATGAGTAATAAAGTTCTTTAACCTGAAGAAGCTGCAATTATTTTTGAAGATATTAATGTAGATGGCCAAAATGTGACACTTTCGTTCCAAAGCACTCTTTGTTCAAAGCTCTGTCAGAATTATAAACTATTCCATACCGTCAATGCAGCCAACTATTCTTTGCCTTTTCGGCACTGGCCTCTTTATGTCGAAACACGGTGTTTAGATGGGTCGAGTAACTGCTCAGGCGAGCGAGTACTACCGACCACTTTTGGTGTGGATGCAAGTCGAAATCAACGTATTTTGGTTTGAGGTGTGAGTGCAATTATTAATCAATATTTAAACTTTAGCTTTTGTTTTATCTGTGGCATATCTAACGAGTACTAACGAGTACCGGCAGCAATTGATAATTGACGAGATGAGAACTTGTCGGTTTGTATAGAGTCGGCGGCCGTGCCCCCCGGGCCACTCGGAAGATTGGTCAGCAGAGTCAGTCACAGGCGACAAGTCAGTCTCGTGCCTGCGCGCTCGCGGCGACCCACTTACGGACGGACACCTGACTTTATCGACTTGTTTGTGTAGCCGATAATAATGTATTAACATCGTCGCATCAGAATTTCCATAGAATATTTTTTTGCGATATGCGAAAGTGTTATTTGCTCAAGATATCAGGTCGCATATCGCCTCGACGGCTAAGGCGTCTATATGGGTCAATCGCTTGTGAAAAATATTTTTAATTTATCATTTTAATGACTGTGATTAAAGTAGTGAGTATAAAAAAAATATTTAACGCGCATCTGCATAAAGAAATCTTCTGTAGGCGTGTAAGAACACCGAAACGGTTGCACCGATTATTTCATCCGCATGAATGCGGGACGGACTATGCGTGGATTTTTTAAAATAATAGTGCCGATTACGAATATGTTACAAATTAATTTCTTGTCCCTTTTCCATCGTTCTCTGTCGTCTTGACGTACCACGTGAGGGACCGTCAAGACGCGACTTTCTTCAGTTACACAATCAAAATATAGTTCGCGTTAGTCACCGAGTACACTTATCATTGAAAGCAAGTTTTGTTTATTCAAATTCGTGTGATTTGCCGCGATAAGCGGCGGGCGCGGTCGCGCGGCGGTTATCTCATTCTCCGCATATCTAAAACTCAAAGATGAAATTGTGTGTTTTTCTTCAAAAATGCTAATTTACTGATGTACATTCATGACCGCACTGTGTCCATGAGAACAACTGCTAAAAAAATGTAATACTCGACCAGATACAATTGCTCATCCCTTTAATATATGTAACAATATTTTTGCAACCCAAAATTATAGAGTCAAAAGCGATTAAAAAATGTTTGGACACAACTCCTTTACGAATGATAAGTATATTCAAATGAATATTTTATCCTAACGCGACACCTGGTACGTCATCGGTCACGGCGACACGTCGACGTGGCCGAGTTCCTGTCGTAATCGCTTAATTATATTAAAAGCCGACACTTTAATTCCATCATTAATTAACATAAATACACGTGATATCTTGGTGTATTATCGACTTCACTTCAACAAATAGAGATAGGCTCGTTATCGAGCTGAGGCGATGCATACATTACGGACGATGGGTATTTTACTTTTGTTAATCTCTACTTTTAAATGCTTTATCATGTATACTTTGTTATTGATTTATTATTAATCATTGGGGACTTTCGTACGCGCCAACTGTTGCTGTAACGTTATATAGGTATACCTATGTATATGATGAAACGAAGGCGTACAGGTACGCGCTACACAATATCGTTATGATTCAGCTGACGCCCACAGGTGATCCATTCGCTAATCTGTCGTCTAAGACGAATATTATATAATATTTTTCTATATAAAAATACGAGATGGAAATTTAAATATAATAATCATGATCCAAACCCTTGAAATGAGCATATCGTTACAGCACATCAGTACAGAGTGCGCCAGCTATTAATTTAAAAAAAAATGGAATATATAATACTTTGTACGAAAAGCATTTTGAGGTCGGCAACGTTATCTTTCAGTGTGCGCCTGCACTTATAGTCAGCACTTTAAATCGCTCACCGACCTGACGCGCGGCTATTTGCATTCGCATGCAGGTAAGTTGTACAAATTGCGAGGGGAGATCGATTACCGACCCCGTACCGCAAGTTTAACGCACGATTACCCTTACATACTAATTAGTTCCGGGCCGGAGCTGACTTTAGTATATCATAGTTTAAAGGGTTCGATGTTACTTGATTTTAAGGTGCTTTAACGAATAACTATAAGGCACATAAAAGCGAAGGTGAGGTGATCCTTGTTAAAATGTATTTGACAACTTTGTCCAAACAGATTAACAAATATTATTTATTGCTTTTACTAAACCAAGTAAGTATTCGAACTTATGTCCTGTAAATGTAGAGTTTTTTATAGAAGGTACCGATCGAGATAAAACCGACATAATTTAGAATATGTTAAATCGTAAATCATTAAATAAATAAGGAAGTAAAAATATGTCCGTCTCTTTTATTTTTATTTAAGATATCAAGTGAAGGGAGAATTTAGAACAAGATGAATGTAGGTCCAAGCGTGCCAAGCGTGCCATATACGACGCGGGGCTTAGCTACAGGTATTCGCGTCGTAGAACGTATAAGTTGGAGCTGGCAGAGTTATAGCGCCGACTCGTATTTAAGCTAGTTCCATTGAAGTGTAAATCGTGTCAATATTTAGCCGCCGCTGTATATGGTATCGTCGGCGCCTGCGCTTTCCTGCGCCACTGTTACGGGAAAGAAAGGGCCGCTCATTATTCCCGCGTCTCGAGATTTGTCGATAGAGAACTCGTCGTATGACTCAAACTCGCAACGCGACCGGTGACCATTTAGTTCTTGTCATAGATCTCAAAACTAGTCAGTTTATACCCAGGGAGAGGGGAGGGTGGGCGTGTCGCGGGGAGGGCGCGTACGCAGCGCACTTGCTATTAGCGGCTCGCGACTTCCTAGTTCGAAATACTCGACAACGATTGGTCGCATCTTGCGCTCCTCGCATAGACCGGCGTCCGCGCGACGTTTTCATCAGCGACGGGGTTATTGAATGCAAATCATATTGTCTTGCTCGATGTCTCCCGTCGAACGGGTCCGCTATCTCCTCGCTCGCAATCATCATCATTATTATTCATAAAGCGATTTAACTACTGGAACAATTACAATTTACCGTTAACGGCAATGACACACCTACTTGTTTTTAAAATAATGTAATATTATTTAACACGAGATGTGTCCGAAATGTTATTTATTATTTGTGAGTCGCGTCTGGTGTTAGATTTTCATCTGAAATGTTCTGCTGATAAAGGTCGGAACACACCTACCCCCCGCAATCACATTGCTTTTAAACCGTGACATCCGATGAAGCAACTTTTTGATTGCCAGGTACCTCTATCAACATAGAAAAATCCCTAATATTTATTTGTATACAAAATAAAGGAAGGCAAGGATATGATTGGTTATATTATAATTATTTTGAATGCTTATTATCAATTGAAATGCTTCAAAATAGAGACAATATGTGGAAAATATTTTATTTTAGAATTGATTACGTAATTTTTTCTGGCGTTTGAAGATATTTCCCACCTTGCTACTAAAGTAAAAGATCGGGCTCGGTCAATAATAAAAAGAGAATCGCTTAGTCACCTTATTGCAAATCTATTTCCCATCTAAACACTATTTTGTTTCTTTAAAACCATAGACTATAACAAACCATAGACTGTATGAAAATTGAGGAACTACAGGTATTATTGTTAGCGACAGACTTACGAATGCTTTTAGAAATACGAAACAAAGGATTACCTGTAGGCTCTACCTGTAGGTACTAGAATATACTATAACAGTGTTTAACCAACAAGAACAAAAAACAAATCGCAATTAAATATAGATTACATACAAGTTTACCAAAAATCTAAACTTTTTGAAACTCTTGGACGGAATAGAACCTACTGTAACCTAGTGAAAAACCGACGAACTAAACTTAAGAGTATGTTGCAACAGGTACACTATCAATATCAAATGTCTACTTAATAAAATTTTAAATTGACTGACTGACATACAACGCACAGCATAACCTAAGGGGTTTTCAAAACTTATTTCGTACATGGTTAAAAACGGAATGGAATTTCTGGTAATTGAAACATGGAAATCGGTACATATTTTAATGTTAATGAGTTATAGACGGACGTAAAAGAGTATTTTGAAAATTCGTGACATTTTGAAAAGTATTTATGAAAATTTGTTATTTTTGAAATTCTGAATATGGTCCCGATAGCGGTCTAAATTGGTAGCGTAGGTTCGTCACGGTAGCGCGCGAAAGCGATCCCGCGGCGCCCGCCGACGAGGAGAGGGTACAGCTGGTTTTTTAGTGGGTATTCCGGTGTCCTGGACTCCAGCGAGTCCCACATACCCCCCATTTCCACGTGGGGGAAACGCGTAAAGCGTTTTTCCAGCGAGAGCAAAAAAAAAGGTTACTAAAAACTCGAAAACGTAAGAGAGTTTGGTGGGTTTCTGTATAACGTTTCCGATGGGAAATCACATAGGGTTACGAAAATACAATTAGTTTTAAATTTTGAAAGCAGACCGCAGCAAACGAATAAGTATTTCCAATAAATAAATAAATAAATAAGTAAAAAATAGTATACCAAGGTATAACAAATATATATAAGTAGTAACAACCAATACCCACGACATGTAGATAAGTATTACATTACATCAGCAGCCTGTAAATTTCCCACTGCTGGGCTAAGGCCTCCTCTCCCTTTAAGGAGAAGGTTTGGAGCATATTCCACCACGCTGCTCCAATGCGGGTTGGTAGAATACACATGTGGCAAAACTTCGTTGAAATTAGACAAATGCAGGTTTCCTCACGATGTTTTCCTTCACGGCCGAGCACGAGATGAATTATAAACACAAATTAAGCACATGAAATTCAGTGGTGCTTGGCTGGGTTTGAACCCGAAATCATCGGTTAAGATGCACGCGTTCTAACCGCTGGGCCATCTCGGCTCTGAGATAAGTATAAATCACAATATGTATATATGCGCCTGATCACATTTCGAACCTTCAGTAAATCCTTAACAGTAGACAAAGATGCCTATTCGTTTCATTGTCATTCTTTAATTGCAATCGTTTCTTTAATAAATAAAAATACCTAAGCAGGATTACATTAAAAAGGTTTAACATGTTTCCTACCATAAAAGCAGGACATAAATATATTAGCTTAAATAAGAATTTTATTATTTAAGAAAAAATAACCTAATCTAACGTTTCAATATTTCTAATTTATTTCGACTTTACGTACACTCGGTCAAAATCTAAATAAGCTTCATACAGAGACGCTTACGAGTACCTAACTACTATCAGTCGTCAATTAAACATACTACGTGTACATCCGTCCGAAGTGTTTTTTTATGATACATATACAGGCGGACGGTCCTATTTGACCGTGACCACCCGATGGGAAGTGGTCACCACCGTCAATAGACATTGGTGCTGTCAATGCGTCGACAACCTTAAGAAATAAGATGTGTGAATTAAGATGTAATTACGCCTGTAGTTACACTAGCTCAGTCACCCTTTAAACCGGAACACATTAACATTAAGTACTGCTGTTTGGCGGTAGAATACCTGATGAGTGGGTGGTGACTTTCATAGAGCCATACCACCAGGTAAGTGTAGACTTTATCTAAATAATTACCGCAAGTAGGGTACATAATTCGGTTATCAGTGAGATTCTTTGACAGCTCGTCACGAATCATTCGACTCAATCATCTCGTGCGTACGAATGAAAATTACAATGTGTCTAGTGAAAAGTTCGCTCCCATCAGACGCGGGAAACAGAGTGAGCAGGCGAGTGGCGGCGCGTCTGTCGCGATGTTATCACTCCATTGATATTACGTGTAATTATTTATCAATTGATACTAATGTCCCCCATCCCCAGCCGGTACCTGACGTCGCTCGTTCCCTTCTATTCATTCTCATCATTCTGTTTAAATTTATTGTTTGTTTGTTGATAGTCAATTCTTGAATATTGACTTTTATTTAAAATTAACTTTTATCTTGTTTCGTTACTTTATTAGCTTTAACTGATAGTAATCGGTTCGTTGATCGGTTTGAGTATAACGAACATTCTGCTCGAATTTTATTCATCAACACACAACTACAGTCGTAACTGAGTATATCGATTACAGGAAACAGTAAAAATAGATATTATTATATTACTAGCCACCCGGCTTCAAGAAAATGAGACGTGCGCTTTGCAAGAAAATATTTAGCAGGCATATTATTTTTTTATATTTACCGATAAGTTTCTACAAGTAAGTCATAAATGAGAATTATTTGTAATACGAAAAATGGTGTGAGTCAAAATTTTATTGTGCAACGTAGATCAAAACTTGCCCACGACATAGATTTTTTCGTTCTTTCGTATCGTTGAGTATGGATCGACTTATTTGCATGCCCGTCAATTGGAATCGGTGATATATTCTAAGGTATGCATTCGAATAATAAAGAGTAAAAGATCTATACGAGTAATTTTAATCAATATGCTTTGGAAACTAACCTAATTGTTTCAATAATGACTTATATTTTTATTAATCTAATATTTATTGGTGAAAATATTACTTAATAGGTAAGATAGACACGTACTATTGTGAATAATATCGCTAGCTTAATTGCAGTTTATCATAATATAAGATTGATTCATCTGCTGCATTTTCATAGCGTAACAAACAATGGTAGTAGTGATTACCTGTTGAGCTGGTCGTGCCCTGGAAGTCTTCGGGCGGGCAGGCGTATTAATAATCCGAAGCAAGCGGACCACCGCCGAAGTCCGCGCTCCGAGTGACATGAGACGGGCCGGTAATTGCAGGCGCATGCTAATAAAGCTGTCCGCGCGAGTTATTACAGTGCGCCCGCGCCGGCCCGCTGGCAGCCGGCAGCCGCCATCTGTAACCCGCTGCGAGATTATTGCTCGTCATTAAGACTTACTCATTACAATACTTTTCACGAAATCAGTAATCGAATCGATCGACTTAAAAAAGCAATTTGTAAAAATAAACTGCGCGCTCGTAATAAGTCGCGTTTACAGTAACGTTTAGTTGGCAATTGATTCATTTAATGATGTAAATGAGATTGCACCTGTATGGTAACCTTTTCATACGTGGACATTTTATTTGTAAGTGTTCCGTTTTCAAATGTTATTTTGTACTATGTATTATTTGTTTATGACGCTCGATATTCGAAAAGTCAGACGGTCGAGGCGATATTACGATTTGTCAGAACTGAAATTTAGCCTCGACGTAAAGGTGTTAAATGTCGGCAATGAACGCACTAATGAATGGGTTCATTCAAAAGTCGCGTGCGCTCGGGCCTCGGCTCCGCACTCCACCTTCTGAAAGAGAACCAGTTTTGACTTGTGAAGTGAAAATGTTTTGACATCTTAAAAATTTGTACAGAATGAAATATTCAGTTTTTTTAATGAAAAAACCAAAGTGGAATATTGTGCAGATAAATTGCAGCCATTGAAACTGTATGAGTAGAGCAATGTAATATCATTTAAACTCGTGGGCTTAGTCATTTGAAAGTATAATTCTCAGACATTTCGGTATATATTTATTGATCTGTAAAGCACGTAAGAAGTTAATACATTGACCGTTTACATTAATTACTAATTATTTTATATTAGACTAGCATTTGTATTCAGTTCGCGTTTGTTAAATTCCTATGATGTTGAAATTAAGCAGTTAAGGCCAAACGTCCACTGAAAGTAGATTGCTTTTCTTATTCTCTATTTTTAGGCTCCCCTAATATAGGAGGTTTTGGAATCTATCATAGTTCACATCAATCTGGAGAGATATATACATATGTCGAGGCTAGAAAATTTTGGACCCGTACGCTAGTGGGTCTGTTGGCTGAGTGAAGGCTTATCATTATTTGAATCAAGATGTGGTAAATAGAATTATATGAGTGTGCTCGTGTGAATGTTCAGGACTACTAGCCGAGTTATTACTGTCGTTGTGTGTTGGACTTAAAAATATAACTGCGTGTAAAATGTTATTATGTATTATACATGTATTCACATACGAAGCAGAGGGCGCTCGCCACGTTTAATTATCGGATTTTTTGAGTATTATTAAATATAGTATAGATCTTGAATAGATATACTATATTATATTTATGGTAGTGTTAGGCTACTCGGTGGTAACGATTTGTGCTAGCTCGCCTGGGTAGGCACCGCCGATTTATCAGACAATCAACTACCAAACAGTAATACTTAGTATTGCTGTGTTCGGGTTTGAAGAATGAGTTAGCCCGTGTAACTATAGGCACAAGGGACAACATCTAAGGTTAGTTGATTGGTACACTGGAGAAGTAAGGTAAAAGTAAGTGAGTAACAGTTTAATATTTCTCACTCGACATTAGGGGGTCCATCCGCCTTAATATTTTCAATAAAAAAGGCGGGCGTGGAAGTTAGTTAATATGCTGTACTCGTATCGCTACGTGGAAAGTATTACGTAGTATAGTATAGTAATACAATAAGTTTGATTTCGTTTGTTAACATAACCAGACAGAGTGGACAAGATATTATCGTTAACACAAAGACAATTCAACACGACGGTAACACCCATCGAGTCAAGTTATAGGTGGGTTGTGTATTTGTGTATACGAGTGCTTTAATTACGAGAGAGCGGAGTCGGGGACTGTGGAATTGAAACAGATCGCGCTCGCCTGCTCGGCTCGCTCGGTGGACGGGCAGCTCAATGTTCAGTTCTGTGGGTGGGAGAGTTTCCCGGGCGCCGGTATTCGCAATTAATGCAAAGATGCTCCTGTGTGCTTGCGCCGGCATATCTCCTTTTTTGCGAACGGCTCTCCGACCGCCACCTACCGCGCCCGGTGTCGTCTGCCGGTAAAAACTGTTATTAGTATGTATATTGCACGTTCATTAATATGTTTCTTCGATGAGTCGCTGAAGAATGTGATTTATGAAAGCAATCTTCGTATTGGAATATTTTGAAAACACCGACAAACATCAGTACAGACGATAAATAGCCTTTATTAAAGAATATTTCGCTCATAGTGTTTATATGTTAGTGGTTATAATAGTATTAAAAAAACATGTTAAGCGGAAAAAACGATTTCATTCAATGTTTCAAATGGTACGTATGTTGCCGAGTTGCGACTGAAACTATTTTACTTCGACCTTGTTAGAACTAAGTGTTTTATATGACAAAAAGTAAAGAGGGGCTAAATCTCTCGAGTACAAATGTAAAGTATGTCGAGCTGCGAATTAGCGACGTCGGCCGGGCGGCGCTCGCACCCGCGGCCACCCGGCGCGCCGGCTACCGGGAAGCCGGCGCCCACACGCCCGCCCGCTCCGCGCGTGTTTTGCGAGTTTCCACCGGCGAGCGAAGCCAGGACCACCGCTGATACACCCGCTTCGACATTCTACCGCTTGGCGATTTCTCCTCATGTCGCTGCTGGCCGACGAATGCCTCAGAATGTTCTAATGCCGATGCTTCGCGTGAGGCAGCCTCCGTGAGATCGAATGAGTGTATCGTAACCTATGTTAGGTTTGAGTGACTTACCTACCTGCTGTTCGTTGAATTGTGATTCGAACGTAGTTTTTTATTGAAATCGATATAATTTGGTTCACGATCGATGTTTTGATTAACGTCGGCTGCGCGATTATACGGTGACGGTTACAAGAACAGAGTATTCGTCCAGCGAGCGCGCGAGTGTTGCGCTTTCGTTTACAGGAAGTAGCGTCGCGGCTCACTAAAATTATAACGTCGGAATTTGATTTTCACTGACGATCCTAGTTCAAGTGCAGTCGCATGTCTCTATTAGTCTGTATTAGTTGTTAGCATAATGATTTTAAATACCAATTACGAATTAATAAAAGTCGACGTTCTCATTAGTGAATATTTTCAGAAAGAATATGTAATGTCACAGCTCGTAGAACTTACACAAGTATTTTTAAATAAACCTAAGTTGTTTATTAAAATACTTGGAATATGAGATATAATTGGCGATCACGTTGATTCGTGTCCTCATTAGCGGCCTCAACTAATATTTGTATTTCACGTGTGTGAGTGAGAGTGCTGCAAGCGATCTGATTGGTCGAGTATTTTTTTATTAGCACTTAGGTGATCCTGAAGAATGCGAATTGAGACAAATTTAACGTTGAGGCCACCATCGTCTATAAATCAAATCGTCTATCCATTTGCAATATTATGGTTCTTAAAATGTTTTAAAGAAGTGTTTCAAAATCATAAGTCATCTCTTTTACACACACATAAAGATGTGCGGATAGTGCGGTTCATCTCGATCCCGTATTATGATTAACCAATCAAATAATGCTATTAATCGTAGCCAACGCTGTGATCGCTGTGATCGCTGTGATCGCAGCGATCGCCAGTGATTGCGGCTATTACCTAGGTATTGTTTGCGCTCCCTGGGCGCAGACGCTCGGAAGTGAATGCCCTAATCACAAGGTAGGAACTATCATTACCTCTCTCCAAATATTGATAGAAAGGTTTGGAAAGGAGGATGCGACCGCTACTATCGAATGCTGTTTGGAGTGCAACCGTTATAAATATACAGGACAATTATTAATAAAAATAAGAACCGAAATCGGTTACGTAACACATGGACAACACTGAAAGTATGCCTTCGTGAGAATACTTGAAAGAGAGTAACAAATAATTGTATTCCAGCTTATTGTAAACAACGGTAACATTAATTCAGTTACATTAAAAAACTGCAGACCGTCACCCTTGGGTGGACCAATTTTATAAAATACATTCATAATGAATAAATAAAGTTGCGTTGCTGTTATTGGTTGTTTTTGTTATTACATTTACTAATATAACGAATGTACACGTCAACAATATATATATAATATATCAATATAGATTTCCGTATATATGATATACTTAGATAGCTGCAGGGACACAATAATTAAGTTCATAATGTGATGATTAAGTCAATCTTTACCTGAATATTTTTTCTACCCCTGATCCTGGGGACATGGGCTCATATAAAATTGGACCAATAGAAGTGACTCAGAATTAAAAAGGCCCGTGCCGCGGAACGTAGAGGACGTAGAAGAACGAATACGTAAAGCTTGTTACCCGATCACACTTCGGTCCGCTCAGATTTCCGTTCCATCGAATAATATTTAACTAAGGCGGGTCATTGGATGAAGTTCTAATTAAGCTATCTACAATATATACATTCGTTTTTATGGGAAACTTTATGTGTTAGCTGTTTATTTTATTTAGACCACCTTAAACGACTCATCTAGTAATATAGAAGCAATAAGTAACGTAAAATGATTATCTATTCGCTGACCCGCTCCGATCTCCGATCTCCGATCTCCGAAGCTCCGATCTCGATCGGTCAACGGTATCGGCATGAAGAGCAATTTCCATAGCGCTGCGGCAGGTGCTTTATTGTTATTAAACTAAATCCAATCAACTGCGCCCGCGCACCGGCGCTTCATAGAGATGGGACTGAGATTTATCGATAACTTGCAGTACCTACATTCGTTATTTTATTGAAATATCGGTTATAATAATAAACGAGTACTTATTCGTTTCCATGCGGTAGTCCCGTTTCGAATAGTGTATAAGTTACGTATCCTTATACGTAATAGCTCTCAGGTGTTTCAAGACATCATTAATATTTCTTGTCGTGTTGTAAACAGGTAGTAAACATTTCACCATTTGTGTGGCGCTTAAAAGGTATTTTAAGTTAACGGACATTGTCAGTTTTAAAAACATATTATGAGATTGTCTCATATCTATGGTATATGTAATGTGATTGGTTTGAACCAAATATCTTTATAATAAATAGTGTTTGAATCGATTTGATAACATCACTCGAGTGTCTCGCGAAGACGCGCGAGCGAGCCATCTTTTTAATAGTGGAGCGCCCTGCGCTTGCGCCAGAGCCGCGTGATTGCGAATTACTACTGCAATAAAAATATTTTAAATGGTATTGTTTCGTTTTATGAATGGTAACTATTTTTATATTGAGCATTAGGTACAAGGTTAGAAATTTTTAAAAAGCAGTAGATGTAGAATTGCTTTACTTACAAATCAGTAATTGTACTTCACGTTAATCGTCTTTTATCGTATGCATTATAATGGGCATTGATCTATAAGTACGTTGCAATATTACAAAGTATCATTAAAAAACTCGAACGATCGACCTTACGCTACGAAGCTCATTATTTTGCTTTGGATAGCTATTATGAAGCACAATTTGGGCGACAGTGCGGTTGTTAGCGTATTATTACGCAGGCAGTAATGCGCGTACGCAAATCACCGCGCCCGCCGGATAAAAATAATTGCACCCGCGACTCCGCCGCCGCTATTATCTCAAACTATACACAATTACCGATCTTCGCCTTTATCCCGAAGCCTACTCTATGAGAATTAATATGATGGTAATGCACTCGTCTGAATACATTGAAGAATTTCTTTTAATGACCATCAGTTCGGTTCGTGAGCGCGCACTCTTGTAACACGTGCTCGCATTCAAAGTTTCGTCGCAGTGCGAGGACGTTATCCATCAAGTTCATTATAATATTAATCAATACTTTCACATGGAGGCCGGGATGAAATCGGTGCAGAACAAGCTTTAATATTAGCTGTGCCATACTAATACAGGGTTAACTCGAAATGATAGAGTGCGGGGACAATATTGATGGGGCTCGAACGACCCGAAAAATCAGTTTCGGTCACGTTAAGCGTATTAAGAAAACCTTTATTATATTGTATTAAAACGTAGCTTTATACGAGAGAATGGCAAAAGAAAGCACTTTTATTTGATTTCAATATAAATTACAGATTTAAAGGTTTTTTCCCTTTTTAAGTATGGCGCACAAAATAGCTTGTCACAGTTAACAGATAAGATATATACGACATGCTAGAGCTATATCCGATGATCAAGTTAACAACGAGCTTTTAACTGTAAATAATTAAACTTAAGTTGTTATCCTCGGACACTATAATAATATACACATTTTTTCAAAATAAAAATCTTACAAACCGATTTTATAACAATCAAAAATACATTTTTCAATCTGTTTACGAAATATATTTGTAATTTACTGTTGAATATGTCAATATTACGGTCAATCAGAATAATTTTGTTATTTTAATATATTACTAAAATAAGTTATTTCTGTATATACTGATACAGGAACTACTTCCAACATTTGTATTCACGACACGAGTTTAAACACGAGAGTAAACTTTGAACTCATTTCAAAAGTAATGATGAAGACTAAATAGCAAATTATTATGAACACGAAGACAAGTAATTTTCATAAATAGGAAATTTAAAGATTTGTCGAGTAGGAGGCGTATCGCATTAAGCGGCCGATGAGGGAACAAAGGGCCGTAATTGAGATCGGAGTGATTTGCATAATGCGCGCGCGCTGCCTGCGATGCTCGTTGCGATGCGTCTCCTTCTTCGAACACTATCATCGGGTTTCAGAACCTCATCCACTTTAGCAATTATTTATTTTCGCTACGCGCGCTTGATTTTCAAGAATAATATTTTATTTTAAATTGGATGTGTATTGGTTTTTATTTCAAATATTATCATCAACTGTGACACTTTACTTATATAGCTGCATAACCAATTTTGGTTCTAATTGTAGTTTACCATCGGTAGGTTGGGCTATCCGCAAGCACGTCTGATTGCTTACCCACCATTTATGAATCCCCCGCAATCGGGACCACTGGGAGAAGGAATTTTCTTCATTAAATATACAAACTTATTTAATGGAATGTGTCCGAACGCAGTCTTATATTATATTATAATTTTACAAAAATCGTTAGCAAATCAAATTAAATAAGTAGAGGATAAGTCAAATTATTCGTGAGGCTGTACATATATTTATACATAAAACTTAATCTAACACATCTAACATTCTGTGTTGAACTAGGTATGAGCATTTGTATTTTCCCGCCTTAAACTTTACAAAAGTTCATATTTTAAAGCGAATATTTAGTAAATTATGATTCTAAAGAAACAAACTCTTATTTAGGGGGCATAGTCCGTATTCCACCGTGAGCTGTCTGACTGTATGTAGACATGTACAAGTAGAGCTTGAGGTGTGGGTGCCACGCAGACAAAGTAAGCCGAAGTAAGGCGGTATCGTATATGTATGTATTTGTATGATTAAATTCACGAGGAATGTTATCATTTGAGTGGCTACTTTATACATATATTTGTAAAGTTTTGTTTATTAAGCATTTATCGTTGACTAAATAAATACAATTTGACCGATTCCATTGTCGTTATCGGCGATAACGTCGGTCCGACGATTCTTTACACGTCCATTGTAATAAATACTACAACACAAATACGAGGTTCGGTTTACCAGAAAATACTTGTAAATAAACCAAGTCATGATATTTATTTAAACGAATGGAATATATTCGATACGTCACCCACTTGTACAAAGTACACCCGACATATCACTATGACAATATCTAAGACATACGAATTGAGCATCGACATCCGCTACTTGTATCTTTACAAACTGCGTCTGCTGCGGAGCTCAATCAATCCGAAAGGGATGGAGCTGTGGCTGTTGAATAAAGTAGTTTCAAAAAAGCTGACGTTACATTGTTTTATACATTTTGTATTAATAGTTAAAAACAAACTTTGTTTTGCTGATAAAGTAATAGTTTTAGAATGAAATACAGTGTTACTCTAACTTATTAAGATCTTATTCCTCCTCTTTTAGGTCAAAGCGGAAACTTCTGATCAAAATTGTGCATAGAAACAGGTTAACATCAAAACTTCACTGCACAGACCAAGTTATGGAATACTCTTCTAGTAAACAGAGTCGAGATGGCCCAGTGGTTAGAACGCGTGCATCTTAATCGATGATTTCGGGTTCATACCCAGGTAGGCACCACTGAATTTTCATGTGCTTAATTTGTGTTTATAATTCATCTAGTGCTCGGTGGTGAAGGAAAACATCGTGAGGAAACCTGCATGTGTCTAATTTCAACGAAATTCTGCCACATGTGTATTCCACCAACCCGCATTGGAGCAGCGTGGTGGAATATGCTCCATACCTTCTCCTCAAAGGGAGAGGAGGCCTTAGCCCAGCAGTGGGAAATTTACAGGCTGTTTATGTTATTTTTATGTAAACATAAAAAAATTAAAATCGCCCTGTATCTGTAAAATACTAAAACCTCATTAATAATCTAGACGACTTTATTCAATCTTATTATATAGTTAAATTATTTGCATTTTTGACTGTATATGTGTGAAGAATAAGTATAAGTTTGTAGAAACGCACCGAAAATTCAACGAAGCATATAAATACATGAAGGTAAACATATCGAAGTGAAATAATACTGCTGTGTATTTCATACATTTCATATTTTAAAACGATTACTTCAATTTATGCTCCACGTATATTTATGTGCACATTAATTAGTTATTATTAAAATTCAAATTGGTTATTGAACGCATCATAATATCAAAGATGGTAAAGTATTTATTTTGCGAGATAGCTTGTAAAGTCAAGACATTTAGCAAATGAAATGATGTCATTCTGTAGTACAGTTTTGATTTAAATATTCGCCATTCGCGGAATTATCTGTGACCTTCTCGTTTACTCGGAACGGAAATATTTGAACAGTCGTTGTCTCCTGTTGAATATTGAAGAGTACAATTAGCACTCATAACTCGACACAATTATAGTTTGCGACGTGGGAAGTCAGCAGGACACTGATATAATTTGATGCGTAACGAACGAGTTTCCTTTTGAGGCGCTTCGTGACAATTGCCCGCTATTACGCTGCAAGTACATGTTTAATCTAATGTTTTATCTATTCAGATATTTTATTATACATTCAATGAATAATAAAGTGTTACTTATCCTGATGAATGTGTCACAGCCGCGGTGTCGTATTAACGTGGGAAGAAAAAATTACTCTTCTACTTACAATGAAGTGACTTGGAATCAATTTATTTTACAATTACATTTATTATAAGATTTATTTTGAATTTGGTCTCGAAGTATTTTGTCATCTTTCTTCACACCTTATGGGAACATGTACCTACGGGACATTCTAGTGTGTTACGAGGTGAACGTAACTCGTGACGAAATTGTGAGTTATTACATATAGCACAGGTATAAATTCAAACTGTATGGTTAAGTGAAATCTAAAATCGCACACTAATCTTTGTGAAAAAATATTAACAAGTATCATTGTGGACAAACAGCGTAAAGTTACTCGTGACAGATATCCGTCTACCAACACGTATATATTTTAAGGAACCGCTCGCTACTAACACTGCTTTCCGCTGGAGATAGTTAAACTGCATAAAGTTTTGTTAGTCACTTTGTTCAATTTGCAATAAACGGCGTGGGGCCACGATACTCTCTGCGAGCTTCAATAAATAAATTTAACTAGATTATCAGCGCTCGCGTCGGCCGCCTGCGCCCGCGCAGCGCCTCCGGGTATACTACTGCATTAGTCGCAGCCTCAAATTACAAACAAAGTTTTATTATTAAATATTACAAGTTATATGACATGTATTTTTATTTCGTACACCTCAGTTTAAGTATTTAGCACATTTCTACCAGACACAAACCGCAGCTCAGAACTAATATACTTTTATTACCTCTAAAACTCTATTCTTAGCTCCGCAACTATAATATAATTATGATTGAAATAATGAAATGTCATGTCTGCTTTATTTCGCTCAAATTCTACTCGGCGGACAAATGAGATTGAAAAAGTAAAAGCAGACGACTACATACTGCAGAGCGGCCGGCGCAGGCGCGGCGGCGCGGCGAGCGATATTCAAACTGCATGCTTGCTTTATGGCGCTCGCGCCGCACGCAATTACAATACTTCAGCGCCGGCCGGCCGACTGCTTCGCGTGAGAAGATGCGCGGTTTCCTGCCTCTACAAACATACACGACTGCGGAGCGCGCTAATACCGGCCCTGTGCGCGGGCCACAGGCGCGGCGCGACCGCAGGCCGCTATCGGCGCGTAACAGCACTAAATCGTGTAGCGTTTACAAATATTATTTGTAGAAACATCCGCGATCTGGCTGAAACTATGACTGTTGCTGTTTGCTGCCTAGTGATATTAATTAAATATGTAAAAATTGATTGGTACTGGGAATTGTACGGCTGCGTTTGGTTTTCTAATGGTCTGCTGTGCATAATGTACTGACTAAAGAATATCATAAGTTAATCATTAGTACCTGATACAAATCTAACAGGATATTTGCATATTGGTATAGACGTAAAATTCTAGTGTAGGTACATTTATTTAAAATGAAATAATTTACAATTTACTGGTGCGCTAATCTATTAATATAATTCTGGTTTTTTAAAGTATTTCTCCTCCTATTGTGCTCATCTCAGATACCTGAGCGGTCCACCTCCTGCGCATGCGCAAGTGCAAGATTCGAGTGGCGGAAGGCTGCGATTCATATTCATCCCGCTCTATGTCTATTCAGTCTTAATTGTCAGTAATCGCTGAGCGACCAGGACGATTACAATCAGAATGAAATAGTGTCCAGGGACTGGCGGGCGCGGCATTTCCTCGATTATCATGCGGGCAGTTTTTGCGCGCGACAATTACGCGGCATCAGTATGCATGCAGCAGACGCGCGCGCAATCCAGCCACCCCCGCCCCCGCCGCGCGCCCGCTCGCCCCGCACATCCCGCTCGATCTCCTCGCCCCTCGCCGCTCGCTTTTTGCTGTGCCCCTGCGCCTGCGCCGTGGGAGCCACGCTGTTGAATGTTTAGATGCTCTTTGAGTTTGATGTTGTTTGAATATTTTTCTCTTATTAGTGAGATATGTAAAGTGTGTCAAGCATTTCTAGAGAACGAGAAACAAGGATTACAGAAGTTAATGTCGTCTTGTCACGTGTTTAAGTTTCATTAAAACGGAAATTTCTTTTATGAATCACTTGTAATCGCAAGCAAATGATAAATAATTAATTCGTGCGTGTGGGTGGGTACCCTTTACAATAGTCAGATCCGATTTTATTAAAGGGGGTTATTAGATTTCTTATTTGTTATAGTTCATTCCAAACCAAAGCAACCAATACCAAACCAAAGTGGGAAAGTCTTAATCCGATTGGCTTAGTTAATACTTTTACGTTTGTAACTGTAGTATCCAGAATGCGATATTTCATGAAAATAATTACCTAACTATGTTAACATGTTGTGTACATAAGTAGAAGTGATGAAAATATCGTTTCGTAGCGCTTTTGTAGTGGAGTGGAGTTTTGTACCTTATATTTTAAATCACACATCGTTCAAATAGCTGGGACAGATAGTCTGCTAAAGCGCCGACTGGTAACTAGCGAGTGTTTGCGGGTGTAAGACATTCACATCAATACAATACTAATGAGTAGCCGACGCGCGTCGTGTATTTATCATATATATTTATATTATACAAATGTCCAATATAAAGGCGAAGCAAAAAATAAGGAAAAATTTAGATAATGAATATATAAATAAGAACACGTCATCCCACATACTTTTCATCATTGTGTCGATCGTGATGAATATTTCATTTATTCAAAACCGAAAAAATATTGTTAGCGATTTGGCCGAAGAGACGTGTTTGCATCCGACGGACCCGCGCCGCCGCCGCTCCAGTCCCGCGCCGCTCTAAAAACTCTTGCATTCAAACGATATGACTCGCCGCCCGCCCTCCGCCCGCTCCGCCGCCCGCAGCCCGGACCCATTCACACACCTGGACCGATCTATACGAACTGAAATTAACAATTAAACCATATTCGATGCTCTTAATCGACTTTTTTTTGGGAAACAATGCCGGTCGCGCTTCTGTAGCAACGTGTAGAGGTCATAAAGTTTTGTTAGGTTTTTATCAACTTGACGAATTTTACGAGGGCCGTTACATACCATTAAAATTATCTGCTGGATCTAAATGCGTCTCGTAATAATGCAACTGGAGTCGCTGAGACGTAATCAGCCTTCAGCACTTCATTAGACGCGATCACTTTCTTTCACTGTCCGCAGTCGCCAGCCGCTCGTCACTCACGTCGAGCGAAGCCGAGCCTCATGTCTACGTCTTCAGGTTGATACGACGTTTTCGACCTAAGTTGAACATTTAGTTATGTTTTATGTTAATGATCTATATTTGATGAGCTATATTTTTTTTGCATTTTTAGTCTAATTTGGTCCATCGCAGCAAGTGGGTAGGAATGGAATGTCGTGACGGCGGTGGCTGTCGTCAAAGGTCGCGGAGTGCGGCTGTCGGCACAGGTCATTTAAATATTATCGCGGCCCATATTTGAAATACCTTTTCGGCAGTTTAACTTGTAAAAAAAAAAACAAATAAACAGGCTTATATAATTTTCTTATGGTCTTTTGACTGTTTCAACTCAAAGCTTTCCTTTGAACATATAAAAATCTTAAGTATATATATAATATATAAATAAAAATGTTTGTATGCTTAAAAAACTAACTTTAAATTTGCGTTGTGTTAATGGTATATTTCTTAGAACGTATCAGCGACAAGGTGCTGGTTTTATCATTTTAAGTAGCCTTAAATTTCTTAAGAAAAGTTTTTCGTCCGTCAAAATCATTTGCATATCTCCGCATCTGAAATCCGTTGACAATGTCTGTTGCTATTAATCTTGGTCACATCCAAATCTGGCATCGCGCCTTCTTTGAAGATTGGATCATTTCGAGCATAGCTTTGCATGCACAAAAGCGGACTGTCATAATGATGATACAAAAACCTATTTTGATTGTTGTAGCCCATTGTCTTATTCTCATATTAGAGTCAAATACACAACGCGGTGTTTCTTTCGGCCATAATTGTTAGCTTCTTGATTTGGAGGCGGGACACGTGTCCCGTGGCTTTCGACACTTACTTGTGCTGGCTATTATCGAACTAAGTATTTCGTTTGATCGTTTCTTTGACGCTTTGTTTACATGGCCTCAGGAGCTTCGAGTTCCTTTGGTATTGTTATTTCTTCGTATATTGGTGACATCTAAAAAACACAGTTATAGAAATTTATGGCGAAATTTGATATTTTATTTATTTTGCCGCGAAGGCCGACTAGCTTACGAGCCACACCCTGGTAAAATCCTGTACAATATATCATATGTACAAGGCACAGTAAAAATAAAATACATATATGTAGGAACATAAATATAAGAATAGTATATTGTTATGAAAGTGAGAAGTGAGCTAACAGCAACCGCACCGTACGTTTAGTCGGCAGTAACCCGATCGCGTATTTAGCCGCCTTAACAGTTCGATCATCAATCATCGGAAAAAACTCTGCCCCTCTCGCAGCCCAGCCCTCCGTAAAGCGACTCGAGATATCGGAAATTATAAACAAATTATGCGACTATTTATAGTATACATAGTTAAGTCAATTTTACTTGACGAGCGTGTTATGTTACGGAATTTAAGGATGTTTTTGAAAGGTTTTGAAGCGCAATCTTTATTATATTATTTAATAATATTAATAATAAAATAATCCCTCCCAATAAACACGGAAGCCTTTCTTGTTCAGAGACGCTAAAATTTAATTCGGTTATTTTTTTCTCTTTCAGTCCACGGCCTATGGCCCGCGGCGGCGATTATCCTTAATTTATAACAATTATCGCCGCCGTAAACACAATGCTTCGAATGGTCCAAAAGAACCCTTATTAATAGAGTAGCAACATTCGACTAATTTCTCCGACAGAATTTGACCTCGAAGTCCCGGTTTTGTTTAATGGAGATATTATCCGTGTTATTATTTTGGGGAGCGTAATTAAAAACGCATCAGATGCCGCTGTGAATAATAAATTGTATATTTGATTAGTGTTCTCGTCTAATATAATGAATTAAAAGATAATAAAGCTAATGACTAGGATATAAAAAGTGCCGTGGAAATGCGAGTCATTACGACCGTTTATTAGTGAGTTATGCCGAAGTTACGTGAGCGGCTTATAGTGTTCAGGTAATAAGCGATTTGAAAACCAAATCCTATGTTCCGCGGAATCGGCGGTTGGCCGGGTAATAGCGACAAAAACTGCAGCTTATTAATGGCGCCGCTGCTGGCGATCCGCGCGTTTCATCATTTCCCAGGAGAGCCGTGACAAATCTGTGCCGCTGTGAGTGACCGCTATCGTCGCATGCACTCATACATTTTCATAACTCGAGTTGTTACCGGGGTGGAGAAAAACGCGGCGTCGAGACGCGATCCGATCGTAATTGCGGCCGTTCCCACTAGAGACATGTCCGCGATTCTCCGTGGCTCTATGAGCAGCGCCGAGGGCCTCAATGACATTTTTATACACTCATTGAGCTCCGACTTACGACGAAACAGTAATAATCATCACGTAACAAACCGCAGTCTTTAGCTGCACACCGCAAAAACATTATCGACTCACAACTATTTAATAACCCGAGCATAAGATATTGTTTATCTCCATGACATGTACGGCGTAGTCGAGTCGAGAGCAGGACATCAGTACAAGCGGCAGTCGTGACTCTGTTACATAATTATGTATTTCAAATTTTGGAATTTTAGCGTAAACCAAGGTTTCTATAATATGTCTGTAACAAAAAGGTGGTTGAAATAAATTTATAAAGTTACTAATTTGTTATAAATACAGACTAGTAATTTTTATCTATTCATTGTATTGTATTAGAAAATGTAGCCCACATTGCCGGCATAGAGTACAGAGAGTACAGAGTTTGTCAATTAGACATACATTCTCAGTCTGGGTACAGTTACCCCTCGGAGCTATTGCATATATAAAGAATGGTTAATATTTCTTACAGCGGCAACATTTACGGCGTTGGTGGGGTTCAAGAAAATTAAGAAAGAGAACATTCTTTTACAATTAGCATTTGATTTGATAAATATAATTGTAACAGTAGTGTGTAGATCACAAAGCATCATTTTAAATAAATATTTGCGTAGATTAATACTACGTCTCAGAGCAGAGCTACCTAAAGCTCGTCACGCAAATGTCAAGCGAGTATACAGTCCTTCAGCCTGAGCCCGCTCGAAGCAATAATTAACATTTCAATTAAAGGACTCGTATCGTAATGTCGACGATATCGATCGTAAAAAGTATAATTTATGTAATCAGTGGATTATATTAATTTCCCGCGCGTATAATGAATGGCTTAGCAAGGCGGGCTGTATTTTATCCATTTAGATCAGAGCGAGCGGCGATAATAAAATAATAAGCAGCAGGTAGCTATGCCGCGGTGTCTCGACGCGCGATCTATGGCACTTTTTACTGGACGAACGATCTCATTCCGTCGTTGCAACATTCTCCGCGTTACCTGCTTAACTACATTTGCCGAGTTAGCGCATAATATTTTTTTAGCGTCTGTCAATCATATCTGCTGGGAAGTCGGCGCCGGCGCAGCGCAGGCGTTAGCGCACACAGGACACGTACGTGCGGGGCTATCGGCGTAGTTTATTGCGATGTCTTTGCCGGCACTGATTCGAGCGGGATCGATGACACCGTGCCCGGTGTACTCGTCGCTGGAAGCCGTTGGCGTGGCGCCTGCAGCGTGGACGCTGACGTCCGCGGTGAGAACGTCTCTATGATTGCCGATCCGTACTTCCTATAAACGAATGCACATTCTATTACCATTCGATTCCGTTTTTATGACAATATTCTTGTTGAAGGTTTACTCGTTTTGATTTGGCGCTGAACTTTCAGTCGAGGACTGGATGTCACTAAATAGACAATCGAGTTATCGGTTACATCAATTATGACTATATATACGAAGCTATGGCGGGCATTAGTCTCCTGGTCGGGCGATTGTCGTGCAATCGAAACCTGTATCGGCATCGGTATTTTTTCGTAACAAAATAAATAAAACCGATTGAAAACTTCCAAATACGCACACGGGTTCAGAGAGCGCGTGTATAAAAACTTGACATATGCTAATTATATTGCCTTCATATTAAGCGTCTCATATGGTAGTATGCCACCGTTGCCTATCGACATTACTAATTTACATAATCGGCGACATGACCTTCCGATCGTGGAGAAATTAACTTGTTATAAATCCTTTGCTCGCTAGATATGACTTGTAGCGCAACTGTCGTACGGTGAAATAGTAATGGATGCCATACGTTGCATGAGGTCGCGAGACGCGAGCGAGTGGTAGCCGACGGTGGCGGTCCGTTCCCACGGCACATTTGTCCTTATCGCGGGCTACTTGTAATTAATCCGCGCTTGCTGCAAATGAGCTTAGATTATGCGAATCCACTCAATAAATATTCTGAATGCCCTTTTATTTTCCATATTAAGTAAACAGCAATGATTGTAAAATATATATATTTGTTTACTAATTTCACAAACGATCTAGACGAGAGATTGAGGTCGGAGGAAAAAAGCAGCGTTTGTACATAGCGGTACTGTGTCGAAGTGGGCTACGTTCATAATTATAATCGGGTAATTACGTGGCCACCTGTCAAAGCAGGCAGACATCAACACCGGCCTCGCAATAAATGTGCTTGTCTTTGAATAATATGACTATATTTATCCGTACGTTTCTGTTCGATTGACAGTTTGACTGTCCACATCGGTGTATACGTCCACTCACGTGATAAAGCGTGTCACCGACTGTTACGGTGCTGCACCGTACCGGACGACAGGATTGGTGTCTGTTTTTACACTGATTAATCGGTATTCGTTACCATACAGCGCCGTTTCTCAACATACAAAACAGGATATAAAAGGAAAGCTTAATCCGTTCTTAGTTATCAAAAATATTGCGCGCATGTGTTGCCGTATATGTACAGGTGTGACTCATAATTATGTAATTATCAAAGCGTTATAGGCATATGACTAGAGTCATCTTGTTGTAATCCTAAAATTTAGATTGTGATGCTGTCTGGCAATAGAAACGTGCAAGCACATGGAATAACTAAAATCAAATTAAAGAAAAGATATAACAAAGTCACGGACAGCACGTATGTGGAGATACAGTCTACTTTATAAAAGTTTAAATTGACCGAACTTACATACAACGCACAGCCTAAGCCGCTGGGAGTGACCGGATGAAATTTTGCAAAGAAATTCCTTATTAAACGTGGATGACATCAATGTTTACAATGGTTCTATTCCTGAGCAACAGTCAGTCGTTATCAAATTTTTGAAAATTCACTCCTTAACAGAGTGAAATTGGGGATAAAAGATTTTACGGAACTTCAGCATTTTTATGTTAGAAATAGAACAATAAAGTATCGTGTTTTTCATAATTCACTCTTTAAGAGGATTACCTTTAGTTTGTGGAAGTTTGTCATCTCTTTTTATTTTAAATATTTTTATTACTTAAGAGTTGAAAGTTTGTGTGGATGATCGACCTTTATAAAATTAAAAACGTGTAGGCAACAACAGTTGGGTTGAAATATTAACATTAAATGAATACAAACTTATTTAAAAATAATCGCACTTTTTGAAATTGTAATAATATAGTAATGTATTGCCAATAACCGCTCAGTCCAAATGGCTTCGATGTTTCCGATGGGAAATTCAATCGGGCACTGGGCTGGTAGTAAATTAAGCAATAATTAATTTAATTTTGATTCACACAAAGCAGCCGTGTCTCTTTAAAGAGAATGACTTGATTGACAGTTAAACAATAGACATAGAGGGTTACTATAAAACATTTCAAACGAACATCTATACATACGAGCAGGTACAATAAATACAGCGGCTACGGTCATTCCGCGAAGTACTGACTGCTCGGACGTCGAAGTTGTAAAGTGTAGAGGAGTCTCAATTAAGTGTTATAAATAATAAATTTAATTTCGATTAACATTTACGTTTGCCAGCAAAAAACTCAGTTATCGCTGCTTGATGAATTTACAGAGCCTTAAAAACCATTGTAGTGTAGAGGAGTGAGGTTCGACACGAATAAGCTGTCCGCAAGCGCGCTCCGTGTGTGCACGGCATTCAGATCGAATAAAAAGTAGCTGTGTTTGCAATATTTCCTAAGATTCTAAACTTTACTCTAGGCGAGCGCGCACTCTAGTTGAAGATACTAAAAATGGCCGGTAGGCTACTTATTATTAGTGATTAAATTAAACCCAGTAGGTATTGTGAAAGTCATTTCGTAATATGCTAAAAAATTAGTATACCGTAACTAAAACTAGCATAAACACCTTAGTCAATAATTAATTGACATAAAAATCGGGGATGTAGTTTTTCCAGACTGTGCCATCATTAGTGTATCGGCCGTAAGAATAACTATTCGTAAAAACATATATTTAGTTCTGCAACATTATTCATTTAAGTAGCAATATGAATCTTTCATTAATTAATATTTATGCATAAATTGTACCCGTCGACTATAATATAAAAATACGAATTACAACTCTATAGTACGCAATATCGATACCCTACTTTTAAAGAACATCAATTGAAAAGAAATCAATTGAAGTCGATGATAACAACCAGATAAATGTTGAAAAATTCATTTTTTTCCGGTAATATTATGTAGAGTTAAACACACGACGGCAAGCAGGGGTAGGTATATTAAAAAGTATATAAAATAAAATAGTAAGCGCAATGATTTATTTGTATAAATATATTATAATACTTTTCTACTGATGAAAATGGAAGACATTTTCAGAGGGAGTTGATTGAAAATCATTGAACAACGTTTCAAAATATATTACCGACTGTAGGCGAAGGCTGGCAATTACTGTAGCTGTTCGACGCTGATTGTATTAATTTTTTTCTTTAATAACTTGCAAATGAATTCGTTGAATGATAGATGGACTCTCGGCATGCGAGCTGCTTGCATATTCGTTACTTCTTCTAATTCGCAAGTTTGGTCGCCGTGCGTGGCCGACGGCGAGTCGGCAACGTGACGCCCGGAATGTTTACGCTAGCACCTCTGCAATATATTTTTTGTGTGAAATTAATTAGCCATATATACACGAGTTAATTAATTTCTTTATTATACAGAAATATTAAAAAAAGTTAAGTTATGCATAAACGATTATAAACGGTATTAGTTGAAAGTCGTATTGTGATATATGCATAGAATATTAACTACTAAGGTTTGTTTAATTTGGAACGCAAGTACAGTGAGCTGCCAGGTATAAATATTGTAATATTTTAGTGCCTTGTAACCTTCCAATAGGCTTGTACTTTTCAGCAGCACAAAGAAGTCGCGAAGCTTTCTTTAAAACTCCTTTGTAGGTGGGCTATTTGTTAAAATTGCATTGTGGTCTAGCGCTGGGCGGGCGGAGAGCGGCGGGCGGCGCAGGGCGGCCGCGGAGTCAGGGGGAGGGTGGGCGAGGGGGAGGGTCGGCACCTGCCGCAATATCCTATTTATGAATAATGTTTTATTCTAACAGCGTGCGACCTCACCCCGCCTCGCCGCCCACACCCCGATTTCGCCCGGCGCCTATTCAGTACAGAGCTGGACATGCTTCATACCTATTTGCATATATTTATGTTAATTAAAATAAAGCCTCAGTACTTTTGTAATATCAACAAACACACACAATATTGTTATTATATATACATCTATGTCTACGGATCTACGGACTGATCGCGGATCAAAGTACCTCAATTAAAATTTTGAAATTCCTGAGACTTTCGAATCGGCCTTATAAACCTCAAAACCTTTTCCATATATAACCAAACGTATCTCGGTATTAATTATTGTCTATGAGGTTGAATAAAAAGTGAATTATAGTTTCCGGAGCGCAGTTATAATTGCTAACAGCGAGCGGATATGTTTTATCGCGCAACTTTCGCCATACCATTCAGGAGTAACTCTTTCCATAAATCCGCATTCCTTGCAGCGCCCGACCCGACCCGCAGCCCTCGCTTTGTTTCTACCGGACCGATACCTAATACCCGGAGATAATTTATGTCATCGTTAATGTTTTCGGTATAAACAGACTCTAATGTAATACCGCTCGAGTATCGATGGGAAGCGTTGCGGTTATGGGCAGTATAGAATTTATTTTGTCAAGCTTTCGTTGAGATGCAGTCACTCGCGGGACGTAACCTACGATTGTCAACAAAAGCTAGTAATGCCCGATGTGCGAGGAAAAAGGTCTCGAGTTCCGAGTGCATAATATTATTTTTCTGGCGGAGAGTACGCGTATACACTATGCAATAATTTTCCGCCGCGTAGATTTCCTCATTATCGTGTCCTTCATCGATACAATAATGAATATAAATTAGATGAATTAAAATAATGATGGAATGTTATTGTCCCAATTAGCTAGGTTCAATTAGCGCAGAACAAGCTATTGTTCGATAGAGTCTGCGAGGAGGCGGGAGGGTGTCGCGGGACACAGTTTAATTAATGGAATAACTCTACCCGCTGTGGCGGTCCGACGACGACACCGCCCCCCCCCGCGCGTGCGCCACACCGCCCGCCACCCTCCGCGCCGCTACTTGCACTTGCATTATTAACGCGTCATATAATTATTATACAAGCGAAAATATTATATCGGATTCGATTATTGTTTCGAGGTTTCGGAAGCCGCACGCGAGACGAGTGCTGAGACTGAGAGCTGGTGGGTGTAAACGCGCGACCATTATGGCCGTCGGTCTATAAATACTTGTAACATTGTTCAGCTAATTAATTAATTAATTATTCTATATGAATTGTATCGTAGCATTCTTGGCGACCAGTCCGTTTGCATTATTAAAATAAATGAAAGGCACAATCGCGACAGTCGCGGCTGTAATTAAATATGTTTCCAGTGAATTCTTAGAATATAGTTTTTCTCTCGAAACGCGTTCGGTCGCAGTGACACGCATTACGCTAAGTGCTTTTTGCGTTTGAATTTTAAACCGCTCGGAGATATTATATGTGCATACTTAAGTTAAATGCTCCAACTTTTCTCACGATTCGTTTGCGCTCTGCACCTTACATTATTATGATTTAGTGGAGTTGCAGCGCTGCAGATCCCCCCGGGAGGCCGGGGAGGGAAGGCAGGTGGTCCCGTGGTTCGGGGAGGAGGTCGGGGGCGCTAAGAAGGCAGCGATGGTAGTAATAAAGCCGGCCATATTTCACACTTAGCGCGTAATGAGCGCGCGCCCAAATAATTGGATCACGTACATAACTCATTATTACCTCGCACCTCACTTCGGCGTGCGAATGTATCATTACTTGACCTCCGGCGAGCACACCCCGCGCACCCGGCACCCCGCACCCCGCACCCCGCACCCGGAGCCGACAATACAAGTTATAGAAGTTAATGAAAGCATAACATAGTCGTCTTTATGTGTATAGGTACTTATTACACAAGTAGCACTCGTCGTAAGTTTCTTAAAACTAAAAATACCAAGTTTCAGCTCCGCTCGTGACCCCGGCGTTTCGACTACGAGCCTATCCAAATGTCGGTCTAAATAATAAAAAGATATGAAGATGGCGAATTAAAGCCGAATAAAACATATAAATTGCATCACATATCTGCGCCGCGAAAGCTCAAACTACGCATTTTATCTTTGGTTACTGAAATGTGAATCCACTGACATTACAATTTAACTAAAACTGTTCGGGATTCTTGAACAAATGGGAGACAACTGGGAGCTCCGTATAGCTGCGATGTCATTAGTAAAATCGTAAGGTCACAGCTTGCACTATAGCCCCGCGACTTGTGTAACAATTTACATATTGTAAGCAAACGTAAGAAGTGTATTTGTATAAGTACGTTAAGATAAATTCATAACATTTAAATTTAACAATGAGACAACTCTGCCGGTCGGTTGGCCGACTCTCATACTCAGCTATAATATTAAAGAGAAAACCATTACCTTCCTCGGATATAGATTTGATTCAGGATATTTTCGATGAGTTGTGTATCCTTAACCAGAATGTTAACGAGTTGCTGAGGACACTGGTTACTGTAGTTTGCAGTCTTCTTTTTCTATAAACACAGTCGTACAGTAATGGTGACTCTGATTGTTGTTGATATATATCCTTACATTAGAAAATTTGCAACGTTTTCTGGGATCTCATTGCTAAAGCGTATACATTGCCCAAAAATAATTATTAACCTTGTGTAATTATTTACTTTGTTCCTTGCATATTAATAGTGTGCACATCACAATTTCTTGAAAATTCATTTATATTTTTCGAGCATCTGTTACTTTATCAAGTATATATTGAGATTCGACAGTGAAAACTTTTATTGTCTAAAATTTACTTCTTAGTGAAAATCTTTCGACATATTTGTGATAACGCATGTGTGTATACTGTTTCCAAAATTTCGGGATTCCAGTTGTTGATTACAAATGATCCGCTATGGAGAAATCGTTCTCATTGAAGATAATTCTCGTGCTGTAAACGATTTATAGGTTATTAATGAAATGTCTGCGTATACCAAATTGAATACCGAACTCGTCGACCGCCATAATTATAACCGCAGATGCGTTCAGTTGACCGTAACTGCGGATTTGTTTGAAGATATTCCAAGAATTAATGAGAATGAATTATTTTCTTTGTAGGATTTTTGCAATGATACGGTTTTCCGATTATCCCTTGACAGATAGATTAAGAATCAAGCAGTCGCCCACATTCATTGGACAGGTGTACATGCATCATTGGCAAAATATTAATTGGGTGCTGTTCTCATGATATGTGCATATATGGTCTATGAGCTATACTCGACATTTTCGGGATATTTCCCCTCCAGCCTTTGCTTACCATGCTTTTTATATGCAACAATTTTTACAAGTCTGACAGAAGACCGCGGTAGTATACATTTATCTTTTATAAATAAATAACATTATTCTTGTATTTTCCTTTATATAAAAAACTATAACAATACGCCTTTTATAAACCATCATTAATAATATCGTTACAAATGAAATTTAAGCATTTTCTTTAAGTTAAAATAATCTTTAATTATTATTATTAAATTGAATCACTTGTTTCAAAAAATGTACCTATTTCGAATGAAGGATTGATACTCATTAAACTCAACGTTAAAATAATATAAAACATCTACACCGAAGAGGGAATAACTACTTATCTTTGGTCGTCTTCTTTTTAATTTGTCTATAAACAATAAATATAAATATAAATATATAAATATTGGACAACATCACATACATTACTCTGATCCCAATTTAAGTAGCTAAAGCACTTGTGTTATGGAAATCAGAAGTAACGACGGTACCACAAACACCCAGGCCCAAGACAACATAGAAAACTAATGAACTTTTTCTACATCGACTCGGCCGGGAATCGAACCCGGGACCTCGGAGTGGCGTACCCATGAAAACCGGTGTACACACTACTCGACCACGGAGGTCGTCATAATAATACATATAAAGTTTTTGAGGATCGGAGTATTCTTCTCCATTCTGATGGCAGATTCGTTCAGAACGATTTAAATAAACTTTGAGAAATGACGATTCAAAAGTGCATTTAAAAGCCTACTTGAATAAAGTATATTTTGATTTTGATTTATGTAAATGATTAATATTACTTTTTCTACTTTTTAAATATAGAGTTGCTACTTTCAATTACAGAGTAAACAATCGTTGTTGTATTACTCAAGTGCGACTCGCGTGTCCGAATATATTATATATTTTGCTTGGAAGAAAACAAAATATAAATTATACCGACAAATACGTAGAGTTGATTTTTAATTTATCACTCTTTATGCCCTCTCGGCGATTACCCTCCACTCCCCCTGTAATTCTATAGCCACATAACTAATATTTTGTAGAGTTGAATTTATAATGACGAGTAAGCGTCTCTCGCGTACAGGCGCGCGGGACATAACCTCTCGACTCGGCGACAGTCGGTAGCTATCTGTATGCCGTACACTTGTATATTTACGCGCGAATTCGTATATTTATCACCGGGATCGTTTGCTCGTCCTCTTCCCAAAATATTCAAAGGAGACCGTATCAGACGTCAAAGTGACAGAGTTAGTTAAAGTTAAAATATTCGTGTTCCCGCATGCAACGTCGTGGGACAAAGCCGAGCATTTCATGAGCTGTCAAAAGTAGTAATTATTACGAGTCAAAGTACAGAGAGGAGTCGCACGCAACCCGCGCACGGCTTGCGTCGTGGAGTTATTCAACTTTAGCATTTACCACGGCCGTTAGCATATTCATGTCTATAATTTCACCCTTTCTTTCCAATGAATATGGAGATGGAAGAAAGTTCTCGCGACTGAAAAACTAGCTGCTACTGTAATTGGCGGCAGTGGTGTTTTTACCGGCCGCTCTGTCCGCCGGCTGATAGACGAGGGTAGCCCGGCTTTGTCGATGTCGATATTTACCTACTAGGTATGTCTAGGCTTAACACTAGAATGTTCTAGGAACTTGTTACGTACACTTCGTACATCCTGTTACATTCAATTTGTATTATGCGTGAGTTTATTTCAGTCGGTGAACTATGTGATCTTTGTCGGGGAAATTGAAGTTCTTTGTTCATTAAATTTGTTTAGCTTAAACTATTTTTATTCAATGTTAAGTAAACAAAAACTCTTCAAATTATATTCAGGTAGCAAAAAATTAGAACATATTCAGTTTGAAATAGTTTATACGCGTTATTTATTTTATCGATATGGCACGATAATCACTCGTCATGCCTAGGCGCAGGTCGCGGGCCGCTGCGCGCACGCACACCGATCCTCGACGTTCTATAACACTTATATTTGCTTACAATTTTTGCACTTTAAGTAATGCACAGCGGTGCGGTGATAAATCTTTGCGCTGTCTAGTGCTTATTTTAAATTAAATAAACTTACAGATTTTCATTTTAACGTAATTAGTCGACCGGTGATTTACGAATGCCATTTAGATTTTATCGTAGCGTTGAAAATTTAAACTAACACAGAAGGTAAATTATTGTAAATAATTTAGTAAATGAGAACACGATACACGGGATCTTTAGATAGAACATGCGATGCCCGAAATACGAGCATTAACAATATGTCTGAAAATAATCTGGTTAGATATCAGCAGGCGCCCCGTTGACAAGGACTGCACATACGTCGTTTTATCATTGAAATGTGCGACGGAGACTTCATCAGCTCATCGCAATTCACGTGACGTGATGTCTATGCAACTGCAAAAAGTACGCTCTTTCTTACAAATATAACACTTTAAATTCTTGTTAACATTCATGGTTTATTAAGTTCACTTCATTCTGTCCCGTTATAGTCGTAACATAATGACTTCTCAGAGGTAATCGCTAAAATGATCGCTTTTATATCAATTACTCGAGTACGGTCTATTGACCGGAACAACGGTGAAAGTTGCGGGGAATGCCCTGTATGTGGAAACGCAAAAACGTGCTCACACTCGCCGTTAGTGACGGTTCACGAAGCGCTACCCTCGACCTAAATATAAATGCAACGCATCCCTTTACAATAACAATATTAAGTACAAAATAATTATTGTTTAAATATAAAAAAAAGCATTTAAGTTAATTAGCTCGTTATTGATTCATTAAATTAGATATTTAAATTCTTTAAGTACTCTCGTATTTTGAAGTATCAGTGATGATTTACCGAACTTACTTACTGAACTCGATCATTGATATGCATCCACGGTCACCGACTTAGCTTTAGTTTAAGACGTATTTTTTGTATTTGATTTAGTAGATTCCACAAATTATTATTTAATTTTTTTGCTTGAATGAAATGTTAATTGAGTAGCAAGTATTTATAGTTCTGTCTGAATAATCAAATGTTTTTTTAATTACTAAGTCAATATTTAACAACATCGGTCGTACAATACAATACTACAGTCAGAATATACTTTATTCAAGAACGCTTTTACAAGAACTTTTGAATAATCATTTTTGCCATTCAGTATAATAAAATTTATATCAACTTTTATTTCTTGTTCAACATTTCGCCTAAAAGTCAACAAGTCCACGCTTTTTATATCATCAGTCACTTTTAAGTCGAAATTCGAAGTTTCAAAGAGGTTCCCACTTGACATGCCTCGTATAAAGTTCGCGTAACTGTCATTCAAATATTATCGTTTAGGTAATTGTTATATCATTTGCATTTACATATATTATCTGGTGGTTATAAACGATCACATCGGAAAGCTGTGTTAGTAAAAAAAACGCTGGTGCACATTTTTTTGGATGCCAAATGATTCCATCATGGTTACCCATAAGCGCGTTTCGTGGAGCTTTACTGTTATATAACAAAAACAGTTAATGTTTTTACATTTGCTATTTAATACATTTAATATGCGTCTAAGAAAGAGCTCGTAATTAAATCATATTTTTATACACGGGATAAAGTTCATAAAAAACGTGGCTTCAGTATTCGTTGACTTTCATGCAGGATGTACATTTGATTGTAAGTTATTAATATAGGTATCGCAATTTGCGTAAAGAAGAAACAGATGAGTTTGTAGCCGCATACGTTCACGTGACTCGATAGATTTGTTGACTACGAATTCGAAATATTAGAGTGTATTTAAAGGCGGCGGGTCCTTTTTCATGGGACTTGAATATGGGTTGCAATTTATTAAAAAAAACGCATGACATTTAACGTGTCTGATGTTCCATTAAGCTCCCCATTTCAAATATGATAATATAACAAATTACACGGTTTTGTATCGCGTGGCCGGAGTGTCCTTTGAACTCGACTGACGATCACGTGACAACTCCGGCGACAGATGTTGTGGCGCTCCGGGCACTTTGAGCTTTATGCAGACGGCGACAAGGTCGGCCCCGTCCCTAAATACCACGAGCTGCGTTTCGTCGGTTCGATTAGTGATATCGAGATATCGGGATGTCGGCACGGTCGCTTGATTCATTAGTGCTGAAACAAAATGCTGTAAATAAGTCGAATTAATTTAGGTGTCGTTTCGCGTCGAGTTTTTATCTTTAGTTGTTGAAAGTGCGTGAATAAATTGATAATAATCGATATTAGTCATTAAAGTGTTTAATGTTATTTAATCATGAGATATCGCAGTTGACATAAACATATCCCGTGCATTTCAAGTGAAAGTTAAATTAAAATAATTATTGTCGGGCCAACCCCTCCACGGGTGGTAATCGACGCTTAGCTGGCGGATACCTACTGTTCAATATTATTACAAGACAAGATCATTTGAAGCTTTTATACGACATGTGTGTTGTGAATCGTCGAATGAGTGATGTCAGTTTCCGATATCCAGACCGAGAGTCCAGCGATAAATGATCTGCGCAGATCTTTAATAATTATGTTTCGAATACCTCTGTGGATCTAATTTAATAAATAGCCCAGTAATTGTTTCGAGTATATCAGTTCTGTAATTTGCTGCGCGGGCGTCGGTCGGGATTCAATAAGTCAGGGTGTATCGCAGCATCGGCCGCACCGAGCGAGCGAGCGGGCGAGCGGCCCGAGTCGTGACGTAACCGTATACATATTTTTATTTAATTATGATATTATTTAGATGCAACTGAAGATAATTGATGGCATGTTTATAAGGAACGTATATAAAGGAAATGCACCATCGCAATATTTTTATTACTAGCTCACATGTCAGGAGATCGCGCAGAATGGCTGGCTGATACTTTCGAGGAGCCATCGATAAAACTTCTAATAAGTCGCGTGACTTGTGACATATTTAAATTATTTAAAAAAATATTCTAACATGTATGTGTTTTAAGCTAGATGACTACTAAAAAGTGTTTACAGAATATGTGTATGGTAAAGATTGTAGGTAAACATGAGGTCTGTGGGTGTAGTCGTGGATCTTTATGATCTGATGGGAGATACCGTTTGGAGGTTACACGCTCCGTCGCTCTGCACGACGGCGCTGCGTCCTGCGTGTCTGCGTGTCTGCGTGTCTGCGTGTCTGCGCCGGCTTCGTGTCTTTGAACACAGGTGTTGAGCTCACTGTATGGACACATTGATTTTATTTCTAAGACCATAAAACTTAATTGCTGTAACAAATATTATTTATTGATATTGATGTATGATATATTTCAATTCATTTACTTGCTACTTCTTATTGAAAATATAATCAGCTGAAGCTTTACTTTGAGAAACGTTTCTAACAACATTAGACACATTAGTAGGTACTAGTGGAATTACGACTGAGTCAAATGTACACATTTAGTTTAGCTGCTTAATATGTGCGTAGGTACATTGTACATGCGGAATCAGTCACTAGTCTTTGGGTTACTGTGCTATACTTCACAAATGATCACACTGCACACATTGTCGCAACATACCTCCAACACGAAAGTGGCTCAGAGTGGTTATTCCGATAGAGTAGTTAATCGAAAAATCACCTAGCTATTATTGTAATCGGATAACGTAGAGATATATTGTAAAATGTCAACCCGTAAATATCCCACTGTTTCACGACGCGGCTCTAGTGCGCGTCGGTACATTTGATTCACATGAGCCCAACATTCACCCAACTGCAGCAGGTTTCATGCAGCGATGTTTTCTTCACCGCCGAGCACGAGATTACACACGAGTTATACGAAAACTCAGGAAAGTTTGCTTAGTTTTTAACCGTGAGTCAGATCATTACTCGCGACAGATGAATAGTAGGCACTATAGCCGCTACCCGAAGACCGACATACCCGAAGCAAAGTTGCGTTAAATATGTTGTTAAGAAATTTGTCAGTGGAATGCCTACTGAATAATGAATATTTAATTTTGAAAAATATTAAACCACATTTTACAATTAAAATACCTATAATAATGAGAAATAAATTTATGATTTTTTTTGTAATTATTGACATTTTGTAATTTCTTTAATTAGATTTAATTAGATTCTGTGTGTTTCCCAAATAAAAATAAAATATTAATAATAGAAAATTAAATTTAAATTAATATTCACTAGCACAAGATTTTTATGATGGGTTAATTTTTTTTTTTATGATTAGTGTCCGCGTAAGCGGCGCAGACACAGTGCGGACACAGCGCACACAGTGCGTAGGCGACTCGGGCATGGGAGGCGAGCGAGGCATCTCAGATAATCTGTTGAATTTTCCATGCGCGCCGTATCTCGGCGGACATTGTCGGGCGCAAAAAGCGGCCGGCGGCGAATCCCACTTCGTTACATAATCAGACGCTCTCACAGACCTAATATGGCGCTTTTCTCACATCTCCTGCAATTTTTTATTGTATTTTAATTGCATTCTAGTTTAAATTCAATTACGCATTGAATTTTAATGTAATAATATCCAACCATATCGCCCTGTCGTTAATTGTTAATTCTGAAAATGCTCCTTGAAAATGTTATTAGTGACGAGGGACGACAGAGTTTACCGACACGCGACTTTAATTCGATGCTCTACTAAGCCGTTGCGTACTCATTATAGTACAATGATTATGACCAAAAATAGTTAATTTCGGGACACATTGGCTTCAACAAGCAGACGAGTATAAAGGGGTCCTGGCGCAGTGATTTAGCAGCATACTACCGGCCAAGCGAGCACAAAAAGCAACCCATTCATATGCATAGGGAGGAGTGTGGTCAGTTTTTGCCCGGCCGGACGTTCCCCGCGTTTTATTTGTAAATTGGGCGCGCAGGCGAGCGCGGGCGAGCCGCGGGCGCGCGGGACACGGTAACGAGCGCCGAGTCGCTCGACTCATTCACATGCGCGACTAGTTTTTGTCGCAGCGCATAATTGAATAGGAATGGCGTACTCGGAACGGATCTAATGCGGCCAGATGAGTCTCGTAACGAGCGCTGCACCGCTGGGCCTTACCCCGCACACATAGAGCTCCGTCTCGAGCGCCGCCGTTGCGAGCGGATTAATTGCCGCGTTACTTGTGTAGCTTAATTAAAGTGACTCGTTAACTTTTATTCGCTAGTCATTTGTAAAGACATACATTTACAAAATTTTCCTCTTTACCATTTCCCATCAGCGGAGGAGGATTGTATTGTAATAATTGCACTTCAGCGTCAATCTCGATGACTGAATGACGTTTTTGTTGAAGAACTGCTTAGATGGATGCAACAAGAAATGCCAAGAAACGACAAGAAATGCCAATATGAGAGCGTGACACACTCGTTCCGGTGTAAGTGTGAAGTTGTTTTTCTACTGGCCTAATGCCAGCTCCCTTTTGTGAGTATCCACAAAATGGTGCAGCTGTGTGCGAGCGTTCCAACCGATATATGTGTGACTTTGTTGAGCTTTAAAATATATTGTACTTTGTGCAGTAATCTTATTGTTAATCAGTAAAATATATTTAAAAAATTAAAACAATAAATGTAATTTTTCACTACGACCTTGCTCACCTATATCTTAGTTCATTACCTACATGCGCATACATCATTGATCTTTAAAATCGCTGTAATTAAAATGAATTGAGCAAACAATTTAAATGAAACAACAAGCTATAGAAGGTTCACCTTACTGAAGAAATTAATAAAAAAGGGTTTGATTTTTAACCGACTCTGGTCCGACTCAAAGTAGCGGTGAGATAGCGTTCTATTTGCTGACATGACTAAAAGTCATGTGATTGTATTCGAACAAAACACAACATTGGAACAGTACGTAAGGACTGGTTGTATTTAGAGTATTTTGAGCCGAGATGGCCCAGTGGTTAGAACGCGTGCATCTTAACCGATGATTTCGGGTTCAAACCCAGGCAGGCACCACTGAATTTACATGTGCTTAATTTGTTTATAATTCATCTCGTGCTCGGCGGTGAAGGAAAACATCGTGAGGAAACCTGCATGTGTCTAATTTCAACGAAATTCTGCCACATGTGTATTCCACCAACCCGCATTGGAGCAGCGTGGTGGAATATGCTCCATATCTTCTCCTCAACGGGAGAGGAGGCCTTAGCCCAGCAGTGGGAAATTTACAGGCTGATTATGTATGTATGTATGGTTGTATTTTAAGTCTCCGTACATACTTTGGGGATGTTGTGGTGGACTGCAGTACCATTAGCAGCTACTCAAATTTGCTGCGATGAGTATTTTTAACATACATGTGCATACTTTTACAGCAAAGATAGTATACATGGGTATTTTAAGAATAGATATATTGATTTATTACGGGAGATAGCGTTCATATAAAGTATGAGTTTTAAAGTAAATTATTTTATAAATATTTGAAATTAATTGATTAAAATTCAAAATTAAGGTATGCAAATGTTTATGTATCTTAGTACGGACTTGCTAACTATTTACGTTCGTAAAGAGTAATCAAGTATTCAGCCTCCATCCCGAGGAGCGGCCATGCGACGTAGGTACGTGCGTACGTATGTACAGTGCGGCCAGTACACCGGGAGCCGTGGGAACATCCAATACGAAAATATTCCGAGTCTTTATTGTCATACGCTCACGAATTCGTATCGGAGGGATGGCATGTCTTATAGCTCTCCATTGCGGACTTCTTTGTAACACATTATTATTTATCAAATTAATGATTGCAATTATCTAATTATATGTTTGAGAGCGCAATGCAATCGTTCATTGTTCCTCGCCGGTCCTCGCCGGTCCTCGCCGGTCCTCGCCGGTCTCGGCCAGTCCCCGGCAGTGGACTGGACGTGGACATTCAGCGGTATCGTTTCCAATTTGTTGTATGTAGTTCATTAATATTTATTATAAGGCGCAGCGAACACTGTTTATATCTGCTAATTTATCGCCGTATTTTAATTGAGAGTCGTCCCGACATTCGGATCGCCGGTGCCAGTGCATTCAATGTAAATGCGATTCAAAAGTAATGGCCTCGTTGGCAATTGACTCGGCGCCTGCGCCCGCGCACCGCCTCGACCCTCACCCCCTCCGCGCCACCGACCCTCACATCGCTGTCCACGCAATTAATTTACCGCTAATCAATGCTAATAATAATTAGCTTCACAGCACGGAATTCGTTTGTAGCAGTGCACGCAGTGCTGGGTCCTAGTTGTAGGCATGGTTTATATTGAGTAAAGGCTTCCTATAGAAGCGTGACTAATAATTCCAGTTTAGCGACGTCCGCGTCCGCGACCGCGACGTTACATTTATTCATTTCGTCTAAGGAGCGGCGTAGATGTCATCGGGTTCAGTAGCCGCGCGTCGAGTTTTTGCGGTGTGGAAAAAATCACAAGAGCGAGGACAGCGCGGGATGAGCCGGGAGAGGCGCGTGCGGCGGGAGGGACATAAATCGCTGGTAAAAAGCGACCGGCGTCCGTTTTTTGCGATTTCTTGTTATGCGCATACCGTTTTTTGCGGCAACGTGTTCCCGACAAACGAGACTCTGCGAGTTTTCGTCGCGAACAATGGTCGCGATAGTATTGCGGTGATTGCGCGCGCGCAGGCGGCGCAACGCATTTGCATGTTGTGGCCAATCAGTGCGCAGCCACGCCCTCGCCTCCTCGCCGCCTCGCCTCCGCCTCGCCACCGCCTCGCGTGCACTACTCGGTAACGAGACTCGATGACAACTCGAGCCATTGTTCTACTCATCTCCCACATAAGCTACGCAATCGCTGCGCCGACGCTTCATGAATATGGACACTTTATATCTTCTTAACATAGGTATCGCATACGACGACCACGTGCAGAGGCAGGCGAAACTGAGCACAGCAGCTCGAAGGCTTGTGATCAAAAACACCATTCCCGAAAGGAATTGGAAATAAATTCTTCGCGCTGCTAAAACACCGAACACATATTTTATTTTTAAACTTTCCGGATTTCTTTCAAAGTTTGTTGACATCTGAAAACACAAAATAATATAAAAATAGTATACACAAATAAAACGGTAGAAAAACTGTCAAGTTAACACAGGTATACGTGCCCTGTAGCTCCATCCCTGGAGCAGTTCGGCTTTTATGAAAATGTAAATTAAATACTTCTTCTTCGTTTACTTACGAGTAAACGAAGAACGAAAGGCCAACAGTTTCTCAATTAAGCGTACTTTAATTTATAACAATAAATAAGTATATATCAGACGTACTTTCAAATGTACGAACCTAACATCCTTATTATAATAAGTTACAGGTATAATATAATATAATATAATATAACACATACCACGTATAAGACGACACGGGTACAGTTCTGGTATGAGCCTTTTGGATAGAAATACCTATGAAACAGAACCATGATACGTTGTAATCTGCGAAGCTCTGCGACGTAGAGGCGCTACACGTGTACCAGCGGCTCGCAGGCCAGAATCAGTCTTAACAGATACAATGCAAACATAAATCGACTAAACTGACGCAGATTGGACATTTAAAAAATTTACTACGAACGGTTCCTTGTAGGACTCGATAATTTTATTTAATTGGTTCAACATTAATTGTATTTGGCCAGTATTTATGGATCTGACGTATTATTTTGGTTCTCCGAGGAGCTCTACTTATACCATTAAGGATTTCTTATCGTTTTTTATTATTTCAGATAAAACATATATTACCTTTACGGAGCTTTATTTCACCCGTTTTTGCTCAAATAATATCAATAGTAATTAAATATGGAACAGGCTTCGCCCGCTGGTCGCCGTTGATTTTCATGTTAGACAATATAATTGTAATTATGATATATACGCAAGATTTACATTTATTTAAGAGATTACGGTATATGGGAGTCGTTAGGGCCTCGACTATATACAAATAAAAATTAAAAATAGTTACTGTACAAAACGTGACTGCGTGGAATGGTGGCACCAATGCTAGCAGAATTTTTCCGTTAACAAATATTATATTTATTACAGGTATGTGATTGGTGAAAATTAGGAAGTAAACTACTAAGTTTCCTCCCGGTTCTTATCGTTTGCATCTACATCACGTTATGTATTAGCTTTACATTAAATTATTCCTGTAAAATGAGGATTTGAAAGTGCTCGGAGTCCTAACTCAATAACGTATATTTTAATAGACTCTCTGAGATGAAAAATATTCTAGAGAGGTGGATGACCCTTAATCTCGACGTGATGTGTCAATGTGCTGTTTTATTAGAATCTTTGTAACGGCCTCTACGTGTCAGAGCAGAACATTATAATATACAAAAAATCTTGATATGACAACAATAGAAGTGGTCTTTTTAAATTCAGTGGCTAGCTTGTTTTGTCGTACATCATGATGTCCCGGCTTCAATGCTAGGGTCAAGCCAAAAAAGAGTTATTGGGTTATCCTGTCAAGAATATTTTAGTATCAGTAGAGACTGCTCGCAAAGCACGGAATATTATTAATTGGTCCTGCGTCTAATCATCATTACCTGGTGTAATCTCGGATACGAGAATGTTTGTGTGACATCAAGTCACACTCGTTCACATTAGTTGGAAGGTAGATATCTCCTTCGCTGTAATACTAATATTACCAACAAAGACTGTTATTTGTTAAACAAATATAGATTTCGCAATATTTTTTTAGCAAATACACTTTTCTTGTTGTTTAAAGAAATTTGTAAATCAAAGTATTATAATACCTGTATCTCATGGTATTTTATTATTTAATTTAAGGAACGAATAAAATTCCCATAGAAGTCAGTCACGTGCTCTGATGATGCGGTCACACGATGATAACACTTGCTTGTTTGTTGTGATTAAACTACTGCTGCCTCTTAATGTAACAAGTTTCCCCTTTTTTGAGTTCATATTCATTGTCTTGTGGTTAATTTACCTATACATCGAGTCGAGATGGGCCAGTGGTTGAAACAAGTCAATCTTAACCGAAGACTGACTTCGAATTAGCATATGTCTCAGTTCATCTCCTTTACCGATACTACGAAATACAGTAACTTCTTGAGCTGATGCTCATCAACCATTTATTTAGAACTAAGTGTATTGGCAAACAGATGGAGCAGAGGAAAAATGAATGTGTCTTCTTTGTGAGCAGCCTAAATATGCGCTCTCCTCCGAAAGGATGTCTTGTTTCCAAATAGTGGATGATTACTTACCTATGTTTGGGAATCAACCTATTTAATATCGACTTCGTGTCCGTATATTCCATTTTCATGGGAGCAGTGATAAAGAAGGCTAACGGGTGGCCATCCATCACGTTATCCGAGAATCGCCTCGCAGACGTAAACACGTCTCATAAACATATTGTCCGACCCTCACATAATAACCCTCCCTTATCCTCGCATTTCACACTCAAAGGGGTACTCGACCGTTCTTCGTTTATGAGCACGGTTATTCTGTACGACATAAGGTTAATTTTAGCGGGATCCGGCTGCAAACGTTGATGCGGCTGCGAGCGTCGATTTACCGTTGACAGAAATTAAACTGCGTACCTATTGAGTGGACATGCGGGCGTCGCGTCGCGCTCAGGGCTGGCGCGGCCGATGCGTTTTTTTGTACTGACGCTTCACTTTTTGTTAAACTACGAGGTCGCTTGACTTGTCTCCACGTCCGTAATGTGATTAGCTTTTACTGTCTTCTCACTCAAATATGCTAGCGCTGATAAGAATATATATTTATATGTCGATGTTTTATTTCAAATTGTTATATTATATTCATTGTAATTAGAATGTATCGTAAATTACTGTTCTATATACAAAAAATATATGTACATACATACATTTTGTATAAAAATAAAATGTGACACAAACATTGTTTCGTGTAATATTATTGCTCACAAGATTTCCTAATGTATTGTAATAGTAATACAATAAAAAAATATATTTTTACGTAAAACTGCGCCTGCCGCGGCCCTGCGCTGTGGCCGCTGTTAACAGGATAAATATCCTAAACGCTTCCTAATTGACTGCCACCCGGTGCAGCTCGCCCTCCCCTCCGCCTCCCGCCACCCGCACATCCACATCTGACATCATTGCCTTTTTATTTATCTATTTTTGATTATCGATACAGTGTAATATATTGATATTTACATTTACAGCATTTACATTTACTAAAAAGCATCTTATATTTGATCAGCTTAAACAAACCACTACACTCTACGTTTGGTCTCGTAAATGTCCTCGTCATCGGGATTTGACATATGGAAATTTATTTATTTAACTGACTTATGACCGGCGGCCTGAATTCCACTTACTCGGTAAAAAAATTCAAATCGATCGATCTAATATGATAAAGTGTCTTCTTATGATATCGTACGCGAGACGTTTTTGCGCGAGGTCTCACGCCACGCAATCCAGGTGGAGTGTAAAGATGATATAAAATCCTTAAGGTAATAAAGTGTGAAGGGAGTGAAATGCGCGTGCGCCTGTTCGCAGTGCGTGGCATTAGTTCCGCGCGGCGCATTCGTCAAGCGACGTGTGCGATGCGCTCGCGCCGCACTGCGGTGATTACGCCGGGGCGGGGGACTTTGCGCAACTTTATCGGTGCGCATTGAGCGCGCTCACATTTACTTGTGATATTACTTTTTATACTATTATTTCTGACTTTTACCATTTACGAGTACTATGAGGAGTGAGAATGGCTCATTCGACTCGGGCTTTGTGTTGACAATAATACCTCAAGCCGAAAGAACACACCCCGAAGGCACCTGCATGTGTAGGATGCAATTCCGTCACATAGGCAGCACATTACGAAGTGGAGCACACTCCCAAACTTTCCCTCGAAAGGAGAGGCGGCCTTACTCAGAATGGGAGCATCTAACGGTTGTTCCTTAAGCTTTGCTCGAACCGCGAGTCTTATATTTGTGGGAGTTTATTCGCGATTGCCTACACACATGTGTACAGACTTTCGGAACACCACTCGTAATACTTCATTAATTATCGAAAGAGGTACAAGGTCACAGAAGTAAAGATTAAAAAATTAGCAATTAGTAAAAATAAAAAATAAATAAAAAAAAAATAAAATAAATCTTATTATTTTTATTATTACTAATAAATTAAAATAAATAAAATAAATGAGTAAACAAATTACATAACATAATGTACTAATTTACAAATAATTTTTAATCCTCAGTCCAGATGAGGATCTAGTAGAATGAGCCAGCCAGAGTTTGAAGTTCTAATAAGCTCACTCAGTAGTTGTTCTATGGCCAAGTAGAGTTGTGACTCTATTTTAAGATTAAAATCCGGGCTAAATTTCTTTCATGTTCAGTTAGAACAGCATGACAACAGAAGCAAATAATTTTTCAAAATGAAATCCTTGAGTAATCAGTTCGAGCATAAAATACTAGCTTAATGTAATGTTTTCTCTGTAATGGCTTATTAACGGAATACTTTGTAATCCATTAAGTACTAATATATTCGAACACTCCAAACTGTTCGATTTTAAATTCTAACGTGAACCTCTTCTGTACGACTCTGGATGCGCCTGGCCGGTGTACTCGTATATTGTTTTGGCTGTTTTTATGAAATAATTAAAGCTATTGTGTTCAATTTACGCTCGCTCGTCTATTGTACTCGTACTCGTACGCTTTGACTGGATATTAATTAGTATAAAGTCCTCATTAAGTCTGTGTTTACGTGTTGAAGAATAAAGTATCGGAGAATATAATTGCATTCTTTTTCAAAGCTTTGTTAGTGAAACAATTTAAATAGCAGTTTCCGTGAAGGTTAAATCAAAAGATAAATATTACATTTCACATATGTCATCAGTGAAAAGTTATTGTAGCTTCATTTGGGACTTTAGGCTGTATTATTTGGTTATCAAAATTGTATAAACACAAGAAGTAAGGATAAACCTATGGCATGCCGACTCAAATTTTCCTTCCCGAGCCGAGGTATTTGTGTATAACCTGTAAAAGTTATAAATTTATATCTTATTATACGATACAAGTATAATTATAGAGGATAAAAAGCGTGTAGTACACATGTATCGGTTGTCATGCGGGGCATTCAGCTGCCATTATTCATTTAATTTAAATATGTCTGAATTAGTGTTGATGAGCCGAAAGAAACAGTCAGGTACTCCAACACGCACCGTGCCAGACATTATACATATTACACAATCACACAGTCCTTCACATGGATCTTATAATGTTGAGATTTGTGTAAGTTCCCCTGCTCTGTCTGTATTCATTACATTCGCAGGCGAAGCGAGACGGAAGTTGTTTCTTTATAAGATTTAATTAGCATCAGTAGAAAAGATTACGATCACTATCTACGAAAGCAAAACCAGTGTTAGGAAACATCACATTGCGTATAGCAGTTGAATTCATAGAGAACATACCATAACATACGACATTGCCGATTGCCGTTTACCGTTTAAGAATAATAGTCTCTGTTCGCTGTATTGTGTGTTTCTGTCGGTCCTGCTAGCCTTCATTGTCATTGGTGGTGGAGGTGATTATATCCTCTTTGTCATTCAAGAGTCATGTTAGGTTACTTAACTCTGTCAGAAATGTTTCCTCTGACTGTATGACCAGTGGGTTCCGGTAAAACTAAACTGAATCCCTGTAAAAATAACGCGTTGACAGTTTTATTGAAAATCGGAGTCACTACTTATAACGAAAGTTCTTTCGTTTAACTTATCCTTTCTCACAACTTATACTTGCCAACGTTGAAAATACTTTCTTGAGATCGCGATAACAATATTTTTTGAAAAAAAAAATGCAAGTTGTTGTGTGTATATTGAAAATAATGAAAAGTGTAAGCAATATTCATCTAGATCTTACATCGCTAAAATGAAATTATTAAAAAAATACCCAATCCATCGTGTCTTTATCTGTTATTAATATTCGCCGTTTATTCGAATATCCTAAATATATTTTTGCTGACCTTCTTTATGCGTTTTCTTTTTACTTAATTATATTACTATTACCTATCAGTGAGAGTGTGTCCGCTGATGCCGCATCGCAGGCTGTAGGAGCTGTGTGGAGCGGGCGAGCGCTGGGTTGGCGGTAAGTGCGGCGGCTGATTGAAATGTCACGGGCGGCGCGGGCGCACGCTCGCCTGTGAAATCGCTAATGACAGCCCGCTGACGTAGGGCTAACACTTCGGGGTGAATTTGATTCTGTGTTCGAAATGACGCGTTATCCAAATTTAGATTTTATTAAAAAACACGTAGAAGATCGGAGTAATCTTTGTTCTCGCTAAGTAGAGCGCTGTCACAGGTTACTGTCATTATTATATATGTAATGATTTAAAGTGATGGTACAAGATCAAGATCATAGATCTGTAACTCTAATATTTTTCAAAGTACATGCTTTGGACACGTAAGTTACGAAACTCTATAGCTATTCAAGCAATCTACCTGATGTCGGGCGTGGGGACAGCCCTGTCCGCGATAGGCCCGCGCGGCCGCCTCGCGGCGCAGTTGCAGTTCATTATAAAGCCATTTGCGTCGACAATTGTTTATGGTCATTTGAATAATTTACATGTGCGACCGACGTGTGACCACCGCGTGCTCTCCGTCGGAGCGAGGAGTTGGAGGTAATTGAAGTCATCCTGCGTTTACAAATCAATTTCACAAGAACCTGTCCGAGACGAAGGAGTCCGTGCTTTATGTTATCGTTTTACTCGCGGGAATCTTGTGTCATTACGTTTGTAACAGCTCCTGGGAAGATTGAATTACAGCGTCCCTTATTCATGTAAGATTACAAGAAACATTTCTACACGGGGTTTATTAATTGCCAGACGTATGGAAACATTTGGTTTTAAATAAACCGTTAATCAAATCGCACGGTATTTTAGCAAAATTAATTGGTAATAATTGAAATACGGACATATGTTTCCAATGTATAGTATATTTTTTTATGTTATACATATAAATCTTACCATATATTCGTAGTTCTAGAGAAAAGCTTTGGCCGAACTGCAGACGATTTCTAAACAAATCATAAAACTACATGGTAGAGTTTTGTTGAGAATTTCTAAAATATCGACGTATAAGATCTTTGTGGCCGGTTTTGTGAATTAAACAATCAACAAAGTTATCCGATCAAAATACGTAAGAATAATTTTAAGGTTTTATTTAATAAAAAATGAGATATACAAAAATACAGGCCACATCAGCCAATCTTACCATCAAGTGTAAAGATGGGATTTGACGGTTTGAATATTAGATAACATAATAATAAAGGTGATTCAAACCTGCGGAACTAAAGCAGGCGAATGACTTTTTACTCAAATGTCTATAAATATAACGCACGCTTTACGTTGATCTTCGAGTTATTGTGATATAAAAACTCTGTAAAAACATTCATTATGGACAGTCTAATTGGTAAACATGTATTTTCACAACGTTCTGAAAATCATAGAAAATTATATGAGACCACCCGGAGAGTTACCTCAATAGAATTTAGCTTGACTCATCCCAATTCATCTACTAAGTTTCGAGTAAAGGTAGATAGAAAAAATATACAATGCAAATAAGATTATATAGCGATACTTCATACAATCTTATTAGAAAGTACATTTAATTCCAGCTTACGGCATACGGCACTCGTAGTGAAAACGACTTTATTTGTTCTTGAGGTTCTTTTGTAAAATATTCTCAAACATCTATCGAGAACTCGCTTTATATATGAGAATTGATCCTCATTTTAATAAAAAAACATTTGCCTACAAGGCCTTGTAGGTGTTAATAATGCCATTATTACGAACGTTTCCGGTCTCATTTACGCTACTTACCGCGGAATGCCCGACGAGTTTAAGAGATAATTGTATTTATTCGATGCAATTCCGTGTTCGCTTATTAGCCGTATTGGAGTGGCGTCCCATTGAGTGAGGAAGGGGAAATTTACATTCGATTTCCACTTACTTCATCTAGAGTCTTGTGAGATGTCACCAAACGAGATTCCTGATTGAAAATAAACGTAAACAGTATGTTTGAAATACTTCACTAGTATCGTAGCACAACGTGAATGCTCGTTATGTAAATAAGATGTGTTTCCGGAGGTGTTTGTTGGAATTGTTGTGGAAGATGTATTTACCGGCGGCCAGTTGGATCCCTGGTCTTTCCAATAAAGGCTATTTGAAAATTCACACATGGAAATATTATTTTAATATTATTTTTTTTTATTTGTACCAGGATGTAGAGCTGCTGATTAACCTTTGTCATAGAAATTTGTATTGTAAAAATTATAAAAATTTCCTTGTCGTTGCGCAAACAACCATGAAGTTAAAGATTTTACATCCACTGCGCCTTTTTCGCCCTTCGATAGAGTCACAGCAATGCTACTAGTAGGTTATGGCTGTTTAGATAATGACAATAGCCTTTAGTGCCTAGCCTTTAACTTTAATTTTAAATTTAATGCTCAATAAATGATGCTGATTATATTTTTTAGCAAAAATGAATTCTTTATGAAATCGTTCGGCCATTACTGTGTACCTCGAGCATCCAGTCGGTCTGCACGCTCCGTGTGGTCAGTGACGTCATAAATGTACACCGAGACACACATCTATATCGATTATATAATTTATCTACGGAGGTTTATTGCGTCAGAGTAATGAAATTGTTAACTCGGTCCGTACTTTGCTCTTAGATTAAGTGTATCGAGGCAATCGAGGCGACGGAGCGAGCATCAATCAGCGGCACCGTGGATGTGTTTGCCCGCCACCGCATCGCAACATAATTTTACTTCGGTCGGACGATAGCATCGCGCCCGCGACGCCGCGCCCCTATTCCGAGCCGCGGCTCGCGCACCTGTGCGACGTCGTCGGGCGGCGCTATTAGCACGGAACGTTCTCATAATACTCTATTTAAATGGATACCTATTCCATATCGGTCGACAGAAATTCATTAATCGTCTGGTTCAAATTATTAAAAAATATATTATTTGTCACAAGACTCGATTCATAGGTGCCATTTATAGGCATAATCGTTGTGTGAACCGATCGGCGTACTTATTCAATGATACTTCGCGAATATGGAATACGGTTGGAAGTTTGTTTATAAAAAAATTAAGTAATAAAGCGCGTGAGCTAAAAAATAAAATTGGATGAAATTGCCTTCCGTGTTTCTAGAATAGAGCGTCACGGTAAAGTCAAGATGCGCCGGTAATTCCGCACGGAGCTGGTTAAATTTATTAGAAAGGCGATCGCGCCCTTCTCAGCTCGCCAATTTACTAATCGTAGCTCATCTGCGATAAGCGTGGTATTACGAGACGCGCGGGCGGCGGGCGCGGGCGGCGGGCGTCGCTGCGGTGCCGTGGAGACGCGCATTATCGATGGCCCGCCGAACCGCCTCGTGCCATAATAAGGAACCTAGATCGCAGCGCTTTAAATAATATCGTGCGATGCGCTGGCCACGGTCACTGACCTGCGCCGTACGGCCGCTACGGTCTCACCGGCCGATGCATCACGTAACTGCATCGCCTAATTAATATTTAAATACGCAGGAGCGCATCCGCTCAGTAGAACATCGCCGATTATGTTTTCGTGACTTGTCGATGATGCCATCTGCCCGTCTGCCCGATCACCGGGCGCACTGCTCCTCACTGCTCCACTGCTCCAGTGCTCGTAAATTCTCTTTACTCAAACGCTTATGACAGTAAAATGTTTTTTGTTAATATAAACCAGCAGTCAACGGGTAGTAGGTAAGCGGCTAATTCACGCTGACACCGTTTACGTCGAATGGTATCGGCGGAATGCGCGGGCGCATGTCGTGAATAGATTCTGTTGTAGCTTAGTTATGGAGCATAACGAGGCGTTAGACACATTAGCTGACTGTTAGGTTTCGGTGGGAACAGCCCCGTCACCCGATATAAAAGGCTACAATTTTTAAATTGATTCTCCGTCTATGACTCCAAAATATATATTTTTTATTATTGATCAATTTACCCTAATTACGTTAAACGTATTTTATCGTAGGAACTACTTCATATACCTACCGTGGTATACTCGGTCATTTTAAGATAAAATAATTTTGAAACGTTCTACAGAACTGTTGTATTCGATTTAATTTACGTTCAAATAAAAACTCTACTATTGAGTTTCTGCAGGTTTATCGGAATATAAGTAACGATGAGAACCCGTTCTGAGTTTCGTTTTTAGCCCGTTGTCATCTCAACCAAACCAATTTAAATGTAATTCTTTTAATTGCTATACGAGTATGATTTGATCAAAGAGTTAGCGGGTGATAGAGTTCGAGCGTCGCGCCGCAGCCGGCCCAACGGGTTCTCACGACGGCCGCTCGACGGCGCGGCCGCGTCGACAATTGATCGCCAATTATACAATTGCTCGCTTTACGCCACTTTATACTCAGGACCATCAGCCCCTGTCGGCCCAGAACCAGAGCCATGGGAACCAGTAATTGTTTATTTGTTACGTGAGCTACGTCCACGAGAGAGCCGCTAAGTTGTACAGTGGACGACACGAGGAACGAAATAATGATGCCCAAACATTTCAAATACTTTCAAAGTCTATGTAAACATACAAAAACGTATTATATTTAGAAGTTATAAAAAGTTTGAAGCCATTATAAAATTTATAATAAGTTACCCTGCCCTGTCCGAAGCAAAAAAAGTCTCTAAATCACTGGGTCTGTGCTCATATTTTACGAAAAAACAATTATTCAACCAGAAGAGGTCCTTCGTTAGATAGAGAAGGAGAAAAATTCACAAATGGTATTATTAAACAACCGGAGCGCCGGCTCCGTACGCAAATTATTTAATTGTCGCTCGTCAGGCCCCGCTCTATGGTTAGAGGCCATAAATCTAGCGGAATCATCGGCGAATTATTCAAAGGCGCCGCTCCGACCGGCCGACGAGGCTCGCCCGGGCCTCGCCTCGGCGCGCACACTATTCATCTTCTAAACAAATGTTAGGACATCGAATACAATCGGCTGGTGCCCCTTTGTTAGGTGGACGGTGCCGTCGCGTGGTGGCAAGCGGAACTAGTTATTGTCGAGTGCGAAGCGCATTGTCGTCGCATTGATTCATAGCGTCCGTTGGTCCTTCCTGCTCTCTGTCAGCTGATAGTGCGCTATCGCGACGCCCGCGCACAATCGCCCTTCTATCGCACCATCTGCGTGAAATATTCCACCTTCGCCACAATGCTCTGCTTATTCGCAACCTTCGTCCGTGCGAGGGAGCGCGCCGGACCCGCCGCGTAATACGACTGATATTGCCGTAATCGAGGTGAACAGTAATCTCGGTTAAACAATAACGACCTGCGGCCGCGTAATTCACGCCACCGCGTTCATCATGCAAAGTGCCTGAGGGTCTTCCGAACTTGCATTATACACTTTATGGCGATGACTTTAGGTTCATAGTTGATCGGGTTCTTATGTATTTATGTCGCGGGGGTGTACAGTGTTCGCTATCGGAATTTGAATGTACTTTGCGCTGAGGACGGTGAGACGGTGGTGCGCGGGCGCAGGCGACAGATACGCATCGTCTTGTTAGCGATATCTGATGGTCGCTGCTGTAATTGGCACGGAGCGTGCGCGTGCGCAGCGACCGCTACAGCTTTCATATAAATGCTTTTATCAATTTTAAATATTCTACGGGGGATCAGTAATTTTAATACAGCAGCAGCGGCTTAAATTAGCTTATCTGCTGACTTGGTCATGTCTGCCAAGAGTACATTTATAAGGCCTATTCGCATTTGATATTTTCGCGATTTCGCCCGTTGGACCGATAACATCATTCAAATAAATCGTGTTCATTTCAAATAATAGCTAGTGATATTTAAACTTTGAGTTAGCAACGTGCGAGTTGTTTGAATAGAACGAATTTGACGAAAACTTTAAGAATCTTTTGAGTGTCGAAACACTACTGGTTAGTATGCACATTGACCCGCGGCGCGTGCTCGCCGGTCGAGTACCCGCAGATGTGTGAAATGATCGCATCTGCACAATTCAGCGCCGGCTAATGCACGCAGTGTTAAATTGTCGTCTCGCCGTTCGATGCTATCGTCCAAGCGCGTGACGTATAAGGGGTGAGAGGCGTTAATGGCGCGAATGTCGCGATATTTGCATACAATGTGCTCCGCTAGGAGCTGCTTTCGGTTTGTGTAACTACTGAATTGCTCTTGTTATTCACTTCATTTGTTTTGCTTACAAACGTATCTATGATCTAAGCGGGTTTTACTACGATTAATACGTTCGCTCATTAAAGATAAATATATTTCCATACACACGAATCAAAACAGAACGATTATAGGACACGGCACGCCGCTGTCCGTGTGAGTATACGGTTCATCTCCGTTCGGCGTTAAAGGATAAAAATAACATGAAAAGACCTGCAAATGTCAGGGCGGAAATCTTATACCAAACTCAAATTAGTTAGGTATAAAGTCTAGTTTCGTTTGTATATTTAAGGGTATCATCGAGGTATAAGCAACATTGTCAAACTGTAATCCTGTTCATTCGAATTCAGTGTATGGCAAATGAGAACGATCGCCACGCTGCCATACAACATCGTAATTTTATAGATCTACTCTCGTGGCCGAATAGTTAGTCACGATATCGTTTAGTGACCTTGGCCTCAAATGAAGGCATACATAATCTCTCAATGTTAATTAGCCGGTTCAGTCGCGGCTAATTAAGAAAAATCATTGTCGAGAAGATTCCATTTAAATTGTCAAACGGATGTCGGCTCGGAAACATGGCGTTTGTAATTATCGCCGGGAATAAAGTGGGAATTAAAAAAGGCGCCGCCAATTGTCCAGCGAATATCAATGAGCCGACGCCGCGGCGCGTGAGAAGGCGCTCACGTTGACGTCGTTTGTCTTCCTCATAATCGCTCTGTGACCCACTTGCGAGGGGTATTCATACGCCGCGTCATGCTGAGTGCGCAAGTTAGTACATTTCAGAGACGCAATACTCGAACTATGAATATATATTTTAATTTCCTCATTACCGAGTATATGCGCGTGCTGACACACCGAATTCCTTACATCGGTAAGGCGCTGCCCGCCACAGGGTCGCAGGTGTTTCATCCCTGCGCCTGTTACACTGTAATCACATCGATCGGCTCCCTCAGCATGAGTGAACCGATGTTAGATGTTGTGTTAGAGTGAAAAGCAGTTAATTAATGAGAAGGAAATATATTATATAAACATTTAAAAGTAATCATATTCTTGATATTTTAAGTTTCCTCCGTCGCTATAAAGGTAACTAACTGCTCTCAAAATAATCGGCAGTTTTGTAATTTTACTTTTGACCACAATCACTGACGAGTAATATCCGCTCCATCTCCGTCCGCGTGTCAATACAGCTGCACGCTGGACTCGCACGTCACCATTACATAGTATAAAACAAAGTCGCTGATCGCTGTCTGTCATGTATGCTTAGATCTTTAAAATTACACAGCGGATTTCGATGAGGTTTATTTGAATAGATAGATTAATTCAAGAGAATTCGATTCTTGCAATCGTTCTCAAAATTTGAAACAGTAATAATATTCCCTTTTTGAATATAAATGTACAGAAGACGAGTCTCAATTGAAATTGTTTCCAATGCTCTACTGGACACACCACTATGTTTCGGAAAGCTCGACCAGAGAAGGATGTTGTGAGCCGATTAATAAAATGTAGTACGTTGATGATTAAAATTTCTACATCAAACATTAAAATTCTAATTCGATTATCTCTGTAGAATATGTTTTAATAAAAATGTTATGATTATTGTCAAATACAATACAAGTAGCTATCTTGGGAGGTGGCGTCAGATAAATCGTCATTTTCAATAAAGTGTTCATGGTTAAAGTGATTCGCTAAACCGCAGCAGCTCGGCTGTGGCCGCGGGCGAGGACGCGCCACTCCCGTGCACCTGCGCACCGGTGCCGGCGCACGCGCAGCTTCGACACTATGCAAATATAATTATACCCTTTTATGAAATTGGTATTTGATAATATCTTTAATTATTATAATTTTAATATTAAATGATAAATTTTGAATATTTTCATGCGTTCATAAATAATTGATTACGAATATTATTATTAACATGCAACATGTTCAATGCAGGAATTGAAAACGACGAATGTCGGCAATATAAAGTCGGAAACGCTTTGCTAAACATGTCGATAGTCTAGTGACGTAACAATGCCAGGACGCCTGTGATGGCCAGCGAAGCCGGCAGCCGCGACGAATGCGTTAACGTACTCGAACCCAATTAAATAGCGTTTCCATTATAATTAAACGTAAAAATCAAGAAAGAGCGGATTATGTCGAAAGATTAAGTATCGCATATCATTTAGTTGCGCTCCAATTTGGCGTAATAACGCGTTAACGTGCTCCGGCGCATAATGCGTGCACTTCGTAATAAAACCGATGCGACGCGCCGCGCACCTCGCCAGCCGGCGACTTTACTTACGTGCAGCCTTCGCAGAAGTTCACGCATTTGTATTTTATTTAAACAAATCCAGCCCTTAATAATTCTCAGCAAAATCCATTTTAGCTTGCTCAATATTGACGACGGTTGTGCGACCGGGCCGCGATGGTTTATCGAGATTTGAATACGAGTGCGGACGGTGGGCGGTGAGCTCGATATGACTGACTCACGTTTTGATTAACTATTTATTTATTGCCGACTGAACTTTATTGCGCTTAAAGATACAGATTCGAAAACAATTTTAATTCCGACTCGAAAAAAAGAAACAAAACCTTCAAAATCATTTGTATTTCATTTTGGGCATTCGATACATAATCCAACAAGCTATTAAGGAATTCCGAATGACTGTTTACAAATTCACTTACAAAAAACTATTCTGCCTATAAGTGTAGTTTATTGTGACGGTGACGATTTCTGCCACCAAAAAAACTTCATTCCAATATTATAATATTTTAAACTCAATTGTACAACTACTGCTACATAAATACAACAATTAACGATTATTTAGTATGATTTAAATTAAATAACCTTGTTTCAAATAATATATGACCTTTGTATCAACAATTCCTGTCGCGGCCGCTTCCATGACGTTTTAAATATTATATTTGTTCGCTTTGCAGGCTAGCACGACACGTTAGTCTCATTCTGAAAACATATTACAATGTATATAGATTGATTTGATGTAAGTAGAAAATTAATATCAAATCGAAAAATCTCTTCTCGTTGCAACTCTAGTAAACGACAACTGTCTGCGTGGTAGTCTAGGCTACGCGCGAACGTACGGCGGGATATATGTTTGTACATGCATGCATACGTATAATTAGTCCGAACTGAAACGTACTTTGACCCAATCCAAATACTTTCCTGAACAGACCGTATAAAGCAAAGCTAATGAGAGACACGCTGATTAAACACACAATGGCACGGCTTCGGACGAGTCATACGTTATTAATAAATGAAAAACTTCCACGCAGCGATTATGCAATTAAAACACTCGAGTTAATTTCAATCACATGCAATTTAATTGTTTTGATGTAAATTTCGTAACAACATTTCGCAATTTGGGTGATGATACATTTATCATAATGCCGTCGAAGCGTGCAGAAATTCATGCGAGATTATTTAAAAAGCCAATTACGAAACTCATATTCGCTAAAACGTGTTAAGGATAGGTGCAGCGACGTCGACGCGCGGACGGACGAGTTAACGGCCTTAACAATTTCATGATGTTTAATCCATTTTCGTATGTATTGATAAACATTCTTTACGAATAGTTCGAGTTATCGATAGTCAGGCGTCTCTATACACATGCGGCGGCGCATTCGTCAAGCTCGCGCCTCCCCGGACGGCGCGCTCGTTTCTGAGTTATGACGCAACATTACTTGTCACTTTAAGGAAACCTAAACACAAACGTTTTAACGCATTGACATTTCTAAGTCTACTATCTCAATACTTCGGGAACCGTTGCTTCTCGTGACACAAAAGCCTCTGCGTCTGCACACGCCCGGGCGATGTAACACGTGATTAGCTGCCACATGTGCATCTGATTATGAATATGCGAGGAAAGTAGTTGATATCGCGTGGGAAGTATGTGGATGCGGCTGTCGCGGCGTCTGTGGCGCTGGCGGCGGTAGGGTTGCCTAGCGCCGAGTGATAATAAACTACGCAACCGGAGTAAGCGCATGAGTCCCAGTAAATAATATAATAATATATTATACATACATTATTTAATGGCAATAATTGAAGTCTTAATAAGTTTAAAGTTGGCGCCTATCACAGATTTAAGCATCTTTACCATTTGACGTTCACTTGAAGATTTCTCTGAAAGCGAACCTACTCAATAGTTAGGTTTTAAATACCACAGCCGTGATCAATCCCGCGCTCGTGTCAGTGGCGAGGTAGCCCTGCCCGCCCCGTCCCGCGGAGGAGGTATCTGCGGTCGCGCCGCATATTTCGGCGACATCGGCGCGTCTGATCGCCGTGTGATATCGGCACCGCACACGCTGCGCCCGCGACGCTTCGCCGTGCGAACAACTGTTTCTGGCGCTGTTAAAACCGTAATAACTTTATATAGATACTTTTGAATACTTAAATATTATGAAGAAATTTTTTGTGGTATATTCGAAGTCTAAACATGCTGTGATGGTATTTTATAAATCATTTTAAATGTAACTTAAAAAACATTTTTTATAACTATAATAAACTTTTAAATAATAATAATTAATCGCCAATCATATTTATGTAGAGGTAGGTCTGTAGTTTATATACGACCACGAGTGATACAACGTCCGTCCGCCTTCATAATAATAATCAGCCGAGACCAACTCCATTTATCGCGTGACACTTACTCGTGCTACGAGCTTTACAGTTGCCGTACAAACAATGCAGAATCTTGCATAATCGCGATCAGATCAGCTGTTCCTCGGACAGTGTCGGTGTCAGCCGCGCCTGAGTTATGGGGGGCTGCGGTCGTGTGTGATTTATCTGGCTCGTCGCGATCGTCCGATGGCCCGATATGATATAATTAAGGCGCTGGCGAGCACGAGCACGAGCGCGAAATATTACCATACCCCGGTATCGGGACATCGTCTCCCGCGCCCCGCACCTCCGCCCGCAGAGCCGCAGCTCACGCACGAAAATTATATGTCTCTTTACAGTTTTATGCTTTTAGCCATGTTACTGAATTTTGTTTGAGCTTACTAATTAAAACCAGATCTATTATATCAAATCTATCGAAGTCGTCTGTATTTATCACTTATTACCGGTGGTATTATCCGGTGACAGGTATGAGACCCGGTTCAACAGTAGACACGAATGACGTGATCTATCCACGAATCAGTGGATAAAACAATTCGACAATACCTCTTAACAAATAGAGGTTGGCTTTTTCTGTCGAAAGATAATCAGCCCGTTGTCAGAAAGTGGGAAGTGTGTACACTCCTGTGCCTCGAACACTAAGTAAAGCCGTTGGGCATGCGCAAAACTCTTTCTGATCGATTGGGATCTGCCGTCCCATCGGAATATGAGAATGGCAGAATCGAGAGTGTACCTGCGCATGCGCACTCACTTGTGCACTATAATATGTCCTGCATAGTTGGCTGGTTTCCCTCGAGCTCGGCCGCCGCGCTCGAAATTGTTCGGGTGTGCGTTGTAGTGGGTACACAAACGTTTTAGTCAAGCTGTTGTACCATAACAGATTAATAAACAATTTAAACATTCCTGTAGTTAAAACAAAAACAACATAACTAGTCCGTAAGATCTCGCTTCGAATCTCAATCGTGAAATATGGAAAACTGTATACGACAGTACGCTGTTTTGATGCGCGTGGGCGTATCTATATATACGAGAATATGTAGATCGTGTTCTGCGGTGAGTTTTTAGTTTCTCACAGAATAGTTTAACAGCGGTTATCAGGTTACCAATCGTTATGTATAAAATAATAATTCATTTGCCAATACAAGTATGTTTTTCACAGTAATTGCGATATTCAAATAGATCTGTTACAGTAGGTAAAGCTATATATTTTCTTAACAAAATATAATATACAAGGTTATTATGGGACGTAGCTAAGGTTTCTATCAAAGACTATATGTTATATGTTATTAAAAAATGACTTAAATCTAAACAAAATAGTTTTCGTATACTTCTACAGTTACGTTATGTCTGAACAGAAATATATGTAGCTAACGCGTCTCGTGTTGTTTTCGGTTAAATTATTTTTATATTTTGATGCAAACTTATATTTGAAACTTTTTCGAATAACTAATAGTAGGTTCACGATTAGCATGGGTATACTCGTATCCTTACCGGAGCGCTGTTTTATCTGCGCCAGCGCATATAACAGCGAGCTGTGTGCGAGCGCGCAGCATCCCGCGATCTGCGTGAGCGATACCAGGAATAATTTCAGCTATTATTATGATTATTGTTTTTAATTGTATCACCACTTCGTAATCTAAACTTATTATTATTGTTAGGGAAGAAGAGTTGGTAATGAATGGATAATATTTTTTATGATAATTGAATTCAGTTAAATAAAAAAGGACTCGCCGAATCTTTAGGTGGTATTTAAATTCCGGAGCAGTTGTAGGCTTTTATTTACATAAAAATTATTAACAGTAGAACCTTAAGTAGTACAAATAAAAAAGGTAGCTACTGTACAAATCATGTCGCGTTGAATGGTGGCAGGAATGTTAGCAGCATTTCCCTGTCTAATCGCTATCCAGTACAGGCATTAAGATCCAATTTCTTCCAATTATTCCAATAAAATACATACATAAGATTTAATTCATATTTGTAAATATTTACGGTCTTAACTTACTGTTACTTAAAACTTTTGATGTTAATATTTCTTATGTACAATGGCTTACCGGCCGAATAGCGATGTGATAATGTCACACGTTCACTCCTCACTCACTGCACAAGCAGTATAATTATAATTCCATATACTGTAGCTGTCCCGTACTATTCTTTAAAAAAAATAGTGGAAAAGGCTAATAACCGAGCTTCTTGTCTATTCCTCTTGGTAGACTCGGCGGTGGCCACGCATGTATTATTTTGTTTTGAAATTATTCATCAATAAAATATTAAAGTTTAATTATTTTTTTTTTAAATATAATAAACAAATAAATAAATATTGGACATCATCACATACATTACTCTGATCCCAATGTAAGTAGCTAAAGCAATTGTGTTATGGAAAATCAGAAGTAACGACGGTACCACAGACACCCAGACCCAAGACAACATAGAAAATTAATGAACTTTTTCTAAATCGACTCGGCCGGGAATCGAACCCGGGACCTCAGAGTAGCGTATCCATGAAAACCGGTGTACACACTCGACCACGGAGGTCGTCAAATTATATTTTGATTTTGAGTTTGATAAAGTATATCGACCACGCTTCGAGAACCGAATCGGCAATGTTAACGATGTCCATACAGCGAGTACAGGTTCGATTTATTTAGTAGTGGGGTTCAAACGTCGGGTGTCTATTTAAACGATTGATTGAGTAAAAAATATAACACTCGGTTAGTACATTAGATAAATAATTATATAACGTATGAATGTAGTTACAATATTCATGTGTATGTCCATACGCAATGCAATGCGACAATAAGCGATACAGAGACGTATCTACATAATGTTCTCATACAGCGGACAGTCTTCAGCTAACTGAGAAAAAGTAATGATCGCATCCGCCATACATATTTATGGTATTATTCTCTTAATTCTGCAAACGATTTAAAAAGCATGCGTCTAAATACAGCAAACGCAGAGGCATCTGATGCGCTTATGTGATGACTAGATTCCGTCGGCTTACGTTTCGAGACTCTACGTTGAGTGTGATAATAGTTCTTTCATAACACAAATACTTGCGCGGCGGTTTCATACGATTTCATCCTGGGATACGCGACGCAGTACGCAGGGAGATCGTTGCGATCGCTTTTTTATAATGTAATGTTAATAAATCGAGTTTAATTTCTGTGATTATTTTAGTTTAACATGTCATGTAATACACAAATTAAACACTATAAAGTTGTTTACGTAAATCCTAGCGAATTAGGAAGCTTTCGTGAGTTATCAAAATAATTTTTGCCATAACATATTTTTAGCGGATTAGTTTTTGACGAGTATAATAATCTACGTAGGCAAACTGTGGTGCAGCGCTGCTTGTAATGCTGCGCGCGCGCCGCACACCTGCACCGCCCGTGAGCGGCATAGCGCGGCGGACGCGTATTCACAAACACATTACGAGCTACTTACATTGCTTTGATATACTTCCTTGAAGCTCGAAATTAGTACAATTAATTGTTTATTTTTTAATTATAAAATTAACATTATCCTTATGTTACGACGTTTTGATATAGACGAGTGACCGTTGAATCATTGTTAATATATGTATAACACATCACGTTACTCGACACAGTTGTAGAGACCAAATATACATAAGTACGCGGACTAGATAGATACAGACAGGTCCGGGTAGTTCCGACCCAAAACCCACTATTTGGCGCCCTTTGTCCCACGTGACAGAGCTCAGGAACCACGGGTCATTTCCTTATTCATTTAATTATTATAATTTGTTTTAGTAACGACGATGATTAATTCTGATTAGTGCGAAGGTTATTCATTATAATTAGTACTTATAATAGAGATAAAGTTAAAAAAAAGAACCGTCGCGTGTTGACTGCTGTTTGCTAGTACGCGTCCACTTCGTACGTAGACGAACGTCCTGGCAGCACCTGCAGAAGCCTTGATTTCAGGCAGAGATTGAGCGAGGCTTATTGCGAACATCCTCGTGCGTCGCTAACCTTGAACTGTAACGCTCTCCCTTCACTCGACCCTCAACTACAAAAATTCTAATTGAAATTCTAAGCTGTTGAAAGTGATTCCAAAAACTTTCACTTTTTTAATTAATATTTATTACGTATTATAACGATTTGAATATTAATATTATGTGAATAATATTTTTGGAATATTTTTTATTGAATTAAATAACACGTACCAAAAAATATAGGCCCGTATCAACCTGTAACGCGTATGAATGGGTAGCGCTATATGGCGGGGATTTTATCTATCAATAAAACAATCATTCCATAACAGTTCGCCTGACCACAATCGGCACGGATACAGGATTGACACATTTTTCTAGGTCTGATGCACTTTAAAGGGGTGAGCGAGCCAGTGTAATTACAAGCACAGAGGACCTTTGTGCCTCGATAGTATAAATGCTAGAGACACACTTGGCGACGTGACGTCACTTGTACCATATCGATTCCTTTTATTTGCAATCCTAAAAATAGTCTTTACAAAAAGTAATAAGTACTTTTTGCAAGCCTACAAATATTTTACGCATACATAACACACATATGTATAATTAAAGGGATCGAAATGACTTCTACGAAGGGTTTATGCTAGCTAGCTTTTATTCATGTGAACGTAACAAAAACGATCCGTTAAAGAGATAAGCTCGGTGGTCTGTCTGCAAATGGAAATAACCTCGTATCCAGAGATATTGATTTTTTAAGACTTTATTACCTCGAAGTACAATTAATGAAGGTTTCCTATGAAGTAAAAACCTGACCTTCGTCCGGCACTCGAGATACTATAGCGTTCTTTAGCGTTTCTTATTTCTTGCTTGTTTTTTCGTAAGATTACACGACGATATGTTCTGTGCGCCCGCAATGCATGTAAACTAGAACGGGGGCCCATCCATCTCGCTGTGATTGATCGCTCCTCACCACCGACGCTATGAATTATATTTATGTTAAAAGCGTTTAAATAATGTCGATTTGTATTATATTGTATTTTGTACAATTTGCAATATCCATAGTGATTATAAAACAATTTCATGAAGCGACCAATTCTCTTTATAGAACTGAGTTTGAGAAGCAAAAACTCTTTTAATAAAACACAAGCAATTGATCGATGTAAATATACCACAAAAATACTTGTAGAATCGATATGAATCTTTAAAATTCCAATAAATTGATTACTTGGATCTTCCATCGGCCAGCACCCCTTCCCTCCCGCGCGTCCCACTGGTCGAGCGATTAAATATTAAGATTACGGGCTATGATCGACTATTACGAGGTGCTGGTGTTCGGTCGCGCATCCCAATGCGTAGACGCAGGTGTTCGGTTCTGAGAGTCGTTTCCTTCCCCGAAGCGCGTCCGCGCCGCGACGCCTCATTGTATCGCGCGCGCGCAGCCCGCCATGAATATGTATACGATCTATTATGACCACAACACCCATAAATCACTTGATTTTTCGTTCCGGTGACTAATACGCCTCCTGATATTGTTCGCCGCTTGCTCGTTCCAGCCATAAACTGAGATAATGAGATGCTGCTCATTAGATCTGTATTATCTATCTGTATTGCAACTTTGTTCTTCAGAGTACTTCAGGTGCTGTCCCACAATAGAACTTGACGTACTTCTTAGTTAATTAAATATAGCAAGGCTGCGGTCGACATACTGATGAGCCTTGTGGGCAAAATAATAAAAAGATGAGCTAATAATATTCCGAGAAGTGTTTTTACTTGCTACTTAGCTGTTAGCTCGGCCTTGGTAAGTAACGGTTGTGTTCATCGCAACAGGGAATACATTAGCACTGTTCATTTGTAGCAACAGATAATTTGCTATTCGAACTCTATTCATATTCTTAAGTTCACATAAAAGGATTTTTTAAATAGCTATTTTCATAGGTATTCTTTTGTCGTCGGAGGTTACGCGTGAACTCCGCGTTAAAAATTGTAAAAATTATTGTATGAAGCCGTATTCCATGTTAGTTTGCGTAAAATGAAATATATTTTTATAAATATAATTAATTCTCAAACGGTAGCCCTCACTAAAAGGAGGAAGGGAAAATATTATGCAAACGTGCAATCATGTATTTACTATACATATGTATATATATACAAATAATGACAAACATCGTGTACCGTGTAAGAAGAGATAAAAAAGCAACCGCCGAAGCCCGTCCTCATAGAACATCGGCAGGAGTCGCGGGTCGTGCGTGTTGCAGACCGTTATTCTTAACTATTCTTGTTTACATTGTTTCACTGTATGGTGAGTCACGGTGGTGATAAGCGCCTTCCCTTCTTCACATTTAGTACATTATTGATGCATACATACATTTTTACAGTCATAAAAAGTCTTAATAAAGAAACACGCCATCGATATCAGTGTAGTATTTCAATATCAAGTTCCGGGAACGCGGCGCGTGACGTCCATCCGAACAGCTCATTACCAAACCATAACTCACCAATTACCAGAAGTTGAGGTCTGAGGCAAAGTGAGGCTTCCCTCGTTTGTATGTAGCCGTCGTATTGTTATTAAATAACTCCATAGTGTGCACCACATTCGGAGCCGGCACGGATACTTTGTTTATGCGGCACCTACAATTGTATTTGAATTAGATCGGTTAATATTTCTTGCTGCATTTTCCTTGTGTTATAAAATGTTTCCGTATTTTTTGTAAATATATTCAGATCTTGTAATTTTATAACGATAATTTGGCTAATTTCGGTGCAGGCGCAGACGCAGTTAACGAGCGCAGTTAATAGCATCATCTTCAGACTCACAATAGTATCAAAAATAATAAAACTTAGTGTATAATTAACAATGCACTTCATATCTTTGCCGATAAAGTTTATTTAAAGTTTGGTGAGCGGCGTTGCATGAATAAGTGTTTGATAAGTAAACCCCAGAGTATGGCTAACGCTGAGCCCGAGCGTCGACCGCACTCGATAAACTCATTAGGACCTACGTATGTATGCGACGGCGATAAAACTGCAATTAACTGCACTAATTTTATGTTTATATATTTCTCGAATTTTGGATTATTAAGTTGCGTGACCTGTCCGCGACTGCATTTGTGTTCACTTGGGACGTGGAAGTTTCGATCTCTGAGAACGTTTTTATCGCTCGGAATAAAAGATAACATCCATGTATAATGTACGTATGACTCGAAATGTTATGCACTTGATAAATCTGATTAAGGCCAGCGACACTAGCATGATTCGGTTCTGTGTCTGCATCTTGCAATAATCAATCTCCCTCAGAATTACATTACGTAGGTACGGACGGCCCCGAGACTTTTTAATACTTAAAATTTCACCACCTACCAAAAGATAACAATAAAAAAAAAACTTTTAATACTTGATTTTTAAATTCCTCGTAACGTAAAAACTTTATCGAAAGAACTATGAGTAGTTTTAGTAGAATTTATATTTTACAAGAATGAGTTTTTGCTACCATTTAATAGATAATGAACCAGAAGTTACAATTAAAATTATTAAAAAATTTTGCAAATGTCGGCTTTTGATACAAACATACATATATGTTTTGCTTTACGCGTCAACCTCAACGTCGCGTATATTATTTTATTATTGTTACAAATGTTTCTCTAATGTTTGATATGATGTTTATTGGAATAAAGAGGGGAACTAAAATTGTGATGTTATTAAATAATCGGATATTCCACAAACATGCATGTAGATACTTAAAACAATAACTTTGTTGAAAAGAGTTCCATTTATCCGAGTGTTGTCAACGCGTTTCCTTGCACGTCAGCCAAGCACTTGTTATAAAAATGTCAAACTTGTCTCGTTATTAAATATGTCCACGTTATAATTTATGTACTTAATTTGTAAGTTAATTTATTTATAAGTATAAATTTGGTCGCCTATCCAGGACTTGTTTCGTATGTTTATTAAACAACTTGGGTGCACTATGAATAACTAGTAAAAATACAATAAGTACACAGATTTATGAGAATTTTTATTAAAAATTTAATATATTCATAATTATTTATAAAGAGGCAGGTGAACTTTTCTACTGGGCCACCTGATGGTACGCGGTCACCACCGCCCATAGACATCGACGCCTTAAATATTAATAATCAATATACTCGTATATAAAATTGAAATACCACTCACTGATTAATCTTAGAAATTATAGCAGCTAAAAACTTGAAATTGGGCAGGTAGGTTCCTTATAGGGTGTAGACTTCCGCTAAGAGCGGATTTTACGAAACTCCTATTTTATTTTAGCAATAAAAGGTTTTATTATAACAATAAAAAGTATTTTAGTGTGGACCGCGCGGCCCGAGCCGTACATAACATTATGAATAAAGATTTGTATGTTTGTAATAAATAAAATCTGAATTTTATTTTTATATACAGCATGTATCAGTGGACCTCTCCAGCAGCCCTTACACAAAGAAATACCACTAAGAAAAAAAAATCCAAACTAGGGTTTTTTCGTAGTTCATCTGTACTGGAATGATTGAAATAAATAAATAAACGTTAAACTTTTATTGTATAGAGCACAGGTACATATTCGAGAGTGTTCGGTCAAACGAACATCTCTATTCGATATATAAGCGTTTCACTTGCATATTGGTTGACAAAAGTCTACCAGCAAAACAAACTCCGTGGCATTTTTTATCTTATATTTATCGTTTAGTTGCCGTTACTCGGAAAAATATTTTATATTCTTTCGTACCTTGTGTATGTATGTATTATCAAGGTTGGTAGCAATAGCAATTGCTACCAAGCGATTCGTGTAAGCATGACTGAGCCAACACGTTTCGTGTGCGGCGATGTTTACTGACAGTGACAGGTTGCGATATGATAAAGGTCAAGCAATGTAACGAGAAGGTAGCTGTCGAAGCGCAGAGCGCGCACGAGGGTACGAGGGTGGATGTGAACGATCCCTGCAAGGCCGGGGAAAGCGCGGAAGCACCGTTATCTGCCCTTTCCACTGGCCTTCACCTTTGCGCCGCCGACACATTGTAAGCTCGCATGATACTCACCGGCAACGTGCAACTGATCCACACTTTTATTTATTCATCAGTACGAGCTATTCCGGTGCCTCGATATTTACATCACCGAGATCACGCGGCTAAATACCAAATTAAATTTACGTTTGATTATTTTGGGAAGTATTATAACATCGCATGGGCTAAAGGTTAATATATTATTTAGTGTCATGTCATAACCCAGCCAAGCTGTTGTTTGCGGCCAATAACCATGTACGTCGATTTTGAATTAGCGTCTGTGGTGCCAGCCGGGGCTCCCGCGCCGCGGGTTAATGTTAACTCCAGCAATGCAACCCCCAAAAAACGTTAAAACATAAACGTCGCTGCACTTTCGGATTTATAAATATTTTGTTATTTATATGTGTTGTTCGGAAACGGTTCAATTTAGTGATATTTATCTTAAATAAGCTAAACATACATGCATGAACTAAAATCCAGGACGTTCCGCGGTAGACAACGACTCCATAGCTGAGCTGGGGTTCCATAAATTCCTGATAAATTTAAACCGCGTCAGTAATATCGACTCATATAAGAAAAGTTATAATCTAAATAAATGGAGAACCGAGATGGCACAATGATAGAACTCGCGGCTCTTAACCGAAGATCGAGGTTAAAAGTTTTAAAAGTTCCGTTAGCACGAGCTTTGTCGTTGCGTTTATGATAATTTACCCCGCGTCCCGGAGGTGCTCGCGATGTTCTTCGCATGCAAGGAATTGTCGCTAAGGCACAGCGGTCCGAACTGACTCCAAACGTGAGTTACATTAGGTATTTGTAATTATTATTTTCCTGTTTGTGGTTTCAGTGTACACGCGGCACTAATATTCATTTTGTTTGCCATCGAGTTGATTATCAAGTTGGCATTTTTTAGCTAGACACAATTGAATCAATTGAGTCTTGCTTTTATTCGCCCGACCACGTTTGACTCCCTGATCGCTAATATTTAATGAGTATTTATTTCGTATGAGTAAATATGAGAATGCATTCAATATTTTTGCCAATTTTTTTATATGCCAGTCGTTAAGGACGAAGTCAGCGACGGTATCGCAGGCGGGTGAGTGGTGTGGTGTGTGTGGTGAGTGTGGAGTGTGCAGTGAAATATCAATAGTGGAGCGCGGCGGCCGAGCGGAAGACTCGAGCGCTATCGAGCCGCCCGCGTCTCCCCGCTCCCCGCCGGAATTTACAATGTAGCTCCCAGCCCGCCTCATACCGCGACGCTGCCACCCGCCGTCGCCGGTGCAGGCGACTCCGACCTCTCCTCTCCCGAAACAAAGCCCATTTTTCTCGCGCCCGCCCCGCCGACCCGCGTCGGTGTGCGTGAAATTTTCTCGCCTGGAAATTCTAATGCGCCGCGCGACTGCGATAAAAAATGACTGGCTTGGGAAACGTGAATACATTACCGAGCGAGACGGCGAGCGTCGCGGCGGAGGCGCCGCCTCCTCGCTATGTACTTTACACTCTCTGTATTACCATTCCGACTGAAAAAGGGAGGCTATACGCGAGTTGGACTATTTAATAAGTATCTGCCTCGCCCCATCGCGGGCCGCGGAGAATGCTCTGCATTCACTGGAAAGTGCGGAGAAAGTCGGGACCCACCCTCTAAAATATGTTTTACAATATGCTTCCTTGAATAAGCTAGCATGATATTTCGTAGATTCATCCGTTACGCTAATTCTGTATTGTGTAAATAGGTAGGGGGGTATTTAATTACGAATATCTTTTCGGATCCAATTAGATCGACGGTGAGGGGAAGGCGCGCTAGGTATAGAATTAGATGACCGCAAGCCATAATCGGTGTGAGAATCTAATGGATAATTTGTTCCGGAGGGTCGGCGCGGCTGATAATTGCAGTAAAAAGCGTCAGGCACGCGGCGCGGTACGACAGAGAGTTACGTTTGTCTAAGCGTTTTTTGCGACTAACGCGCACCTGCGGACCTCGCGACGCGTGTCCCGAACTCGGTTGATAACGCCGAGCTCGATGCGAACTAGCAAAATGCGATCCATTTATCCAGTAACACGAGACTGAAGCGGAAATATTTGTAACTCAACCGAAATATTCGTTTGACTTGAGATCACTACAATTACACCGAGGGACATCGTAAACAAAAACTGTTGAACTAAAAGGCGCCCACGAAAAGCTTGTAAAAGTTTTTTTTGCTAATAATCATTTGTTTATTTTGGTTTTATAATTTTAATGTAAAACTTAACAAGCAAATAACTATTCGGTATTTTTTATACATAAAAATGTATTTAATACATGTTAAATAGGAGGACTTCGCGCGACTCGTTAGCACTCCTTGAAGTTGTATAGCTGATACAACTTCAATGGCGTCAGCCCTCGCAGCCTCTGAGTGTCTGAGTGGCCTAAAGTGCCGCCGAGAATAGATTTTACACAACGTGCTTATGATCCTTATTTTTCCGTAACGTTTCCGAATGTGCGCTCAACACTGAACCACAAGTATTTTCTAATGCGCCAGTATAGCAATGAAGCATTTGATGATAATTCTCAATAACTGCTGTTGTGGTTGACTCAGTAAAGCTTATTTGATAATGTTCCAGCCTCGCAGCGAGTCGCGGTCATGGCTGCAGTACCCTGCATCGCGACTGCAGCGACTCCTGCGCAACGCCTGCCCGCGGCCGCCGCACGCGCACACCACGCTGCGTCTACGATCAGGTACACATCATACACCTTATAATTATATCAGTTATATTAAATTATATTATATTCAATGTTTCGTCCATAATTAGATACTTGTCCTTCTGGAGTGTAATATATATAATACTATATATGTACAGTTGTATCGTGAGGTTGTCTGTCATCATTAAGCGCATACATTGTTAATACTTATACTATGATCCATACTTTTTTTTAAAATACATCTTAAATATTCAAATATCGTTTTTCGTAAGGCTCGTCACCGTAATGAGAGGCCGTCCTCGTTCACTGAAGACGTTTACGGAGTTCGCGAATCTCTTGTCCTCTTGCAGGTGTCAGTGGCGTCCATGCGATGGCGACATCCTGCCCGCAGCACGGCCGGGACGTGACGAACACGCTAATGTTACACGTAAAGCCTCGGCCAATCGCGCGATCGGATATGCTCGTAACGCTCATTGACAAGCCTGAATCCGCCGCTCGTAATGAACGCATGATCATTTATTGCTCGATCGTTTTTTACGATTCTTTCTCTTTACGGTCAACAATAAACGAAATATTTATTGTCAAATAAATTGAAGTTACCGCATTAAAATGCCAAACGTAGCCTTTTATGTTTATCTAAGATCTTTATCGCACAATAAGGCCGCTAATGCCCGCTCCACGCCGACACTGCACTCGAATTACTGCTAATAGATTTGTTTCTCAAACACAATATCCGTTCGCAGCTTTCAGCAGCCGGCGTTACTTCTAGATAACGACATTAACATCGCTAAGGCAAGTCAATTACGTGTTTATTTTAATATTGGAATAGTTATAAAGTAATAACATTTACGCGAGATAAGATCTAGCCGAATCACGGTTTTACGAAACTGTTTAGTGTGTACAGCTCAATATACCTAATAGAATAAAATCTAAGCAAAGTTATTTCTAGGCTTATAGTTGCCTGAAAACTTTACTTATTTTATACTTTATTGTACATCACAAAGAGAAAATAAATAAATAAAACGTGGATTCAGCCTAAATAAAAGAAGTGTATAATTTTGGCGACTTTATCGCTACGTAGTAGTGTGTAGGTGTAGGTGGTACCATACGGCCCATAGAGAATGAGGTGGGTGGTGCTGTAAGAATATATTTTGAGCTTAAAAAGATCGAGGAAAATTTGTTGAGGTCCGTTTACTTTGCGCACACAAACATTATTATAATTATGCAGTTAAAAATGCCTAAGAATATTTATAATTCTCGGGGGAGGTTTAAAAAGTTTAAGCAAAGAGAAACATCATGGACACTTCTCCGGTCCTGATATATATTTTTTTTTTCATGTTTTACTCTAGGCTCAAATAGCCCGCGTTACCTTTATTGTTCTTAAAATTTGAATCGCAATAGGCTCAGAATGTCACGCTGAGACTTCTCCTCCGCTCACCGGCTGCGAATAGTTTTTTCAATAAGTGTCGTATGTTCAGAATACCACAGTCGAGTCTATAAGCGGCGCGAGCTCTTCAATGAATATTAATCAATCGCACTTGCGTCGCTGGAGGGTTTCCAAAAGGGATCACGATGTTTTATATCGTATTATTTATACCTTTATAATAAACATTAATTGTTTTAGTCATAATTTTACCATCTGTAGGGTTCGTTTCCGTAATTGCACTTTTTTCAGATGTATGCACTCCCTCGTGTTGAGTTAACTTACTCAATAAACCGTAATGTGTTATCATTTTGTAATCGATGTTTGCCAACTAGATGCTGATTTTTTATACTTAATTTTATGTTTACAACGAGCCACTCGACCGTGATTGAATGACAAACATACTTTTCGCATTTGTTGTGTTCGTTCGACGCATAACTTAACCTTTTGTTTTATTTGTAAATTGCTATCATTTGTTTTGCTAATGAGAAACCGATGGGATTTGAGAATAAAAAGTAGATCCGTTCATCATAACGTTAATTACAGCGAGGCATATGGAAGCGTGTAAACATCATTTATATTTTTTTGTCGAGTGCAACGTGTAACTATGATTTCATGGATCGTCCACGGTGATCCCGACCTGTCCATTACCGACAGCAGAGTATCCGCGCGTCTCTCGCGGTTGGTGAATCCAAAGGCCGCTCGGAGCCGCCGACGCCTGCCCGATGTAAATTCACATACCGATCCTTACTCGTCTTTCACCAGCACCTAATAAATACATCATTAGTCCTTAAAAGCGAACTCTCGGAACATCTGTACGGCCGAGAGTCGATCCCGTCGGAACTGCGGTCTTGTATCGACGTTTTTGTGTTCAGAAACATATCCGAGGTTAATTTGTAATGGACTCTGGTGTCGGAAATTACTCGGCGCAATATGTAAACTAAATAAATGAATATTTGGAAGTCAGTGTAGGGTTTACGCAATCGCGTTACCTATGTCTATATTGTTTATTAATATCAATTACCGTCGTTCACTTATTATTCGTAATGTACGAACTCGCTGAGTCGGAATAGTATTTCCATCTTAAATATTTTAGATGTCAACATGAACACCTGCTCAGTTCTTAGGACGTTCGTATTATTTATTATGGAGTAAGCATGCGGTACACCTACATTGAACGTCACGCAAAAATTGCCCGTCGCTTGTATACGTTTTTATATAACAACAGAAACTTTAAGTAGAGCCATAAAATAAAATGATTTATATCTTCGTTAAGGTTGAACAAATATTCAGTTATCATTGTGTACAAGGATGGGATCACCACTAATATCAGACAGCGCGCTGTCTACTCGCAGAAGCACCGAGTGATACTGTATTGTCAGATAACTGAGAGGTAGCAGAGGAGGATGGCAGTGACTCAACGAACGCGTTTAAATGTCACCAGACAACCCACTGCCGACTAATGACCGTCGACCAGCGACCGTTGCCAGATATTCAATGAATCCTATTTGCTTGTTTATTATTAACTATTAACGTTTATATTCAATTCAAATCATCGCATCGACGAAACAAAACATTCACAATTAATTAATTTATCATCATCGCTACATAGTATAAAATAAAGTCGCCTACCGCTAACTGCCCCCGTGTATGCTTAGGTCTTTACAATTACATAATGGATTTTGATACGGTTCTTTTTAATAGATAGATTGATTCAAGAGGACGGTTTATAAGTATAATACATGCACAATATAGTAGAGAAACAGTGATTATTTTAGAGGTTTCTAAAGGGATGTCGTAAATAAACATTTTTTGCGCTTACATTGCAAACGCTGGCCGAACCCTACGAGAGAGATCAAAATAATGTACTACAGTATTGTACAACTTTAAAAGATCTTCAAAAAAGTCCGCGATAGTAAATGTCTATCTCTTAGGGATAACCCACAATAACGATTTTTATCCTTTACTTTTTACGAGAAATGGCTTATTTTAGAAGCGATTTTAAACAATACAGTAATAATCCTTATCCAATTAAGTACCTTAAATTATATAATGAATAGATTCTGAGGGCTGACGATCCTCGTCGACTCGGCGCATGTTAGCCGTTTATAAGACTATAATAATTATGATTTATTTTTAAGTTGACAAGGACTTTTTTTATGTATGTGTATGTATTTATTCCTTGTCATAGATACTGTTGTTTTAAGTTATATTCAATATTTTAGGTAAAAATTAACCTACTTTCAAGAGTTTTAGGTAGTTGGTTAATTAGGTTGGGTATTACGTAGTTTAATCGTCTATTCCACTCCATTTAAGTTAAGTCTAGGTAGTTGAAGCTTAAAATTATCAAACCTGCGGGCTGAATTAATTGGTCGAACTTTACGTAAGTTTTCGATAAATAGTGTTCTATTTACATCTAACGTCTACGTCTAACGTTTTTGTGAATTGGTGTAATTTTACAAAAAGAAAATATTTGACGCTGATCACTGTTTTACTTGCTCTAGACGCGCAGCCGCGCGTCGATATTTTATCAAGGTGAGTTTATAGCTTGACACCGTATACTAAATTAGGTATGGTATTTTACACTGTATTAAAGAAAATTTGGTAATTATTAATCTTAATTTATTACATTCATAATTAACGTTCTCTCTCCGGGTTAACCGATTTACTAAATCAATATGGTCGCGATTCCAGGACGTCCTACGAGTTTCTCTTGAGTCTTATATCCAGCTACAACTAACCAAATATTATTAGCATATTGATAGATTTCATTCTATTCTATTACGTTAGTTAGACGACTCAGCCTTACGCCGTGACTTACCGACCTAACTTGAACTATGAGGCTGTCAGTATGGTTAGCCCTGATGCGATGATGTGATTTGTTTTACAGGTGGTTTCGACAGTCTATTGTTTACTTATAACATCTATCAATATTATATTATATAATTGTATTTGTCTAATTTCTAAACGATATGAATGCAAATGGTCAACTAGCTAGAAACCCCTTATATGCCTCAGTAGCTATAAGTCGCAGTATCAATTAGCAGTAGATTAATATATGTAATATTAGAATTCCGTGTGCTGAGTATTTGTTTAAAACTCATGAAAATAAAAGTAATGAGGAAATTTGTTAGTAAATAGCAAGGCAACTCTGGAAATTAGTGACGGTTACGAGATTGTAACTAAACGCACTGCGAATGTGGCCCGTGGAGCGCCGTCACACCCGCATGTGAGCGAGGTTACTCAAAAGCGATGTTTATCACGAAGTATGTTTATATCACGGCGTGTAACGTTTGAGTCTGTTTAATTAATGGCGAGTGACACCTTCGGAAAGGGTGCGCTCCGATAGAGCCGTTATGTCCCCCGGGGGCACACGATACTGGCCGCAAAAAATAGTCCAAAGATTATTTTTAAACTGGAACTGACTGACTTCGGTATTAATATTATTTAACTTAAGGTAAAACAAAACAATAATTTTAACAACAAACAATATTGAATAAAGTAAAGCTACTGGTTCGAAATATAGATTCTACCGAGCGAGTCCTTTATTTTAAACAATTGAAAATACGTAGATACCTACTCTAAAATAATGCAAATATTAAATAAATCAGAAACTTAATACAAGTATGATGTGCGTGTGAGCGCTTGTTGTTATTAAGTGTGTGTGTGTGTGTGTGTGTGTCGAAACTAAATACAAGTCGTAATCTTAGCGATTGACTGAATTATGCATGTTTATTACTTCATTTTACCGGAAGGAGGATTGCAACGGATCATTGAATATTCATTACGTCCAGTTTTGTTTAATTAATTCCTATTATTTATGTTTTACATTTCGTTCAATTAATAAATCGATTACTTCCACTGTTCAAGCACTTTTTGCAACAAACACTCGCTAATTGAACCGTTAGCGGAATATAAGCATATTAAAATATTTGCTATACATAGCTCGTCGACTACCTGCCTGTTCATTGGTTTCTATGTCTGTGCTCTGTCATATCGCTCGTACTATAAATCTGCATGCGCTGCGGGACGCGTGTGCCGGCCCGTGTGGGGGATGCGTCGAGGGGGAGAGGGGTACTCTATCGTGGACTTGCCCAGGTGCGGGGGCGGCAGATGTCGCGAACTGTGACGTCATCCGCTCCTGACCCACATCTCGCACATTTCGACATCCTCCAAAATAATCCTTAGCACAATGAACACAGAGCGGCACTGAATCGGCGTCGGGTAGTGAGGGAGCGGGCGCCGCGGGTCAAACACTGCCGAGGGACAATGCTTTTATTGATTTAGAAATTTGGATCCGTTGAATTTAATGATCGATCCATTAATAGTACGAGACAATGCAATAGAAGTGCTCTCTGCTACTCGGATAATTGAAGTCAACGGCGTATGTTACGAAGTGAGTGGCGTTGCGCTGCGACGGGCGACGCGTTGGATGCGCAATGAAATGTAAGAACGTTTATAAGCCGGCGAATAGTGGTGCAGATTATTAGTACGAGTGGGTGTTAGTCTTGTATGAATGCGTCCTGTGTTTTATAAATATATTTTTGGCGTCTGAAACAAATACGAAATCGGGTCACGATCAGGCAAATCTATCAAAACTGCCAGGTCCTTATAATAGGTAGCTATAGACGATGTCACCTAACCCTCTGAAATATTTCATATTTCCTCTTAGGTGTTTGTCATAACCAGCGGTAGATTAAACATTAAAATATAGAGTTCGATCTAAAATATATTTTGTAAATAAATAAAAATACGTTAATTTGCTAGTTATTTTAATTTAATAACACTTACAAACTCATTAAAAGTCCTTTAGATAAATTCTATCTATGCTGGACGAGGGCATCTCCCTGAGCACGCCATCGAGCCGGATCTTCGGTTTTTATTGTCCAACCACAAAAAGACTGATTGCGGTTTGGATGAAGGGAGCATATTACATCTTAAAGTTTCAAGTCAACCTCGCCTGCACGTGGTCATCCTGCTGAAAAACGAACGAGGAGCTGGCGATCGACCGATTCCTATACCGATTGGCACAACTATCCAAACCTGGTGATCGGTGATACATCTTCCGCCGCCAAACAGCAATACAATTCTTAGCGTTCGCTCGCTCACCTCTTCGCCTGTAGTTACACTGGCTGGTAGTAAGTCAGGCTGCGTCCCAGGTGACATAATATCGAAGTTATCCATTAACCAGTCCGTATTAGTCCACTTGCCTGTCTGAATGCCTATTAGCATTAAAAATACTGATATCGCAATGTACTCAGTTATCTGTAGAAATACAACTGATGCGAAATCATTTGAACGAAGACGAATATTACTTACATTATTCAGTTGTGACTCAAATCAAATCAAATCAAATCAAATGTATTTTATTCAAGTGAACGTTGCAATAAAGTACTCGACCGCCGTTTCGGAAGTCTCATTTTAAAGAACCAGATTTAAAATTATGTTAGTATTCATAATTATTGTTTAATCAGTCTTCAGTCTTTTTTGTAACTGCCGCCCAAAAATATGCGTCTTTATCCAAAAAGAATGAATAGTAAGATTAATTTTATCTAAATAATACTTTTAAATTTGTTAGATAATAAATTGATACTATTGTCCGGTATCTTATAATAGGTAGGTATGCTATCGCCCAAAAATGTTCTCTGTACTGTATGGAAACGGAAAGCAGGGATTACAACTTTGATTTGATTTCTTGTATTTATAGAATGTATATCAGCTTTTTAATATTATGATAAATATATTGTGAAGCAGTCATTAAATAAATATTAATTTATGATGCCTTGATTTATTTCGAAAAACTATCGTAGACTTATGAGTTAAGTATATTAATCACAAACTATCAGTTAAACACTAACTTACAATTAAACTTCATTAAAAATATAACAACATAAATGTTTCTGAATTTTCTAGCGATCCTTGAACTTAACTTCTGTTGTTTTCGATGCTAAGTAAAGTAGTGATTGATGATCTGGTTCAAAGGCGTCAGTGGCGAACTTTGACTTTGAGAATACCGTCGAATTTGTTCAGACTCTTTGTTTCGTGGGTTGCAGATTTTTTGAACGATTACGATTAAATATTATTACGTAGATGCGTCTTATACGAAGGCGTAGTTAATACAATTTCTATAATTACACTTCCCTTTCCCTTAACGGACCGCTCAACTTGAAATGTTTTATTAATCGTAGCGTTTAGTTTCATCGATCGTTTTATAAATAATACTAAGTATAACATAAAGTTGCCGGACAGTTTCGCGAGCGCTCGCCACGACAATATAGACCGACAATTTTCTCTTTCATGGCAATACAACATTACGATGTAGGTACATCTCAGAAAGTTAATTATTGTGGTAGGTAATTATTACTGAACCAGAGGACAAGTCCTGTATGTGCCCACCAGACTCGGTAGCTGCCCAAACTCGGTGTACCGCCCTACATTGTAATCAGTATTCAAAAATAAGGTATCTATTCCAGATTGGAAAGGTAACTGAGGCAAATACATAACTGAACCAAGTGAACGCAAAACGTAAGACAGTTTCTTGTACGTTGTTTGTTAGAGTCCCGGGTCGAATAGAGTTTTTATTTTTGAAAATATATATGACAGTAGTATTTATTTTATTAAAAAACTTTATTTAAAAAAATATCAAATATATTTGTACCTAAACAATATTTTTTTGTGTTTTGAAGAAAATGTAAAAAAGATGACTATTTAAAATAAATTGTACGTCATTCGACGCGGAGACTATTTGTAAGGATTTAAGTTTAGCAAGTACAATGACTTCCGACAGCTTTTGTTCAGTTCGAATCTTTCTTAACTAGCAGGTCAACGACCTGCGCCTACTTGATCGTGACGTCAGGTGACACGAGTAAAGCGCGACTGAACGTGGACGTGAAGTGATCTTTGTGATCGGTTTGGACACACAACAAAGCCGCGATCACGTCGTGGCATTATTTGTTCTAATAAACTCTTGAGACTTGCAAAACGACAAAGACTAAGTAGTTTTTCATATTGTTTATTAGTATAGTACCTGTCCACCGGCCGGTACGGCGGCGACGGGAGGTTAGGCTGCGAGGTGAGGGTTTGTTTGAGTGCGAGCTCGCATATAGTCGGCTCATATGTAAAGCGGTTCGGAAAATCCATAACGGCCCGCGGAAAACCCTTTTAATATACGGCACGTAAATAAGAGCGGGTGTAGCAGGCGAGGCGGGCGGCAGCGGGCGCGGGGCGGCGGGGGCGGCGGGAGGAGCGGCGCAGCTATTGGCCCATCAGGGCCCGCCCCCGCGCGCGCCCGAAAAAAAAACCACGGAAAAAAGCGTGCAGCGCGCGGCAGTGCCTCACGGACGCGCTCGGTGGGCGGACGCTCGGCGTGCGCTCGGAGAGACGGCGCGACCTACGATCGGCGGCCGCGGCCGCGCCATGCCCGCGCTGGCCCTGCGCGACCAGCCGCTAGACTGCTCCATGCGCCTGCGTGAGCCCCAAGCCTGGCCACCACCGCGCGCCCAGCGCCACGGTCAGTTCACCATTCTGCACCATCACCAGTGTAACCGTCGCGTAGTGTCTCGTGCCCGTCACCGTCGCCGCCGGCGCGTAAACACCTCGTAATACCTGCGAAGTCTTTGATCCCATTCTTTACGAGCGCGACCCCTCGGACCACGTGCGTCGTCTCTGGGGTCAGATTCGGGACTCCATTATTGTCATCCCCTCGACTCCGCGCGACAAATCTTGACAAATAACAAACCCTTTGCGTTCGTACTCGCATTAATGTAATCAAAAAGTATTTATCGATGTGTCGGAGCTGCCCGCTCGCCCGGCTGCTCGGTGCGTCTGTGCATAGTGCTGGTTCGTTGCAATTACGAATTGACGTATCACATTTAGTTTGTACTTATTTAATCATCTCCAAACAAGTAAGTAATGTTTACATTTACTAACGCTTTGTTATGCGCCTCACCGTACAAGTGATCTGCGCCGAACGTTTTTGTGTCGTCGTTTATCTCCCTGTTAACTCTCACTATAATAAAGATGTTTGTTGATGTTTATTCTTCAATAACATTCACAAATCGTAACTCTTCCCACCTTTTGTTGACACGACGATATGTCAACAAGGCGGTAATCCTCGGCGAGCAGGTCGAAAGGGTTCCCCTCGATATTAACTTCATAGAGGCGCTGCAAAACGACTCCTTTGACACGCCCCGAGAGGTCGAGGTGGCGAGTAGCGACGTGCACTTCACCTCTTTAGTGCTCGGCTGCGGCTGCGGGGCTCGATTCAATTTTCTCTAATAATATGAATGTGATGGACTCGTATTGTGACTAAGATAAAATCGTCCCTCGCCCCCGACGGACGACGGACGGACGGATAGCGTCGTCAAATTGTATCCACTATCCATACGTAAATATATAGATTTACGCGATGATCACACAATGTAATTCTTTAATCAATGTCGTGAGATCGATCGATTTAATATAATCGATTTGATACGAGAGCTCATCACGGTGGCAGCTCAGGTTAGACAGCTATTTCGTCATTAATATAAATTTATAAATAATTTAGAATTTTATTCGAAATAGATATATAGACATGACATTTATACGATTTTTAAAGTTTTAAAAAAGTGCAATGACTTTTATTACTTGCTATTTTATTTTAAATATATTTTATTCATTAATATTATTTGATACTTAATTTTATTTTTAATGAGTAATGTTTGTTATATATGCCCTAAGTGTACACTAAGTAGGGGCTGCGTTGAGAGCGAGTGTCGTAAGTCGTAACGTAATCACCGCACTCGTCGCACCGCCATCATTATGTCTAAACAATAGCGTCGTAACGAGATTATCAAAATACCATCAAATTATATTAAAATAACTCCCGGTTCGTTCAGATGCTTCCGCTAATGACAGACAGACACTGCGTACTATTTCAACCATCGGTAATAGTTTTATTGTTGTAGGTGACTCTGTTTTATGTAGCCTTTTCTTTTTTTTCTAATAATTGTGTTGAGAATAATACCCCCGGTTTGCCCGGTGCAGACGGTATTATGATATTTAGTGTTTTCTAATTCTGAGTCTCACTTTGTCAATGAACTCAACGAAACTACAGGTTGTTTTGTTGTTGGTTGGTTTGTACACCAAATTAATAGGATATAGACAAGTCGTTTATGTCTTTACTTGCTTGTATTATTTTTGTGGACATGAAGACTTTTCTAAGGCAAGAACCAAATTCCAAATTTACGACCGCAGTATGATGATGTCAAAAATCGTTGTCGGTTTAGTAATTTGTCGAAGGTTGCAAATTATTCAACGCACTCGGCGTATTTCTTGCCGCAGCATTATTGGCTTATTATCGGATTATTGTTCCTAATTAATTTATAAATGTTCAGACATGAGCACAAAATGGATTGTTCTAATTTATAAGGTTTTGCCGTGTTAGCTCGAATAAAGTCTTGGGAGGGGGCCGATGGCCGATCGGATTTCACACCTGAAAGTAATTGAATGATTCAAAATGATCTCAAAATGAAGATATTCGAAAAGGAAAATTGGAATTAGGCTAAAGGTGTTTGTATAATAAAAAATATACCAAACCTTTTTACAAGGACCTAAGTACACACTGATTAGGAATTAAGTACATATAAATAGAATTTCATTCTATAAAAACTCAGACGTGCCGGCTGGTTTATTGGTTTGACTGTTGTGTTCTTGCGTTTATGCAAAGTGTGTATTATTCGCGATTATAATATGCATTGACGTTTTAATTGTCATCTTATTAACGAACGTACATTTGAATTTTATTTAATTGGACGCGGAACATTTACTTAGTTTATTGTGATGATACTTGCAATATCAATTTATTGCTTTTGTAAGGTATTTTTATTTATTTTATTTCATGTACGGGGATTACTGAGTAGTATTTTTATAAATATGTTTTGTACACAACAATGAGTTTGTCCATTATCGCAATTATTGACCGCTGTTTTGGGCTACCGTTGCGTGCGCGTGCGGTGGCCGAAGCTTGGGAACGCGCTGAACTTTGCCACCGGATCACGCCATCGGTGCCGTGCCACCACCGCCAACCGACTCACCACCCGTTTTAAATTGTTAATGAGTAACATATTTGAAATAGTATAGTCTTGTGATTTTCATAAAAATGTACCTTTTCAAGTTGACTCTAATTTTTGAGTTAATTAATTTGTAGGACTGGGGTTTCAAGTAGTAATGGTGTAGGTTATTATTTTGAAGTATTATTTTTCGATATGATCACTAATGTAATTTTGAAAAGAGCCTATATGACATTAATTGGACCATTGAACAGTACATTGATCAAAATAATGCAATCAATTTGGTATTACAGAATAAAACATACGGTTTTTAAAATTTATTATAGGCTTTGTGCAGTCGCTGCATTTTCACATTTGAAAATAAAATACTATTCTTGAAGTGTGCAAAAAAAATTGCAAATTTGCCGCAAAAACTAAAATAAGGGGAAAAACGGTAGTCTTTGTCTTTATTTTATTCAAATAAACAATTTGGAAAAAAAACGTTTTGTAAATCCTCATCTGATATCTGCAGCTGACACGGCAAATAGCCAATACTATTTATTTATGAAATACCAACATTAGAACTGGAGATTTACTGTATTGTCATAAGTGTAAGATAAATAATAAAAAAATAATGATATCTACTATATAGTCAAAGCCACTCGAAAACGTTTAATATATTTATGTTTTATACAGGCCGATATAATATAAGACAATCGGAGACAAAAAATCATTCTAATTACGCAACAAATAGTGGCAAGCGATATTTTAGCACGTGCTCACATCATCAGCTACATTAAACATTACCACCGACGACACGACAGAAGAACAATGACTATTGCTTGTTAGGATTTACAGACGCGACGAGTGCGTCGAGACAAGCGTCTAATTTATAACAATCCCACACCAATTACCGCTTTCATGTGCCAAGTATTTTGAATAATTGCTGATTTATTGCATTAGCATACACGCTGCGACTCATTAAAATACCGGCCGTTGTTTAAATTACGGCGGCAGATAAAACATAGTGAGTAGTCATACGTAGCGCGGCGCCGCGGCGTGCGAGTGCGGCCCGCGGACCGATTCCGTCTCCATATCTCTCGTTTAGAGATTATTTAATTTTTCATTACTCAAGTCGTTATAGCGCTGAGACGGTTTCTTGTTCTACTCTACTGTGAGACGTTTAAGATCAGACATTTCTAATTCTCATAAAACCGCTGATTTGAATTATTGATATTTTTTTTATTAATTCAAATTAGCAATTTCAATATTTTATTAAAAAAGTAAATTGCTCACTTAGCTTGTATGAGATTCGAGAACAGCACGCGATGGAGACCGAACTTGTCAGTCATATTCTTAGTACCCGCCCTTACGTTTGTTATTAGTAACAAGCGTATGTCTTAACCAAAGATCCAGGGTTCTAACCAAGGCAAATATCGTGGATTTTGCGTGTGCCCAATTCGTGTTTATAATGAGAGAAATCCACCACCGAGCCGTTTTAGAGCAGCGTGGTGTTACTAGTTCCAGACCTTAAAAGGACTTTCTTAGGGCTTTGCAGCCAAGCAGTTACTTACTTAGTTTACCGTTTTAATACATTTAAAAGAAAAATAGATGCATGGAGTATTATCGCTAATGGATGTGTATCGAGTTATCTGTAAACTGAATGGCGTTGTTTGCACCTTAGTGCTAAATATTATTAAATCAGAATGTGTAAGCCGTGCTAATACTTTTATATTAGTAATAAGTTAAGCCGCGCGCTCCGGCCTCAAGTCGGAGACGCGTAATGTTATTCAGATCGCATTTAAAAGTTTTACATGAAGCACGAGCGGTCACCGGAAATGTAATGGTCGAATGGTTTAGACAAAAAGAACAGTTACTCAGCGATATCGAAATGGAATCTATTGAATTTTTTCGCGTATACTTTATTGTAAGTCTATTAAATTACGCGCCGAGAAGTGATCGGTCGCTCCTGACATTTTCCGTTAGTTTGAATCGAGTCTCGTTTTATATTACTATTTTATGTTTCTGTGCTGGGCACATACACACAAGTATACTTATATATGTTTGTGCCGTGGTTGGAGGGACGGACGGGACGATTTAAGGATCGCTGGCAAGCGATATTATCCTTATTGCTTTGTGTCGATTCGAATGACAAATTTTGCAGTAAATCGGTTAGAATGTCCGCGGGCGTTTTCCTAGAATCCGCAGTTATTGTCGCAGGAAGCTGCACTTACTGCCTCCTACACGCTGCAGATTTGCTCTCACTGCAATTGTAATGTTTGACAAGATGCGCTCGGGCGGACAAACGGCTATGTTGGATCTGTATTGCATCGGGCTTATCCATCTAAAGGCTGCTTACACGCGGGCAACTCACGGCGCGGATGTGACAACTTGCTAACGTTTTTCAACAAACATTATGTTTAGACGGCAGTTATTCGATATTAAAACGAGTTAGTACACGTAGCGCGCGAGTTCTCTGCGCTTGCGCCGGCGCCCGCGCACTGCTCCGTAATATACAATTTGCATAATTTTGCATGATAATAATTAGGATTATTTAATTAATAATAATTTATGCCACAATTATTTGAAGAGGTTTTCTAAGAATACTCCTCATTAGGATTGGTATGTTAAAACTTTTTGTTACTTTGATTCAATTAATAATTCGCAGTATGAACTTGAAATAAATTGTATTAATGTGGTACGTGCTGAGGTAATTACTTAAAATACTAAATAAGAAAGTGCAGCCTTAATGATTGTGTAATTAATAATAAGCGTATATTTGGCAGCTGGTGTTAGTTATAATGAAGTAGAATTATTCAGCGCACCGCAAGCGAATCCTAATATTTGAAATCAACCGGCGCACCTGTCGCTTCGAACAGAAAAAGCGCCCTGGGAGCTTCTTCCACACCCCCGCGGTGTCAGGCCCGAGCGTATCTAGCCATTTGCACCGCGACAGACCTTATTAGGATAAATCTTAAACGTTAATGTTTCGTCCAATCGCCAAGCTTTCCTTATATCGGATTCAAATTAGAATACCGGAGATACAGGTCTCAGGCGACTTCTAGCATCTGCATACCTCAAACCGACTCCGACCGGCGCCTGATCCGGTGGCGGGTCACCGACCCCGCGTTTATTTACTATTCGTAATCGGGAGAGCTGTCTTCGAGCGGGACAGCGTGCCGAAATATTGAACTTGTTCCGGTTACGGTGCCATCGATTTTCGTATATAGGGCGAATGTTGTTACGTACGTCTCATGTGAAGGTCTGCGTGACCCCGGCGGGCGTGCGGAGGGAGCGCGTGGGGAGGGGGTGAGACGCAATTAACCACCCGCGGTCAGTCACCCCGCGCCTCTTGCGGAGACAACGAGCGTAGTTTTTGCCCTGTTGTGTGTACTCACCAGTCTCTACGCGTTAATGCTCAGTGCCCAGCGTCAGTCTCCTTTGCTCGAGTCTGGTCGAAACCTGCGGAGGTCACATGCTTATCGTTAAACTGATAAATCTTTCGATACACTAAACACATCTCTGTCTGCATCATAATTATAATATTTTTCAATTCGAATTCCAATTTGTCACTTTTATCATCATGGCAACTATAGTTTGGCAATTATGACAGGGATGATGCAAGTTGTCATGCAAACACAAAGAACTAGCGCACTTATTAAGATGCTATCGTCGCAAGTGCAATAATACGACGTTGGGTTTTGTCACTGGTCGCGATAGGCATAATACATAACATTGTAATTGTTGTAAACGCCGCGGCGGCGACGCGACGGACGCGACGGGCGCGACGGGCGCGACGGGCGCGACGCGTGTGCCGAGCCGGCCGCTAGCTCGCTGTATTCTTCGTACGAACATTTGTTACTTGTAATGCGATGGGATGATCGACCGTTTAGCATTTATGGAAAACGAAGAACTTATGCACAGACGACATTCGAATAAATAAAAGTTAGTGAGAAATCTCGTACACAGCACGGCAGTACCTACATATTTGTCAAAGACGTGTTTTTTGAATAAAATGTAAAATTATAGCTCATTGAAATTGACGGTACAAGTACTTCGGTAATAAAATATTTGCACGTCCGTCAGTCCTCTGGTTATATTTCGATTGCATGGATCGCAAGGTTTATTTTCGATATATTTACATCCCGAACATTTATATGTAAATTATATACGACTTCACCTCGCCAGAGGCGCTGCTTACAATGTGCTACTTTGTTATAAAAAACATTTGAGCTTAGTTAACGTGTAATTACATCCAACACGGGCAGCTTTTGTCACGAGGTGCTGAACAAGAGGTCAACTTTAAGCACCGAGCATAATATTCACATGTAGATAAATTACAAAACCGAGCACATCCATGCACGGCTCATTGCTAATAATAATAAGGCACGCCATGATTGACGAACTGCCTGATATCATTTGATGCCGTTGTGTTTCGCACTCGCTGTTCTCGCATCTCGCGGATGATCCCGATGGCGCATTAGGATACCGTCGCGAGCTTGCGACGTACGATACCATTGCCGCCGCCACTGACAGTGCGTGATCGTTTCTAATGCATTTAATTACGATAGAAATCTAAAGCGAAAGATGATCGCTCATCACGTGGAACGAGACGAGCCGGTGACAGAGAGCCGCGTTCAAACTTTGTGCTCATACATGTTGATACGTACGAGTAGGTATGTTTTGTCATTTTTTACAACAAAAAGATGTTGAAGCGTGCCAATAGCTTGCATGATCTCTAAAGAAGAGCGCTCTTGTGCTTCTGTAAGTAAAACGCCACACTGTATATGTCTAGTCCTCAATGATACTTAAATAATGTTTATCTTGTCTTTAACAAAAATATTGCAAAATTAATTTCGCAGAGGCAGACACTATAGGCCCTTCTACATGGACCGATACCTGTAGCGTTCGTATCGTTCAATGTTAACTTCTTTATGAACAGTTACCAGCATTTAAATAGTCTTTACTTAAATACATAGCATAGCGCTACTGATTCGGCGACTAGTCGTAATCAGGGTTCGGGAGCGGAATGGCAATTTTGTTACTTTGTTCGGAGCAGCCGGAGTCAGCCGTGCGTCCTGCGAAGGCGCGTGAGTCGCGCGACCCCTCGGGCGCGCTTCACGTCATAATAATTTAAAATCAGCGATAACAGCCGCCGGTTTGTCAAACCGGACTTTAAATTCGGGTGCCCTTTTGCATTTAGGCCACGAATTACCTCTCTCGATTCGCGGGTTAGCGGCCGGGGAGGATTGATAGCGGCCCGGTCCCCCGGGTCCGGCCCGGCCGGCGCCCGCAGTATTTTACGCGACGCGATTTACTGCGGCCGCGCTGAGCGATGGTGCTTACTCCGCTTCGAACAGAGGCTGTCCCATTCCCGTTTATTTCCCTATCCTTTAATACGATGCTATCTTTCGGGCGAGATTACGACCGAATGAGACTTTCTTCCCGAACGACGATCGCTTATTCCTTTGATGTCGGAGGCAACAATTCTATTAGGTATATCGGCGGCCGGCTCACCCTCGCTTTTTAGTTTACTCTAAATGGAATGTGTGATCTACGCCGGAATTCTACTATTTTCTTAGATTGCAGACCTTATCGTCCTTTCGTACGTTTTTGACTCGATGTAGGAAATATTTATTTATTATATGATTGCTTGACATATGCAATGTTGCCACAATCATTACTTTTTTTTACTATTTATTTATGGTATAAATAAACATTTAATCGATTAGAAATCGATGAACATGAAATAAAAACTTGGCAGGATTTATTTTAAATAAGTGTCCGTCACACCGGACTTTATCAAATTAAGGGTTAAAAAAACTTATTTTAATGTTATTTTCTAAACATTGTGTTTAGATAATAACATTTACTTTTTTAGATAATAACGTTTACTATTATAATAACTATATAAAATACATAAATATGGCGGTTGCCAACATAAGATATTACAACTTTCGTTATATTTAAAAATCTAGTAAATAAATTTAGTAGAAAAAGAATTAATAATAATAATATATTTTATATACGTTGGCTTAAGTTGTCAAAAATACAAGCGCTTAAGATTCGTCACCTGACAAGATCATAATATTAAATATAAACAGTAGCTTCTCTGGTATCGGCGGCGCCGGCAATAATTAAGTTAAGACAAAGTATTGTTTATGTTTAAAAAACAAAATAAACTTCTCTCATAACGGCAGTGACTAATTAAAATTCTTTAAATATTAAAAAAAAACTAGTATTTGTGATAAAAACCTAATTAAGAGTATCAATGACAGAGACGCTTATCAAATGTTTCATGTTTCAAAAAAAAACCTACTATTAAAGTATTTCATTATTAAGTATTTGAAGTATTTAGACACTACTAGATCTTATTTACTCTATCAGTAGACCAGACAACACTCGGTAGAGAATACTTATTTCTGAACCTACTGTTTAAACAGAGGAATATTACTTCACGGGAATTTTCAAAAAAGTATTCTTAGAATGCAAGAATAATAAAACCGCAGTTACGATTGCAAAAGAACAGATAGTTATCAATTTTTGTTTGCATGACACAAACACACACACACACACACATACACACACACGTACACACACGCACACACACACTCATGCAACTACAACTGTGATGGTAATAGTACTAAGGCCAATGTCGAAGCCCCAATCTAAAATTATTGCGTAAATTAGAAAATTCTCAAATTAGGGTCCAATTTACGCTCCAAGTCTAAATTCTCACTATGAAATTGATAGGAACCCTCTCCATACGAGTTCGACTCGCACGTAGTTTTTTTTTGATAATTCTCGGTGTGTGGGTACGTAGTAAAAAATAAAATCATACAACAAGTCGGTTATTTGAATAATTAGTAAATTATAAATCGTTATATAAATGTACTTGCGTGTATTGAGTGGCATGAGTGATAGTAAGAGATAGAATAATGTCAACTCCTCGTGTCGACTATCTCCCGCATGGTCGCTGAGGTGTGCCGATATTGTGTGTTGACAAGTCAACTAGAAGAGACTGCGTTGAAGAACACCGTCAGAAAGGACGGCAGACGCTCTCTGACTGGTTTAGCTCATTCTGACGAGTGAGAGACTTGTCATTTGCGCAGGAGATATTGTAGCGGTGAAGTGTAAGCACAAACAGGGGAGCACACATTCACACTTTCGTAACCCGATGGGACGGCCGTGCGAAACGACCGGAGAGAGTTCAAGCACAGGATTCGGCAAAGGCTTTAGGTGCTTCCGGACCACGGAATCGTACACACTGCTATCTTCCAAACCGCTCCTCGAAAGATATGCAACACCTTCAGCTAAATACTAGACCGAGGCTGTTAGATGACACTATATGGTGACTGCGATAGGGCGGTCGGTCGTCGCGTTCCGCCTGGGATAACACCAGCTACGCAACAGCCGTACCGCCGTCAATCAGAAGACAATAATAAGTGCACATAGTACTTGGTATTGGTCCCGATTTGAAGGACGAGTGAGCGGGGGCAACTGTTTTATCAGATTAGACTTCGAGCAAGGTGTCAGCCAGGGAAATGATTCACATTTCGTACAAAGGCAACATCTATAAAAGAACTAACCAAATGTTTGCTTCTGTAACTAGCAATATTCATTTAAATACATTATATTAAAATGAATATTCATTAACAAAGAGTCAAATCTCCACAATAAATTCGAAGTAAGTTAGACATTGGAACCTCGTCCATTGTGACCGGTTTCCCTATGAATGCATATTTCTGTTAGAATAGTAATTATATTAAAATTAATGCGAAGCTCTACTCGGTAAAAAAAATCCAATAAAAACAACTGTTTCCATTCTGTCACGTTTCCTTGCGCCGGGTCGTGTATCGTTCGGAACCTATCCTGTATATTTTGAATTGTTTGAAAACATCATTTGAATAAACACATGTAAAGATTTTTAAATTATTTTAATTTGAATAATGTTTTTAACTAATTTATGTTTTATATCTTAAAATGGATGTAATTAAAGGCGGTGTCAGTAATCGGCGACAGAAGGGTATGGTAAGGGTGTCCCATACGAAAGGAAAGCTTAGGACTCTGATTAGTGCTCAAAGTGTTCTAAGATAACGTATGCGAGTAGCGGTATTGGTGGAAATGTCCCTCGAAGGTTTCGTGTTAACAACATACTGATAATTACATGGAGTTAAAGTGGATACTGGATTAAAATCGATTAATCTGCAAGCCGCAGAAGGGATCTATAGCAATATTTAATTGTAAATGAAAATAAATAAAAAAATCTAGATAGATTCCAGGAGACGAAACTTTGAGCTTCTTTACATAAACAGTTGAACGATGACGTCACGCTTATACTTTTACTAAACAAAGAGTTCTCATCTCAGATAAAATCTTCGAATCTCAGATCACAGAACTGCCGGAGCGAGCGGCGCGCACGCGAGCGATGTCGTCCGCAAAAAATAGTCAAGAGTGACTTGCGCGTTTGCCGCATTACCGTTTCACGTCCCATGTTGTAACACTTCATGAATTTGCATCACTCCTTCTTTGCTTTATAACATTAATTAGCGATACCGCGCTGTTGAGCATTTAAGCGGTTACGAACGCGCATTCGCTTTATCGTAATATGTTTAATTGCTTCGATGCGATTCCAAATCGACGGTACTAAATATAATGATTGTATTAATTCTCTATCTCTGCCGAACTATTGTACCTTGCTTTGGACAGTTTCTACAGCGATACGAGTGAGATCTATGAATCCGCAACCTCGTATACTCTAGGCTACTGGTCACAATGGTCACGCTGGTGACCCACAGTTCCAAAGCTCGGCTCGCGCCTCCTTGTCTTAATAACATTATAACTCTTGTTGCAGTGTCGGGCCGCGGTGACGTCAGTGGCTTCTTTAACACACAGATGGTGCTCGACCTTAACGGTATGTACTTACAACTCATAATGCAACACTCGCACACTTCATTTGAATATTACAAGCGACGTACCCAAATTATCTTATTATGTTTTTGTACGTGCCACCTTCGGCGGCTTCCTGCTTCGATTCATTCATATCCACCCAGGAACTGCTCGCCCTGCGGCTGCACACGCGCTACGTGAACGAATCCATTAGCTCATTGTATTCATTAAGCACATACGAGTATGAGTATGTCAACCTCTATCGTTGAGCGTTTACGTGCAATATGTACCGGGCTCGAGGATTTTGTAACTCAAGAAATGGGAAACGCGGGGCGATTCGTTGCGCCACGAAGCACGCTCGAAGTTCAGTGAATGAATGGCTAGCGATGCTGCAATCATCGGAGCACAATTCCGCACGATTAATTAAAGCGGCTGACTGCGCTCGCGCAGCGCACAGACAAAACGACGACATAATTAAATTAATACAAATTTACAGCTGATCTTTTTGTTAGGCCGCGGCGACACCGAGACATTTCTAATTTTCGTCTAGGCCAGTTTTTTGTTGGCGTTAATTACGGGATGAATGGGTCGGTTGGGGAAAAAGCGGTCTGCGGCAGCGGGGGGTGCCGGGGGGCATCGGGGTACAGCGAGCGCTGGCCGCGCTTTTTGTAGCGCGCGTGCTTCACGGAACTCAGCGTCATTGTGCGGACGCTCGTCGCGCTCGCCGAGATCCGCGACCTTATTCAAATCACTGCCTCCGAAAAGCATCGCCACGATGACGACTCTCCGTCACCCGCCCGACTATTCGTATTGCATCGCCGGTCATCGCTCACGCCGCGCTCTAGCTAACAGAAGGTCAATGTGGATCGATTACATCACACATTAGATTGCACGAATCTCGCTTACGCAATCGTTTGCTAAGATTACTCGTAGACTTTATTACGTTATTTCTTGTCAATTTTGATATTGTTTATAATTAAATTAAATTCGTAACTAGTAAAGCTACAAAATTTTACGATTCGTGAGCCGCGAGCTCTGTAAGCGCACTAAATTACGCCAGACGTTTAAGCATTAAGGGTAAAAAGTGCTCCCACGCTGTCCCGCGGTCCACGACGCAGCTCCGTGCGTCTGCCTGCGTCACAACTACCAAATATAGCGAGGACATGACTTAACTGCTCAAAAACATCATAACACTGATGCGTCTGCTCATTAAATACTTTGTCATGTAAAAACGTATCGAGGAATTCTTAAATTTAAGCACGACAAAACGTACTTTCTCACTAAAGGGTATTTATTTTACCTGTAATTTTATAACGGAAACGTTTGTTTAGCTGAGCTTAAACTAGTAACATTGACATCGAATCTAGTCTCGTCTATATTATGATAAATGTTTAAATTGTAGCAGCACTTACAGAGAGTTATCAATTGTTTTCATGTTCTTCAAGGAAAAGATTACACGAATTCTCATTATTGCATATAAAACCCAGCGTTATTCATCATAATAAGTTACGCTTAATGGTCAGTCACGTGAATATAATTTAAAAACAAGGAAAGTGACAATGTAGGAAAGTGGCTTTAGTTCCGCATGGGCGACGATGTCACGGGGACGTGACGGTGGCGAGGCGACGGGCGACCGTCGCGCTGACTCAGCATTATGCGCCTTGCATGTCAACGATCCCTGCACCCGCGCCCTAGGCAGCCCTGCAGGATGGCTCCGAGTGAGCTGATGCAATATCTGACACTACCAGATTTACCCAATCATGCTGCGAACGCTGTTTTAGAGTAAAACTTTTAAATATGTACTTTCAATTGTTTCATATCACAGGTGAAGCTTCAATAATGTCACCGATTCAATGACGTCTAGTCGTATTGACTAGTATGTTATAAAAAAGGTTACTCCGTGAATATCTAAGATGAATTAAACAGATTTTATTAGCATTTAAAAGTACATTTGGAAATATGGGTAGCCCGTTATCGAAATATTTATTTATTGTTCGGCGAAGGTTATGATCATCGACTCTGCAAAGATATACTTTGCAAATATTATTACTTTGCAATATTTAACCATTTTTTGCGTGAAGTAGTAAATGGGACGCAGGTAACCGCCGTAGAGTTCATTATAACAAAGCGTATGCGCGCGGTCCGACCGCCTCCGAACATTAGTTCAATTCATTTAAACTATTCATTAAATGATCTGCCAATAATGTCGGTAGGTCCAGAATTCATTTAACCGGCAACGGTATTAGGCAAGTAGTCCGACTCCTAGTCTATTATTTGCTGCTATGAATGTTAACATCACAAGTTTTTCTTCACTAGCGATCGTATTCTTGCTACTTTTTGCGTAGAATTCTGCAAAACCTCTAACGGTAGGCCATACGTATATGCAAAGCGTTTAGATAGAAAGGCGCTAACGCAGGGGCGATGGAAAGCGGTCGCATTTGCATGCGTCGCCGCTACCTGCGCACGCGCATCTGCTGGAGCATTTTTTTCCGGGCTCACCTCCGATAGACGGCCGAACAATCGGCACGGATCGCATATTTCTTTCTATTTCCATTAGTTTTTGTCGTCGGCTCGTACACGTGAATGCGATTTTTTGAAAGATTTATTGCGAAACTTGAATCAGGCTCGATGTCGGACGCGCCACGCTAATGGCGGTATCAATGCGCGCGCATTGTGACGTGCGACGGTTAGAGATGTCTTTGTGCGCAGTGCACCCAGCGCAGCGCGAGCGCATGCGTGGCCGAGTCAGTCCGTTGCGGCTCGAGCGCGTATTATTACCGAGCTCGCTCGCTGCAATTAATGCCAATACATAATTTCTCTCATTAACCTTTCAAAGGCCAGAAGATGGCGTCCAGTGCCGACCACTCGAGCGAATAGCATCGGCCGGTGTACGAACGAACCTTACTTTTTAATTAATTATCGTCGAAACGAAAAGTCGTTTAAAACCATGGCTGTGATGTTTTTCGTTTTGTCCTCCGTTAATAGCTCGTGTTCGTCTTCAGATAATATTTATGATACTCTAGACGAAAATCTTATGATAATTAGAACGCCGCGCAGCTGTAACGAGGCGATTTGGAGTTAACCAGTGAGGATTCTGCGCCGCTTATATTAATTTATTATTACACATCGACGGTGTAATTGAGTTATTAGAACAGATGAATATAGAACGTTGCTGAAGAGCTCAGTCCGTCATTTAATAATAGTAATTATATAAAAAAACACTTGCCACTCATTTACTTATTATAATGAAATGGGCGCAAATATTTTTTGCTAAGTTGTAAGATTTTTCGTGTTGATTTATAAACAATATGGTTTGAGTGACTACATTATGATACTTAAATCGGACTAGAAACTATAAAACGTTAAACGATAAGTCACACAGCTACCGTTACACGTAGCGAGCCTTATTGATATCGGTCTAGTGGGCTGCGATTTGAAAAGTGTAAAACAATTACTTTAAAAGGGATTATTTAATGCAGTTGGCATAATTATTATAATACAATTGAACGCGGCGTCTGGAGCGGCAGCGGAACTCTAAAAATCATTATAGCGAATAATTTTTAATCAGCTACATTATAAGAAACTAATTTAAAAAAAAGAACAGTAGCTATGCAACCTCATTTAGTCATTTTTGAACTAAGCAAAACACCAAATTAACTACTAATTAGTGTGTTAATAATGAAACATTAAAATTTATTCTATAATTAAAAAACAAATTAGTTACTTCTTATGAATTATAAAAACGAAGCACATTCGCTTTGCGACTCGAAGAAACCTTGCTTCCTATACACACTTAAGAAATTACTGTTCGTTGGTTTTTGCCGCCCAGAGAAATTATAGATACGTCCAGATTGTTAGATGAATAGGCTGTCTTGCAGTCCATACGTCACTGAAACACATCGGTCGACATTGGTGACTGACTATTACCGGGAATTCTGCAACATGCGGGCTCGGCCTACTGGGGGCACTGCATATTGAAATTTATGAACGCACTTAGATCGTAGATTGTGCCGCGGTGGTCGACCAGCGCCTGCGCCGCGCTCAATTCTCGTCACGCGACTGCCGACCGTATGCCTCAAGGAATAGGGGACTGTATCGCATGTCTATAAAGAGAACAAAGGATTTGCATACGTTCAAGTCGGCATAATTTTTTGCAGCAGCTTTTTGTTAACGTTCCGGAATTCTAAAATCAATCATGAGAACCTTTGCAACTCACCGTGTCGCCCATATATCGTCCTCGGCCTTTGTGCGGCCCCAATCTTACCAGATCGGTCAGTAATTTATTCACAGGTATATTTTATCCTAAATTTTTACGACTTACTTACGACAAACGATGTTCTTTTTACATATTCGCAGTGTGAAAGGTTCACATTGTTCGTTCGTTTCATTTGGAGAATTATCTTCGGAAGACTCTTATGAGTGGCAACGTGAACAGGCGGCGGAGACGAGGCCGTCGGTGATGAGTCCCGTGTGCCTCCTCGTATGTAATTGTAGTTCGCGTTGAGGTCAGTCGATCTGAACTGACATGTCGGTGTTGAGCAAGAACTACTTGAATGTGCTTTGCCTTTGTCGTTAGTATTTTTTTATTCTATAACGTAACAGTAAGGTCAATCCATAACTTTACAAATATTTTTGTACACGCGTATTTCATGTATGTACATGTACATGTACACACTAGAATGACTGCTGCTGTTATGAATATTATCTGCTGATGAGTTAAGTTCGTTGTTACTAAATACGCGTCACAACCGTGACTACGGCGTGTTCCTCAAGCGCTTTTTATATAAAATACTAAAAGGGCGTAACGTCTTGAAGAATACTATTTATTATCAGACGTTTAATGTACGACGTACTCGACACATACTGTGTAATTGCGGCCGCTGAGGAAACTTAATTGATATTGTTTACTAGTTTATTTTTATAATTTACATAATGTATAGTTCGGTGCGTACGCAAATGAGTAGAACAATCGCGCGGGAACTCACGCGCTTCCGCCGTAAGACTCCCGCGCGGGCTTGTCGATGCTTTTTTGTTGGTAGATGAACGATGACATAACCGTGCGAATCTCATCAATCGTCAGTCATGTTTATTGTGCAGTTAGGGCTTGGGGACATTATCATTTGGATATATATTAGGCGCGGTGGAAGAAAGGTTCACGAAAACTTATCTACGTTCTAACATACAGACATGCAAACAAACATAGACGTTAACTCTGGCGAATAATTGTATGAACTTATAAATTTAAATTAAACAATCGAAGTGATTTTTTTTAAACACGTGGAATTTCTATTCGAAGCGACCAATACACAAAACTTCATTAGTAAATATTCACAATTTAAGAATCGCCGAGAGAAACAAATGGGCTTCCACCCGCCTGCTTCGAGATTTTTAACGTATCATCAGAGGGTTCGTTTATAGGCCAATTAAATGTAATTATTCTCAATTATATTCGCAGCGAGTTGGTATAAATCCCGTCAAAGCGATCTCCAGCGAGAGCGGGCGCGAGCGATACGTTCGCTTCTTCTGTGCTATTAATTGCGACTCGCATTCCGAGCAGACTGCAAGAAGCAGCCCTTAATGAACCGACTTGTCCGCGTCGAGGAGCTCTGCTGAAAGAAATGTTCTTATTAAATATCTTTAGCGTTCGCGCTCGACATGAGATATCGACAATCCCGTCATGACGCCAGCGGCGCGCCGAGCTGGAGGATCTGCTCGGCACCTTCTTATTATTTGAAACAGCTTTCCGCCTCACATTAAAATACAGGACACACACGTCCCTGCCATTATTATTTACAGATCATTGCTTAACTCGTGTTGGAAGATCTTGCATTATTCCTAGTGGTAATTGGGTTCGTTTAACTCTACAATTGAATATTATCCGTTAGTCGATATCTGTACAGTTGTTTGGAAGTAGAGTCGTTAGTTATCGTGACCTTTTTATCCACATAGGATAATTGTGCCGGCACGTGAGGTCCCGTTAGCCGGGCCCCTGTTGGCATTTCAGTTTTTGTGTCGGAGGGTGAATAATGCAGAGCCTGTAACTGCACTCGTTGAGGGAGGGTTTCAGTGAGCGTTGTGTTCGGTGCATGCGCGCGCGCACGCATGGACTCGGGTGAGTGTGACATCTCCAACTTGTCGTGCATCACTTTTGACATTCTGATTCTATCGTTTGGAGGAAACAGCTGTTTTTATGTGAAATCTGTCTTATTCGTTTCAAAGCTACATTATAATCTCAACAAAGATTTGTTTAACTTTTTTTAATAATGACGATCTCCGTGGTCGAGTAGTGTGTACACCGGTTTTCATGGGTACGCCACTCCGAGGTCCAGGGTTCGATTCCCGGCCGAGTCGATGTAGAAAAAGTTCATTAGTTTTCTATGTTGTCTTGGGTTTGGGTGTTTGTGGTACCGTCGTTACTTCTGATTTTCCATAACACAATTGCTTTAGCTACTTACATTGGGATTAGAGTAATGTATGTGATGATGTCCAATATTTATTTATTTATTTATTTATTTAATAGCTATTTATAAATAAATGAAAGTGGTTTCGGTTTAAAATAAGTTTTCAAATATATTAAGTTAACAGAGGATTTTGTGCGTTCGATTTAAATAAACCAGAGAAGCGCTCCATTGGCGAGTCGGCATAGTAATTAATTTAGAGTTGATTCGCGTTTGCGTGCGCCCATTGCCAGCACCCGCTAGCCCCCGGCCTCCGCCCGCCACCCGCCACCCTCCAGCGATCGGTGAATTTTTATTATCTTCTTCGCAGTAACTCCATTAGACTTTTTAAAATTTTATTGCTTTCTTTGTTGCGTTAACAAACCGAACATGCTTAACGGAATATTTCACGGTTACAGTGTTTTACGATGCGGGGAATTGGCTAACAACTCTCAGCTTTGTCGAATAAGGGATGACTTAAAAGCAATTACGCCAGACTTTGTGTCGGAGAAAGCGATTGCAGCAAAAAATATTCCGATTGAGACGTGAAGCGACCGATTCGAGACTTTCTATTTTACAACTCTACCGCTTTAAGCATTTTTTAAAAGTCGAAACAATTAAAATGTATTAATAAAAATTGCACAACCCCGAGTCCCGGCAGTTAGCCTCGGCGGACAGTGGACCGTTGCAGGCAACAATGGCCCGCACTAGCAGACGACATAAAAGAAAGCGTATTTAAATATCGCTAGAGATTTATTATTTTATTGTCAGGTTTGCTAAACTGCAACAGTCGTAAAATATTATAACCGCAATGAGCCGAGAAAATGGAGCGAGATTTCTCGAAGACGTGGAGGGACGCAGCGACGCAGCCAGCGAGGGAGCTGCGTCGGGCGCTGCTCCTCACACGTAACACGTTTTAGCTTTCTTCCGACCTGCGCGGGGCGGAAGGGGCCGTGAACACTTCGCGATGCAATTCATTTCGATAGAGAGGCCGAGCGTGGACGAAGTAGTTTACGGGGTAACATATGCAAGCTTGGGGTGACCTTTGCGAGTCCCGTTGGACACCTGCGACGTACGTTAGGGTCCCGCTAGGCGCTCGCATTCATTAAATTGTCGCTTCTACGAGTACATGCAATGCTACCTTTAACGGAACACGCTCGCCTAACTGCCTCTTATCTAATTGCGGTTATGTCTACAACTGTGAACTGCATTATTACTCTGACGTAATGCAAGATTTATTTCATTTTTCGTTGAAGTATCGTTGTCAGAATCATAATTATTCAAGACTCGGCAGATTTTATCTGATGTGTCCGCTTTTAAATCGTTCGCTTATTGAATATCGTTTAGACGATCGAAAGCAATTTTGTAGCGACGAGCTCTCACAATATCGGTAGGCTACATTATAGTTGAAACAATTCGGATTATTACAATGATGTAAGCGTGCATCTCACTCGCGTTATTACAGGGTACGGGAATGGTGCCGAGCGCCGCGCGCCGTGCCGTGATTAGCGGTGATTGGGTGCGAGCGGTCGGCGCGCAGTCTGTGTCGCGGTGCGGTCGGTGCGATGCGCGTAATCGCGGTAATGCCCCATTAGAATACGTGCAGCACATTCAAATGACCAATCGCCACCGCGCCGCTCCCACGCACTCCTACGTGCCTACTGCCTCTACTCACTTGCAATCAGGGACTTGATCGATGTAAACCCTGTCGCGCTGTACCCGGACAGTCGCTGCAAAGCGTTAACTTCTAGCAATTATGGAAATGCTATAGACAAAAAAATATTCTTATTCGTTCATATAAAGTATCTAACTTTCGCGAATAGGAGAATATAATAAGTGAGCAAGTGACGGTCTCCCGGGGGCTAGTGCCGCAGTAATTAACCCTTTGAATATTATAATAAAACTGCTGCCCTACACCCGTACAATTATCGTCATTACAGATACTATCCGACGAACGTTTTAATTTATAATAATTAGTACAAGCATGTAACGGGATAGGGAACGGGTGAGTGACACTTGTTGATATTTGTTGGCGCGTGCGCTGCACCTGCCGCGGGCGCGCACGCACACACGAGCGGCGCACAGGTGCCGGGGTCAAGGTCGCGCCCCGGCTCCGGGATTCAACCGGTACTCGGGAACGGGGACGGGGACGGGGACGAATCGCTGCCACACCGATCCTTTTTCTTGCAAAATATTATAAGCACGCTAAACCGATTATTTCGTCGATAACCCTCAAAGCTAATTATTACTGCTCAGTGGTTCTATACACCTTGATTCATATAATTTAGAACAGAAGAGGCTCGTAATGGACATCAGGGGCGAGCCTGGTCGGTCAGACGTTGATTTATAATATTTTTGCTAGTGAATATGTCTCCAAGGCTTAGCGACGCGAGTGGTTTGGAGGTGCGTGCGAACGAACAATTTGCGACTTCCCCGGCGGCTGACGCGCTCGTTAACGCTCCGTGACCCGAGCGCAGGGCACTGCGTTACATAGATTACACCAGTTTCATTTTACGTTCGTATTTGCAGTACACATTTTCTAACCAAATATTGCTCAAAGTGTATTATTGTGAATTACAGATGATTGTCTATTTTCAGCTTTTTAAGTCACGGCATGTTATATTCGCTCGTCGGGCGAGAACGCAAGAACGTGAGCTGTTCCATGCTCACCATCTAATACGCAAGATACGTTAATTAGATGAAATACTATCTATTCATTAATTAATTTTCGACGTTGTTGAAACAATTGTCCAATCTAAATTACACAAGTACATGTCATAATTATATGTTACAAGGAAAATCTTCTTAGTTTAACTTTTTTATGAATGTGATAAAATCTAAATATAAAAGTGAACAGTCCTAATATTAATGCAATTATAATATGTTGTCAGTCGTATTGCTATTTAATTTGAAGCGAGCAAGTAAACCGACCTTCGTGGATTTTGCAATTGTTATTACTGGAGTCAGCCGTGTCTCGTATATCAGGCGGCAACTGTAAACGAATAGTGTCGTAATCAATTGAAATAACTGCCGAAACATTTTAGCGATGAGGGTCAATAACAGCTCTCGTTTTAATTAGAGCCCGAATTAAACCGCGGTCTAGATTAATTATTAAAATGGAACCGGCGTAGATTCGAGCGATAGGCGCTGCGCCCGCGCCGCCTTTAATTACGACTGTCAGTGAGCGCGCGACGTAATTAGGACCCCGCTTGTGTCTGCACACTGACGACGCTACACTTATCAACTTTGTAAATGTTTACTTTAGGTTCATTTACTCCTGCCCACGTTGAGGGACTCCTTCACAGTGCGGTACGATAAAACTTATGTTGTGTTTCAGTGACCTTGTTTATGTGAGATCGCACAACAATGGTATTATTTTGTATTTACGACTAGTGTGCTGAGTTATTTGTTTTGCTCGTCACCGCGCGGCGCTCGCGACGCTTCTACACATGCTAATGCGCCCCACTAAGCCGTTCCACTTAAATATTTCCTTATCTGGCTGCGCCGTAACTCACAGATATATGTCGACTGTCAAATTATACACGTGCTGTGCGCGCTGCCTAATCGCCGTCATCGCTTCACACTCGCTGCCTCGCTCGCGATGAATATGCGAGGAGACGAGCCTACACGCGAGTCTTCAACTGTTGACGGAACATCTATACTTCGCACTTCACTTCGCCCTCCTCGTGTATTCCTCGTATCCTTGCTCGTTTGTCTGTCTTGCTCACTGCGGGCATCGAATCGCCTCGATTCCGCTGTTGTCTCTATTGCGAGCAGCAGCCGCTTTATAAAATTAACGACGCTCATTTGAATAGCTAATTGTTGCCGGTTTCGTATGATTCACGGCGGTCATTTACGTACACTTAATTATAAATATTGTTACATATCTAATCTTATACTTGTTCTAGCATGATGCCTCAATTAAATTTTAACCGTATGACGTGAAACAGATGTATCTAGATAATGCCTCTTTTTATACTATGAACTGATTTTTATCTCTCATTGTCTGGTATTATTTATCGTGAAAAGTATTAAGCATAACATCACATCACATCGCTCTGCTAATATTAAACTGTTGCCGTATCTGCCGCAAGTGTTCATTATTCTTAAGGTACGAGGACTCTCCGGAGATAACGAGTAAACGAAAACCATCAAAATAAACGGGAGCGTGCACACAATTCATGCGCTATTCATAGTAAGTAGCCTTTTATTTCATCCCCTTGTACGAGGAGGGACGTTGGAGTGTTTTAAGATGTTCTAAATTGGTTTTCTATTCGCGCCCTTCTGAAAATCAATTTAACCTTCAATAGTCCTTTTATTCTCTTAAAGCGATTCTCTCAAACACTCGCTCAGTATTTAATATTTAATAGTGACAACTGGATTCAATACAAGCGTTCATTACAAAAACGAAATAATAAAAGTATAACAATTAATTGTTCAAGTATTCCATTTACAAATGTGTTCGTTTTCGTATATGAAACATTTATAATATTTAAAAACACTTGACTGTCGATGGAGAATCTGAATAATATTCTGCGCGGCGGGCATACACAAGTCGGCACGTGTGTCGAGAGGAACTCTCGTCACACGCCATAGGGGTTGTTCCGCCGGCCTGTGACGAAGACGCGGCGACGCCGACTCCAGCTGACTACCTGATTAGTGAGTAGCCTGTACGCCGCGCCGGAGCCGGTCACGCTCGCCGCCCTTGTCACCCTTTACTGTGTTTTATTGGCGTGTAAGTTTAGGTTACTCGTATTCATTTAAGCAGTTCGAGCTTATTCAGCAATGGCGCAGTTTTCGCAGTTATTAATTATTCCCTGACAGTCCCTTTGTTTTTCCTTCGCTGACAATGGGCGCTTACTAAATTGGAGTAAAGGCATTTTAATCAACATCGTCTCAGCTGCGGTCGAAGCCACTGTAAAGCTCTTTGAAGAAGAAAAAAATTATTTGGTTACTGTCAAACGTTTCTAATATAGCAAAACAGATTTTGCTATAAGTGTTTCCCCTATCAAAATCGAGCAAGTACTTCAAAAAAAAACCGTACTCATTCGCATAATATATATTATGAATGTAAACACCGTATTAACAATAATAAACATAATACATATCAATTAGTCGTACGATCGATAAGTTTAATATCGAACACATGTCAGAAGAGCGCCAGCTTGTAACCACGCCACTAGTTTTTCTAAACATTGCAGAGGAATGTACTCCGCTCGCTTCCATTTTAGTTTTTTTCAATTCGTGTGAAACTTGGCTCTTCGGCCACCGAATTTAAATATGCCTAATTATAATTAGTCGAGGCTCGATGTGTGTACGTACACCCGCGAGTGATAATCACGATGAGTAATTGCCCGAATATTGTAATGAGCTCGCTGTTTTCAATTAACTTCGGAGTGGTAATGAGATGGAGGTGACGCTGCGCGCGTCTTGTTCGATCCGGACCGGCTCGGTCGTGCTCACAGCGTAGTGCTTCACTTCTTGTGGTCGTTTCGAGGGAAAAGAATCACAAAAAAGCTCTCGCTTTACACAGTTCGTTAAATTAAAAGAGTTGCTTTTCAAAATAGTTAATGTTGTTATTCTTATATCATATTATTATTTATTGAGTAAATAAGGTATCACTCGGTAGTCGTCTGTGCAGTAGTGCAAGAAACTAGCCGGCACAATTAGCAGTGCGAGCTGGCGGCGTTGCTGGTGCTCGTATGACAAAGCGCTTGTCTCGTTACGGACGGCGGCCGAGCCTGACGCCCGACGAAGGGCCACGTCGTTGCTAGTGCAAGGCAAATTACTGTTACGCTGTACTTAATTTAAATATTTTATGAACTACTTTTACTCAAATAACTGTATTAGCGCACCGGTATCAGTCGGTAGGCCTACTCGTTGTTGATAATGTAATTTGAATTTTGATTAAGAGTTAATAGTCTTCGAGTTTTCTATCAACTATTTTACATTTTTACATTTACTCAATCCTGTAAATAACTATTTAAAACTATTCAATAGTCTACTCTAACAAAGCACTGTTTTATTGATACATTAGGCACGGTTAGGTTAGGTTAGGTTAGGTTAGGATGAAGCGAATGTTTATATCACGGTAAGGCGGCAGACGGTGAAGGTGTTATAAGGGGCTCGGTATCGAGTAGAGTTCTGTTATTACTCCGGCACACTCGCACTCCTACTGGAGTGCACGATTGTTTAAAGCTAATGGAATATCTGGCTAATCGCTAGTTATTATTGTTCTATTTGTGTCGGTCGTCGAGATGCAGTACATGGCTGGGTAGAAATCGTTGCTCGGACATGATATGTGCATAATCCGAATATTACTTCTCTCTCACATTATGATTTATTGAAGACTTAAGCTTAGCGCAGTTAGCCCGCCGCCCCCGGCGGATCTTAGAGTTCGTGTCGTGTACTAGCGTATGTTTAATTGTAATCTAACTTTCTTCGCTCGTACAACGTTGGGCTCGCACTCGTGGACTGTAATCGACCGTGTAATATAATGCAATGACGAGCGCCTGCTGGCGATGCGTGACGGACTCTTGTTTACATTCATCCTCTGTCTGATACGCGGATGAATTGAATGAATATTTCCTTCAGTCATAAAATTAGAAAACTAGTGTTTCTCGAGCGTCGGTTTTTGTTCGCCAATACCGATGGCACGATAACATTACTTCAGAAAAAGTCAAAATATGACTACAAGTATGTTTGATAAGCTGTACAGTCACCTCTACCTGAGTAGTTTGCTTAAGGTGTACTGCTACACGTATAGGTATATATATATACATCTAGACGTGTGATCAAATAGGAATACATTTATTTGCTCATCACCATTCCGCGTGCGTCGCGTTCATACCGTTAGGCTGCGCGGGAGCAGCGGCCGCCCCTCCTGATTGGCGCGTATCTTTGTCGCGAGCTGAAGCGCGGCGCGGGCGCGGCCGACTCGCATACGAACGACCATCTCATTTGCACTTAGTATATCTCAATATCGCTTATAAGTCAATCTCGGTATATCTCGTTATGGCGCACATAATAAGAAATATTCTCCGCCGTGACTGCATTATTTCTTATAGAAGAGTTTCTTTTATGAAGCGAGTTCATCTAATTAGTTGCAAATATTTCATACGAGAGACTCTACACTTTCAAGGCTCTCTAGATTCAATCTGGAACGAGTGAGAATTTGTATTCTTATCGGAAACGAAATTTATTCAAATATTTCTAAACAAAAACTGTATTGTTAATTAACTGCAATCGAGTAATTATTGCCACGCCATTAAGTAATATGCACGGAGATCTTTATCACTTAGAAGCGGCGTTAAGCTTTGAACTTTTTCTCGTGTGTACTGGAAATAGTTATTCTAATCTAATAAATCGCCGCCGGAAGTAGCGTCATCACCATCACGAAACGGAACTTAGCACGTATTTTACATCATCGGGCCCAGTCGACCGTTCCGCGCGTTCAGGCGAGCTCCTCGATGTTTCTGTTGAACCGAACCGAGTGTGAAACAGGTTAGAAGTCAATCGTCTTGGTACATTAGATCAGCGAGCTGGCACCTAGGATCGCGGGGGAGAGCTCGTTGGCTGCTGTGTGCCGGCACGGAGATAGTGCGGCGAGGCAGAAGGGCGTCCATCTCCGCACATTCCGAGGGCGAGCGTTTATTCCGCTTATCTGAATTTTAAATTGGGGTCCCTGTAGTCCGGGCTACCCCGCGTCCCGCAGCCCCGCGCTCGCCCGCGCCGGATTCCTAGCGGTCCCGCCAATCCGACCGTAAAAACCCAATCAACTGGCTATTTTTGTACCACATGCCGGCATTTGACACACGATTTCACTTTCGACTCTCTCGAATACAAAATTTTTCTATGCGAATATTTTAAAATATTTTCGTCGGGAGCTCGGAATGAATGAAGAGTAAATTTATGTTATACGATAGGCACTGACATGTTTTGAATTTTTCACTTAATTAACATACATATAGGTATTATTTATATTAGAAAAATAAAAAGATCCGAAGTGTATGATCCGTAGGGCGCAGGATGAAGCGGCTGATGTTGCTGTGATACAAGTCGGCTCTCCGGGAGCAGCGAAACTAACTGGCAAATGTTTTCCGCGAACTGCTACTTACACTGATCGCTATGTTTCTTCACAAATAAATTAATCATTTGACGATGGAATTAGTTTAACGGACTCCCTGGGATAATTGCGACGAATCTTTAAGTCATACCGGTACCTACTCGTAAAGCGAGATCAATTATCCGTAAGAGGAAAATCGGCCGCGCGTCGGTGGAACTTCAAACAGTGCCGATGGAATGAGACGTAACGCGGTGATTTCAAATATCGTGTAGTGAAGGTTGTCGTGTGATCGGCGGAGGCGCCGCGCCCGCAATTTGTTCGTCATGTGATTTAATATTCTGCCGTGGGAAGCGGCGCTCGCTGCGGAACTCGTACGGAGACGCGTCGAAATATCGCTTCTGTGCGTCACGTAACGTGTACCCGATCTAAATTAATAGACTAAAATCTATATTTTTATAAAATGTTGACCACTTACGACGTGGGCAGCTTACTCTCGCAGAGTATCTCGAGATATAGAGTGTGATCGGTTGATATTGCTCGATATGGACAGCTCAAAATATTCAGGAAGGCTTGTCCAATTTCCAAACTCATTTCGGTAGTGTCTATATTCCATTGGAATAGATCCTTCACGCAAAAGTTATATAATAGACTTGTCGTCTCGATCCCGTCACTCACTACTCCTGAACGAAGCATATTTAGGATTTGAAACAATTCGTGGCTTATTTCAGATATTGGTAACGGTGTTCTTTGTATTTCATATTTTAGATGTATTTGGGAATTCTGAATTATAAGAAAAAGTTTATTTTGCGCTAGTTTTAACGTGGCAGGCCCTGCAAATATCCGCGGGTGGTCGCTAGTGAGTGTCCAATTAATGAGTCTCGCGAGCTAACCTAGTATGTTACACACTAGATAGGGATTCTGACTTTGGACATCGACGTAGATCACGTCGCGTGATACGAATCAATTATATCGACTTATTAGTGTACTTAAATGTCAGCGGGATAGTTTTAGTAAATATTGAAAGTGAGAGGTCGAGCTTCAAAGGTCGCGGTGCGGTCGCACGGCGCGGGCGGCGGCGCGGGCGGCGGCGCGGGCGGCGGAGGATGTTACGCGTCCGAGCGGCCATTACGCTACCGAATACTATCGTAGCTAATTGCATGCGTGAGGCGGTGAGCGATGCGAGCACGCGAGCCGTCGTTATTGTTTCCATATATTTTCCATGGGAATGTATCAAATTTATGAATGGCTCAGGAAATATTAAATTATATTATTCATACAGTTAATCGGTTCGGTGTATATCTTCGTCGAAGAGTGTTTTTACCATGTTTAGCTGGAGAATGCAAAGACAAGCATACTAAGGCTAAGGCTCCCTGGGCTACTAGTGGCTAGAACTAACAGTTGACGGTGCGCGTTGGTGTGCGGGCGGAGCGGTGGCGGCGAGGACGTCCCGCGGCGCGGCCTGCGCAGTGCGCATGCGCTCTCACGCTCGCTATATGTCATCGCCGCGCCGGTAATTATTCGCCGCTGCCTCCTTTTGTCTTAAGCCGCCCGTCTGGCGCCCACCAGCGCGTCAGATCTTCGATACGTTTCGATAATACTATCTTCAAGTACCCAACGTGCATGTGGCGATTACAATGATTGTTTTTTGTATGTTTTGCAGCTTCATTTTAAATAATTCGAATAAAATCAATAAGTACCGACATAAATAGGATTGGGTTAAACAAGCCACCTGTGATGCGTTGCACCGAACATCGCGCCGCTTGCATCGCGCTATTGTTTACTTCTAACAATCACTTCTCATCGACAAAGGATGTTCAATCAACACTAATAACACATCACCTTATTGTGAACCTTACTCCATTGTTGTAAAGTGCATTGTGCCACGTTTCACTTTGCTTACTTTTTACCGAGCAAGATAATTACACTGAGAGGCGGTCGGGCGCCACAGCTAGTCGCTAATTAATCGTAGTGACTGGATAAACAAACAAACAAACAGCTCTACACGCGAGACATTCAGACTGATCAATACGTGCCTCGTATTAACATATCTTTCATTTCAATGCATTTTCTTTCAACCGCCAAATAATACTGTCTAATTGGAACTACGAGGTTTTGTGTTCATGTTTGGTTGCGGCGCGGACGGCGCTAGACAATGGCGAAAGGCCGCCGAGTTGGGTCGAGCTGGGCCGAATGCGCGTCAGGCCACCGGAGAGCTGACGCGTGCGTCCACACATTCCTGTGCACTTCGTGGGTGAACTTCTCACAGAAGTGGCCCCTTCATTCCAATTAGCATCGATACTCATTGCCTTACATAAGAATACACTCCGAACTGTTATAATTTATTTGGACGCAAGCTAATCTATTACTCACTAAGACGGTTTGATCGAATAGAACTCAGTGCGATAAACAATGACAACAGTTTTTAATAAATATGTTTTGAAAAGGCGTCTTGTAAGTGTCATCAGTGATAGACAATGCTCATTGCATGACTGACTGATATCAGCAGTGACGCAGCACGGTTTGCGAAGTAACTGCTACCCGCCTGAGGTCGGCAAACGTGCGCGCCCGATGTGTGTAAATTGTCATCGGGGGCGAAGTCCGGTGAACATGGCGGCTAAACGACGTCCAAGAAGCGCAACCTTGCTGGACCACACCGTGGTTATCCGTGGCTCGTCGTAGCCGAAGCGGCATCCGTACCACCCGTTCCATCGCTCGGAAATTATCAACACAATCAAAGTTTGTATTAACAATACTGTTTTGTTATTTCGGTCAATGTGCGTCGCGTTACATGTCCTAATAAGAGTATTGTAGGAATAAAAATAAGTTACTAATTAGAATATGGGAGCTGCCGCGTAGAGGACATCAACGATTTCAAAGTAGGTGTAACTGAAATAAAAAATTCAATTTTCAACATTTTACATTAGGTCACACTCCCATCGCCCGCCATCGCATGCGAATACCATTCTCAGCGTCCCACTACCTACCACCTACAGGCCGACTAAGTATTTCAAATTGATTATTATCCCTGATACGAACTCAGAGAGCGAATGTTATAGTTGTAGAGATACGAAGTATTTTCTTGTATAGATAAGGAATTATTAAAATACCGCCAAGTCACTGCTGATGTTGTTAATTATAATCGTAATGAATACAAATTAATGCTTTTATTTCATTAGAAGTTACTCTTTATTCGAACACGAAAGTGCTTGGATTGGATACAATTAGCATCTCGTAATTGTACAAGCCTTGCAAAACTATCACATCGGTTTCATATCCGAGCGTCGCCACTCGCGGGTTCCAATAGGAAAACGTCTCCTTGGTCAATCGTATATAATTGACACATCACAAAATTATAATAGGATGTTATAGGAAAATACATCATTTCTAACGGGACTTTGTGTTCGTTTTTTATTTTAAAATTCAAATAATATCTGTCTCGTGGGATTCATGCAACAATGATTTTTTAACATTTAGTCTTTGGTGAATCGAACTAAAATATGCACAAGGTTCACTTGAATCCGTCTCAGGCAAGATATATAAGCTCGAAGCCGGCTTTTAGATACTAAGAAGATTCGGCAAGAAAGTCAAAATGAGATGGATTTTATCGAAGTCACAAAAACCATTGTCTGCGCACTAATTCCACGCTTTTTATCGTTCACGAAGTCCTACATAGAATTTTAATTTTTTTTAAAGGAACATTAAACGACACAAAGAATAATCAATTACATTTTAAATTCTCATTTCAACTGTTTGGTTCGTCTAATTGTCTACGTACGGATATTCATTTTTAATTTATCTCCATTAAAACAATATCGGTATTGTGCTTAATTTATTTGCATGGATATAAAATTACACTCTCCAGACATATACAGTCACGAATAGGAGTGGTGGTGTCGTTACCACGGTGGTAATACCACTGGGAATATCTCCCATCTACTGACCACTGTACTGTGCCAATATTGAGGACGGTCGCCGCGGTGCCAGCGCGAGGAGCTCTGCGTGATATTATGAGGATGACAAATTAAGCGTCGGCATCTCTTTGTCTCTCCGCGCTTACCTCTCGACCGCCGCGCCGTCAGATTAACTCGAATCATTCTCAATTTCATAATTTTACTTTTAGATTTTAATCATTAGATTACATATAAAATCAGAACACGAGATCTGATGAGACTCGCGTCGGCTGAACATTGTGATTGTGTATTTTAATATTAGGTCTGAGTAAAACAACATTCCTTACAAACACTAAGCTTACTGCGAGTTAAAATATACGAGCAGTTAGAGGAAATACTTTACAGTTCTGTCGAATGAAGAGTAAAGAAGGTAAGCATAACGACAGCGATACAGAAACAACTCTCCGGTAGAAAGACTCTCCTCGTCGTTGTTACGCGCAACAAGACTGCGCTGCAACTGTCAAGAGACCGTTCCCAAATGTATGTAATCGCCTAGAGGGAATATAGTTGGATGCTTTATACGGATAATATGAAGAGGTAAACACATGTGTGCACCGCCACAACACAGCCCGCGTTGACGGTCCTCCTCCTGCTGGTCTCGATGCCAAAAGAAATATAGCTTTTTATTGTCACATTGTGGTTTTATCAGGATTCAATTGTAATAAAATTTTCCTCGAAAGGAGCGAAGGTCCGTGGGCCCGGCAGTGGGACATTTTGGTTCGTTCTGTTCTTATATCGGTCTTTCTTTACATATCACATATCTTAATATACTTGTTTAGTATATATATAAACTATCTGTTATAATTATCGTAATAACTCACATAATTAATCAAACCCCTCCCGGCGCACTGTCCGCGCCTGTGCTGTACCTTTCCTGTTGTGTTGACGTGCGCGCACGTTTTCATTCCAATCACAATCCACCACAATCTGCATTTTAGGATCATAATACTACTTTTACTATTGCACCAGTGAGGCATAAACTTAAGTCAACGTCACGGTTGAGCAACTAACAACATTATTATGTACCTATAAAAAGTCAGATATCATAAACTCGGTCGTAAACAGTTTTTTACCTCTACATAGAATAAATAAATATGTAAATACGTTTGTTGATGACTTTTTTATGAAATCTAAAAGATTCTAAGTTTGGATCCTGTTCGGATCGTACGCCAGTTAGCGATTTAAATATTATAGTAAATTTAAGGGAACGACATTTGTGGCAAGTTTTCGAGTATATAGTTGATCGTCGTGTTCGCTTCAACAATCAAAATGGCTTAGTAGCTGTACGCTTAAAAGTGTACCGCGTACGGCATATGCCATCTAAGTTCGACTGTAAATGGATTTGTATCGACAGCCACAAAATATATTCGCTTATTATCGGCTCGTCACGTGCTTTGATTTTTAAAACAAATTGGATCGATGATGTAGTATGGTCAGTACTTCATTAAAAGTATTTCACATACTGGTGTACCTGCTATTAATAATTTTCGAATATTCTCATCGGAACAACCTAGTTTAGAAAAACAATGCGAGTGCAATGCCAACCGCGACCGATTACATTACGACAATAACGAAAATTTTGCATCTTGCACTCCCCGCAACCGACCCGCCGTCGAGTGAAGACCATCAATACCCGCAGCCGCGGCATATTGCAGAGCAATCATAGCATATTTTACTTCAAATTAATAATATAATTAAAACAGCTGACAGTGGCTGCAAGTGATACGTGTCCGAGTAATGGCGGTATCATTGCGTGTTGCGCGAGCGCAGCCTTCGTGGAAAGTTTAATATCATTTAATATATCAAGCATTGAGATCATTTTTTGTGACGTTTATGAATAAAAACGAGCCTATATGTAGTTGCTTCTGTAATTAACAAATATTAATCACAATAACATTTTAATTATTTATTTTAATTATAATACAATATATGAACGTTAATTTTCTTCTTGGACTTATTCAATAGGTATCAACTGTTACCAATTGAATTTAAGACGACGGCAAAAAGCACAGACATATAGAATTTGATTTCTTTCACATATTTCTTACAAAACAGAACAATCTCGTGAAGGCAAGAGAAGACACTCGCTTTGAACCCAAAGCAAACGAATAGAAGTGGTCGAAGGAAATATATTGAACGGTTATATATTTGTCAATATATATTTGTGAGAAGGCGCTTAGCACACCGCACAGCGCACTCCTCCGTCGGGGCTTCCACACTGGTCAGGTTCGGGACGCGCAGCTCGGAGTAGCTGAAAGATAATCAATTTAGAACTTTTAAAAGGGTCCTATATAGGTATATATACATGTACTCTCAGTGACAAACGGATATCAGTGCTCACGCCAACGTGCGCGCGGGATACGCTCACGACGCGTCGATATCCGACGTAATGATTACTTGCCTGAGAAATGCCGCGCTCTACAGGCCACGCCGCTAGTGTGAGCGCGCTGGCAATAGTTCTTGTAATCTTTCACTACTAGAACATTTAACCCAGTCGATGCATAATTTTATTATAATTAATATAATTTTGAATCATAACAAGGTTTATTGAAATGATTGAAAGTAGGAAGTCGTTGTGGCCTGACTCCCGGCGTAGGACATGCAAATGCGCGCGGCGACGGTCGGCGGTCGGCGGTCGGCGGTCGGCGGTCGGCGGTCGGCGGGCCGGCGGGTGATTGACGCGGCGTCCGAGCGGCGCGGCGCGCACAAAGCGGATAATATCTTCATAAATCGATATTTCCACCGCTAATAAAGCGATATTAATTATCTAGTATTCAAATCTCGGATGCTGGGCATTCGTGGTGCGCTCGTGACTGGCTCCCCGCGCGTGCGCCCGCGCTCCATTAATATCGGCGGTCGTCGGCCGCGGTCGATGCGGCTCGTGCGATTAACGATCATGATTCGATTACGCGCCCCCCCCCCCTCCTCCCTGCACCGCAACCCACTCCCCCCGCCGCCCCCACACGCTCACCACGAATAAAACTTCCGGCGATGGTGTTTTTCCAAAACCAATAATTTACCAATAATTGTGACTCGTTACTGATTCTGTTCAGAGACGATAAATATTCCGTTACCGACATAATTATGTATGTTTATATGGTTCGCTTCAGAAGGAACTTTATAATTGATGAAAATATATAGTCGCCGAGTCAGTCGAAGCATGCAAATGATCGGCTGCGACGCGGAACCGACACCGCTCCGAACTTTTTTCTTAGATTTAATTTCTGATGCGTCAACGTAGTAATCGATTCGTTCGTGATGCGTAAAAGAGCCCATTGTGCTGTTGAAATATAAAATGACTTGTCATATTAACGATATCATCGCGGCTCGCCGTATTGACTGTACTTATTAGATCGCGGCTCGGTATTGTCCGGCGCGCGCCGCTCAGATATTTATTCAGATTTCTTTGTTTGCATCTAATAAATAGATCACCGAGATAGTGTATCTGCGCGCTACATCGCCGGCTCTACATATTGTACTTGTACACAATGCCACTTGCAACGTCCAGTGTACCGAACAGCTTATTTATCGCCAGTCCCTTGTCTTATAATAAATCACGCTTTTTTCAAATGAAATGAAGTGCACGTCTGCACAAAAGAGGGAAACTTAATACAAATGCTTCGCCATTTCCTGAAATAAATCTACGGAGATATTAATATGGTACCGTGCGGCCGCTTATTTCTTGCAGAAACGTAATGGGCATGTTAATTTCATCAAGCGGGTAACTCCGAGTACACGCAGTGATACGAACGGATTAACTTATTCATCGGAGAGAAAGCGTTATAACTGACATACGCCGGCCGCCGGCGCGCAGGCGAGCGGTGCAAATGTGCATGACAGCGCGGGTTACTGCTCTTATGTGCGGCTACATAGAGTACAGATCGGGCCGCGAGCCCGGCGGCGGAGCGCAATTAGAGACGGATAAGATCAGGCGACAATGCGACGTATAATTGTAATATTGTTGTCACCGCGGCCCGCGCGCCGTTCCGCTCGCTGCTCCCAACTCGCCGCTGACTACCTGTTATGCTATAGGTACCTGTAAAGTTACACTGCCACTGTGACTGATTTTAAAACACCTTGAGAAACATTTACACACTAATAAATTATCTAGCATTTTAATTAGTGGGCTGAGCGCAATTAATTAAAATAAGACTATATCTACAAAAATTTGCAACAAGAAAACATGAATTATCTCAGAAAGATTATGACCAGTCTTTTTGATGTAACTCGCCATTAGCATAAAGCCCGGCACACACGCGCGCGCCCGAGCCGGCACGCGGCAGCGCGCAGCGCGCAACGGCGACGGGCGGCGGCGGCGGTGCGCAAACAAGATGCGCTACCAATACCGTTAGCTTTATGTTCTCGTGAAACACGATATTTTAATATTTTTTGTTCATAATATCGTGTGATTAAATATAATAAAGCGTCAAATTAGTGAAAGAGTGCAGGTGTGGTGCGCGGGCGCAGCTCTGCAGGAAGTGAAATGCTGCGCGTAACGAAGCGCGCTCTATTTGCGGCGCATATCAATCATCGCCTCACACACAACTTAAGTTACTTAATGCTAATATTTTAGGAAGTCTTAAACTTTTACGTTTGCTCAATATATAACTAACCGATTTATCCCGACTTTGCACGTATTCAATAATGAGGCTCATTCGCGAGTGTCACTAACGACATGACAGTAAACAAACCAGAGTAACATGGAGGTCGACGAAACATGCTCAGCGCGGTATCACAAGCATTGACTCCCAAATGCCTATTCGCGTTTCGGAATGATCTTTGGGTGTATAGTCTAATAAAATACTTAATGCCAGATGACTATTTAAGTCCTACAACGATTTAACGTGGGTTAGCAACTATTTTAAATGTTCAAAAATAAAGCCGTGATGTAGTTCTTATATAATCACATAATTAACGTAAAAATAATTACCTAAATACAATTCAATATATACTTTTGAATCAAATAACAAACTGATTTGAACTGAATCAAATAACAAACTGAATCAAATAACAAACTGATTTGAACTGACTTAAACTGTTTTGAAATATAATTTTAACGCGCGTAACCTCAATCGTGATTAACAACAAGCCTATAACCTATTGAGTTAAATAGGAATAAATATACGAAGGTGCGACATAAATAAGCTAATAAAATTATGTGACCGAACCTGACCGGCGCGGGGCCGCAAGACAGTTTAATCTAGAATTCTTTTAAGTAATATCGAAACAAGTGAAGTATCTCAGTAGTGTTAATGAGCGGTTCACATATTAAACAATTGCTAAGTGTCATTTCATACATGTTTTTGGGGCTCGTGTTACGTTAATGATCTTCTAGTTTATACAAGTTGGCAGGCGGCCTGGCAAACTTCCCACCTGTTAGTACCTGAGAGAACCGGTGCTCGTCGACATGGCACCTCAACAAGTAGTAACCGTCCCTAACATCGCCAACGTGCCAAATACGTCTACACGGTAGTAGGACTTGGTGTAAGCCGCCTGGGTTCATCGTATACTCCACCACTAAACAGCAAAACTGAGTGCTGTTGTGTTTCGGTCTAAAGTGTGAGTGCAACTACAGGCACAATACGCATAAGATCTCAGTTACCGAGGTCGGTAGCGCACCGGTGTGTAAGGAATGGTTACTATGTGATTGTAACCACTTACCATCAGGAGACTCACTGCCTCACTCATCCTCCAAACCGGAACACATCAATACGAAGTGTTGCTGTTGGGCAAAAGAATATGTGAATAATCAAGGGAGGGAAGTAAAGTTAGTCATTGTTTATTTTTGGATACATTAAAAGGTCTATGAGTTGTAGTATGTACGAGACGCGGGCCCGACGCACGTATTTTGAAATATCTGCGATTCAGTAGATTACCTACTACAGTAAATCCATTTAATATATGCATCTTTACGAGTGCTTTAGCTACTTACATTGGGATCAGAGTAATGTATGTGATGTTGTCCAATATTTATTTATTATTTATCATCCAGGGATTCCGATATACATTCAGAAATATAACTAAATATTAAATATTAATCTCCAATGATTTGTCTAGAAGTACCTTAGAAGCTTCGTAAATAAATAAATCGCACCAAAACCCAAAGTGAAGTTACAAGGCAGCAACTGAACAATCGGACTGAAACAAAAGGAATTCGTAATCTCATATGTACTAATCAAAAATCTAAATCAAAATATACTTTATTCAAGTAGACTTTTCAAGCACTTTTGAATCGTCATTTAACAAACTATACTAAGTAAAGCTACCACCGATTCGGAATGTAGCTCTACCGAGAAGAACCGGCAAGAAACTCAGTAGTTACTCTTTTTCAACATCTAAACATACAGTCATGTTAGTTAAATACAATATATAAATTATATATGTATGTTATATATCCTGCCTGGAAGTCAACAAGCATTAATTCCACGCTTTTTTATCCTCTATATTATAGTCTTGTATCGAATAATATGCCTTCTTTAACAATGTATTTTTTACAAATGATTTGAATCTATGAAACGCCAAAAAATGTCAATTAGAAGACAATTCTAAACCCGTATTGCAAACTTCAGTCGATCACACGAAGGTGCTGATATTGCGATATTATTTACGAATTAAGTGGAACGTCTTAACACAAAACCATTAAAGGCTATAAAAATACTACTAATTAAATTAGGTTCAATCTTACAGTTGTCGTCATTGTAAATTGAAATGCTTTTGGTTTGAAAAAATCTATCACAAGCAAAATCCTTTTTTTTAATCAATAGATTTCTTAGTCAATCTAAAAATCCCACGTTATAAAATAAATAGACTCGCCGGTCGCTTCAATATAAGCCCGCGTGACGTGCGAGGGAACAGGTGCAGACACGACTCGAGATGAAGTAGGTTTCCATTGATGTTCAAGTGAAGCGTCGCGTTTCAGTTGGCAGGTGAGGAACGGCAATATTGCCTCGGCGGGTCCACTCGCACAAACCTCGTTAGCTGAATATGCACTCCAATCTAAGTTGAAATCGAATTTGCGCCCTCCGCCCGAGTGCGGACGAGATGTTGATGGATTATTTGTGAAGTGGCCGGGCCGCCTTTGAAATCTTTCACGCGTTAAAACGGAGGTAATCTCGGCCGACCCGTGCCCTTCGGCCTCCCCCGCGCCCTCCGTTTTGTTTACCTAATCATTTTATTGCTCCCCTGCCCCGCGCCCCGCACCGCACGCACTGCGGCCCGACCCTTCTTCGTTTCAATTTATTTGAAATCCGGTAAACGCAGCCGCTACAGATGTCGCGGCGCCAACCCTTGCCGGTACTCGTACTCGCCTTCTGTACGACACGCCGCAACTAGATTATTTGCGAAAAAAATCATGCGATTCCTGAGAAAATTCGATCGCAAGCTGCGACGTCATTTTTATGTTTTTACCCTAAAAAAACTGTGTCAGGGGCGCGCGGGGCGCGGCGGGAGGCGACAGGTCCCGGCCCGCGTCTCCGTCGAAATCTCTTTTTTAACGCAAAAACGAAGGAGCGGAACAATGCGTGACCCATTTCCCGGCCGTGGGAAGGAATAACGTACGATTCTCCGCTAAAAGCTCGCGATTTCTGCAATAAAAAATGCATTACCCCACATTTTTTAAAAAATCGACGAGTGAAAAAAACTTGATGCGAATGAACGTATTGTTCGAAGGGGATATTGAAATTTGAAAGTTTGGAAGGGTGAGATTTATGTGTAAAATAACGGTTTTGGCAAAAAAGCTACGGAATCAGCTGCGCATTGTGGTACGAACGAGCGGCGCCGCGGAACAATAGCCGAGCGAGAGTCGCTCCTCGCCTGCTCCTGCGCCACTGACCCACTCCGCTAATGATCTCTTGCTCTGATCATCAACCCTATCACTGGCAACCATTAAATACACGCGTTTGACAAGTGCATCTATTGTACGCATCCGACTTCTTCCCAACCTGTATCCGGAAGCGATACCTCCATTAAGGACTTCTCCTGAACAATTATAAAACAAACAAAAACATCAAACTTTTTAACGTAATTTATTTAAATTTCGAAAATATTATGCCAACGGTAAAAATGTTACAGAAATGTTATATGCGACGTGAGGTGGGACGATAATTTGTAACGGAGAATTGTTTTTAAAATTTGTACTAAATGCTATGTTGCGGAGGTACTGTTGCAAAATATCTTGATTCTTTATTTAATTTATTAATTATATTTCGTTTAGCAGCCGTAAAATAAAATCTAGTTGCAAAGCTTTGCACAATTAATTATTTCCATGTTCTTTGTACATGTTACCAGTGACGTATGTACTTGACTTTTTATATTGTAGATATTATTGTTGGTTGGTTTTTTTAAAACTTCCAAAATCGAGAGCCGAGAGCTCAGAGGAAAGAGTAATAGTGACGGAAGGTCGCTGAAGCTGTTTATCTAATCGCTTTCATGGTTATAGTCACTCCGACCCGCGCCGAATACGCCCATCGCACATCGCACAACGCAGAGACCGGGTACTTATCTGAAAGTCGAGGACAGCACGACAGAATTTGTCGAGTGCTTCATTTGTATGTTTTATCATCTCATGTTCCATCGTGGAAACGTTGTCAGGAGAGGTTCATGTTTCGGAATAAAATTTAGACCCATCAACATCCACCTCTCGCACTGGAGCAACTTGTTAGAATAAGATACAAATCTTATTCTTACAAGTTTCTTAAAAATAAATTATAATAATATAATTGATAAGCAGTAATTTACATTTCGGTAAGAGAATGAGTCCGTATAGTAACAGGCGTAAGAATCATCAGAACTGAGCTGCCGTATGTAGGAAGTAGTGTGGACATCAGCTATGCACATAATCACGAAGACGTTTCTCGTTAACCAGCAACTGTACCTATCACCGAGAACATTCTTTGCTTATATATATAAATATAAAATATAAATACGATCGAATCATTACGAGAAGACGATAAATGCGAAATAAAGCGATGGCTCCGATTGTCGTGAGACGTCGCGCACAGGTCGCGGAGCAGCGCCGGGTCGTCCCATTGCGACGCTCATCGGCGGGGCTCTTGATTGAGCTGCTCTAAAAAAACTTTTCAATAGCAATATTCAACAAACCGCTCAAACAGGCTTAACTGCTTCGTGCCTGCATTTAATTGGTGACACTGAATTGCGAAGTCTAAATCCATTGTGCTGAGCTCATGACACTTGCTTGTTTTTGTTTTTATCAACGAAGGAATTGTAAGGAATAATCATCTCGATCTTTTTCATACAAATATAGAATTAATGTATTATCCTAATGGTGACTTTCGTTCTAAGTATCGCTACGAATAACATCGACGGTAAAAACTTCAACACTTGCCGAGTAAAAAATTTCAATGTAAATATGAATTTCTCAAGAATGCACTTCTGCATCGTTTGCCGAAGAAAAGAAGGCAAATGTTACGAAGTTGTTTTCACGCGTCGCTGAGTCCCGCGTTAATATGCATCGGCATCCCAACCGCGCTCCGAGCCGCTCTGCCGTCGCCACTGCCAGAGATAATCTGCGTACTTAGTTGCCTCCAATTAGCTCCCATCCGATTGCTATCCTCCGCTCATAGCACACTAAACCTAACATATATAAAAACAATATATACGGTCTCGGTACTACATCTAATTACAAAATGTGAAGTCATGAACGGCTAAGAGCCGGCAGGAAGACGCTGACATATTGATGTCTCGTGAGATTCATTCGAGATGGCAGGCTAGTGTCGCCGTATGTAGATGTGTGTGTCGATACGCGATATGCAAAGCAGGCCAAGCCACGCCCTGGGTGCCGCCCCCCGCTCCCCGCACGCTCCGCCCGCTTACCCGTCGCCACGACTCGCGCTTAAAACACGTTAAAAACCTACCGCTAGTACCCCGTCTCTCGTACCCGGCCTTCACCCTTCTCGCGCGTATTGTCTCAAATCTGAACGCGCGCGCAACCCTTCGAGCCGCGTACACGTGCGCACGCACACAGCTGTGTGAGACGACACTACACACGCACACATGTTACAATTTAAACATTACGCAAAAAATGGCATTGTTCTCATTTACAACCGACACTCTTACATGACGAATGTATAGATTTCATTGTAGTCATGTCGTACATGAGTCGTTATCGTAAGTGTTCATATTATATAATAATAATAACGGATTCCCGAGATCTATTAACAAATGCAGCCCAAACACCCACACTCGATGAATATGATATCCCTAAACAGCTATATCATTAAAAATATTCGTTTACTATATTCAATTAGTCACAAGTAGATAGAGTAGCGCATTCAGCGGCGGCGGCGGCGGCGGCGGCGCGCTGGAGCGAGGGCAGTAGGCAGGCGGCCCGACGTACTGTGATGCGTTTATAATGTTTGTATTAGACTATGATTAGACGCCGTGAAACCGCGCGCGCCCATCAATTACCAATTCCTGTAACAGCCAAGATAATTTAAAGTCGTTACGTAAATAACACTTCATTCGAGTCGCTTTAAATAATCACTGTCGACACTTTCTCGTTTGTGGGAATATTTACTTTACTACGTGTACGTTAATTAAGACAACTATTAAAAATAAAAGAAAAGAAATCTGCTTAACATTATTCAACATAATTAAATGAATACAAATGTTGAACACGGAGCGCTCACTACTAATACGGAATCCATCGGCCATTACATTTTTTCATGACACGACTTTCACTAATTAACATTAGTTGTAAATTATTCGCTTCTTGTCGCAGATTAGTTAATTAAAATGATTTCTGCTGATATTTAATACAATTTACAACATTGCTTGCAAACACAGAACAGACACACACATAATTTAAATACACAAATCGTAAAAAAATGTAATATCTATCGTTCCCGAAATTACATCATATAATATTCATTAGAACCAATTTTATACCAGCTTCTTTAAAAATCATAATATACTCGAATATACGGAAAGAAAACCATTTCCATATACAGAGGCTTTCCTTTCGTTTTCGTTGTTTATTTGTTCGCATTTATTCGCATTCAATGACATGATGACAGCTATCAAATATTAATTCATATTTAAGATATTATTTAAAATGTACTCTTTGGATATGTTAAATCTTTTATGTTTAATTCACAGGCGTGTAAATGTTATATGTTATATAATTAATATTTCAAATAGATAGGTATTTGTAAAATAGGTATAAATCAATTAATGTTTTAATTCGCAGAAAAAAATTGACAATTGACTCTTTATTTTATCATCCAAAGAAGAGAAGAAATATTATCTTATATATTAATAGCGTAAGCCGATTTCTGTCCCAGTGGTTATGGCACGGTAGCTGCGCATAAAAAATTGGTTATGGTCTCATTTTGAAGAGCTCCAGCCGTAGACGTGCAGAGAATTAAAGAGGATTTTTGATTGCAACTTGCTAAATTGTTACAATTTAACAATTGATTTTAGAGAGCAGTAAAAAGTCACTGACCGGTCAGGGAGCAGTACTACGGCTGTATAAGAAAAAAAAATTAAAAACATAAACAGAATTAAAGTAAATTGTTTTCGATAAACTCCAATGCTAACTGATCGAATGTATACTATTTGACATTAAAATGTCATTTAAATTCGGTCACAGTTTTGGCGCCAAATGTAGATGAGTGATTTGCAGCTTACAATGAAATGAAATAAAAAAAAACCTGATGTAGTTTTCGACATTCTTAAATAAAAATTTTGAATAATCGCGAAATTTCACAGGAGACCCACTAGTTAAATATAATTTCTTTAATTACTTGGTGGAAGGATTTCGGGAAAGTCCGCCTGGTATAATACAACACTTATTATTGTTATGTTTCGAGGGTGAGTGAGCCAGTGTAACTACAGGCACAAGGCACATAACATCTTAGTTGCTATGATTGGAGGCGCATTGGTATTGTTAATATTTCTTACAGCGCCAATGTATTTGGGCGACAATGTCCACTTGCCGTCAGATGGCCCATTTGCATGACCGCCTATATTTGAAAAATTGTCATTGGCAAGAATCTCAGTAGGAAGGTACGTAGCTTTACCACGGTTTACTGTATATACATAATTATATAAAAACCACTAATCACTAGCATCTAAAAATGTTTATATTCTATCGTAAAATTAAGCGGATGAGAACTGAAAGTCAGTCAAGATGTTTTCGGTTTCTTAATTCCAACTCGACAAACCCACGCCCAGAGCGGTATTAAAGTGAAGCCATGCTGGTGGCGGTGACGGGCTAGGACGGGCCTCGGGCCGCGCTTTGATCTCGCGAGGGCTGTCGCGGGCACTCTTTCGCCTCACTGCACCTCCCGACCGCGCCGCCCTTAGCCTCCGTTCTCCTACGCACGGCTGGGGCTCGACAAAAGGGTAGTCCTCTGTTTACCTTCCACTCTAATTTTGTTAACGGATAACATCTTTCTGTATGTGAACAAGAATGCGATTCAAATCAATTCTTAGAACATATTGCTCGCAAAGTCGGTCTGTACAGATTTGTCGAACGTACGTGGTGACAGAAGTTGAGAACGCTCACCACGTTACTACCAAACCGCCTGTGATGCTGTGTTTAACGTAAACACAACCCACATTAAAACATAATAATATTGTGTAACTGTTGACGATTAGTAGGAATTACTGTTCAATAATGAAGATTAAAAGAATGTAATCACTTGACGCGGCTTCACTCATAAGGTACTTCTTTGTATTTCGTTGTTGCGTATTAGTGAGACTGCGTCTATATCTCGTAAGAAGTTATTTGAGAACATCTAAATTCACTTAATAATTAATACTTCAAGCAACATAACGCCATGATAAACTGTGAAATAAATACGGAATGGTTTCCGAAGGTTGGTAACCGAACCCCCTAATAAACTCCCACGCGATATTTTTGAAATGCATTTAAGACTTTCGTAGATAAAACATTGACATCGGCCTGAATTAGTTGTTTTTGATTGATTAAATTGTATGTAGTTTGAATGAAAGATGAATTGTTGGTTGTCAAAAATTTATTTCGAATAAATTTCTTACCGGTCGTTCTCGTTAACACGTCTCTTCCGGTGGTAGCTTAACATTTATCATCTATTTAATTTGAGTTACAGTTAGTCTATGATATTGAAATCTACCGATATGGCCGTGAATGTTTCACGCGTTCTAGTTACTTGTAACTAAGGAACACGGGTTCAAACCTGGACGGCATCACCGAGTTTTCACGTGTCTAATTTGTGTTAATATTTCGTGCTACGGGTAAAGAAAACTTCGTGATGAAACCAGTATGCGTGAGACGAAATTCTGCCTCTTGATAAGTGCGATGGAATACGCTCGATTATTAGCATCGAAATTGAAATTTCCTTGAGAGGAGACGCCACCGTTGGCCGACAGGTATTCACAGGCTGCTATTGTTACTTTATAAAAGGACTCGTATTCAAACAAACTGCAGCGACGCAATGTACGTGTGAGCCGCTATACCCTTATTAGAGTGTACGTAATACGCAGAACGCTACATAAACTAAACCTGTTGCCGGGTATTTTATTTATTGACAGTTTTACATTATTTGTATCATTAAGGAATGATATAAAAGTTCGGAGGGTGATTGTATGCGATTAAAGCAATTTGTGACCATAACGGGTTGCAACTGGCCCGCATGACGCGCTCCCACGCTCGACCATTTAGACAAATAGAAGCGATCGATGACCGATATCAGACAAAATATACATTAGTGTTTACTCCATACGTAAACAAAGGTTTCAACTTCACTGAATCATAATATTTTCCTTATAAATCTGACTCCAGTAAATTAAAATTGCGCAATTCATAACTTACTTGCTTGCGAAAAAAAACCACAGGTGATTTCTAGCATTATATTTGCTTTAAATGATTTGGTACTTTTCACCTCGAGGGTGGTGCGGAGGTTGAAGGGTTGTGTCGCGCAGCTGCCGCATCGCGCCGCCTCCACACACGCACACGCGCACGCGCGTGCGCACGCGCTATTTCCGAATTCGATTTCGTAACACAACTCTGACGAGCACTCTCGATTTGTAATCAGGAAAGGGTTTCGAACTGCCATGTACTTTCGTTTTAAGACATTTAGACACAATAGTCCACAACGCAGCTGTCACAAAGGTTCTTTTATACTCAAAGCATTTCGCATTACGACATTCGCTAAAAATAGAAATGAATAATTATTTAATAATATAATGCTAAATATGTTCAATAAAAATACAATTAGATTATTGTATTTGCTTGCTGTATTTCGTGCACACGATTGCCAGAATATACGCCAGCTTCTGCTTTCTATAAACGTCCGTGTCCGGCGGGGGATATCGAGTTTTTAGAAGCTCTGAAATAAAAGAGCTCAGTTTTGTTTTTGTGTCACCTCCCGGTAATCTCCCTCTTAGGTAAACATTTGTGGCATACAGAATCAATTTGCTGACAGTTTTGCCGTGAACAATGCGCGACTACGAAACATCTGCGCATACGCTCCTCTAATAACAAGATACGCGCTGACTGCGCAGATATTTTTGTTTGCAGCCATGCGTCATCTGTGAATTTCGTAAAATCATAGGTATCTCAATTTATTCAACGTCTCGACATAAGAACTTTGAATTTTTACTTATCCAATATGAAAAAAATATTAAATCAATATTAGAACTAATTACAACTCAGTCCATTCAATCACCCGGTGATCTCTTAAAATTGACTGTCGCGCTAGAGCTCACGCTCTTATTGTTAAGTGCGTCATAATATATAACTAAACGGATTCAGCAAAATCAAACAACACGTTCTGTTTAGATTTATCTGAACCTCTGGATGATAAAACTATCTCAAAATGTATGTCATTAAATGTTTCCCGTAATAGTTTTAAATTTTCATACGTCATCTTAATGTAAGCCTTATTATATTCGTTGCAACTCAAACTCAATGTATCAAAATTAACTCATTTTAACACAATACTATTTTTAAAAATCGCATGCTCATAATCTAAATTTTGAATTAAAAAAATATAACATTAAAATGAGGTCACATTCTAAAGACATTAATGTTTATAGAGTTAAGAAGTATTATTGCATTGAAATTATCAATACATTGTACAACTGGAAACATATTATCATAAACGAATATAAATTCGTGGCGCTGATTCTTTTCAGTGCAACCGATGGAAGGTACCTTTGAACGGTGATCAAGTTAAACTCTTCGAAATTCTTATATCTGAAAGGCTGTTAATGTTCTCCCGCGTCGAGTCCGACCACTTAGAGTTGAGTGGGTTTACAAGAATTTGATTTTCACATCGCGTCCCCGAGGGGCGCAGGAGTGTGCGGGAGGCCGGGGCGGGGAGGGTCGCACTGTGTGCTCGCCAAACAATCGCGCTGTTTGCTGCTGTTCTGTTTGACGACTGCTACCTAATATTGCTATTTGCTCTGTGCCGACTGTTGACTATCATAAATTCATAACGAGCCACTTCGCTAGTCCGCTACTCCGCCTCGCCTGCGGACAACTCGCTCGTGTCCATCGCGCTCTTTGCGAACGGAAACGAAGAAAAGTATGCTATTATATTTAATATTTATTCTTTAAGTGTAAATATTTGGTTCGGCGGGTGTATCGTGTATCGTGGCCGACTCGACAGTTCGAGATCGCGGCAATTACTGTCGGGGAATAAACACAAACAGACGACGGCTCGATGCGATGCAATTACACGGCCCCCGTACGATTTTACATAAATGTTCAATAAAACCAGCTCGGTATCGATTAAACTCTAAATTAATTTTATTGCGCTGTATATTTCACTTAACGATCGTTTTGACGCGTCCACTGTTAGTTGTTATTCGTTATTAGGCAAGGGACGGGTTGAGACGTCGGTAATGACATAGATCGCTCAGTGATCGGCGGCACGTGCGCCTAATGCGCCTGCATCGCCTGCATCGCCGGCCTCGATCATACATCATCGCGTTTTAAATTAAACCCGTCACGCGCGACGGAGACGTAATTCACAAATGATGTCGCGCTCTATAAATCAGATCAACCCTTTCGCGACGAGCAGGCCCCGAGAGGCGACCAATCCCAGCGCGCCATCTATGTAGATGTATGTAGATGGGGCATTTACATAAATTTACATTCGTCGTCCGCGGAGCCGGGCGGGCCGCTACACATGCGCCCCTGCGCGCTCCCACCTGATATAAGTTGAATCGTTTTTTAAAGGGTTAACTATGTATCTGCTATTTAGGCGTTCATAAAAACCCCATCGCTACCCTTTGTATGGCTCTTATGTTTGTTTCATTTGAATATGTAAAGAGCCCCTTTTAAACCATCTGATACGATCATTGAACGTTTACCTTCGCGTTGAGAGCGTACGGCGTAAATTACTTTATAGAATGGTACTCGACAACCTAATTAATCTCAAAAGGCACAAATCAATTATTATTTAACATAATCGTATTGTTCCTGCAATCGGCTAAGGTACAGTTAGTGCGCGTCGCGTCTCCGCTGCAGCTGCATCGGCTATTGATCAGCAGTCCCCTCTCAGCCCTGCAGGAGCCGTCTCGCGTCTCCCGCTAATGAGCCAGAGCCGGCTCACTACATCGCTTTGTACTTAGTTAGATAGAGCTAGAACGTTTTGCTCCAGACTTCGATCAGAATCGCAACATGAAAATAAAAATATACAAATTACTTTTTGTTTACCATATCTGGTCACTTAACATTAACTCGAAGTTACACAAAGACAGCATTGTTTATCATTCAGTTCGATTAGGCGGTAGGCTTCATGCCTGCTGGTTCCCAAATACCAGTAGTGCGTACGTCACTCAGTTACCTATAATTAAATTTTTAACGTTTTTAATTAAAGGTTAATTCTTTGTATTTATTTATATAAAGGTCATATTAATATTTTAAAAGGTTATAATTTCATTCGAAAGCGTTAATATTTTAATACCTATATTAATCCTTACCTACGTCCTACCTTATCAGAAGTTTTTATTGAACCTTATAATATATTATATAATATAGGTATATGTTTAAATTTAGTGAGGCATATAGGTAATATCACATTATAGTAAGATGTATAGATAAATCAAACTCATTTGTGTTCGTAATGAAGTTTATACATAAGAGACATCCATACGTATAATAGGACCCCCTCGTACTAACGAGAATACTACATAAATCTATTTACACTGTAACGCGGCACCGATGCTGTAAAAAGGCCGGCATAACAATAATAATAATTTAAAAGTAAATTCGGGAAGTTTAAAACGGTTGAGCGGCGAAGGGTTATCCCCCGGCGCGTGTTGACACGGCATGTACTAGTTAACGGGATTACGGGCACGCGCTACCCTTGCCGGCCGAGCAGCCGCGCGGGCCGCGGCAGTTGAGGCGAATTGAAAATGCAAATACGTCGCTAATCCAACATGGCCGCCACGCCCCGCCCGCGCGCAATCGATAGCTGCCCGTCGCCTACTCCTCACTCGCAGATTCATTACGATTGCACTCTCGCGATAACATTCTCTCGACGCTCCCTTACACTCGATACATTCTGATGAGATTTAACAAAAGAAACGCGCCACTGACGACAAATCAATTCTAATCTACTAATGTACCGATATATATGCTCACTTAAGATTCTCTTTACTTCGATAATATCGTTACTCTTTATAGAGCGTATGTGGCGTTGCCGCGTGCGTTTCGTATAAAGATAACGAATATTTGTAACGCGACTGATTCAATAATTCATGATTCGCGGCGTATAAAAAACTGACCTATCGCAAGCGCGCCTCCGCCTGCTTTCACTGCCGAGTAACGACCGGCTGGGTGACTTGGAAGCCATTAACATGTTTCCCGGATTAAATAGATTCACAAGTATTCAATTTTTTGTTATGAGACAGAAGTGTGTTTGTCTTAATTGCTTTAATTCACTTCTTAAAATAAATCATTCGGCTTATTTCTCATTTTTATAGGAATTAAAAATGCATCTTGTTAAAAAATGCTGAATGCAAACGGGGTTGTAGAATACGCCGCAGCGGTCCCCGGGGAGGTCACCGATCCTGCCGTTAAAACGACGGGACATTATGGGCAGTATTCTGGTTAGGCCAGATCAGTCCCGCAGTATCTAAGTTCAATTATCATCCAATACTTACTTTTTCTGTAATTGAAAATTGGGACTACATCCATTACTGTGAGTACACCACATATCATGTGGTGTAATGGTTTTTGAAACAGGGAATTCCGAGCTGAAGATATTTAACCTTGCCACGACGACTAAAATACTATGTTGCCTCAACCGGATTGCGTCAAAATGATAAGCCGAGGTGATTATAAAAAAGCATTTTGTTAACTATCGTGAGATTCGTGTCGTTTCACGAAATACTAAATATGTAGCCCCGTGCAAGAAGGTTCCACTACATCGAGTAACGGATACAGACATAGTACTTAAAATATTGGTGTCTCAAAGCTTTACATGTTTAAGTTATTGAATCGCAAAAAAAGCTTTCACAATACGTTTCACATTTCAAACTTAAAAATAACAAATGTTTGCGTACTGCATGTCGTCAAGTGTGCGCTCAACTTGAAAATTGCTTTATAAAAACATTGACCTTGTAATCGCTTCAATCTATTTGAAGTATATTTCAAATTAATAAACGAATGATGTTTTATACACAGCGAAATGTTTTTTCATGATATGTTAATGGTTTTAAATGTCACTTACATTAATGTCACGAGCGGCGAACATCGAGGCGTCTCGGCGCTGATTCTTATCCGCTTGATATTTTACGAGCGCTCATCGTTTCTCTTCGAGAAGTTGCCAACAAGTCCCACACATTACAGAGTACGCACAATTTTAGCATAACTATTAGTGGTTATTTTTAATTATATTTTAATAGCAATCGTAGATTGGTTGTCAACGCGTCACGTGCGTATCTATTGTAAGACAGGCCGTGTACTTTATTTCTTGGGTAACATTCGCGTTGTAAATCTTATAAAGGGTCAGTTGACACAAAACGGTGTCGCGGACACCGAAGGTCAACAGATGTAGGCGACGCTTATTGAGCTAATAAAATATGTAGACGCCGCGGGGATGACTGAGTCTGGCCTGAACCCCTTTCATCCCACACACATACATACCTATTACTTTGCGATTCAAGATGTTTCGTACAACACTCAACTCAAACTGTGATGCTTGCATAGAGGCGGAGGTGGTTTTGATTTTGATATTGCCAACACCTAATCAATCAATTATTTTTATTACGTGTGTAAGTCACGGTGACTCGAGACCTGAAATCCCTCACTCGGGAACGTTCTTTATATGAACGTTGAAATCTATACGTGTATGTATATGAAAGCGAAATACCACTTACTGAGTGATCACGAAATCCCAGCATCTATGACACCCACGAGCTTGAGATTTTGACTTCAACCCTAAACAGTCCGATTTACGTTGTAGTAAGGCATCCGAGTGAATGTTAAAACATTTAAAAATTAAAAACATAAATTCGTGTTCTCATTGAAAAATGTACAAAGGTTGAAACAAGATTGTACAAATCAGATATGTGTTTCTTATGCGCTGCGCGCTTATAACCTGACGCAACTTGTATAGAGAAAAACAACTAGCGTGGCTGTCGTGCGTCCCCCCCCAGTTGATACTTTAATATCCAATCTGCGATGATATTGCTCACATTATGGCACACGAACAACCCTTGCTTCACTGTTGCGTGTTTAATTAAAGTTCATTGTATGTGGGGGCAGAACAAGTGTCTCGTAGCACCAGACTACGCACGTAGCGTTCACGTAGCGTTGGTGCATGTGGTTCTATTACCGTCGTTATTACTGTATCTTAATTGTCCACTTCACTGTATCCACAGTGACCCATTTTTAAGCGTGACCCATAAAGTTACATCTCGACAGGGCCAGAATGTCCGTTCCCGAGCCTCGAAAGCCCCGAAATAATATTCATTGTATTCGCAACCGCTTTCGTAAACATAGTTTGTTCAGCTTTCAAAGAGCCGTTATTGAGCTCTACAAAGGTCGAATCTCTTATTCAAAGTAGCAATATCTTGGCGCCTAAACAAACAGCGGTCACATTACGTAAATGCATTCCGATAGCGATGCATGAGCGGAAAGTGGTTCAAAGCGCCGAAGTAGCCAGGAGCCGGGCGGCGCGAGGGGGGCTGAGGAGTAGGACTCGAACGTTTGATCGACGAACGTGTTTACGCACATTAGCATCACAAAGATGTTAGCCTCGGCCGAGTAAAAGCTAAGTCTGGAAGTGTTCGAAGTTGCGATTACCCCTCGTTAAACATGGTCGGAAAGAAATTTAATCTAATATTCCTCGTTGCAGTCTAAATACTCGAAAACTTCATAGTTTGTTTTAACATGATCGGCTAATTAATTGTCTAAGGTGTCCTTTTAGTTCAATCTTGCTATCTTTAAACTACATCATTTCATTTTTCTTCGAACTCAACTAAATTCGAATTCATTGTATGAATTTCGATAGATACATTTAAATGTCTTCACCCACGCACGTGCTCGCTTCGTATGTCACCCGACTGCGTCTAACTCGAAAGTCATTAATCGTCAAAGCGAGGAAACGAATTCTGAAATATTTCAACTGTTGCTTTGCGATCTGCAACAATAGCTCATGCGACAATAGGCCGATCTTGTTTGAGTTTTTTATCTTCGACAATTTGTGGAGAGCAGCGGAGGTTCCGTTCGGCACACGCGGCTCAACCGATTCCAACGTGCTTTTTTCGATCAAACCCGATATCGGAATTCGCGCATCGGTTAGCCGAACCCGTCGCTCCCCTTTCCTAAAAAATTAAACAGCTTTTAAACTCGCATCACGTACGAAAAAAATAATCTCAGGTAATCGAAATAATGGCGAGGCGCGCGAAAAAAATACGCTAAGGGCGGAAAAAGAAACGGATTCGTACAAAAAAGTTAAAATTTTTAATTCGGCGGAGCGCGACGCGCGGGTGAGGGGCCGGGGGAACTCGGCGCGGACGAGCGCCGCCGCCCGGCGCCGTCGCAGTCTCGCGCAGGCCTTCGCGGAGAGCGATCAGCAAGTCGCTTAGTTCTGTCGTGCTTGTGCGTGCAACGCGAGTGTAGCTCCGACCCGACCCGCGACCATGGTGTTGCAGGCTTGCGTGCGCGCTTCCGCGCGATCCTTCTGCGCGTCCTATCGTAAGTAGCTTTACTTGTGCGCGGATTACGTTGTTGATGATTATTACATGACTAGTTTTATACTATAAATATACTGTCACGCTACATTCAATGATATTCTAGTCTTATTATGATATTCCTTAAAAATAAAGATATTTTTTTTATTGAGCTTGTTATTATTTGGATATATTATTATTACTTTTTATGTTATCGAGCTCGCAATGAAACTCACCCGTTACATTATTTACAAACAACTTATTGCTGAAATCCTTATTATTTATTGAAAAAAAAAATTTATTAATATTGAAATTGTAGGTGCGAAATAAAGACAAACTAGGATTATTCTTATAATTTTATTATATTGTCGGTTATTAATAGCTAAACATAATTATGTTCAAATGCAATTTAAGGTTGTCATCGCAGTACCTCTTTTAAGTAAATAGAGGCTCAGAATATAACATTTTTTCGAGATCCCATTTCATCAGCCTCCCCTAATGAACAATTATTTCATTTGTAAATACAGCGATTATCCACGAATATAAGAAATTTGTTAAACCCATTAAAGTAATTATTCGTGCGATAAATCTTTATAAATTTGAGAATATTTATAAATCCTTTTATATACAACAAAACAACCTATTGAGTTTGTTTAAGTTATTATTCTATTCCATTCCACAATTATTGACTTTTTTAATTATTCAGGAAAGCGTTAAAAGTATTTTAGAATGGCTGAGAATGGCTACTAGCAGTAAATAATTGATAATAGTTCAGTCATATTACAGATCGTATTATGTATTAGTATAATCGTTATAAAATAACAGTCGCCTACGACTTTAAAAATACGTATTTGGAGGCTCACACATCAGCGCGCTCCACTGCTATAAAAACATCCTTTTTTTCTGGTCTCAACGTAATATTAGAAGGTTATAGAATGGAAAAGGATTTCTCAATCCGTCAATGTAAAAAATAGCCAACTGCGAGATTTTTTTGGCGATTAAAAAATATATTCCCTTTCGATACACCCCCGCGATTTCTGCGCCTGCGCCGGCCTGTGGAAAAAATGCGATGACGTTTCAATAAGAGACCAATACAATAGCGCGCCTTTTTAATGTCTTTTAGACGTAGATCGTTTTTTATAGTGCCGTCGATCCCTCGTCTCCGGGTTTCGCGGATATTTGAATAAAGCCTGCGCGATGTGCGCAGGCGCTGACGTAAATCCTTTTTAGCCGCGACAGTAACTTGCTTGGATTATCCGCAGGTACCGATCGTTCCCACGATTGAACTGCCTTATTCAACAATGAAACAAGTCTAGTAAAAGTCTTTATCAGAAAATTATGTAATATTAGCATTACAGAAAAAAATTGAAGTAAACTAAAATAAGAGACTAACAATTTATAAACCACAGAAGAAAAGAGCAAACATATAAGCGTGGAACCGATTAGACGGATAATGAGTCCCAGAAATAAAGTAATTTATAGGATGTTCACAAAAGCTTCGGTTTCTGTTAAGGCTTTTGCGTGTTAGTAAGTAGGTAAAAGCGACGCTCTAAGAACAACAATGTGTTAGCCATTTAGAAGTCATTAAAACTCATGAAAGGATTAAATCGATGAATTAAACTTAGCATTTTATAGGCTAATTAAAAGACATTTTTCAATAGAGAGAGGCCTAAATTCCACACCTCAGTTATTCTAGTAATTCTATGACTTTTAAAATAATAAAAATGATTTAAATGAAATAATATTTTCGGCTGTTCGCGGACAAATTATAAAATTATTGATTTGATTTGGAACACAATAATATTAACAGTCGAAAACAATCTCAAAGTTACTTCAAATGATCAATTGTATCGGCTCCAGAATATTTCTTCGTCTGAAGCAGCCAGTTCAGCTACGGACATCAAATGCTTAATTTGTATTTACATCAGGCTCATCTGTCTCGTGACGGAAGTTCTAAGATTTATTATAAGCGCCTGGCATCAGAGCTGTGCCAATGTCATTTTTTAAAGTAGTGAACAGTTCTTTAAATTAATGAAATATATTAGATAACAATAAAGTTCCTTATAATTAGATACTAATGATTCCCGTTTTGTTTTATAAGTTTTCGAACCCTTAGCGTTCGATAATAAGCTAATCGGAAAGACACGAGCTGCAGAGTAGGATATTAAATACCTTCCAACTTAACTGCGGCCTTGAGATTATCCTCAGCCGTGCGGTGTGCGGTGTGCGGTGTGCGGTCAGCCCGTACTGCTTCCACCGGTTATCCGATTAATTAGCTTAATTAGGTAATCTTGTTAGCCGCTGACACTGACGCGCTACACGCGCCGAGTCAGCGCGCACGAACAGGGCTTAATACTACTTGTTTTCGTCTTATTATCCGTCTGCAGTACTTCCAAAACATTCTATGTCGTTACAGTCGTCATACACACGTTGCACGTCATATAATATAAGATTATGTTATCAAAACCCGCAAGCAACTCGATTGTAAAATTGAAAAGAAGCAATGCAAATTAAGAAATTCGTATAAAATTAAGTTTATCGAGTATATACATAAATGAATGCAGGTACGTATACCATATTTACTCATACGAAGTATCGACAACGCTAATCCCGGGATTGCGGACCCGCCTGAGGACGCGTGTCGCGGCCGTCGGATTACGAGACAGCTCGCACATTCTTGCTCGGAGCTCACTCAATAAACACTTCATGAAGACTGAACGACTTGGAGATATAAAACAATATTTATATTACATAAAATTGCTCTTCCACGCACTCAAACAATCTATAATTACTAACGAGAACCTGAACGGTTTTAGTTCGAATGAAAAATGATTTGTGATTTATGAGCACTAAATAATTTGGGTACTTGTCGTTTCCTGACAAATAACTTCTGAAAATATACACACACTTAGATACAATGCGAAATAAAACATTACCATGCCGATTACGTTGTCTGCACCAAATGAGACGTTTCTTATACATAAGGCAGACCGCGAAATTAATTGTAATAAATTAAGTAAATGAAAAAATAATAAAACAACGCTTGGACTTGACCGTTTGCAGCGCCATCGCTAGCGGTGTTATGTTTTATTCGACGAGTGAGTAATAGTAAGTTGTCGTTTGTTTCAGAAGAGTCGGGAGATCTCATCAAGTCGCCCTCGCCGCCCCCCAGCCATGGTGAGCAAACACCGTAACTATATTTGCGTCACACGCGGTAGCCTGGACACATACCGACTTAATTTAATTAGGATCTTTAACGAAGAATACAAATCACAAGCTTACAATAAAATGTCAAGAGTTATATATCTCAGTGCTCCCTCTATGTAGAAACCACGGCCACAGCCACCTCGTACAACTCCAAATATTAAAAATAATTTAGATTGTACATAGCACAAATTTTAATTATAGATACGATAAACAGATTAATCTCTCATATAAATTAAGAAATCAACTATAAGCAATAAAAAAACACTCAAAATAAAAATAGAATATTTTATTTTAAAAATAATTTAAATGTCACAAAAATATTTATAGTTAACAAGTAAGTAAAATACTCTTTATTTATTATCAAATTTTGTAGAAATGGTTTCTTGTTTCAAGCTTTCCTAGTCAAACGTATACTCTTTAGCACCTATTTAAACACTACCTATAGTTCTCCATTAGGTCACAGATACCTACGGGTTCATGCATTTATACACCCCATACTGGCACTCTGTGTCGCTGCGTCATACTGATAGCGACCCGACCCGACACCGTCATCGGAACCGGGTTTGCAGTTTCGTTGAAAACCGAAAAGACTTTAGTTATTTCTCGTACATTTTTTCAAGGATTAGTATTTTATTTGCATATTTACTGAGATTTGATTTGATATTTAACTACAGGTTAAAGTTCGAGTTCCGTTAACCCAAATGAAGAAGTTTACATAATTTTTTTTTTGATACATTATAAAAATTTAGATAAAATAAAACAAACACGTGAAAGAATCGATAAAATATCTTAAGAAATAAGAAAGTTATGGGACTTTGAAGTTGGGGTTTTAAGAATAATTTTGTTATACGTGGCGTTCGGTCGTGTGACGTCATTTGACCTAGACGACACATCGGGTGTTCGCCGAGTACGTACGAAATACGAATGTATTGTTGTGTAGTTGCTCACGCCATTCGATTCGTATTTTGTTTATTACCCGATGGCAGAAGTTAAAAAAAATGCTTACAAATATTATATTGTTCCTATGTGTCAAAGCACAACATTTAAAAATCCCAATAAAATATTTTTTCGTGTACCAAATAATATAACAATAAGGAAAAAATGGTGCAAAGTAATGAAGCGTGATTTAATTGGCCCTAAAAGCACCAAATATGTGTGTGAAGATCATTTTGATGTAAGTAACTATTAATATATCTTTTGAGTCGTGAGTAAGTTTGGAATAACTGATTCAGTAAAAATAACTATATATTTTATGTAAATTTATTTAAGTGCTGTGAAAATATAATTTATTTACAGGTTGAAAATGACACAGAAAATTTAGTAAAACATCGACTGGTTGGGGGAACATTAAAGTTAAAACCCGAAATATATTCTCATAAATTTGACTGTCAAAAGGCAGCGAAACCTCAAAAAGAACGAGGAGCATATGAAAAAAGATGTCGGATTGAATTTTATGAAAGTCTTAACAAAAGAAGCACCGTCGACTTCAAGTCAATCGTCTTCTATTCAATGTTTCGAAATTATTGAGTGTGATGCCATGGAGTCACATGAAACAGAGGATCCGCTACCAGAGAACATTACATTTCCAGAATCAATCGATTCGAATCATCCAAATAAAAAGAGAAACAAAAGAGTTCAAGTAAACAACCAACAACCAGTACTAAACTAGAATCTGTTTTTTACTTATAATTAGGTTTTTTATTTATAAATCATATTTGTAAGTTAGACCATGTGGTTGGTTAAATAAACTTAAAAGGATGTACTTACTTAAAAAGTTTAACTCCTTTTATTTCAGCACTAACATAAAACGGCTTTGAAGAAAAAAAAGTCCATCACTGTGTATATATCAATATTAGGCAAATTATCACTTTGTCCTTTGACAAAACCTTCTTCCATTATAGTAAAATAAAAACTAAACACTAATAAATAAAAAATAATAAAACGACTTTACGTTAAAAAACACGAAAAATACTTGAATGATTCGTTTCGTGGTGCGGTGATACCGAACAGGTCAAATGACGTCACAGGCGAATCGTAAACTATAGACGTTCCGTACTAAAATACGTAAACTTTAATAATCTATTTCTAAGTCATTTATTGATGGATTTCAAAAATTCTTTCAGTGATGGATTAGTTTTGATCTATATTTTAATACCATTACGTTGAATATAATATTAACAACATCATGAAACTTCCTCATTGAATATTTTAATAGTTTCTGTTGCGTTAAAGGTCGGTAAGATTTATATTTATAAATGAAACAGCTGACTGAAGTGACGTGTCGAGTGTGCTTTATATAATAAATTGTAATATTTTAATATTAATTTTTCTTTATATGGAGTTAGATCTTTAAAATTAATCATATGTAATTTACAAGAGACACGGGCTCATCAAATAAATAATGGGCAATGAAAGTGTAATAAAATAACACGCATTGCTTTATTTGCCAGTAGGTACATGAATAAAACATAACTAAATAACGCAAGCATTGAAGCGTACGCGAGTTCGGTCATTAATCATTTATAAATATAAAAAGAGAGCTACTTGCTCCCTAATCTTTGACTTACAACAAAAGTACAATACTCTCATAATAAAACGTAAGGTGTACTGGCAAGGGTTGAAAGTCACGTCGGCTTCGTATTGAAAGTGAACGGGTTGACGCACGGAGCTGCGCACGCGCCGAGGTGGGATTAGCCCCGGCTCGCGCACCTCGGCGCACGTTCTGCGACAAAAAATGGCGCACCTTCACCCTTTGACGACCCACCGAGAGGAAGTGATACGTCTTGATAACGCTAGGGGAGAGACACTGAAGAGATTGACAATTAACATTTACAAATATATCAAAATAATATGACATATGATAGTTTATTTATTTACTAAAACGAAGGACACGCAGAAAAAAAGCCGAAATCATAGTGAACCTTAGTATAAAGAAAAAAAAAACTTGTTTTATTTTGCAAATACGCTGCATTGTCGACACATGCATAGATATAACAATCTTTTTATAGCCTTCATCAGTACCAGAGACAGGCACACACACTGACACATTCTATATTGAAATGTATTATTATAAAGTTATTTAATCTAGCTTTAGAGTACCTACATACATCATATACGATGTGACATACCTATTGACGTTTGACATATCGTTATTGCGTAAAATAAATAAACAAATAATTACGATATAATATCCACGATGATAATGTTGCTGTTTGCCGGTCGCTGTGCACTTTTATGATTTAAATATTCTCGCTTTCATTTATTTAAAATACTTAATTATATGTAATTTGGTATAAAAGATATACGTAATGTACGTATGTTTAGCTGAGATCGGCGAGGGCGCGGGTTCGGCCCATTTACATCCCATATCCGGTTGCGATCGAGTCCCGCACCCTGCTATTTTATACATTCGCTGTAGTTTTTAGACTAAAGATAATACATTTTCTACGTTCATTATCCACCATTGTTTAGTTTATTTATAATAGTAATAGACTGTAGGGACTGGGCTAAGGCCTCCTTACTTTTTATAAGAAGAAAGTTTAGAGCCTATTCCATGCTGTTCCAATGCGAGATTTAAATATATTTGATTTCAATCGATATTATCCGCTGAGCACGAGATAAATTATAAGCACAAATGAAGTGGCGCTAGCCGAGTTAATGTTACAATACACAATACACACAAACCTTCGTTAAGAACCACTTGGTCTCACCGCCGGACTATTTAAGCTGGAATGAAAACGAAGACAACCTATTATATGAGGCTCTTTATTCACACCTTAACTAATAATAAATCATTTGCAAAAACTATCAGTCGAGCCCATTATTTTTAAAATAAATTAAAATTTGTTATTAAAAAATTACAATTTGCATTTAATAATGCATAATCGTCGATTTCGAGTTTTCGACACTTGGAATATCGTGTGCGAGCGCGCGCGACGGTAGAGTCCATCTGTTCGAGCAACTCTCGGAGGAAAACTCAAACTTGGAGGCTATAAATTGAACGTGCGTCTGATTTACAGCCTGAGAGACCCCATTTCCCTTTACACGATGTAAACGCCACGAATAAGAGCTCACTGAATATTTAGTTTTTGCCAATATCAATAAGTTCGTTAAGTGTGCACTAGCCTATAATGCTACTTCTGAATGTTTAGATTTATGACGTCATCAATTAATTGTAGAACTCATCAGTCAATCAATCATTCCTCATATAATTAGCCAGAACTAATTTGCACGTCCAATACAATTATAACATTTTCCATTTGGGTTTCCTTTAGAACCGATTGTAACTTCACGTAGCACTTAAGAGAAAAAAAAATTCTAATATAAAATTGAACATTTTGAATTTTCAGACGGATCAGCGAGTGGCGAGGGCGAAGGCGAGGGCGAGACGAGCGGAGACGAGCGCGTGTCGCTGGCGCTGCCGATGGCGCGAGCGCCCGCGCCCCACGCCGCCGCCGTCTCCGCCGCCTCGGCCGCCACCGCCGCCGTGCTTGTAAATATAACTGACATAAATGTGCCTGATTTATTTAAAAGGATTAAAAAAAAACAAAACTAATCACCATAAACTTTCCGCAGAGTGCGGCAGGCGCGGGCAACGCTTTAGCTCAGTTGCAGCATTTACTGCTGACCCAACACGGCGCACATTCTTTACTTCTACACACACAAGTAAGTCGGCTGTACCTATTTTCGGTCTATTTATTCTAAGGGACAAAACGAAAGTCTTACGATGGGCATTATTCTAACCTTTTAGGTTCAGCAAGCCGTAGCGCAGGCTGCAGCGCAACAGTTGCAACAACTACAAGCGCGAGCCAACGCCGGACAACCAACTGTTGGTGAGCGAACCTGTGACTTTCATGTTGTCGACCTATTTCCGGTACAAATCAAGGAGAGTAATCCATCTATATTTTCTACTCAGACAACAGGTTATTTCAATGCATTCTTTTATATTATGATTATATATATTGAGAATATTTATTAACATAAAATTTTATCATACAGACACGAGGTCGCCGTCTCCCCGTGGCTCCCCGCCCGGCGCCGCCGCGTTCCTCACGCCGCACACGCCGGGCCCGGGTCGGGCGCGCTCCCCGCACGCGCACCACCACGCGCACGTGCACGCGCATTCCCATACTCACGCGCACGCGTTGCACGTGCACTCACCGCACTCGCAGACGCAGACCGGCCACTCGCCGCTGCACGCGCACGCACATAAGCCCCGCGCGCTCGACCCGGCCGACGACACAGCCGACCTCGAGGAGCTCGAACACTTCGCCAAAACTTTCAAACAGCGCAGGATCAAACTCGGTGAGGAGGCGATCCTTCGACACCGTACCAGTCCCTTTATCGCGTTTCCCGGCGTTCGACATATAATCGCTCCAATTGTTCCCAGGTTTCACCCAGGGCGATGTCGGCCTGGCTATGGGTAAACTGTACGGGAACGATTTCTCCCAGACGACCATCTCGCGCTTCGAGGCGCTAAATCTCAGCTTCAAGAACATGTGCAAGCTGAAGCCGCTTCTGCAAAAGTGGCTGGAGGATGCGGACTCGTCGATGAGCGGCGGGGGGGGCGGTGCGTCGCTGGGGGCCGGGCTGGCCGAGGCCGTCGGCCGCCGCCGCAAGAAGAGGACATCCATCGAGTCCGGCGTGCGCGTCGCGCTCGAGAAGGCCTTCCTCCATAACCCCAAGCCCACCAGCGAGGAGATCGCCGCGCTCGCCGACTCGCTCTGCATGGAGAAGGAGGTCGTGCGCGTCTGGTTCTGCAATCGTAGACAGAAGGTGCGTCTCTTTCGGTTTCGTTCGATCGATCGATACGTGACGTAGATCACGACGGCGGAAATTCTCGCGATGCGTTAACTAACCGGAGTCCCGCGTCATTTCCAGGAGAAGCGCATAAATCCTCCGGCGGGCGAGGCGGGCGGCGCGTCGTCGCCGGGCGGTGGCGGCTCGCTGCTCCCGCTGTCGCACCCCCTGCACGCGCTGCCGGCACACGCGCACGTGCTGCCGGCGCACGCGCACGCGCACGCGCACGGGCCGGCGGCGGCCGCGCACGCCGCACTGCAGGCGGCCGCGCTGCAGCCGCTGGCGCTGCTGGCGCGCCCGCCGCGCGACTGACCGACACATATCTTGTAAATACCGCCGCCCTGTACAGACTCAAGTGTACATACAGTCTTAGTCCGCCGCGCGTCGCGCGCGTCTGCGCTCGGGCGGCGCGGACGGGCGCTCGCCGGGCGGGCCCGCCGCCGTGACTCGCGGAGCCGTAACTGGGACGTGTGAGGGCCAGGGGGGCAGCTCCCGTGGAAGGATCGTGGTGGAAGATGAAAATTCTAATTTTTAAAATATTCAGCGAGCGACAAATTACTTACAAGGTTACGATGCTCCTTCTGGTACGGGATGTCAATAATAGTCTGTCGTGTGACCGTACGAGAATCACGTAAACCAGTAATACTGAGAGGGAAGTTCCAAGTTCCGTTAGTAACAAATAACCAGCTTCCACTTCCTCACTGGTAAAGGTAGGAAGGCCTAGATGGGTCCCGCCCCTCTGACCCAACCCAGTTACGCCTGCAGCGACTGACGGACGCTCGGGGGAGTCCCGCAGGTCGCGCGCGACGCGTCTAGCCGTAAGAGATAGCGTAGCGCATTTAGCTCGTAAGTTTATATTATAATGTGAATTCTATTTATGTGAGGCGGTCTCCGCCGTGTACAGAACCCATATCACTTAGCGCATGACGCGTATGTAAGGTGGATGTGTAGAAAACGATCTATATGTTGTAATAAAACATGATAGATGACGATGTCTTTCATTCGTGTCCTCCTGTTCCTTGCGGCGACCGCTTGCCCGAGCGAGCTGGGCTCACTTTCACTTACACAGGATAAGGTCTAGTAGTCGGTAAATACAGTTATTGCCACTCACAGTACCTACTCAGGTCGAATACCTCAGTAGCAATTTTAGAAAAAAATAATAAATAAAACGCTATAAACTTTTAGTCGGCCACTTTAGTGTTTCATAAACTATGTGAACATGAATTATTGGTATTGCTACCGAGCTCACATTGCAGTAGGTATAGGATCGCGTCCTAGCTCCCTACTCCTGAACATATTACAGAGCAACTATATTATAATTTCATGATATTAAAATATTCAGATTTTAACATTTTTTAAATATTATTGTAAAACGTGCTGTGATAACAATCATTATAAAATTACTCGACAAATTCATCGAAATGTCGATGTTTTCGTGCGTGTCAGATGTTCGCTTATGCAAATAATATGGTCTGCAAGTGTTCGACGCGGATAAGCGGTATCACAGTGTCTCTGTTTGATAAATGTCTATTAGAGAGTAATGTTGCAATAAACTTAATAAAGGTATATTTAATAAAATAAAACTATTTTTTTTCCTTATATCTTCTACCTTTTAATTATATCCTTCAGCGGGGTGGTTAAGGGATGAATGAAAGAAACAAAAATGGTCGAGAAAATTCGAAATTTACGGTAATTGAAAAAAATAACAATTATTGAAAATCAATAAATAAATATGAAATGCTGGTCTAATACATAGCAACGAATTATATATTGCTCAACTCCTAAACGAAATTAGAATGAAATGTGGAAATTTTTTATTCGTCCCGAGCGATGGCGCTGCAGTCGGAAACTAAATAAAATTTTTATTTCACCCGCACGGAGTCCCGGAATCGACCCGGGGTTTGAACCTATAAAGTAATTGAGTTTTTCTTACATTAAAAATCAATAGCAGCCCGGCTATTGGAAGTCGATAGTGTTAGACTTTCGTCAACGCGCACTGCCATCGAACTCGAAATTTATAAAATATATATTAATAAATAAAGCATATTATTCAACACAATATACATATCATAACTGCAATAAATTATATTTTGATAAGACAATTATAGTTCTATATATTCGCATCCGTAATCGTATCAAAATGAAATGTGTAGGTACCTATTGTATCATATTTTTTTCTTAGGTAACTATTACCACATAAGTAAACGTTCCAAACTGACTAATTGAATTGAAACAAACAGCTATATCGTATAAAATAATACAAACGGATTACGATGTACGTAAGCGCACCCATGCGTTGTAACATTTTGATAACCTGAGCTTATGATATAATTCGCCTAACTAAAATTTGAAGCAATTATATCGAAACTGGATTTATCTTGAAAATCGTAAGGCGTTATGTGTATAATGTAAGCAAATATTTTTATACAAACATTATTTAATACTTTTATTTAAATAAAATGTAGGTCATTAAATACGAGTGGAGCGAATAAAACTCGACCTAGAGAGTAATTCGTACACTAAAGACTAATAACTCAGTATGAACCGATGACGAAACTAACGCCATCTAGCTGTGGTCGGATGTATTATTACGAGATATAGTATTTGTCTGACGCCATCTGTTTTATTGTCAATTTAGAACTAATGTACATATGTGTAAAAGTACTCTAGTATTTCCGCGATTGTTATGTATAAAGTTTTATAATGTATGGTCAGCAACAGCACGGATACCTCTTATATACAAGTGTATAGTGTCAGACACAGAACCGTACTGATACATTTTTTTTATTCGCACAGAATAGGAAAGAAATTTTGTCCGAACAAAAACAATGACAACAGGTAAGCGTTTAGAGTTTCGGATAACATTATTAAATATCAGGCGTGCTCGGTGTCAGATGGAATTGTTGTCTTGGTGTGTGCGGATGAAACCTCTTAGTGCAGATTCTGCTTGATAAATTAATAGAGAAATCGGGTCGCCTTTGGAGTATGTAGCGCACAAATGTTTCAATGAACGCGTAGGAGTCATTGCTTTTTATTTATCTAAAATAATGAACTTCGCGCGTTAATTTTATACAAAGATTCCTTCTGAGCAAATTTGTTGTGGTGTGTGTCTGCTACTCACTGCGATCATGTTATTTTTTAATACTTTGTTGAAGTTATAGTAATTATAAAAAACCCAGTATTTAATTTAGGAAAACCTTATTAGGTGTCCGGATAAAATATGTGATCAGAGCCGATACTATAATTTTGTGCTAAGGACATGAGAGGCGAAAGGAACTCCGAGAGTGTACACACATATACTACGACATCCTATTAAAATCACTGAATCGCCCGCCGGGAACACAATGTCGTCGAGTCTATTAGCATTGAAGGTATGCTTTATATAATAAGATGTGACCTGACAAGGTTCCTTCTATCGAAGCAGTCAACGTAGCGCAGTTTTGTCTCCTACGGCTGTCACTTTCCTCGCCTTCTACGATCTTTTGTGCAATGAATAGATTTAGAGAGATTGTGCAACGAATAAGTTTAGAGAAATTGCAACACCGACATATTGTTAAGGTTAGTTTAAGGTTACATTATCACGATTGGCCAACGATTTGGATTTACAACAATCTGATCTTTACATCGCACCCAATTCGTTTCAATTTTTATTTTGTATAGAGCATAATTATTTCGGGATTTATGGTTCCGGATGGGAATTAATTTTCTTTTTCTACGTAACTAATTGTTTAAGCAAACGTTTGGAGCGTGAAGCGAGGCGCACGGAGGCGATCCCGCGACCGACCGCGACCGACCGCGACCTGTGCCAACGTGCCAATGAACTATCGCTGTCGATGCTGGTGACTGGTGCCCGTCTTGTGTTAAGGAGAAACGTTAAAGTTATCAAAATGATATATTGTTTAATTTCAACGCGTACATAAATTATTAAATAAGTTTTTCTCATTTCGGACTTATGAGTTAGTTCTGATGTAAGCATTAGTTCGCCAACAGGCGATGTAGCTAAAGTGCAAATGTAGCTAAATGAGTCTTTGTAACATAATATGTTCATATGTTACAAAACTTGACCCACTTCAGTACAAACGTCATGACAAGACGGTATCTACGATCGTTAAACTCCTCCGCTAACTCTGGCTGTAATATCCGAAGTACTAATACAAACAAGCATCTGCAGTGCGAGACAATGGCTTGACCTTAATGTACGCGTGATATCACAATTGTTATCAGTTTGCGATTAGATACCGTCGCGAGCGCACCGCACGCCACCTCGCCGCCCGACTCGCGCGCCGCGAGCCGGACACCTGCAGTCATAGTGTCAGTGGTCACGACGGTATTCCGACAGCGCGACCGTCATCGCGCTGTAACATGAGGAGCAAGGATCGGCTGGAGGAGTTGAGGCATGTGAGTAGGAATGCCATAAAAGGCTGTCACGAGTTCTCGGGAATCGTTACAAAATGATTAGTTAATGTGATATTGATACTTTGGATTCGTAATGAGACCATAACAGACTCGATAGTTACATAGTTCATGTTAATGCAATGTAAATAATAATAACCGTAAGTAAGTTTAAGTTTTAAGCGACGACGTCGCAGTCAGTGTGTCACAGGTTTTAAAGACTTGACAAGAGTGCAATAAACATGAACTACATTATCGAATGTGCGTGAACGACTTGTACAATATTTATGAGTTAAAATTACATACAAATAAGCTAGATAACTTTGTTAGTCCGTTATCGGAAGACATGAGTACAGAGACCGAACATTTGTACCGAATTAATTAATAAATCGACAGTTATTTGTAACTTTGGAAACACGAAGGTTAAAGTCGATGAAGTACGGTATTTGTCATTTGATATAATATGATAAGGTGAGCTACAAGAGCACCGACACCTCGCCCTCAGGACTACGCCGACTGAGCGCGTCGCTGCCTCGATGTTATATTCTGTCTTGGCAATCCTGCATATTATTTACCTTCCAACCAATAACCTTTTTGAAAAGAAAATTAGATAACTATGAACTATAATTTAAATGTGTTCTTATAATATTATCTAAATATTCTCAATCATGTATACATCTCCTGAAGTTCATTATTTTCTCGTCATGATACTATTTCTAGTATCGTCACGTACATAATATTATTCGACTGCAGAAACTTGTATGAACACATGTCCGTATTGTTTTCAGCTGGCGAGCAATGCGGGCGTATACAACGAAACGGTCATGGAGGTCCCGCCGGAGGAATCGAACGTCGACGTCGACGACCTCTTCAAAGAGGTCAGTTTCATTTTCTGTTCGTGCTCGTATGATATATATATATATATTATTGGATTAATGAGAAAACGAAGAAAAAATATTCGATGTAATGAGCAATTCCCATTCCCAAAAAAGGAAAAAAGCCTAAGAGTTATCAAAACGACTCGAATGATTAAGATAATCAAACTTGGAAATTTTCATTATTTGAAAATGTCACATGCGTCGGGCCGTATTGTTGTCGATAAGTACATTATTTCAAGTTTAAAATACAATCCAACGTAACCGTTTGTCGGGGCACGTGTAATTAATGCGCGCGTACCGCGGCCCGTGTGCCCATTGTGTTAATTAAGCTCATTAATTGTTTACGCAAAACGTTTATAATACAACAATAACATTTCATTTGTTTAACCTACATTCTTCTAATTTAGTCACATACATACTAGGCTCAATACTTTACTCTATTTTATCTTGGCTTCTCGTCGGTGCCGTGCGCTCTGCACTGGCGGTCCTTTGTATCGCCATCTTAGATGGTTTCGTAAGGCAGCATATAGTACGGTGATTGTTGACTCAAATAATTGTCACACAGCACACTATTCGCTAAATGGTGAACGCTCGACGGCCTGTGTCGGCGCGCGGCGCGTTGCGGCTCAAGGTGACGGAGATGCGAGCGCTGCTCGCTGTTGACATTAAACTTTATTAATCGAGGATGACATCACATTGCCCGCTTCATCACTCCACGTAACGTTCAGGATCATCGTATTACAATGTGTCACTTCGAATCTAAGCGACTCAATAAATTGTTACGAGGCATGTTGCAGTTTACATGTGACAGATTTGTAACGTGACGAGGCAAACGTGCGCGAATATTGAATAACAACTTAACGAAGGAATATATTTCTGAAAACGACTCGTTCCACTTGATAAGAATGAAAATATTTAGTTTTTATGATTTAAAATAAATGTTAACCTAGTATTTACTATTACACAGTTTCTGATTATATGAAGAGTCATTAAATCTAAATATCTTGTTACAAGCCTGTAAATAATGTTTTAATGTATTCTCAATGTAGCATTAACCATATTAATTTCACCGGCAATATCGCTCACATTGCAATACAATTTTATATCCTACACAATTATCGCGAATATCAGACAGAACGGCGACTCGGCCTCGTATGACTGCATCGTACCTACCTCATAATATACCTAAAGCTACTAAATCTACTTATTCGAATTGTAAACTGTGTTGTCGCTATAATTGCTGTGTTTTTAGAGGCTAACCAATCCCTCGTATAACATGTTGTGCCTGGACTCTAAGTACTTTGTAGATCATTGACGACCAGTTCCTATATAACCAAAATAATAATTATGAACTTTATATATATGCAATCGTAGTAGGTTTTTTGTTTATTTTGCGTGTGATTTTCCTCTTCAAAATATTATTAGTAATATATAAGCAGGCTGGTTATGGAAGATAGAATGATAATAAATGGGATGCTCCGGGTATTCCAGGTGGAGAGCATCCGCGGGTGGATCCACGAGATGAACCACAACACCCAACTCATTCGCCGCCTACACTCCGACCCAACTTACCACACGAACAAGCGTTAGTTTTTTTTTTAATTTTTTTTTCTTTCTATTTTTAAAGGTTTTTGTGATTGTATTGAATTTTAAATTGGTTACGAAACATCAAAAACTTAAAAGAAGTATTTTTTTCAGAAACACAACCTCAGTACAATAAAGGATACTTGTAATTTAAAGTATAATAAGATAATTTGTAATATTCTACAATATAAATGTTATTTTCCAAATGATATTAGGGATGGAGGGATATTTTATATTAATTAATACAATCATTGAAATTTGATCCAGACTTGCAGGACCAACTGGACTCGGTGGTGTCGCAGTCAAATGCAATAGGATTGAAGGTGTGTGGAGCGCTGCGCCAGCTGGAGGCGCGTGCGCGCGCCGCCGCCTCGGCGCGAGGCGCGGCGGCGCGCATCACGCGCCTGCAGTACGCCGCCACCCGCCGCCTGTACGCAGAGGCTCTCGACCGCCACCAACTCGCACTGCAGCTGCTGCGCGACTACCAGTATCGTTTGCTTCAGGATCAAATTAAGCTCAGTGAGTTATAACATATAAATATCGTTGTACTAGTTATTTATTTATATTTATATTATGGGCCTCATTGCCTACAAATTGATACATCATCAAAGATTTTTACCTTTACAGATTACAGTAACCTCTTCTAGACAATATTTTAGATGCAAAATCTACTATGATCACTGTGGAGTGATGGAACAGAGTTTCGTAAATATCTCCTGTACAAATAGCTAGTTTTCATGAAATCTGTTCGCCTTGAGTGCAAATGTATACGACCGCTTTGGGAACAAATTTGTATTTAGTTCCAGAGGTAAAGCGAATGATTGGACTTCTCTGTACTAGTTTGTTTCGTCGCCGGCACAAAACTAAACTGGTTCATAACAATTTCAACTAACGGTCTCACTTGTAAGCGTGGTTAGCGTGATTAGTTAAACTGTGATTTCTCTTTCAGTCGTCATTGATTGGACATTCGAATGAAGCAGACACAGCATTTGTTCTGATCACCCCATCTATACACACCAATTATGTTTAAAGTGTTTTATTTTGGATTATGTTAAAATTGCCCATTATCGGTGGTAGGGGGGTAGGTACAAATGTAATGAAAGAGTGAGCCTTATTTAGAACCGTACTCTTATCTAGTCTACTGCTATACATTAGGAATCAGTACTTTATTTCGCTAGTCTATATACTGTATAAACAAAGCTGACGCGCTGCGTCTTCGCCTTCGTGATACACTATTATTGATGATATGTTAACATGATGAGTTTTTTAATGAATCTTTAATTATCGTTATGGAAAGGACGATTCTTCAGTCCGCACTCACACACATACGAGTATGTGTATATTTTTCTGTCTCTCAGCTCACGTCGGAACTAACTCTCGATACGTTTAACTTTTCAGCGAAGCAAAGGGTTTTAGTGATATATGTTTAATGCCCTACACAAAAAATATACGTTAGAAAATATCTCGAAATAAGTATTTCCATTCTCCTAACACGTTTCATTTATAAAGATCGACTGTAGTGTAACTGTATTTACTTTATTACGGCCAATAATGAATTTGAAATAAAACTGAATAACGGTAAGGGGTGAACGATCGCTGGTTACCTACTTAAGTTGCATTAGCGAAGTGTAAACGAGCGTTAAATTCACTCTCGACGTGTTAAATTATTGTTCATCGTGAGAAATGTGGCGGTCAACGCCATACGAGCTTCGATTTGTGACTGTATCTATATTCACTTTTAGGCATATTACAACTAAATTATATATTAAGTATTTAATGTATACAATTTTTATTTTTCAGCGAATCTCACAATATCCGATGAAGAGTGTGAACATCTTTTAGAATCGAATAATATATCGCTCTTTGTGGACAACGTGAGTCTCCTTTTATTTTAACTCGTACATAAACATGATCATTTGCCAGTTTTCAGGGATTTTTATGTCAACCAACCAAAACGAATAAACTCAAACGCAGTTGTAACAAAAACGTCGTGAATATGAGCTAAGCGTTGTTATGTAGAGTACAATTAAAATATTACTTATTTACTTTAACCAAATGACTTACAGGTTGGATACCCGAGGGCATGTAGTCACAGTCGGCAGAAGACTGATACCTACCGCAAAAACACAACCCATTCGACTGTGGAATGTAATATGTTAAGATTCCCGTGCAAGAATAACACTGTCTTATCCTCATACTTAGTTTCCAATATTAATATTTACCAAATATTATACTAATCCGTACAAGATTATACAGATGTTAAAAAAGAGGGTCGTTGTAGCTTTACATAAATATTATAAGATGACTTATGATGATTTTGAGAATGGAAGCGAAACAACATAGCATCATAATAGTGAATAAAATGTATTTTTAACAAACCTATATCCATAGTTTGCCTGCGTGTTAACTTAGCCTTCGTCGTTAATCGTAACAGTTACGCGCGGAGACGGCAGAGGCGCGACTGGCTCTGCGAGAGGCGGAGGTGCGGCGTGATGAACTCGTTCGTGTCGAGGCCTCGTTGCAATCTGTGCGGGACCTTTTCGTGCAGCTCGCGCACCTCGTCGCTGTGCAAGTGAGCTTTAGTCAAAATATATAAAAATAATAAAAAAAAGCAATTGTACTCTTCCCAGAACTACGACCCTATTTTTTTGTTGTATAAGTTTTTTTTATCTAGGTAGCAATAAACTCAATATTTATAATGTGTTTTTTTAAATAAAAAAAAAACACATTATAAATATTATCAAACAAATATAAGTTTTTTTTTAGCAAGAACAAATCGATAGTGTCGAATACTACGCGCTGCAAGCAACCGAGCACGTGGAGAGCGGCGGACATCAGCTACTTAAGGGTACAGTCAGTCGCAGGAAGGCGAAGAAGGTAAGATACTTCCTGTTATTATTTTTGAACTTAAACTAATCTAAGTTAAACTATTTCATTTGGAATAGTTAAACTTAAGAAAAGCTTAGATTATTAATTAAATTTTATGTATATTAATAATATGACAATGTCAGGAAAAGTTGTTTATTTATAAAATCTTTTATTCATTATAAATATATTTTATTCTAAATAACAATTCTTGAATATGTACATTATTGCTTGCCAACCGCTTCCGTATGCGTAAGAAATAGTATTCTGCCAGACATTCGGCCATAGTGGTCTAATCTTTTATTTGTTCGATAAGATATAAATTTCATAGGTAGTTAAATTAGGATTCATAATAAAGTGATACGAAATCAAAAATATTTCAAAATTCAATTACCCAACAGAACTTCAATTATATCAGTGGATAGATTGAAACCAGCATACACGCGTATCGACTCAGAGGTCAGCGACCAGTCCAAAATGCAACACACGCAGAGTCATGAACATGAAATAGAAAACATCTTGAAACCCGGGCAAGAACCCGCCGAATTAAAAAACATTAAATTCAAAATAACTAGAATTGGCAGAATTGTACGCCCAGTAGTTAGATTTGCCAACTAGACAAAAGTGCAAATCTAATACAAACTGCAATAATATAAAAAAGTCAAAACAACAGCTGACTTCATTACTTATTTATTAAAATAAATGAATATCACATTTAAATAAAGGGGGAAACTATGTAGATAACTCACATCAACATCAGCAAGTTCTGTAATGACGCACGTTTCTGACTACTATAAATATACAACGCTTCGAAATAAAGATAGCAATAGCAATCAATAAATCAATCGATCCATTATTCGCGCATCGCTCGACTTTTACTTATCTCCTGCACACCAAACTGGTCTGTCACCATAGTGTCATGTTCAAGTGCGCTGAGTAAAACCATGACACAAGTTAACCAGATAAAATGCATATACCGGGTCCAACATTATATGATTTAAAACATATTTAATTTGAAAGGTTTAGTAAGTAATATATTTTCCTAATTTGATATTGTTATTACAGAAAAAAATGGGACTTATTATTTGTCTCGCATCTGGGTTCCTCATAGTGCTGCTGGTGCTGGTGTGCACGTGACGGACAGCAGGACGAGTTAAGCGTGAGACTACAGTGCATGCGTACCGCTGGGAGCTGTGCGAGAGAACGAAGCACTTAATTAATTATTTATTTATTGTACAACCTAGTCATGTTACTAATAAATTACTCTAAGAATGCATACGAATTTTTTTAATTCCAATTTTCACAACGTTTAAGTATACAAATAATTTTGTCTACTGATATTTACTTTTTTTTCTTTAATAAACTTTACTGCTATATATTTTAAATATAATTTCACACATTAATTAATTTTAAAATATTTATGCATAAAATGAAAGGGATAGAAACTACTGCAATCCTTTTCGTTTTAAGCACGAGGTCATAGATATGTCTTGTTTTTTTAAAAAATCGTGCATAGTCGTTTACGATACTTAATTCGCAAACCAGCAAAATCAATATGAGTAAAATTTTCAGGAGGCACTTTAAACATCATAATATTTAATGGGGATTGTTCATGTTTAATTCAATAATAATTTGTCATTCAAAAATTCATAAATATTATATTCTATTAGTATCGTAAGTTATAACTAAGCATACGCGTAATAGATGGCGCTAGTGTACTCTTGAATCGCGGTATAGTTTCGCTCACGTCAACATCATACTCACCCATACTAATTTTGCTTTGCGCTTCCGACCACTAGATGGCGTTGTATTAATCCTAGATCACGCAATAGTTTTGTTTAATAATTTGTACAATACATTTCTTTACTTTAATAAAGTTCGAGTTTTATCAACAGTGGAGTTTTATTTTAAAAGTGCAAGTAAGGACAGTTGAATATTAAAAAAAAATACGAAATGCTATTTAGGCACGGTATTCCTATGATTCTGGAATTGTTATTTTGCGAATATCGTCGAGAATCGTTTGTTGTCTAACTGAATCGAAAAAATACTTTTGACGGAGTGTGAAATGGAGTTGGCTGGTTTGCGAATTAAAGCATTATTATATTGTAAGCAATAAACTGTTGACTGAAAATAGATGTAAACCTCATTGATTAATGAGAATTAGTATATATATCTCATAGAGCAAGAGTGCTTATCTATTATTCTATATCATCAAAAAAAAAATATTAATTTTTATACTAAAACAAGTATTTAATTTGACTTGTTGTTAATGTACCTAATTAAAATGAATACATTCCATATTAACGACAAAATGAGCACTTTCGATCAAATTACTTTCGAACGCACAGAACACTAAAAACTCTCGTCGGGTGTAAAAAAAACAAACATTTTTAGCTCTAATGATTTTTATTTATTTAACTAAAATCGTGTGTTAATATAGGCTTTCTAGCAGGAATACGACGACGTAACCCATGTTCTCGTAGGCGTCGTCTTATTGTGCTCTGTGCCGTGCCAAATTCCACAGACATGCTCCTGGAGTTTATAAAACGATTAGTGACGTGCTATTAGCACGCTGCAGTTCATTTGAAATATCTGTTACGGAGACACCTTCCTTCTTTAAAAATATAATTCGATCTTTTGTGGTGTCACTAATGCGATATGTAGACATATTTACATATGATACGCTATTGACTACGCTGCCACTAACTTGCTCTAATATTGCACTTGATATTGATATAACTGATAGATAATTGACATGCAATGATAGATAAAAGAATTACATGTAAACAATACTAGATTGCCTTAAGAGGTTTTCATCTCTGGGAAGCCGTTTATGTCTATAATATGCTAGTTTATTTTTCTAATGTGTTCCGTATTTTTGAACACTTAGAATGCTTGGATACCATTGGCGAGATGACATTGATATTTATGGCGGTTTGACTGAAACGATCTATATGACATTTTAAACGTCTCGACCTTTTGAACGAGTATAATGTTGACAACAACAAGGATACTTTTTTTGTACCGATATTATTGACTTTTTGGTTGCGACTATTTATTTGAATACCCTGAGCGTCTCTAATTATTTGACGCTGGCTGTACCTACCTAAGGTACCGCTCGTTCATTTTGTTCCCGGTTTGAAGAGTTAGTGAGCCAGCGTAACTACAGGCACAAGGGATATAGCATAACATTCAGGTTAGTGGCGCATTAGCGATGCCTATGGGAAGTAGTGACCAATTTAAAATTAAACGAACTTCTCATGTGAGTGAGGAAAGTGAAGTGAGTTATATCGGCAAGTGTGTCACGTAAACATACGTTGATTGAACTTATTATACTACCCCGCGTCTTAGTCTCAACGAAAACACGAAGAATACAAACAAGAAAAATACAACAAGCGTCGCTTAATCGCTGCAGCAATTTTTGTTTTGATGTTTCGTTGTACATTATCAATTGCACGGCCTGCGACAGCGCGGCCAATGCAATTACAACTTGACTTTGTTTGTGCATCATTGTAGTGTCACTTTTAAAGAGTACATATATCGGGTACTGCTACCTAGGCTAATGAAGTTAAAACAGAAACCAACAGATAGTTACAATTAGCCGATATTAAGCATTCTAATGATAACTATCGTTATATACCTGTTACCTATCTTATGGCTTCTTTGAAAGATTTATTTATTTATTTATTTTTTTTTTTAATTTCCTGCGCTCTTGTCGCAATATCTGTATGTGTATTATTTATCAAAGCAATTGCCATCCTCGGTACATCACAAAATATTTGTAATGTGTTTTCCTCCAATGTCTGTTCTTCAAGACATATATCTACTTGGTCAGTAGTACTGTCCCGTTAAATCGACCTCGTTCCTTGGACGGTCCTGGAGTCTTGGGAGTCAATATACAGTCTGGTGGATAAGCCGCGAGCGGTGAGATTACTTGTGACAGTTCTAAAAACTCCAAGCTGGAGCGTGGTGGAGTAGTCTAGTTTTTGACTGTTAATACTGTACACAACGTGCGGGTAGTCTAAGACTATTTTTTTTTTTTTTTTATAATTTACCATTAATTAATGATTAAACGAACTTACCTTAGTGACGTTCTATCATAATTATACGAAGGCTTCATCCGAAGAGATTTTTGACAATCAATAAGCAAGTGTAAACACTTCTATATTGAATAAAGATTTTTGACTTTGACTTTGACTTTGAATTGTAGACCTTGAAAGATACAGGAATGTTATTTTAAATAAATACATTGATTTCATAATTTGATGTTTTTAATTAAAAATTATGAAAATATAAACTTGACGAAAAGAAAAAATAAGCCAACAATATCTTGATATAATAGTGACTACAGTCAACATTATTATTATCTTTTATATATTCTATTATTTTGAGTATACGTTAATAATCTCTGTAAGTTTTAATTATATCTGGTATTTTAATACAAATCTTATCAGAATTACTCCCTAAATTTTTCAATATTGATTAACGTCAGAGTTGAAATTTATAAGCTGTAATAAGCGCTAAGCGTCTGTCTGTTTTCTTGGATAGTTGATCCAGGGAAAGCTCATCATTGAGATAAAGATTTTATAAGGAATCAAGTACAATGAAAGTATTTTATGTCATCTTATACTTGGGTGCGACGATATGCAATCTATAAAAATAAAATTTAGTTAATCCAGTTGACGGTGAAAACAATTATAGTATACGATCTTTTTGACAAGAGATGTACCTAGCGAATTTGGCGTTTAACCTTGTTGAAAAATAAGGTGCTACAGAACCCAAATCGGTCTTTTCCTATTCGTTTACGATAAATGATATGATGATAGGTAGGTAGGTAGGTAGGTAGGTAGGTAGGTA